>NC_069499.1:882864553-883512053 GCF_027579735.1 Bombina bombina
CCCCTACGGCCAAAATAAAACTAAATTACTCTTTATCACCCTCTTTTCAAATAAACAATGGGACCAGGCAGGGATGCCCGTTGTCCCCAACACTATTTATCTTAACAATGGAAGTTCTGGCAACTTATATTAGGACCACACCCTCGATCACTGGTATCACCATAGGGCAACAGGAGTATAAGACTTCATTATATGCGGACGACATCATACTCACACTTACGAATCAACTTCTATTCCCTCCCTGCTACTTCTCTTTCAAAAATACTGGACTCTGTCTAACTTTCGTATTAATAATACTAAATCAGAATTTATTAATATAGAGACATCACCCGAAGACTTACGCATACTTCATTCACACCAATTTAAACACCAACTGATAGCACTTAAATACCTAGCGATTCTGATCTCTCCATATCTACAATAAAATTGCCCCCTTAAATGTTGACCCCTTGAAAAGCCACATAGCTTCTACCTTACATTCCTGGTCCAATCTCCTGGTTGGGTAGTGTAAATGCCATTAAAATGGTAATACTTCCTAAAATCCTTTATGTTCTTCAGGCATTACCCATTCCCATCCCCGATTCCACTATCTACTACCTACAGAAACTTATCAGCTCATATATTTGGAATCATAAACACCCACTGGTCACCACACAAACTTTATACCGCACTAAACTAAAAGGAGGACTCGGAGTCCCGAATCTATTATTATACCGCTATGTGACTTTTATGACCAGAATAGTGGATTGGTGCAGACATGCTAATCATAAGGAATGGGTGGGTCTGGAACACAAATTTTCACGGGGCGGCCACCTAGGAGGCTGGCTCACAATAAAGCACGAACAAGGCTCCCAAGGTCTTTCCCTTTTAGTCAGAGAAACGTTTAAAATATGGTAATACTTCCTAAAATCCTTTATGTTCTTCAGGCATTACCCATTCCCATGCCCGATTCCACTATCTACTACCTACAGAAACTTATCAATTCATATATTTGGAATCATAAACGCCCACTGGTCGCCACACAAACTTTATACCGCACTAAACTAAAAGGAGGACTCGGAGTCCCGAATCTATTATTATACCGCTATGCGACTTTTATGACCAGAATAATGGATTGGTGCAGACATGCTAATCATAAGGAATGGGTGGGTCTGGAACACAAATTTTCACGGGGTGGCCACCTAGGAGTTAGATGCTGGCTCACAATAAAGCACAAAACAAGGCTCCAAAGGTCTTTCCCTTTTAGTCTGAGAAACGTTTAAAATATGGAAAAAAAATTTAAGGGGATACAAGATAGTCTCTACACCTTGCTCTCCCCTAACACCTCTCTCAGATAACCCTACAACCCCATTCAAGCTCACATCCTACAACACCGACAACCCTACACTCTCCCAGACGATACCCCACTACCTGCTCTTACAAAACAGTAAACTTAAACCTAGAGAGGAGATAATTGAGATTATAGGACCTGCTATAAACAATTGGCTCGAATACCACCAACTTGCACACTACCTTTCAACGCACATGAAACAACACAATCTGACACGGCCCTTAACCCCTTTCGAATCATTATGCCACCTACCATTTCCGATAACGGGCATCCTCTCTATATCCTATAAATTACTACTCTCACACCTTTCAATACACCCCCCATCTTATAACATTAGCTGGGAGAAGGAACTTAACGATCAAATGCCACTTAAAACATGGAAAATTATATACAAACAGATGAGCTCCTCTGCCTCCTCTATAAATATAGCGGAAATGAACATGAAACTCCTTAGTCGATGGCATTACACCCCTGACAAATTAGGGAAATTGTTCCCGGGCTCCTGCAGTGACTGTTGGAGAGGGTACACACAGCGAGGCACCTTTGCCCACTTATGGTGGTCTTGCCCTGTCGCACAAACATACTTGTCACATATTAGAAATGAAATAGAGTTGGTAATAGGTGCTTCCCTCCCACATACCCCATGGACTTTCCTTTTCAATTACTTCCCATAACCTGCTCACTAAGACTTAAACTCCTTACTATAATGATCAACATGGCCAAAAGATATATCCCATACTATTGGAAACAATCAACTCTACCAAATGTACACTTCTGGCGAGACAGTGTCTACTGCTATAGATTTAGAACAGCATCCCTACTCAAAACTGCATAAACAGATGATTTCTTATCAATCCGCCTAATTTGGGATGAATATCTTCATTCTTTGAAGCCCTTTGCTGCTATAACCGCCTAATCAACGAGGCCTCCCTTTCCCCTACCCCCCTGGTAATAACGGTTTAGAGATACATACAACATCTCAGATCTCTTACTGCTAGATTACGAGTCTTGCGTTAGCCTTAAAAAGCAGCATTGAGAGGTCCCAATGCTGCTTTTTAACGTCCGCTAGTATTACGAGTCTGGCAGGTACAGGTGTACCGCTCACTTTTCTTCCGCGACTCAAGCATACCACAAATCCCCTTACATCAATTGCGTATCCTATCTTTTCAATGGGATTTTCCTAACGCCGTTATTATGAGTCTTGGAAGAAGTGAGCGGTAGACCCTCTCCTGTCAAGACTCCTACCGCATTTAAAAGTCATTAGTTAAGAATTTTATGGGCTAACGCCGTAACATAAAACTCTTAACTAAAGTGCTACAAAGTACCCTAACACCCATAAACTACCTATTAACCCCTAAACCGAGGCCCCCCACATCGCAAACATTAAATAAAAATGTTTAACCCCTAATCTGCCGAACCGGAGATCGCTGCCACTTCAATAAACATATTAACCCCAAAACCGCCGCACTCCCGCCTCGCAAACTCTAGTTAAATTTTATTAACTCCTAATCTGTCGCCCCTAACATCGCCGACACCTACCTACATTTATTAACCCCTAATCTGCCGCCCCAACGTCTCCGCAACTATATTAAATGTATTAACCCCTAAACCTTAGTCTAACCCTAACTTCCCCCTAACTTAAATATAATTTAAATAAAACGAAATAAAATTACTACAATTAAGTAAATTATTCCTATTTAAAACTAAATACTTAACGATAAAATAAACCCTAAGATAGCTACAATATAACTAATAGTTACATTTGTATCTAGCTTAGGGTTTATTTTTATTTTACAGGCAACTTTGTATTTATTTTAACTAGGTAGAATAGTTAACTATTTAATAACTACCTAGTTAAAATAAAGACAAATTTACCTGTAAAATAAATCCTAACCTAAATTACAATTACACCTAACACTACACTACAGGGAGTGCAGAATTATTAGGCAAGTTGTATTTTTGAGGATTAATTTTATTATTGAACAACAACCATGTTCTTAATGAACCCAAAAAACTCATTAATATCAAAGCTGAATAGTTTTGGAAGTAGTTTTTAGTTTGTTTTTAGTTATAGCTATTTTAGGGGGATATCTGTGTGTGCAGGTGACTATTACTGTGCATAATTATTAGGCAACTTAACAAAAAACAAATATATACCCATTTCAATTATTTATTTTTACCAGTGAAACCAATATAACATCTCAACATTCACAAATATACATTTCTGACATTCAAAAACAAAACAAAAACAAATCAGTGACCAATATAGCCACCTTTCTTTGCAAGGACACTCAAAAGCCTGCCATCCATGGATTCTGTCAGTGTTTTGATCTGTTCACCATCAACATTGCGTGCAGCAGCAACCACAGCCTCCCAGACACTGTTCAGAGAGGTGTACTGTTTTCCCTCCTTGTAAATCTCACATTTGATGATGGACCACAGGTTCTCAATGGGGTTCAGATCAGGTGAACAAGGAGGCCATGTCATTAGATTTTCTTCTTTTATACCCTTTCTTGCCAGCCACGCTGTGGAGTACTTGGACGCGTGTGATGGAGCATTGTCCTGCATGAAAATCATGTTTTTCTTGAAGGATGCAGACTTCTTCCTGTACCACTGCTTGAAGAAGGTGTCTTCCAAAAACTGGCAGTAGGACTGGGAGTTGAGCTTGACTCCATCCTCAACCCGAAAAGGCCCCACAAGCTCAACTTTGATGATACCAGCCCAAACCAGTACTCCACCTCCTCCTTGCTGGCGTCTGAGTCAGACTGGAGCTCTCTGCCCTTTACCAATCCAGCCACGGGCCCATCCATCGGCCCATCAAGACTCACTCTCATTTCATCAGTCCATAAAACCTTAGAAAAATCAGTCTTGAGATATTTCTTGGCCCAGTCTTGACGTTTCAGCTTGTGTGTCTTGTTCAGTGGTGGTCGTCTTTCAGCCTTTCTTACCTTGGCCATGTCTCTGAGTATTGCACACCTTGTGCTTTTGGGCACTCCAGTGATGTTGCAGCTCTGAAATATGGGCAAACTGGTGGCAAGTGGCATCTTGGCAGCTGCACGCTTGACTTTTCTCAGTTCATGGGCACTTATTTTGCGCCTTGGTTTTTCCACACGCTTCTTGCGACCCTGTTGACTATTTTGAATGAAACGCTTAATTGTTCGATGATCACGCTTCAGAAGCTTTGCAATTTTAAGAGTGCTGCATCCCTCTGCAAGATATCTCACTATTTTTTACTTTTCTGAGCCTGTCAAGTCCTTCTTTTGACCCATTTTGCCAAAGGAAAGGAAGTTGCCTAATAATTATGCACACCTGATATAGGGTGTTGATGTCATTAGACCACACCCCTTCTCATTACAGAGATGCACATCACCTAATATGCTTAATTGGTAGTAGGCTTTCAAGCCTATACAGCTTGGAGTAAGACAACATGCATAAAGAGGATGATGTGTCAAAATACTCATTTGCCTAATAATTCTGCACTCCCTGTATAATTAAAATAATTTCCTAAATTAACTACAATTAAATTAAATAAACTAAAGTACGGAAAAAAAAACTAAATTACAAAAAATAATAAAATAATTTCAAGAATTTTAAACTAATTACACCTAATCTAATCCCCCTAATAAAATAAAAAAGCCCACCAAAATAAAAAAAAATCCCTACCCTATACTTCATTACAAATAGCCCTTAAAAGGGCATTGCCCCAAAATAATCAGCTCTTTTACCTGTAAAAAATTACAATACCCCCCAACATTAAAACCCACCACCCACACACCCAACCCTACTCTAAAACCCACCCAATCCCCCCTTAATAAAACCTAACACTACCCCCTTGAAGATCACCCTACGTTGCGACATCTTCACCCAACCGGGCAGAAGTGGTCCTCCAGTGGGGCAGAAGTCTTCATCCGATCCTGGCAGAAGAGGTCCTCCAGATGGGCAGAAGTCTTCATCCAGGTGGCATCTTCTATCTTCATTCATCCGACGAGGAGCGGCTCCATCTTGAAGACATCCGACGTGGAGCATCCATCCAGACCGACGACTACCCGACGAATGACGGTTCCTTTAAATGACGTCATCCAAGATGGTGTCCCTTGAATTCCGATTGGCTGATAGGATTCTATCAACCAATCGGAATTAAGGTAGGAAAGATCCTATTGGCTGATGCAATCAGCCAATAGGATTGAAGTTCAATCCTTTTGGCTGATCCAATCAGTCAATAGGATTGAGCTTGCATTCTATTGGCTGTTAAAGATATAGTTATAACACTGGATAATTTTGAAATGGTCTAATTTTAAAATTATCTAATTAATATTTACTATCACTGATCCAATCACGATTTTAGGAATACAATAATAATAATTATTAAATAGCACTAAATATTAAACATTACACAAATATCATTAATTAAAAATAAATAGGGATACACATCACTATGGCCTAGATTTTGAGTTCGGCGGTAAAAGGGCTGTTAACGCTCCGCGGGCTTTTTTCTGGCCGCACCATAAAATTAACTCTGGTATCGAGAGTTCAAACAAATGCTGCGTTAGGCTCCAAAAAAGTAGCGTAGAGCATTTTTACCGCAAATGCAACTCTCGATACCAGAGTTGCTTACGGACGCGGCCGGCCTCAAAAACGTGCTCGTGCACGATTCCCCCATAGGAAACAATGGGGCTGTTTGAGCTGAAAAAAAACCTAACACCTGCAAAAAAGCAGCGTTCAGATCCTAACGCAGCCCCATTGTTTCCTATGGGGAAACACTTCCTACGTCTGCACCTAACACTCTAACATGTAGCCCGAGTCTAAACACCCCTAACCTTACACTTATTAACCCCTAATCTGCCGCCCCCGCTATCGCTGACCCCTGCATATTTTTTTAAACCCCTAATCTGCCGCTCCGTAAACCGCCGCCACCTACATTATCCCTATGTACCCCTAATCTGCTACCCCTAACACCGCCGACCCCTATATTATATTTATTAACCCCTAACCTGCCCCCCACAACGTCGCCGACACCTGCCTACACTTATTAACCCCTAATCTGCCGAGCGGACCTGAGCGCTACTATAATAAAGTTATTAACCCCTAATCCGTCTCACTAACCCTATCATAAATAGTATTAACCCCTAATCTGCCCTCCCTAACATCGCCGACACCTAACTTCAATTATTAACCCCTAATCTTCCGATCGGAGCTCACCGCTATTCTAATAAATGGATTAACCCCTAAAGCTAAGTCTAACCCTAACACTAACACCCCCCTAAGTTAAATATAATATTTATCTAACGAAATAAATTAACTCTTATTAAATAACTTATTTCTATTTAAAGCTAAATACTTACCTGTAAAATAAACCCTAATATAGCTACAATATAAATTATAATTATATTATAGCTATTTTAGGATTAATATTTATTTTACAGGCAACTTTGTAATTATTTTAACCAGGTACAATAGCTATTAAATAGTTAAGAACTATTTAATAGTTACCTAGTTAAAATAATAACAAATTTACCTGTAAAATAAATCCTAACCTAAGTTATAATTAAACCTAACACTACCCTATCAATAAAATAATTAAATAAACTACCTACAATTACCTACAATTAACCTAACACTACACCTATCAATAAATTAATTAAACACAATTCCTACAAATAAATACAATTAAATAAACTAGCTAAAGTACAAAAAATAAAAAAGAACTAAGTTACAGAAAATAAAAAAATATTTACAAACATAATAAAAATATTACAACAATTTTAAACTAATTACACCTACTCTAAGCCCCCTAATAAAATAACAAAGCCCCCCAAAATAAAAAATTCCCTACCCTATTCTAAATTAAAAAAGTTACAAGCTCTTTTACCTTACCAGCCCTGAACAGGGCCCTTTGCGGGGCATGCCCCAAGAATTTCAGCTCTTTTGCCTGTAAAAAAAAACATACAATACCCCCCCCCCAACATTACAACCCACCACCCACATACCCCTAATCTAACCCAAACCCCCCTTAAATAAACCTAACACTAAGCCCCTGAAGATCTTCCTACCTTGTCTTCACCATACCAGGTTCACCGATCCGTCCTGGCTCTAACATCTTCATCCAACCCAAGCGGGGGTTGGCGATCCATAATCCGGTCCAGAAGAGGCTCCAAAGTCTTCCTCCTATCCGGCAAGAAGAGGACATCCGGACCGGCAAACATCTTCTCCAAGCGGCATCTTCGATCTTCTTCCATCCGGAGCGAAGCGGCAGGATCCTGAAGACATCCAGCGCGGAACATCCATCCGGACCGACGACTGAACGACGAATGACTGTTCCTTTAAGGGACGTCATCCAAGATGGCGTCCCTCGAATTCCGATTGGCTGATAGGATTCTATCAGCCAATCGGAATTAAGGTAGGAATTTTCTGATTGGCTGATGGAATCAGCCAATCAGAATCTAGTTCAATCCGATTGGCCGATCCAATCAGCCAATCAGATTGAGCTCGCATTCTATTGGCTGATCGGAACAGCCAATAGAATGCGAGCTCAATCTGATTGGCTGATTGGATCAGCCAATCGGATTGAACTTGATTCTGATTGGCTGATAGAATCCTATCAGCCAATCGGAATTCGAGGGACGCCATCTTGGATGACGTCCCTTAAAGGAACAGTCATTCGTCGTTCAGTCGTCGGTCCGGATGGATGTTCCGCGCTGGATGTCTTCAGGATCCTGCCGCTTCGCTCCGGATGGAAGAAGATCGAAGATGCCGCTTGGAGAAGATGTTTGCCGGTCCGGATGTCCTCTTCTTGCCGGATAGGAGGAAGACTTTGGAGCCTCTTCTGGACCGGATTATGGATCGCCAACCCCCGCTTGGGTTGGATGAAGATGTTGGAGCCAGGACGGATCGGTGAACCTGGTATGGTGAAGACAAGGTAGGAAGATCTTCAGGGGCTTAGTGTTAGGTTTCTTTAAGGGGGTTTGGGTTAGATTAGGGGTATGTGGGTGGTGGGTTGTAATGTTGGGGGGGGGTATTGTATGTTTTTTTTTTACAGGCAAAAGAGCTGAAATTCTTGGGGCATGCCCCGCAAAGGGCCCTGTTCAGGGCTGGTAAGGTAAAAGAGCTTGTAACTTTTTTAATTTAGAATAGGGTAGGGAATTTTTTTATTTTGGGGGGCTTTGTTATTTTATTAGGGGGCTTAGAGTAGGTGTAATTAGTTTAAAATTGTTGTAATATTTTTCTTATGTTTGTAAATATTTTTTTATTTTCTGTAACTTAGTTCTTTTTTATTTTTTGTACTTTAGCTAGTTTATTTAATTGTATTTATTTGTAGGAATTGTGTTTAATTAATTTATTGATAGTGTAGTGTTAGGTTAATTGTAGGTAATTGTAGGTAGTTTATTTAATTATTTTATTGATAGGGTAGTGTTAGGTTTAATTATAACTTAGGTTAGGATTTATTTTACAGGTAAATTTGTTATTATTTTAACTAGGTAACTATTAAATAGTTCTTAACTATTTAATAGCTATTGTACCTGGTTAAAATAATTACAAAGTTGCCTGTAAAATAAATAT
This sequence comes from Bombina bombina, assembly GCF_027579735.1. NCBI lineage: Eukaryota > Metazoa > Chordata > Amphibia > Anura > Bombinatoridae > Bombina > Bombina bombina. The sequence goes on from NC_069499.1 coordinate 882,873,441, forward strand.
TAATCCTAAAATAGCTATAATATAATTATAATTTATATTGTAGCTATATTAGGATTTATTTTACAGGTAAGTATTTAGCTTTAAATAGGAATAAGTTATTTAATAAGAGTTAATTAATTTCGTTAGATTTAAATTATATTTAACTTAGGGGGGTGTTAGTGTTAGGGTTAGACTTAGCTTTAGGGGTTAATACATTTATTAGAATAGCGGTGAGCTCCGGTCGGCAGATTAGGGGTTAATAATTGAAGTTAGGTGTCGGCGATGTTAGGGAGGGCAGATTAGGGGTTAATACTATTTATGATAGGGTTAGTGAGGCGGATTAGGGGTTAATACATTTATTATAGTAGCGCTCAGGTCCGCTCGGCAGATTAGGGGTTAATAAGTGTAGGCAGGTGTCGGCGACGTTGAGGGGGGAAGATTAGGGGTTAATAAATATAATATAGGGGTCGGCGATGTTAGGGGCAGCAGATTAGGGGTACATAGGGATAACGTAGGTGGCGGCGATTTGCGGTCGGAAGATTAGGGGTTAATTATTTTAAGTAGCTGGCGGCGACGTTGTGGGGGGCAAGTTAGGGGTTAATAAATGTAATACAGGGGTCGGCGGGGTTAGGGGCAGCAGATTAGGGGTACATAAATATAACGTAGGTGGCGGTCGGCAGATTAGGGGTTAAAAATTTTAATCGAGTGGCGGCGGTGTGGGGGGACCTCGGTTTAGGGGTACATAGGTAGTTTATGGGTGTTAGTGTACTTTAGGGTACAGTAGTTAAGAGCTTTATGAACCGGCGTTAGCCAGAAAGCTCTTAACTCCTGCTATTTTCAGGCGGCTGGAATCTTGTCGTTAGAGCTCTAACGCTCACTTCAGAAACGACTCTAAATACCGGCGTTAGAAAGATCCCATTGAAAAGATAGGCTACGCAAATGGCGTAGGGGGATCTGCGGTATGGAAAAGTCGCGGCTGAAAAGTGAGCGTTAGACCCTTTAATCACTGACTCCAAATACCAGCGGGCGCCCAAAACCAGCGTTAGGAGCCTCTAACGCTGGTTTTGACGGCTACCGCCGAACTCCAAATCTAGGCCTAAGTGTCTTCACTACCACTATATATACACCAATTTAATATTAAAGAGAATAAACACTTTCTGGAAATGAATCCTCCTAACCACTAGGGAATGATTGATACATTTTCCACAAAATATTATGTCATTTCATTTAGGGACAAAAATAGGTGTAATTAATGGACCAAACATTAAGGAACAATTTATGAAAATAAAAATAATAAATAGTATATTCAAATATTGTCATGGATATATCACAATGCAAATAACTATATTCAATTATATAAGTCTTTAGTTATAATAGACATAATGCATGTATCATAAGTAAGTTGTAGAGAATTTATGTGAAAATATGTCACCAGTGATTTGCACTATCATTACATTTTCTAGATTTCACATAAGAACTTTATATTGGTTACAATGCCAACTCAGTAATTTTTCTTATTGGATATACGAACAATATGGAAAAAAAGCAAGGAAACACCAACTGTGATTGGCACAGCAGGAACATGTGATCGCAACTTGGCAGCGGACTTGATTTGGAACTACAGGTAGCCCTCAGTTTACGCCGGGTTAGGTTCCAGAAGGAATGGTTGTAAATCGAAACCGTTGTAAATTGAAACCCAGTTTATAATGTAAGTCAATGGGAAGTGAGGGAGATAGGTTCCAGGCCCCTCTCAAAATTGTCATAAGTAACACTTAATAAACAGCATTATAAACCTAATAAAATAATCACACAACACAGAATATATAATTAAACTAAGTTAAATGAACAAAAACATTTGCTAAACAGCATTATAAACCTAATAAAATAATCACACAACACAGACTTCACTTGCATTTTTCTGCAAACAGTTCTTTCTATGCATTACAATCTGGACTGATTTATAGACAGTAAGATCTTGTTCCTTTGAAATCTGCTCGATAGCTCAGGTCTGGTTAAACTGATTAATTTCAGCTTGCTTGGCTTTGCTGCAACACAAGCGGACAGCTCCACCTACTGGCTATTTTAATAAATGCACTACTTCTCAATGCTTTTCAATAGCAGTCACATGACTGGAAAAAAAGGTTGTTATTCTGAAACGGTGTAAATTGAACCGTTGTAAAACAAGGGCCACCTGTACTAACATACGGGACTCGAAAGGGAACTTCCTTGAAACCTAAGCTGATTGGTTGAGATGACAATTACGTAAGCAAGCTTATACTTACCCAATTTACTAAATTTAAAATCCAAAATCCAAAATCCACAACAGCGCTATTGTACTGGAGGTACCCACTTGAGGCCAAGACTGGAGGTGCCACTTGAGGCCAAGACTGGATACACTGGTACTGCTGAGACAGGCTGGAGACACAGGTTCTTCTGTGACAAGCAGGAGACACAGGATACAAAGGTTATTCTGTGACAAGCAGTAGACACAGGATACAAAGGTTCTTCTGTGACAGGCAGGAGACACAGGATACACAGCTACTGGTGTTAAAGGCAGGAGACACAGGATACATAGATACTGCTGTGACAGGCTGGAGACAAAGGTACTGCTTTGACAGGCAGGAGACACAGGTACTGCTGGGACAGGCTGGAGACACAAGATACACCAATGTTTGGCAGGGCCCACTGTGGATACCCGAACACTGGTAGCAGACACTCTATGCAAAACTTAGCACAGGTGCAGGATACTGGAACTTGACAGAGTTTGGATGCAGAAGTAGGTGACTGGAACTTTGCAAATATGCTTAGCAGCGCTTGGGTACATGCGCTGGATAAAGGAACTTGGTAAGTGTCCTCTGTAGGGCTAGGCACTGAAACAGGATCCCAGGGAAGCAGGATAATGCCACAGAAAGCAGAGACATGTTGATACAGAGAGTATAGTCAGGAGACAAGCCAAGGGTCAGATACCTGAGATCAGTCAGAAGAGTCACGAAATCCAGGGAGAATACCATACAATAGACAGGGTACAAAGCCAGGTTAGGTAAACAGAAAAGCAGTCAAATCTTTAATCAAAACCAAGGGAGATCCAAAAGAGTAGTCAGAGAACAAGCCGGATTCAGGAACCAAACAGGAAATACAGGAAACACAGGCAAGGTCAGAGGCACTAACACTGGAACAGGATGAATCCTAAAGTCAGAGCAGGAAGTGGATTGTAAAGCTGATTGCAAAACTAACTGCAGCTGACAAGCAGGTGGAGCCAGAGAGCACTCCACTGCAGGTAAAAGGTCTCCAAACACTTCAAGCAACTGGAAAGCCCTCTGGTGGCGCAGAACAGGCTGGGAACCACGAGAACCCTGTTCAAATCCGGGCACGGCTGTGATAGTTCCCTCTCCAAGGACGCTTTCTGGGCGGCCTTAGCTTTTCATACACTTGAAGGTCTTCTTTCCTGACCAGAGTCCTATCAGAAGCATGAATACAATCAGGGGGTATTATTTTGGCTGAAAGGCCCTTCTGAAGAAGATCCTTCCAGAGAGCTGCAATGAAGGTGCCCTGAGATTTGGATTTTATTTTGGGTCTGAAGCGATAAGGCAGGTGATTTGGAATAACATGTCCTCATCTCCAGACTGCAGCTTGTGGCTCTGACTCTTCAGAGTCTGAATCTTCATAAATTGTGGTACTCTGACTCATTTTTATAATATATCATATCACGTCTATTTAGCTGACAGATTTGCATTTGCAACAGGCGCATCTAACTATCACTATTATTTTGTATCTGTTTTTGGCTTTGGTTAGATTGCGACTCAACACTGTATATCAGTTTTAATTGATACTTTTGTGAGGGTTTTTTTGAGCCACCACATTTTTTTTTTTCATCACCTATTTTTCTCAGTGGGCATTAAAAACCACTAGTATGCAAAGTAAAGAACAAAGAGTTATGAATTGTCAGACTCTGAGTAATTGTGATAATTTAATGGAATGTGCATCAGTTTCTGACAATGAGTTATCTATGACACAATTATTCCACAAACTAGAAGATGCTCTTATACGTGAACATAGGCATTGGTGGGACATTGATACTCTTAAAAAATACAGAAGTAAAAGGCATATTCCTAGAGGTCTAAGGATTTTAAAACAATGTTCTTTCACACACGACAATGATTTAACTTTGAAATGGCAGAACATACTCACAGATTGCTCACTAAAGTTGATTGATCTGTTGATTGAATTTAGAGAAACCCTTCTTAACAACACAGAATTAGAAATTACAAATTTTTAAACAGCACTTGTTAAGTATGAACAACATGCAGATTACGCCTAATCAAGAAGTATTAGAGAAAACTGACAATTTCCAGAAAAAACTCATTAAAGTCAAGGCTAAAAAGTTGGCTAGAGACGAGAAAGATTATTTAGAAAGGCATATATATAGAACACATAATAAGACTAAAGATGATGAGGTTGTAGTGGAGGCCAATAGTCAGAACACTGAGGAGTGTAACAACACAGATATGACATTTAAAAATCAATGGGTGAAAGATAATAACAAAAAACCCAAAGATAAAAAAAGAAATATAGTGAATGGAAATCCACAAGCCACTAAGAATTTTTCAAATAGGCAATGGAATTCTGGTTATGATATCCACTCTCCAGGCCCTTCTAGACAATTTGGAAATTCCTGGAGAGATAGAGAATATTATAGGGAATCACAAAATGACACAAGTGAAATGGACAACTATACACCTAGATCACATATGAATGTCAGGAGTTACAATCAGAGATATCAAGATAAGATGTTCTATGACAAAAATCAGAGACACTATAGGGATGAACATATTATAAGGAGAGATTCTAACTATACACAACATAACCAACAGAGAAATGACAATGGGGGGATAGAACAAAGAGTTGGTATACCTCAGGATTTTCACATGAACCGGAACCAGAACAACCATATACCACATCAGAGACATGCACCTATATGTCTGAAACAGAAAGAGCTCCTATAAGAGAAGAGTTTTTAACTCCCTCAAAAAAAAGAACATATGCAAACGTGGCAGCAGAGGGCGAGCCAAATTAACCAAAAAGGAGAAACTTAAGAGAATGAAGGATGGTATATTTAATCTATCTAGCCACATGCTCACTAATGAAGAAATCTGTGTACTCAATATGGGTTTGTCATTTTGTCCATCCAATAGTCACAATCTATTTGAATTGTTTGTTGATTTAAATAGGTTTGTAAGGAAATTGTCCTTACAAAGGTATTTCAGTGACAAGAAATTAGGTCATACAGGACAAATCCCCATTATCACAGATAATATGGTTATCACACTGCTATAGTCTATTTTGAACCAGAGAGTCTATGCGATGCATTGTTTGATGACTATGTGCATTCCAATTTAATGTTAAAATCCAATTTTAACCCTCCAGCTACTAGCCCTAACATAACACTTTTTCAGAATTTAGTACTAGAAGAATTTGGCACATTAGATACTAATACAAATAGATCCAATTTGAATCTATATGAATTGAAAGCTTTATCTAGGCTGGCTAAGAAAGATGAATTGGTAATCAGGCAGGCAGATAAGGGAGGTGGGGTAATTTTGCAAGATCTGGATGATTACTTAAAAGAGGCCAATAGAATCCTTTTGGTCTCAAATTACTATTGGAAGCTTACTTTTAACCCGACTAAGCAATATCTGACCAGTCTAAATAAACTGGTAGATGCCGGTTACTTGGAAGGTATTCTAACTAAAAAAGAGAGAGATTATTTTATACCCAACACACCTAAACTTGCATACTACTACCACCTACCTAAAATCCACAAATGTACAATAAATCCACCTGGAAAACCAATAATTTTGGGTATTGGCAATTTAACATGTAATCTATCTGAATATGTGGACAATTTTTAACAAAAATCAGTGATAGGTCTACCATCTTACATTAAAGATACACCTGAACTGATTTCCAAGTTATCAAAGATTAAGAAAGCAGGCCGTGGGTTGCTCTGGTTGACATGTGATGTCTCAGCGCTATTTTCTAATATAGCACACAATCTAGGTATAAAGGCCATTGATAACTATCTAACAAGAGATATATAGCTACCAGATAAACAGAGGCTTTTTTTACTTGAGGCCATTTCTTTTGTTTTGAAACATAATTATTTCGTTTTTCAGGAACAGTTTTTTCTTCAAATAAAGGGAACGGCCATGGGGACCAGGTTTGCTCCCAGCTTTGCCAACTTGTTTATGGGGTTGAGGAGAAGTACATTTATGGCTCACCCCAGGGGGCAAATCTGGTCTTCTATGGCCGTTTCATTGATGACCTTCTATTTATATGGTAGGGGTCTAAAACATCAGCTACAGACTTTGTTAAGTCACTCAATGACAATAATATGGGTCTTAATTTTACATCCAAAATTAGCAAGGAATGTATTGATTTCTTGGATTTGGTAGTATACTGGAACTCAGAAGGGCATGTATCTACCAAAATTTTTTTCAAGACAGTAGACACCAATAGCTTTAGCAATATATGATGAACAAGCCCAGATTCTGAAAAATATATTTCTTGAGAGACAATACCCTAGAGAACTGATTGAAGAAAGCTATCTTAAAGCGTGAGAGAAAGATAGGTCAGACTTTTTTAATGTTAACACAATTAATAACAAACTGAAAGGGGACATAAAAATTGATAACAGTGGACATAATGACCTAGGGTTTATCACACAATATAATATCAACCACAATAAGATTAAGGGTATACTCCAAAAATATTGGTTCATACTAAAATGAGATCCTATACTTAAAGATTTGATAGATGAATCTCCAGTTTGTACTTTCAGAAGAGCCCCGACCCTCAAAAATAAACTGGCCCTTAGTAAGGTCGTAATGAGAAAACATACAACAACAAAAAATATAAATAGGCATCCTAAAGAAAACTATTTAGTGTTAGGGAGAAGAGGATTCTACAAATGCAACAGACCGAATTGTGGTTTATGTGCGTTCACCACAGGAAATAGGGTGAATTTTAAGTCATTCTCAACAAAAGAGGATTTTGAGATTGCGTCACATTTTACATGTGACTCTGCATATGTGGTATATTTACTTAAATGCAAGTGTGGTATACAGTACATTGGTAGAACCTCTAGACCTCTGAAAAAGAGATGGGGTGAACATCTTAGAAACCTCAATAATTGTAAAACAACTAAGGTCAACCACAGTGTTCCCCGACATGGAGCTCGCTGCCATGAGGGCCAGCCCAACATTTTTAGGATTTTCCCTATTGAACACATTACCCCTAAATGGGGCAGAAACAGATTTGTACATTTGAGACAAAAGGAAACTTTCTGGATATGGGAAATGAAAACGATAAATCCCTTTGGCCTCAATGAACATATTACTATTGCGTTTTTTAATTAGATATCATTTAATACCTATAAATACATATAGGTACATTACTAATTTTATACCCATATAAGTTACATTTAATATTCCTGTGTCCTGTTTTAATACATCTTTGCAATGAGTTTCTCTACACATATCATAGAGGCTCTTTAAATCAGATTATTTTAGGTACACAGTACATCTGTTTGGGTTATTATTCATTTGTATAGATGGGTATTCACCATGTGTTTAAATAATTTGGGTCCTTACACTCATCAAGATCCTCTCATCGTTATGCCATGTGGATAACTACACCCCATTATATTTGGGGGGTTATACATTATATTGATTTTGTTGTGTATATTTATTGTCTCGAGCTAAATCTCCATTTAGATTATACACACCAATACCCCTTACAATTTTAGTAATTTTTGAATGTTAGGTTTAGGATTGTCACCCATAAGTAGGATCTTGTCAGTTATTTTCAATAGGCAGGGCATCTAGCCCCTATTCATGAGAGAGAGTTTACACATAACTCATAATATCACACCACTGTGGATTCGCTATATATCTCACTTCACATACCATTAGTTGAATACTTTTTACACGTATCTTGCTAGCTTTATAATGTGCAGCATTTTCTTTTATGTATTTGCAACTCATGAGGTATGGTACGCTATTTGGACTCTATATTATATACCTCTTTATCCGGGTATTGTTATTATCTCCATACTTGTTCCCAAGCATTCATTCAAATATATATGTTTGTACAAGTTATTAGATCAGATCTTCACTTTCATCTTAGGCTTTGTAGATAGATATGTCTAATATCGTTTTTTAGATATGAATTTGAATACCAGTACATTAATAGCGGTTCATATTATCTAAGTTAATGTTTGATTCGTGTTTTTTTATTAAGATTTTTATTTTGTTTTTTTGAGTATAAATTTGAGAGGTATTTTTATTATTACTAATTTATTATATTTTGCTAATTGTACTTTCTAGACTCTATATTGTTTTTGATTTTTATGTCTACATTATTTGAGGATTTATCATAGGACGCTATATTAATGTGCGTGAATTTGCCTCACATATACAATGGCTTTATCTGGTTTTGAATCACATAATAACATTATTTGTCACATAATGTATTATTTTATACTATGTCACCAGCCGTGTAAATCATGGGGGTGTGTTAAGTATCACAACTTATACTTCCTGATATCAATCATATAGAAGCTGGTTAGGAAAACTTGCGCGCATGCGCCCTAGACGGCTATAGACGCCGAATAGAGTTTTTAAGTTGTGAATCATTCTATGTGTTTTTATACACCTGATGAAGCGATCATTACGACCAGGAAATGCGTTGTGTGATATTTGCACACTTTTAATAAAAGCCTACATTGTTTTTAGACATTGGTTTCACAACTTTTTATTATTACCTGGAATTGGTCATAGCTAACTGTGTTTAGCTTCCATCTGATGTTAACCATCTATCTACAGTACATCTAAGAGTTCCCTGACTGCATCCTATGGAACTCGGATGATCTCTTACAGACTCAATGTGAGTACAGCTTCTTCTGGGACATCGTTCATTACTATCGAGAGGATAGCTTTCTGGATAGCTAATAAAGACCCAGCAGGTTTTTGTGGCACTTCTCAAGTGCTGTATACATTGTAAGTATAACTTGTATTGTGTGTGCTGAGACAAAGTTACACTGATTGTGCACTATTGTGGCGCCTCCTTCTGCTCTACCTCTATATAGTATTTATCCATACTTCTGCCATTTTTGTTGTTGGATTTGTGGTACTCTTCCCAGCAGCCACCACAGCAGACAAAACAGGACTATGAGCTGGGAACTCTTGAGCAGATCTCTTAGGAGGTCTCATTGGACACTAGGAGATGACATGACTGGAGCCCCCCCAATAGAAACATAGTCCTTGAGTACTCCTTTTTGTAATCTCTGTAGCTGAAAGGGTCATTTTGACAGCTTTAGTGTTAGCTTGGAAGAACTCCCTTTACATGTCACAGAGGCTGTCCTGATGGTAGAAAGGATGTCTGAACTGAGGAAGACTTCCCTGGAGTAAATTTGCTAAATAATGTTTGCAAAACTTCTCTCTGTGTGTCAATTAGAGCCTGAATGCTTGTGGACTAGGACTGTTATAAATTGCACCTTATCAGGAAGATCTTAAAAAAACTGCTACTTTAGCTGTGCCATGTTTGTCACCTGTTTAAGTAGGGTTCTCAAAACTGGATTACTGCTTGTGCAATGTTAAATGCCAACAGCGTATGCTGTCATCATTCAGCGATGTCTGTCGGACTGTAACATATCTCAGCCTAATGTCACTATCCCTTTAAGACTTCCTTCTCTGACTGCTGCATTTGGGCCGTATTCACATTCAGCTTGCTTGCCTGCCTGATTAATCATTCATTCACCTGATTACCTCAGCCTCTTTTTAAGCCTTCTCAGGTCTAATGTGCTGGGCATTAACATTGAAGTTGTGATCCTGAACAACAGAGGTCTGTGACTGTTTCCTGCATGAACTTAGCAACTATTCCAAGATACAGCATTTTCTATTACCTATGCAAAATATCATCAAACTGCAAGTATCAAAAATATCTCCATTCTGTTTCCTGGACACAGCTACTTAACAATCTCTGAACTTTATTATAAATCAACTATGCTTTTGCTTACCATCACTCTCTAATTACAACAGCATCTTACTCAGAACTTTATAACTATTTCTCTGCTACAAGTTGTCATTGCTGAAATATCCTGCTGCTATTCAGAACTCTGCATCTTTATGTTCAGTTAAAAGCTTTCATGTGATTCTTCAATATATGCACAAAACAGTAATTAATGCCTAAGACTTGCAACCTGTTTATCAACTGTGCTGCTCTGCTAATTACTGACATACAGCTCTTTATAATATTATGTACTGTAAACCTGCAACAAACCAAGTTTGCATTTATAAGCACAAACAATGCCTAAACTTTCAGCTTGTCTAACTACCTGTGCAGCTGTGATTAACTCTGACATACAGCTTTATATAATATTATGTACTGTGAACCTGCAACAAACCTAGTTTGCATCTAAGTGTCAATCTTTTACCAGTTTACTCTGAAACCTGAACATTCCACATTGCTATATTTTTCTCTCATTGAATCCTGCAGCTATTTCTATTAACTAACTATAAGTCACAGTGAAGCCAGAATATATTGTAAACAAATATTGCACCCTCCATTAATTCTTCAATAACTTCTAGCAACTATGAATCACAGAATATCATCTATCCACGTCCAGGATACTCTTCCCCGGGTCAGGGGTCGGTGTTTTCAAATCCCTACCACTGCCCCGAGGGTCTGTTACCTGAGCGCATGTACACCGGATCATGACAGTATGTTAATGCCTAAAAAAGGGATCCGCAGTGGTAGTGGATGCACCGACCCTCAAAGGAAAATAAAAAATTACAACATAACTCAGACCCAAGCAATCCCTAAAGGAAAAACAGAAGATTTTCAAACTTTAAAAAATTTAAAGACACAGTACTCCCATTCTAGACAATCCTCTACTCATGTTCGTGGTTACCATTTTGGTGAAACTGATCCTGAATCTGACTATGAAAATGAAGAGGATTTAACCATAGCGTCAGCAGAAAAAATTCAGATTTTTAAAGATTTAAAGAGACAGAACCACTTTTCTAAAATGTCATCTGTTCCTCAATTTCGTGCTTACCATTTTGGTGAAACTGATCCTGAATCTGACTATGAAAATGAAGAGGATTTAACCATAGCTTCAGCAGAAAAAATTCAGGCTTTCAAAGATTTAAAGAGACAGAACCACTATTCTAGAATTTCATCTGTTCCTCATGTTCGTGATTTCCATTTTGGTGAAACTGATTCTGAGTCTGACTATGTAACTGAAGAGGATGCATTCATAGATTCAGCAGAAAAAATTCAGACCTTTAAAGATTTAAAGAGACAGGACTACTGTTCCAGAAAACCATCTACTCCTCCTGCTTGTAATTCCTATCCTGGTGATACTGATTCTGAGTCTGAATATGTCAACATGGAGGATGACTTCACAGATCCAGCTGAACTTGGATTAGACTGGTATGAGCGCAACTTTAATTCGCCACAAACTCAGACAAAACCTCAACCTATTGGCTATAACGACATCCTTGGTTGTTATATTTACAATATGGAAGATACAGACAGCTCCCATCATGAAACCTCTCATGGAAATACTGATCTTCCTATTTCTGATATTACCATGGATTCGTTGGATTGGACAGATTCAGAGCTGCAAGAAAAGACATCTGGTTTACAGACTGCTGTTTGGAGAAAAGGTCCCCTCAACTACTATGCTGATTTATCACATCAGAATTATGCATCCAGTGATGAAGATGATTTCTGTTCTCAACCTTACTACAAGCCACAATGGCAGCAACCTAAGAAGCCTCATACTGGGAAGAAATCTAAGCTCTCTAAGAAAAAGAAGAAGAAGAAGAAAATCCTTCTGCCCACAGAAAATCAGAAGTGCAAAGAGGAAACTCAGCCTGATTCCCCTGTTTTAGTTTCTGTTGTACCAGACTCTCTCTTGCCTCCTGACACTGTCAACACCAAGCTGGATGATGTCTATAGTCACTATCAGTCTTTTCTTAAAGCATCTAATGGTATCTCTTCTCAGACTCTACAACAACTACAAAAACTGTTTCCAACTATTGATTTCGTTCATCCCTCTCATGCTGCCTCAATACCTGTAAACCCTGTGCTAGAAGCAAAAGATAATTCTGTTCCAGATATACAACCTTTCAGGTTACCAGAGATAATCCCTGGAGAATTTAGCTCTGATATTCAAACTCAAATAAGCATGCCTGCTGAACTCCAGATAACTTCTCAGTCAGAATCTTGTGTCACAATTCCTCCACATCTACCTGAGTGTGGCATATTTCAGTACACTTCACCTTCTCAAAATTCTTCTGTTACTGCATCTAAGAAATTGTTTCCTTTGGGAGATACTTTGCATCAACCTACATTTTCTACTACATCAGTTTCCTGTAGAGGAATTCCTGATACTCAATCCTGTGAGGACAACTTTGAACCAAGTTCGCAAGTGGACATTCTTGAACCTGAAACTTGTACAAAAGTTCTTCATGAAGATTCCCCTGTGCCCATTCCTGTTCCTGTTTTCCATGATTATACTACTAAACCTGACATCAAGGTGGACTCTCCTGTTTTTGACCCTGGTATGGGTATTCCTTTGTTTAACCCAGAAATGGGTGTAATAATACTTGATCCTGAAGATAGCCATGCCCTCTACTCAGAAGCGAGTATGGTTCTTGGCTGTAAAGTGGGTCTTGTTAATTCTTTGTTTAAGAACCCTGAAGAAAGCCTTTCCCTCTGCTCAGAAGAGAGTATGGTTCCTGGCTCTAAAGTGGGTTCTTTTCCTTTCTCTATAGTTGAACCTTGCCCTGGCATGGGCATTCCTACACTTGATCCTATTGAGGATATTCCTGAACCTTGCCCAGATGTGGGTATTCCTGAACCTTGCCCTGGTGTGGGCATTCATATACCTGTTCTTAGTGAGGACACTTTTGATTCTGAATCCAGTAAGGAGACATTTCATATTGAATTAGAAGATGGCAAGAACTGGACAAATCTTGAACTCTACACTCCTATCTCCTACTTTGAAGAAAGCCCTGCTATTGCGTTAGAAGTGGCTATAGCTTTTTCTTTTGGAGTATATCTAATCCTCAGCCAAGAGGTTAATTCTGAGGATACTCAAAACTCTGACCCAAAGGTGGTTAATCTGGTTATCAATCCAGAATACTGCATCTCTATTTCTGAAGCTGAGGAAAGCCTATTCATATCTCTAGGACTGGCTGCCTTTTCATTGGCTATGTACATGGTCATGGAACATCCGCCTATCTACCCTCAGGATGATTCTGTGGTAGGAACCTCATTGTATGTTACGTTCATGCATTCTCACGATGACTACAAAAAAGGTGACTTCAAGTTTTGCTCTCATCATTTTCAAGATCTTTTGATACCTGAATTACATGGCCTTTACTTCATCATTCAACTTTTTCAAGAGATCTCCAACCCTCCTTTCTTGATTTCCGATTGGACTCACTACCTCCATACACCTACTACCGGTTCTCCATAACATTTTTGTTCTCTCTCCTTTTGGATTGTATTGGGCGCCTGGAGGTCGCCTTTAAGGAGGGCGATCTGTAACATATCTCAGCCTAATGTCACTATCCCTTTAAGACTTCCTTCTCTGACTGCTGCATTTGGGCAGTATTCACATTCAGCTTGCTTGCCTGCCTGATTAATCATTCATGCACCTGATTACCTCATCCTCTTTTTAAGCCTTCTCAGGTCTAATGTGCTGGGCATTAACATTGAAGTTGTGATCCTGAACAACAGAGGTCTGTGACTGTTTCCTGCATGAACTTAGCAACTATTCCAAGATACAGCATTTTCTATTACCTATGCAAAATATCATCAAACTGCAAGTATCAAAAATATCTCCATTCTGTTTCCTGGACACAGCTACTTAACAATCTCTGAACTTTATTATAAATCAACTATGCTTTTGCTTACCATCACTCTCTAATTACAACAGCATCTTACTCAGAACTTTATAACTATTTCTCTGCTACAAGTTGTCATTGCTGAAATATCCTGCTGCTATTCAGAACTCTGCATCTTTATGTTCAGTTAAAAGCTTTCATGTGATTCTTCAATATATGCACAAAACAGTAATTAATGCCTAAGACTTGCAACCTGTTTATCACCTGTGCTGCTCTGCTAATTACTGACATACAGCTCTTTATAATATTATGTACTGTGAACCTGCAACAAACCAAGTTTGCATTTATAAGCACAAACAATGCCTAAACTTTCAGCTTGTCTAACTACCTGTGCAGCTGTGATTAACTCTGACATACAGCTTTATATAATATTATGTACTGTGAACCTGCAACAAACCTAGTTTGCATCTAAGTGTCAATCTTTTACCAGTTTACTCTGAAACCTGAACATTCCACATTGCTATATTTTTCTCTCATTGAATCCTGCAGCTACTTCTATTAACTAACTATAAGTCACAGTGAAGCCAGAATATATTGTAAACAAATATTGCACCCTCCATTAATTCTTCAATAACTTCTAGCAACTATGAATCACAGAATATCATCTATCCATGTCCAGGATACTCTTCCCCGGGTCAGGGGTTGGTGTCTTCAAATCCCTACCACTGCCCCGAGGGTCTGTTACCTGAGTGCATGTACACCGGATCATGACACGGACAGACATTGATAAATCGGGCCCAATGTGTTGCATTTATCAGAACAGAGAAATGCAATTCATTCTGAAAAAAACATAAAAATTAGTGATACAAAACTCAGCTGGTCTCAGAAAAAAACCATAGGTGCCGATTTATCATAGTATGAGCGGACATGATCCACTGTAGCGGATCTTGTCCGCCGCACATCGATAAATGCTTGTGCAATACCACCCCCTGCACATTCGCGGGTAATCAGCCGCTAGCAGGGGGTGTCAATCAACCTAATCGTATCCGATTGGGCTGATTCCTGTCCACCACCTCAGAGGTGGCGTACGAATTAAGGAGCAGCGGTCTTATAACCTGCAGTTCCAGTTACACAGCCTTCCTGCCTGCGGTTCCAGTCACACAGCCTGCCTGCCTGCCTGCAGTTTCAATCACACAGCTTGCCTGCCTGCTTGTGGTTTTTATGTTTATTAATATAGGTATTCTTAGAATCATAATAAACAGCCTCCTATGTTATGTCTACAGAAGGTGATGGACATTTTTTAAATACCTCTACATCTGAGCTCCTTAAATATAACGTAACACAGCCAATCCTGACACTCAAACATCGGCAGCATTTTCAATCTGCGTGAAAAATCCCTACAGAGAACAGGGGTGCACTAATATATAACTCGCCCAATCGACCCTTGGAAATACTTAGAGTACAAGTCTGTGTTACTCATGGGTAAGAACCAATACTTCATTAACCTGAAATAAAGCATATGAAGAAGATAGAAGAATATAAATATGACCAGAAGAAAGTAAATACAAGAAAAAAAGAAACAATGATAACATATAGGTCTTCCATCCACAACATCCAATGACTCATAAGGAAAATAGTTTTATTTTTAACTTAAAATTGACGTGTTCTTCTTTAGATAATTTATTTCTTTGTTTTTATTTTTTGAGTATGGCACATTTTAAGAACCCTAGCAGAAACAAATAACAATTTATTTCAATTATAGTCCCTTTTGTCAAGGTAACATCTGACCCTTCTAACTTTTTCACTATTCTAATTGATCAGTAAAGCTTATTATCTTAAACTCAACAGTCTCATCCATTTTTTAAAAAAAAAAATGAAATTAAACTTTTAAATTAGCCTGAACTTTTTTAATCTCATGACACAAACCTTCAGTTATTTTTACTATATTTATTCAACAAGTTCATTAAAATTAACAAGCAGTTGAACAGGTTGGTTTCATGCCTATATGAACGCAAAATTATTAATATCAAATGTAGGAATTTATTTTTTGATCCTTGGAGATATGTGGTTTGTCATGAAAGTTTACTATAGTTGTCTACACAATAGATAAAGGATTTATGAGGTCCTAAGGTAATTACATTTTAGATAGATAAAGAAGTAACAGTGATACACAAATCACTGTGCTTCTATAGGAGGCGCTAACAGAGATAAGGTTTATATGATTCCCTATATATGCAACTAATGTGGTAATAGACAAATAACAATGACTATGATAAAATAAAGTTGGGCAAATGATGCACAAATTGTAAATATTAATAAAACAAAAAGAATAAAAAGAATA
This sequence comes from Bombina bombina, assembly GCF_027579735.1. Classification (NCBI taxonomy): domain Eukaryota; kingdom Metazoa; phylum Chordata; class Amphibia; order Anura; family Bombinatoridae; genus Bombina; species Bombina bombina. Next base: position 882,889,680 of record NC_069499.1, read on the forward strand.
AAAAAGAGATATGAACCAGCCAAGCAAAGCCAGAACAAAAGTCCAAAGGAAGTCTTCCACGTCACAAAGCTTGATAGACAGCTCTCTGTAGTCACCCAAGAGGATGATATACTTCTGTAGTGATGAGATAAAAACAAAAACAGAGGCGCCACATGTGTAGATCAATAAAACCAAAGAAATCCAAACAGCGACAGTATAAGGGTACTCACAAACGGAGCGGCACTCTATTGTGCCAGCAGAGACAGGCTGGTATTTCGACAGCAAACCAGCTGGCTATGTGACAAGTCTGCACCGGATGCGATCAGCACTGGAGTTCTCTGCTTATGTAGCCTCTATCCGATGTTCCCAGAGTGTTATTTCTCCTCAACTGGAGCTGCAATGGAGCAGGGAGGGGGGCTAGACTGCCCTTAGGTTACTGAAATGGAGACTACCACAACAACACCAGACTGATGTAAAAGTAAAAAATCAGTATTTTATTATACACAATAAAAATACCAAAGGTATTACAGTTTACAGCTGGGTGTGTGAATAAAAATCTCCCCACAAAGAGTGCAATAGCAACGCGTTTCTCGGGCGAACCCCGTTTCCTCAGGCTTGTGTGCTCTAAGTGTGTGTACATGCCCTTTAAATAGGGATCAGTAACCTCATGTTCCCATGTCCCTCCCCTTCCTTCTCCAAAATTGTCCAATCAGATCCTTCCTTTCTAAATCGCCCAGTTGTTGATATAGTTAAAAAATAACATTTCAATAAACTATGTAATTATTAACTGCAAATCAATGATGTTAAAGATTTGCAAAGAATAAAGTGAATGTGTTAGTAAGTGGTGATGCGATCTATAATGAGTGTTACCGATCGTCACTAAAAGGAATAAACGTGAATGTAAACTACATTAACATGTGTTTTCTTATTAACCAATAGTTTCATTTCATTTGAGGGGCTTGTCTTATTAACCAATAGTTTCGTTAAATTAGTGGGGCTTGTCCTTGAGTCTTAGCAACCAGTATACTGCGTCATGGTAATTGTTCCTGGTTACGGGATCTCAGAAGTGCCTAGTAGATCACATGATCATAATAGCCCTTATCTACGATTGGCACAATTTCGGACTTCCAGTAGTATACTAAGTGACGTATAGTCACATGGCCTATGGGACCCGTATGTGATTCAGGGTTATGAATGGAAGAATGTAGCGTCACCCCCAAATGTTAAGCTCCAATTGGAGAGGGTTAATAAAACAAGGCTATGTGTCAGACCGCCTATGCATAATGCAAGGCAGAAACAAAAAGACAGTGATTGACTATAACTATGAAGGTAACTGCCTACGTGAAAATCTATGCATGGTGCGATTGGTGCTGGAGTTATACAAACTAACCACCATTACTGTGATATGGTGTAATGAATTTTACAGATCCGTGTAGTGACCTGAGTGCCTTTATTATTCTAAGTGCAACAGCTATTATGCTATGACGGCACCGAAATTATTAAATGTCATCCCTTAAACAAGTGTTAAAGTGCCATAATGTAATGAATGAATATAAATATGTGTACCTATCAAGGAGCATTGTGTATGACAATGTGTAATCCTATCATAAATTAATGTGATTGTGGTGATGTTGTGTGTGACTGAAAGAAATTGTAATAACATATAAGTTAAAATGTGGAGTGTATATTATATGTGGACCGGTATATTAGAGGGTATATATCTATCTATATGTGGCAATAAAATAATTATCTATTATTTATTACCACAGTAGTGGGAATAAATAATCCATAATGATATAGGTAATAGGAGAAAATTAATGGACAAGGATGAAACATATATTAAAGGAAATAACAACAAGTGGACGGCGAAAGTCCAGATAAAAAAAAGTATATACAATATTCTAAGGGCATCTATCTGTGATATGACTACCGTTGGATATATATATAAAAAAAGTGACGTCCCCCATCTTATACATCTCTACAGAGAAATACATAATTATAAAAAAGCTGCAGATTCTATAACCTCATTTAAACCTGTGGGAAATAGACTATTGAATTTAAAAATCCAGAAAGTTTCCCTTTGTCTCAGTTTTGAGAACCTGTTATACAAACTACTTTGAGGGATCCCTTCTAATGGTGTGATTTTAAAAGAACATTTCCCAGAAATATATTTGTCACAGATATGTCTGGAAACATTGTGTTTGGATGATTTTGATTTGATGTTTCTCAGATGTTCGCTCCATCGAGTTCTGACCTTCCTACAGGTTCTGCCTATGTACTGAATCCCACATTTGCAGGACAGTACATAGATTACATAAATGGAATCGCACGATAGTCTACTTTTAATTGGAAACATTTCCCCTGTGTTGTTAGATATTATGGTACTACATCCATTTGTTACATATTGACACATGTGACAGCGTTTTCTGGTGTTGTTGTGGTAGTCTCCATTTCAGTAACCTAAGGGCAGTCTAGCCCCCCTCCCTGCTCCATTGCAGCTCCAGTTGAGGAGAAATAACACTCTGGGAACATCGGATAGAGGCTGCATAAGCAGAGAACTCCAGTGCTGATCGCATCCGGTGCAGACTTGTCACACAGCCAGCTGGTTTGCTGTCGAAATACCAGCATGTCTCTGCTGGCACAATAGAGTGCCGCCCCGTTTGTGAGTACCCTTATTCTGTCACTGTTTGGATTTCTTTGGTTTTATTGATCTACACATGTGGCACCTCTGTTTTTGTTTTTATCTCATAATTACATTTTACTAGCATTGACAGGAGTTTCATATTTTAAGCTATATAAATTATTGGAATCAATATGAGAAGGAGATAGAGAGGGCGCCACATAGTGTGATATTGTTTTATGCAGAATGGTAGAAATCTGTAGAGGTGATGTGCTTACCAGAAGATGTTGTACTGTGCTGTGACCAGTACTATCTCGCCTGCTAGCACTTAAATCAGTGGCTAGTACACTGCCAAACAGAGTCTTTCCTGGGGCTCTTCCTTTAGGCTGTGGGCTCCAAAGGTATCTCCGGTATTGGCTGTGAGCAAGTCTTCGTTTTGTTACTTTGAATTTTGGCTCAGTATTGTTATATGAAAGAATGTGTACAACTTCCAGAATTAAAAGAATTTAAAAGGCTTTATTATAACGCGTTTCTCAACCTCCAAGGGTCGTTTCATCAGATATCAAAGCGGATATCTGATGAAACAACCCTTGGAGGTTGAGAAACGCGTTATAATAAAGCCTTTTAAATTCTTTTAATTCTGGAAGTTGTACACATTCTTTCATATAACAATACTGAGCCAAAATTCAAAGTAACAAAACGAAGACTTGCTCACAGCCAATACCGGAGATACCTTTGGAGCCCACAGCCTAAAGGAAGAGCCCCAGGAAAGACTCTGTTTGGCAGTGTACTAGCCACTGATTTAAGTGCTAGCAGGCGAGATAGTACTGGTCACAGCACAGTACAACATCTTCTGGTAAGCACATCACCTCTACAGATTTCTACCATTCTGCATAAAACAATATCACACTATGTGGCGCCCTCTCTATCTCCTTCTCTAACAGTTACATCCCCGCTCTCTGGGAACAAGAGGAGCTGCCTTCATAAAAGTACTGATTAACAAGATTACTTCAAAGAAACAGACTTTAACCACTGGTTTTCTACAGTCATCAGCCGAGTCAGATTTACTCGACAAAGGATATAGTAACTATTCATATGCAGTCTAACTTGGGATTACTATATTGTTATTTTACATCTCTAATTTTTTTCGTTTATTTTTTTTCGTTTTATTGTTTCATATTTTAGTGAACATTTATACACAATCATTTGTACATTGCCTCTTTGCCCATAACAGCGCGCCTTTTGTATTCCTCAGTGGGATACCACACATTGGAATAAATATGGACTAACTAAAACACAAATGAGCCACACATTATAGAAAAGGGTTTTCAAAATGTAAAAGCTCTGTTGCCTGAAGAAACAGTAAGTTAAAACTGAGAAGCACATTGTACAATAACATTTATTTTAACTTGAATAGCTTGTCTGGTTGACCAGTAAATAGCTAAAAACCAGAGATTATCTTTATGGTGGGCGTATGCTAATTTGTCCCGTGTCTCAAGCGTATGCGGATTCAACCTCCAAGTTGGTGCCATCCAAATAGTAAGTTTCCACTTTCTTGTGTATCTTCTTGTTTTGCAGTTACAAGATTACACTATGTGGTTCCCCTTGTTATTCTGTATATCTGTTGCCAAAATGTGCAGTTCCTATATGTCCAAAATTCACCTGCACAAAAATAAAATGAAATACAGGTACTGCGCATTAGGCATAAACTCCACAGCAAGGCACAGTAAAAAGATTCCAAACTTTAATGAAGATGTATTTAAAACCATAATCCAAACGGTACACACAGTGCTCAGGTGAGAGCAAGGTAGACAGGTAGATCATGTGTCAACGCATTTCGTGCGTATGCGCACTTGTTCACATACAAAAATAACATGGCTACCATGAGGAAACAGCCTCCAAGCAAAAGTGATAGTTATTACTTTCTATGGGTGCTAATAATAATATTTTATACCGTTTGTAATTATGTGTGGGTGGTTGATATGCTAATTGTTACCAACAGCTGACTTTACCTGACACAAAGTTTTTGCAGTAGCCTCAATACAGCCTAATCTTAATAAACATTTTTTTAAAATAAATAATAATTATAAATAATTCTCTACATTATTTTAGCCTCAACTGTAAACAAACACAGAAGTAAGATGTTTTAGCAGAATCTCATTCTAACAGGTTGATTTAGAAATGTATCTGCTCTGTTCTTCTAACAGGAATCTGTCTAATCTCAGTCTAGCTGTGCTCCGTCTATATCTACTCAGTTTATCTGAGTACAGTTTATCTTCCTTCAGTTTTTTAGACTGTAAAAGTAAACTTTCAGCAAAACAGTGACATATCTGCTTCCCTGTACATTGCATAAAAATTTATACTAAACAAATCATACTAAGGATTAGTTCTCATAATATTGCTGATAAGACAAATAAGTCTTACAAACAAATTAAAACTTATTGCACTAAATATCTTTAAAGGCTGAAGCATTCACAATAGGAAGGTATACACACCTTACTTACTTCCTATGTGTCAAAAGGATATAGTTAGAAATAGAAATATAGTTTTAATATGAAATGCTTGTTTTAATATTTATGTGTGTAATCATGAAAGTTTTCTATCCATATGCCACCACAATTAACCATAACCTCTACTGTCTTTGACCCCCAAACTGAAACTATGCCTAATAGCAACCCACCTACACTGCTTAAACAACTACCCAGCAGTATTAGCTGATACATTTGTCTACAGCCGCTGGGAGGAAATGCTGCGTCCCAACATCTCTGAGGTGGTCCTAGTCTGGATCGATACCTGCACTTCTCATCTTCTGGTAAGGACATTTATTCATCTCTTTTCATCCACCTCATAACTCATTTAAACTCAAAATAAATTAGGGATATGACTAACGCAATTCCGCTTTTTTAAACATTATTCTGAAAAAGCATTCAGAATTACCTTGAGAAAGTTGTATTTGAAGAAAAGCTATCACATTAGTATCTAACCTCCAGATTATTTTTGCATTTAAACATATTTAAGACGCACACAAAAATATATTAATATTTACCATCTAGATATCCGAAAGACGGGTTTTCAAATAATAATTTCATATTGTTTATTTTTTTTTATAAAATTAGATTGCTAAGGCAGCCTCATTAATACACTTTCAAATATAACATTTACATCTTTATTTGGAAGTACACTAATATCTCTTATTTCTTTCATTTTAAAATATACAGAGTCTGAGGCCAGTGAGGAAGAAACACAGCAGGAACATGCTCCTCCTTCACCCAGGCATGAGAGTGGTGCAGAAGATTAAAAGCCACCTCATAGAGAACAGGAGGCTACCCCTGCAGAAGATACCCGTGCAGCAGCCCCCCGTGCAGCAGTTCCCCCTGATGAAAATATCCCCCTCACAATGCCAGAGGTGGAGTTGATGAGGGTCTTCCTACAGGAAATGCAGGATTTCCGGAGGGCACAACAGACACACACACAGTTTATGACCAAAGCAGTGAACACCCTGATAGAAGATCAAACAAATATTGTAAATGTTCTAAATAACATTATTCAGATCCTTGGGGAAGTGGCAAGCAGACCATATCCAGAAATGGGAAGACTACAAGAGCCTGGACCATCATCTCCTGGACCATCATCTCCTGTGCCTCCTCCATCTCGTACTTTGCCTGGTCAATCCCCAATCACTGACAGTACTCCTCCTCCCCCTCTTCCCCAAACATTTCCAAATGAGGACACATCTGAGGAGGCATTTGATCACTCCAGAGCCTCACTGTCATGGAAAGAAGGGAAGGAGGAAGAAGTAATTATGTTTATATATTATTGTTTTTAATTTAAAGTTAATGTGTAAAGGATAATTATGTGATGATGTTGTTTTCTTATACTTGTGGAGCACACTCTGTATTTAATATGCTTCTATGGGACCAGATTATTTGCAGAGTGTGTTTTACAAGTGTGTTGAGACAACTTCATCACATTCTGTCCTTGTTGATTAGATTAATTTGTTCTTGTGATATGATGTCCAAACATGTTCTCCTAATACAAACCACAACCATTACAATTATACATGATGGTATATCACTGTTTTGATGCAAACAACATAGCTTAAACAAGAAAATATGCGAATATATACCAATCCTTATGGCTTATTGGTATATCTACATGTGCTTGTTAAATAAAGCAAATATTGTATTTTTTTTAAAAAAAGCCTGTATGCCATATTTCTTTCTTTCATATTTTTGGAAAGCTAGTTTAAAGTGTTTTACTTATTTTGGAAAAGGATTTAATTTAAAGGTGCATGAAAGCAGAGAATTCTCTTTCATGATTTTGACAGAGCATAACATTTGAAACAAGTTTCACATTTACTTATATCATTTAATTTGCTTCATTATCTTGTTATCCTTTGCTGAAAGGTTTATCTATATTTATACATTATATGTTTCCTATAGCAATATATAGTTTGATAATTAAATATAAAAAACATCATAGAAAGAGATTATTCATCTAAAATATGTGTGCACTACACACAGTCATTTTTTTATGTTCTACTACTACAATACGATTTCATGAGAATTGGAATATACGTGCTGTTAACATCCAGATTACAGTCTGCTTTAAATCTTTTATATGTGTATGTTGAGTAAAACAACATTTTTTGGAAGGTGTGGCAGGGTGATGCCCAGAAGTGGATGTTCCATCTGAAATATATTATACAATTGTTTCAATACAAATATTATATAAAAAATATATTATTTACATTTAAAGGGACATTAAACACTTTGAGATAGTAATATAAAATGATAAATTGTATATAATAAAACAACTCTGCAATATACTTTCAGTATTTATTTTGTCCTCTTTGCCTGTAATTCCATTCTGAAATTGTGAGCTTTTCAGTTCCTGTTAGAAATGAAAATGCAGAACACTGTTAAATCCAGCACAACCATTGGCTGCACACTCTAATGACCTATGTATAACTGTCCCTAATTGGCCACAGCAGAGAAGGTAACATAGGTTACAACATGGCAGCTCCCAGTGTTTTATAGACACTAAGGCCTAGATTTGGAGTTTGGCGTTAGCCGTGAAAACCAGCGTTAGAGGCTCCTAACGCTGGTTTTAGGCTACCGCCGGTATTTGGAGTCAGTGATTAAAGGGTCTAATGCTCACTTTTCAGCCGCGACTTTTCCATACCGCAGATCCCCTTACGTCAATTGCGTATCCTATCTTTTCAATGGGATCTTTCTAACGCCGGTATTTAGAGTCGTTTCTGAAGTGAGCGTTAGACATCTAACGACAAAACTCCAGCCGCAGGAAAAAAGCAGGAGTTAAGAGCTTTCTGGGCTAACGCCGGTTCATAAAGCTCTTACCTACTGTGCTCTAAAGTACACTAACACCCATAAACTACCTATGTACCCCTAAACCGAGGTCCCCCCACATCGCCGCCACTCGATTACATTTTTTTAACCCCTAATCTGCCGACCGCCACCTACGTTATACTTATGTACCCCTAATCTGCTGCCCCTAACCCCGCCGACCCCTGTATTATATTTATTAACCCCTAACCTGCCCCCCACAACGTCGCCGCCAGCTACTTACAATAATTAACCCCTAATCTGCCGACCGCAAAGCGCCGCCACCTACGTTATCCTTATGTACCCCTAATCTGCTGCCCCTAACACCGCCGACCCCTATATTATATTTATTAACCCCTAATCTGCCCCCCTCAACGTCGCCAACACCTGCCTACACTTATTAACCCCTAATCTGCCGAGCGGACCTGAGCGCTACTATAATAAAGTTATTAACCCCTAATCCACCTCACTAACCCTATAATAAATAGTATTAACCCCTAATCTGCCCTCCCTAACATCGCCGACACCTAACTTCAATTATTAACCCCTAATCTGACAACCGGAGCTCATCGCTACTATAATAAATGGATTAACCCCTAAAGCTAAGTCTAACCCTAACACTAACACCCCCCTAACTTAAATATAATTTAAATCTAACGAAATTAATTAACTCTTATTAAATAAATTATTCCTATTTAAAGCTAAATACTTACCTGTAAAATACATCCTAATATAGCTACAATATAAATTATAATTATATTGTAGCTATTTTAGGATTAATATTTATTTTACAGGCAACTTGGTAATTATTTTAACCAGGTACAATAGCTATTAAATAGTTAAGAACTATTTAATAGTTACCTAGTTAAAATAATAACAAAATTACCTGTAAAATAAATCCTAACCTAAGTTATAATTAAACCTAACACTACCCTATCAATAAATTAATTAAATAAAATACCTACAATTACCTACAATTAACCTAACACTACACTATCAATAAATAAATTAAATACAATTGCTACAAATAACTACAATTACATAAACTAACTAAAGTACAAAAAATAAAAAAGAACTAAGTTACAAAAAATAAAAAAATATTTACAAACATAAGAAAAATATTACAACAATGTTAAACTAATTACACCTACTCTAAGCCCCCTAATAAAATAACAAAGACCCCCAAAATAAAAAAATGCCCTACCCTATTCTAAATTAATAGAGTTAAAAGCTCTTTTACCTTACCAGCCCTGAACAGGGCCCTTGGCGGGGCATGCCCCAAGAAAATCAGATCTTTTGCCTGTAAAAAAAAACATACAATACCCCCCCCCAACATTACAACCCACCACCCACATACCCCTAATCTAACCCAAACCCCCCTTAAATAAACCTAACACTAAGCCCCTGAAGATCTTCCTACCTTGTCTTCACCATCCAGGTATCACCGATCCGTCCTGGCATCCGGTGCTGAAGAGGTCCAGAAGAGGCTCCAAAGTCTTCCTCCTATCCGGCAAGAAGAGGACATCCGGACCGGCAAACATCTTCTCCAAGCGGCATCTTCGATCTTCTTCCATCCGGTGCGGAGCGGGTCCATCTTGAAGCAGCCGACGCGGATCCATCCTCTTCTTCCGGCGTCTCCCGACGAATGACGGTTCCTTTAAGGGACGTCATCCAAGATGGCGTCCCTCGAATTCCGATTGGCTGATAGGATTCTATCAGCCAATCGGAATTAAGGTAGGAATATTCTGATTGGCTGATGGAATCAGCCAATCAGAATCAAGTTCAATCCGATTGGCTGATCCAATCAGCCAATCAGATTGAGCTCGCATTCTATTGGCTGATCGCCCTTAAAGGAACCGTCATTCGTCGGGAGACGCCGGAAGAAGAGGATGGATCCGCGTCGGCTGCTTCAAGATGGACCCGCTCCGCACCGGATGGAAGAAGATCGAAGATGCCGCTTGGAGAAGATGTTTGCCGGTCCGGATGTCCTCTTCTTGCCGGATAGGAGGAAGACTTTGGAGCCTCTTCTGGACCTCTTCAGCACCGGATGCCAGGACGGATCGGTGATACCTGGATGGTGAAGACAAGGTAGGAAGATCTTCAGGGGCTTAGTGTTAGGTTTATTTAAGGGGGGTTTGGGTTAGATTAGGGGTATGTGGGTGGTGGGTTGTAATGTTGGGGGGGGTATTGTATGTTTTTTTTTACAGGCAAAAGAGCTGATTTTCTTGGGGCATGCCCCGCAAAGGGCCCTGTTCAGGGCTGGTAAGGTAAAAGAGCTTTTAACTCTATTAATTTAGAATAGGGTAGGGCATTTTTTTATTTTGGGGGTCTTTGTTATTTTATTAGGGGGCTTAGAGTAGGTGTAATTAGTTTAACATTGTTGTAATATTTTTCTTATGTTTGTAAATATTTTTTTATTTTTTGTAACTTAGTTCTTTTTTATTTTTTGTACTTTAGTTAGTTTATGTAATTGTAGTTATTTGTAGCAATTGTATTTAATTTATTTATTGATAGTGTAGTGTTAGGTTAATTGTAGGTAATTGTAGGTATTTTATTTAATTAATTTATTGATAGGGTAGTGTTAGGTTTAATTATAACTTAGGTTAGGATTTATTTTACAGGTAATTTTGTTATTATTTTAACTAGGTAACTATTAAATAGTTCTTAACTATTTAATAGCTATTGTACCTGGTTAAAATAATTACCAAGTTGCCTGTAAAATAAATATTAATCCTAAAATAGCTACAATATAATTATAATTTATATTGTAGCTATATTAGGATGTATTTTACAGGTAAGTATTTAGCTTTAAATAGGAATAATTTATTTAATAAGAGTTAATTAATTTCGTTAGATTTAAATTATATTTAAGTTAGGGGGGTGTTAGTGTTAGGGTTAGACTTAGCTTTAGGGGTTAATCCATTTATTATAGTAGCGATGAGCTCCGGTCGTCAGATTAGGGGTTAATAATTGAAGTTAGGTGTCGGCAATGTTAGGGAGGGCAGATTAGGGGTTAATACTATTTATGATAGGGTTAGTGAGGCGGATTAGGGGTTAATAACTTTATTATAGTAGCGCTCAGGTCCGCTCGGCAGATTAGGGGTTAATTATTGTAAGTAGCTGGCGGCGACGTTGTGGGGGGCAGGTTAGGGGTTAATAAATATAATATAGGGGTCGGCGGTGTTAGGGGCAGCAGATTAGGGGTACATAAAGATAATGTAAGTTGCGGCGGTTTACGGAGCGGAAGATTAGGGGTTAATAATATAATGCAGGGGTCAGCGATAGCGGGGGCGGCAGATTAGTGGTTAATAAGTGTAAGGGTAAGGGTGTTTAGACTCGGGGTACATGTTAGAGTGTTAGGTGCAGACGTAGGAAGTGTTTCCCCATAGGAAATAATGGGGCTGCGTTAGGAGCTGAACGCTGCTTTTTTGCAGGTGTTAGGTTTTTTTTCAGCTCAAACAGCCCCATTGTTTCCTATGGGAGAATCGTGCACGAGCACGTTTTTGAGGCTGGCCGCGTCCGTAAGCAACTCTGGTATCGAGAGTTGCATTTGCGGTAAAAATGCTCTACGCTCCTTTTTTGGAGCCTAACGCAGCATTTTTTGGGACTCTCGATACCAGAGTTAATTTTATGGTGCGGCCAGAAAAAAGCCCGCGTAGCGTTAACAGCCCATCTACCGCCAAACTCCAAATCTAGGCCTTTAACTTTAGACTTATTTTGTCACTTTTCATATGCAGTGTTTTAAAGGCTTAACTAAGACTAAATAAAAATGTTTTAAAAGAAATTAGGAAAAAACGTAGGGCATTTAAATTATTAAAATAAAATAGTACAGACTCAGCATACAATATTTATAAGGAATGTAACAAAGCATGCAAAAAAGCAATCAAATTAGCCAAAATTGAAAATGAAAAATTAATTGCCAAGGATTCTAAGTCTAACCCTAAAAGGTTCTTTAAGTACATAAATAGCAAAAAATCTAAGAAGGATAATATAGGTACATTAAAATGTGTGGAGGGTAGCATGATAAATAATGACAGGGAGAAGGCTGAGGAACTAAACCAGTTTTTTTCTTCAGTATACACGAGAGAGGAACCATTGAATGATACTTTGGAACAGAATAGAACATGCCAGTCCATACCACTAACTGGGTTTTGTTTAGAGGATATCAGGAAAAAACTAAAAAATATTAAGGTAAATAAAACTCCAGGCCCAGATGGAATACACCCAAGGGTGTTAAGTGAATTTAGCACTGTTATAGACAAACCTTTACTCTTAATTTTTCAAGACTCATTATCCTCAGGCATGGTACCCCAGGATTGGCGTAAAGCTGATGTGGTGCCACTCTTCAAATAGGGAAGCAGGGATGATCCAGGAAGCTATAGACCAGTTAGTCTGACATCAATAGTGGGGAAGATATTTGAAGGGATTATAAGGGATTATATTGATGAGCATATTCGTGTAAACAAGATTATGAGTTCTAATCAGCATGGCTTTAGGAGAAATAGATCATGTCAAACTAATCTAATTAGATTCTACGAGGAAGTAAGTAAAAATATAGATAAAGGGGAATCAGTTGATGTGATATACTTAGATTTTGCAAAGGCATTTGATACAGTGCCACATGAGAGATTAATGCACAAAATTAAGGGACTGGGAATAGCTGAAAATGTTAGCTCATGGATAAATAACTGGATAAAAGATAGGGAGCAACGAGTAGCAATAAATGGATCATACTCAGATTGGACAAAGGTAATCAGTGGTGTCCCCCAGGGATCAGTACTGGGCCCTGTTCTTTTTAATATTTTTATAAATGACTTGGAGCAAGGATTAAATAGCGACATCTCTATTTTTGCAGATGATACTAAGTTAAGTAAGGTCATTAGGTCAGAGCAGGATGAACTCTCTTTGCAAAGGGATTTGCTAAAATTAGAACTATGGGCAAGTGAATGGAAAATGAGATTTAATACGGAAAAATGTAAGGTTCTACATTTTGGAAGTAAAAATAAGCAGGCTATGTATTTTTTAAATGGGACAAGACTTAGCCAAACACAGGAGGAAAGGGATTTGGGAGTAGTAATAGATAACAAGCTAAAGATGAGTGCACAATGCAGGGCAGCGGCTTCAAAGGCTAATAAGATACTAGCATGTATTAAAAGAGGCATTGATTCAAGGGAGGAAAGCATAATTCTGTCATTATATAAAGCCCTGGTAAGACCTCACCTTGAGTTTGGAGTGCAGTTCTGGGGACCGATTGCTAAAAAAGATATTGCAGAACTAGAAAAAGTTCAGAGAAGGGCCACAAAGCTAATAAGGGGATTGGAGAAATTAACCTATGAGGAGAGGCTAGCCAAACTGGGTCTGTTCTCTTTAGAAAAAAGGCGCTTGAGAGGTGACATGATTACTTTATATAAATATATTCAAGGCCCATATACAGAGATGGCAGAAGCTCTTTTTATTCCAAGAAAATTGGTTCTGACAAGAGGTCATAATTTAAGGTTGGAGGAAAGGAGATTTAATCTCCTGCAACGGAAACGTTTTTTCACTGTAAGAGCAATAAAATTGTGGAACTCATTACCAAAGGAGGTAGTGAATGCCAATACCATAGATACATTTAAAAATAGTCTGGATAAATTTCTGTATATAAACAAAATTCATGGATATGATTGCTAGTATTAAATGGGTCACATTTTAATGGGGTTATTTAAGCTTAACTGGAGCTTTTTGTAAGTATTTTAGATTTGTATAGGTTGAACTCGATGGACTTCAGTCTTTTTTCAACCTTATCTACTATGTTACTATGTTACTGTTACTTTTTTTTTTTTTTTTTTTTTTTCATTTTTATTATATTTCAACACGTTTATACATTTTTATACAATTTCCAAGAAACAAAGAAGAATACATAGACAATGAGAAAAAAAAAAAGGAAAAATAAAAAACCAAACAGCCGTGAAGGATTCATTAAATCTGACAATCCTTCATCTCTAAAGTTTTCCTGTTGAATTATGTTATTTCTATAATTCCCTAAACCAAAAACAACAAAACAACAAAAAAAAAAAAAAAAGAAAAAAAAGGGGAAAACAAGCACAATTTCCCTTCTATACTTTATGCGTACAATCAACAAAACAATCCAGTATGTTATTTATGCTTTTTATAACCAAATAATACTCCTAAATTGTCTTCCTGTTATTCAAGAGTTAGTATGCTCAAGATAAATTTTCTTAATTGATCGACCTCAAATCAAATTTATGCTATTACTATTGCAATCCAGACTCACATCTGTTATCTCTCGACACTTCCACCAAGAAGGGGGGAAAAAAAAGGGGGGGAAAGGGGAAAAGAGGGGGAAATTCCTTACTCATCCCCCCCCCATAAGCACCCTCGACTCCTATCCAGTTACCACAACCCCAATAGTACCAGCTCTGTATTTTGAAAGGGAAATATGATATAGTCTATCTCTGTGGCCAGAAGAGATTTAATAAATGGTGCCCATTTACCAAAAAATTTTCTGATGTCAGAGTCATTATTAATATCTGTGTCGCGTTGTTCTAATATGCATTGTTTTTTGAGGAAGTTTTTTATTTCCACCACACTAGGGATTTCTCTCGTCTTCCATTTTTTAAATATTAAATACCTAGCTGCCAATATAGAGACACTTATTATCTTTTCATTTAGTTGTTGTTCTATCTGATTGTCAAAACAAAATATAATTAAGCTTGCCGACACCTCCAGAGGGGAGATCTTAAGAGTAGTATTGATCCAAAATTGCCTAATCAAGGGACAATTAAATGTCATATGTAAGAGATCTGCCGCAATTAAGGAGCATTTAGGGCATTTATAAAAATTCATGTTCTGAAGCTTGTGACCTTTTTCTGGAGTATAGTGAAATTTATGTAATAACTTAAGATGAGCCTCTCTCCATGTTGCTGAAAGAGTAGCCATTGCCACTTTATGAATAGATTTTTGTATGAATTTATGGTCAATGTAATCCTGAGCCAAAATAAGTCTCCAGTCTTGAGCAATTTTCTCTAGAGTATGACTTGCTCTGCCTGCTCCTAAAAGATAGTAACAAAAAGAGATGGACATACGCCCCTTCTTAACTAACGTGAGCCAATCCTCTAGATCTCCCAATTCCCATTGCCACTCTCCCTCCTTAATTAGCTCTAATGCATAGTGCCTTACTTGCAAAAATGCAAAAAACTCCTTATTGGAGAGGTTGAAGCTATTTTTAATTTCTTCAAAAGTTCTAACACATTTTTTCTCTTTATCAATGAATTGTATCATTGTATTGGCAACAGATTGCCAATTCTTAAAAATTGCAGAATCTAATCCAGCTTGGAATAATGGGTTTCCCACAATAGGGAGATATTTTGAAACCTTACAGTTAATAGAAAGAAGCTTCCCTATCCTCCACCAGGCCTTTAAAGGATTAAGGATCATTTTATTTTCCTTGATTCTAGATGGCAAACCTTTTAAATCACAATGCAGCAATGCACGTAGGAGATATGGATCACAAACACTTTCTTCCAATGCATTGTTTAAAACGTAATTATTACAAAAGACCCAATCTGCCGCAATTCGTGCTAAGAAAGCGAGATTGTAAAGCCGTATATCAGGTAATGCAAAACCAGCAAATATTTTGGCATGTGTTAGTTTGTTCAAAGCTATCCTGGGTTTTCTCTTCTGCCAGATGAAGCTTCTAAGCCAGCTGTTTAGCCCTCAAATATCCCTATCATAAAGTATTAATGCTGTGTTCTGTAATACATATAATAATTTGGGAAGGAGAACCATTTTAAACAGGGCTATCCGTCCTGAAATAGAGAGAGGTAGATTTTCCCAGAGTCTAAGTTTATTTTTAATTATGGTCATGATTGGAGGGATATTAAGATTATATAGATCCCGTGGATTAGTAGGTATTACTATGCCTAAATACTTAAATGACTCCTTAGCTGTTCTAAAAGGGCTATTCAAAAAGGAATCTTTATTTTTTCTAAGCCAGTACAGCTCTGATTTCGTAACGTTTATTTTATAGCCAGAGAATAGTCCAAATTGGTTGGTGATTTTCAGGAGCTTAGGTATGTTAACCCTAGTATTTGATAGATAGACAAGGATGTCATCCGCGTATAAGGCTAGTTTCATCTCCTGTCTACCTATCACAACTCCTTCCAGCTGTGACCTAATCCTGAACAGGGCCCTTGGCGGGGCATGCCCCAAGAAAATCAGATCTTTTGCCTGTAAAAAAAAACATACAATACCCCCCCCCCAACATTACAACCCACCACCCACATACCCCTAATCTAACCCAAACCCCCCTTAAATAAACCTAACACTAAGCCCCTGAAGATCTTCCTACCTTGTCTTCACCATCCAGGTATCACCGATCCGTCCTGGCATCCGGTGCTGAAGAGGTCCAGAAGAGGCTCCAAAGTCTTCCTCCTATCCGGCAAGAAGAGGACATCCGGACCGGCAAACATCTTCTCCAAGCGGCATCTTCGATCTTCTTCCATCCGGTGCGGAGCGGGTCCATCTTGAAGCAGCCGACGCGGATCCATCCTCTTCTTCCGGCGTCTCCCGACGAATGACGGTTCCTTTAAGGGACGTCATCCAAGATGGCGTCCCTCGAATTCCGATTGGCTGATAGGATTCTATCAGCCAATCGGAATTAAGGTAGGAATATTCTGATTGGCTGATGGAATCAGCCAATCAGAATCAAGTTCAATCCGATTGGCTGATCCAATCAGCCAATCAGATTGAGCTCGCATTCTATTGGCTGATCGCCCTTAAAGGAACCGTCATTCGTCGGGAGACGCCGTAAGAAGAGGATGGATCCGCGTCGGCTGCTTCAAGATGGACCCGCTCCGCACCGGATGGAAGAAGATCGAAGATGCCGCTTGGAGAAGATGTTTGCCGGTCCGGATGTCCTCTTCTTGCCGGATAGGAGGAAGACTTTGGAGCCTCTTCTGGACCTCTTCAGCACCGGATGCCAGGACGGATCGGTGATACCTGGATGGTGAAGACAAGGTAGGAAGATCTTCAGGGGCTTAGTGTTAGGTTTATTTAAGGGGGGTTTGGGTTAGATTAGGGGTATGTGGGTGGTGGGTTGTAATGTTGGGGGGGGTATTGTATGTTTTTTTTTACAGGCAAAAGAGCTGATTTTCTTGGGGCATGCCCCGCAAAGGGCCCTGTTCAGGGCTGGTAAGGTAAAAGAGCTTTTAACTCTATTAATTTAGAATAGGGTAGGGCATTTTTTTATTTTGGGGGTCTTTGTTATTTTATTAGGGGGCTTAGAGTAGGTGTAATTAGTTTAACATTGTTGTAATATTTTTCTTATGTTTGTAAATATTTTTTTATTTTTTGTAACTTAGTTCTTTTTTATTTTTTGTACTTTAGTTAGTTTATGTAATTGTAGTTATTTGTAGCAATTGTATTTAATTTATTTATTGATAGTGTAGTGTTAGGTTAATTGTAGGTAATTGTAGGTATTTTATTTAATTAATTTATTGATAGGGTAGTGTTAGGTTTAATTATAACTTAGGTTAGGATTTATTTTACAGGTAATTTTGTTATTATTTTAACTAGGTAACTATTAAATAGTTCTTAACTATTTAATAGCTATTGTACCTGGTTAAAATAATTACCAAGTTGCCTGTAAAATAAATATTAATCCTAAAATAGCTACAATATAATTATAATTTATATTGTAGCTATATTAGGATGTATTTTACAGGTAAGTATTTAGCTTTAAATAGGAATAATTTATTTAATAAGAGTTAATTAATTTCGTTAGATTTAAATTATATTTAAGTTAAGGGGGTGTTAGTGTTAGGGTTAGACTTAGCTTTAGGGGTTAATCCATTTATTATAGTAGCGATGAGATTAGGGGCTAATAATTGAAGTTAGGTGTCGGCAATGTTAGGGAGGGCAGATTAGGGGTTAATACTATTTATGATAGGGTTAGTGAGGCGGATTAGGGGTTAATAACTTTATTATAGTAGCGCTCAGGTCCGCTCGGCAGATTAGGGGTTAATTATTGTAAGTAGCTGGCGGCGACGTTGTGGGGGGCAGGTTAGGGGTTAATAAATATAATATAGGGGTCGGCGGTGTTAGGGGCAGCAGATTAGGGGTACATAAAGATAATGTAAGTTGCGGCGGTTTACGGAGCGGAAGATTAGGGGTTAATAATATAATGCAGGGGTCAGCGATAGCGGGGGCGGCAGATTAGGGGTTAATAAGTGTAAGGGTAAGGGTGTTTAGACTCGGGGTACATGTTAGAGTGTTAGGTGCAGACGTAGGAAGTGTTTCCCCATAGGAAACAATGGGGCTGCGTTAGGAGCTGAACGCTGCTTTTTTGCAGGTGTTTGGTTTTTTTTCAGCTCAAACAGCCCCATTGTTTCCTATGGGAGAATCGTGCACGAGCACGTTTTTGAGGCTGGCCGCGTCCGTAAGCAACTCTGGTATCGAGAGTTGCATTTGCGGTAAAAATGCTCTACGCTCCTTTTTTGGAGCCTAACGCAGCATTTTTTGGGACTCTCGATACCAGAGTTAATTTTATGGTGCGGCCAGAAAAAAGCCCGCGTAGCGTTAACAGCCCATCTACCGCCAAACTCCAAATCTAGGCCTTTAACTTTAGACTTATTTTGTCACTTTTCATATGCAGTGTTTTAAAGGCTTAACTAAGACTAAATAAAAATGTTTTAAAAGAAATTAGGAAAAAACGTAGGGCATTTAAATTATTAAAATAAAATAGTACAGACTCAGCATACAATATTTATAAGGAATGTAACAAAGCATGCAAAAAAGCAATCAAATTAGCCAAAATTGAAAATGAAAAATTAATTGCCAAGGATTCTAAGTCTAACCCTAAAAGGTTCTTTAAGTACATAAATAGCAAAAAATCTAAGAAGGATAATATAGGTACATTAAAATGTGTGGAGGGTAGCATGATAAATAATGACAGGGAGAAGGCTGAGGAACTAAACCAGTTTTTTTCTTCAGTATACACGAGAGAGGAACCATTGAATGATACTTTGGAACAGAATAGAACATGCCAGTCCATACCACTAACTGGGTTTTGTTTAGAGGATATCAGGAAAAAACTAAAAAATATTAAGGTAAATAAAACTCCAGGCCCAGATGGAATACACCCAAGGGTGTTAAGTGAATTTAGCACTGTTATAGACAAACCTTTACTCTTAATTTTTCAAGACTCATTATCCTCAGGCATGGTACCCCAGGATTGGCGTAAAGCTGATGTGGTGCCACTCTTCAAATAGGGAAGCAGGGATGATCCAGGAAGCTATAGACCAGTTAGTCTGACATCAATAGTGGGGAAGATATTTGAAGGGATTATAAGGGATTATATTGATGAGCATATTCGTGTAAACAAGATTATGAGTTCTAATCAGCATGGCTTTAGGAGAAATAGATCATGTCAAACTAATCTAATTAGATTCTACGAGGAAGTAAGTAAAAATATAGATAAAGGGGAATCAGTTGATGTGATATACTTAGATTTTGCAAAGGCATTTGATACAGTGCCACATGAGAGATTAATGCACAAAATTAAGGGACTGGGAATAGCTGAAAATGTTAGCTCATGGATAAATAACTGGATAAAAGATAGGGAGCAACGAGTAGCAATAAATGGATCATACTCAGATTGGACAAAGGTAATCAGTGGTGTCCCCCAGGGATCAGTACTGGGCCCTGTTCTTTTTAATATTTTTATAAATGACTTGGAGCAAGGATTAAATAGCGACATCTCTATTTTTGCAGATGATACTAAGTTAAGTAAGGTCATTAGGTCAGAGCAGGATGAACTCTCTTTGCAAAGGGATTTGCTAAAATTAAAACTATGGGCAAGTGAATGGAAAATGAGATTTAATACGGAAAAATGTAAGGTTCTACATTTTGGAAGTAAAAATAAGCAGGCTATGTATTTTTTAAATGGGACAAGACTTAGCCAAACACAGGAGGAAAGGGATTTGGGAGTAGTAATAGATAACAAGCTAAAGATGAGTGCACAATGCAGGGCAGCGGCTTCAAAGGCTAATAAGATACTAGCATGTATTAAAAGAGGCATTGATTCAAGGGAGGAAAGCATAATTCTGTCATTATATAAAGCCCTGGTAAGACCTCACCTTGAGTTTGGAGTGCAGTTCTGGGGACCGATTGCTAAAAAAGATATTGCAGAACTAGAAAAAGTTCAGAGAAGGGCCACAAAGCTAATAAGGGGATTGGAGAAATTAACCTATGAGGAGAGGCTAGCCAAACTGGGTCTGTTCTCTTTAGAAAAAAGGCGCTTGAGAGGTGACATGATTACTTTATATAAATATATTCAAGGCCCATATACAGAGATGGCAGAAGCTCTTTTTATTCCAAGAAAATTGGTTCTGACAAGAGGTCATAATTTAAGGTTGGAGGAAAGGAGATTTAATCTCCTGCAACGGAAACGTTTTTTCACTGTAAGAGCAATAAAATTGTGGAACTCATTACCAAAGGAGGTAGTGAATGCCAATACCATAGATACATTTAAAAATAGTCTGGATAAATTTCTGTATATAAACAAAATTCATGGATATGATTGCTAGTATTAAATGGGTCACATTTTAATGGGGTTATTTAAGCTTAACTGGAGCTTTTTGTAAGTATTTTAGATTTGTATAGGTTGAACTCGATGGACTTCAGTCTTTTTTCAACCTTATCTACTATGTTACTATGTTACTGTTACTTTTTTTTTTTTTTTTCATTTTTATTATATTTCAACACGTTTATACATTTTTATACAATTTCCAAGAAACAAAGAAGAATACATAGACAATGAGAAAAAAAAAAAGGAAAAATAAAAAACCAAACAGCCGTGAAGGATTCATTAAATCTGACAATCCTTCATCTCTAAAGTTTTCCTGTTGAATTATGTTATTTCTATAATTCCCTAAACCAAAAACAACAAAACAACAAAAAAAAAAAAAAAAGAAAAAAAAGGGGAAAACAAGCACAATTTCCCTTCTATACTTTATGCGTACAATCAACAAAACAATCCAGTATGTTATTTATGCTTTTTATAACCAAATAATACTCCTAAATTGTCTTCCTGTTATTCAAGAGTTAGTATGCTCAAGATAAATTTTCTTAATTGATCGACCTCAAATCAAATTTATGCTATTACTATTGCAATCCAGACTCACATCTGTTATCTCTCGACACTTCCACCAAGAAGGGGGGAAAAAAAAGGGGGGGAAAGGGGAAAAGAGGGGGAAATTCCTTACTCATGCCCCCCCCATAAGCACCCTCGACTCCTATCCAGTTACCACAACCCCAATAGTACCAGCTCTGTATTTTGAAAGGGAAATATGATATAGTCTATCTCTGTGGCCAGAAGAGATTTAATAAATGGTGCCCATTTACCAAAAAATTTTCTGATGTCAGAGTCATTATTAATATCTGTGTCGCGTTGTTCTAATATGCATTGTTTTTTGAGGAAGTTTTTTATTTCCACCACACTAGGGATTTCTCTCGTCTTCCATTTTTTAAATATTAAATACCTAGCTGCCAATATAGAGACACTTATTATCTTTTCATTTAGTTGTTGTTCTATCTGATTGTCAAAACAAAATATAATTAAGCTTGCCGACACCTCCAGAGGGGAGATCTTAAGAGTAGTATTGATCCAAAATTGCCTAATCAAGGGACAATTAAATGTCATATGTAAGAGATCTGCCGCAATTAAGGAGCATTTAGGGCATTTATAAAAATTCATGTTCTGAAGCTTGTGACCTTTTTCTGGAGTATAGTGAAATTTATGTAATAACTTAAGATGAGCCTCTCTCCATGTTGCTGAAAGAGTAGCCATTGCCACTTTATGAATAGATTTTTGTATGAATTTATGGTCAATGTAATCCTGAGCCAAAATAAGTCTCCAGTCTTGAGCAATTTTCTCTAGAGTATGACTTGCTCTGCCTGCTCCTAAAAGATAGTAACAAAAAGAGATGGACATACGCCCCTTCTTAACTAACGTGAGCCAATCCTCTAGATCTCCCAATTCCCATTGCCACTCTCCCTCCTTAATTAGCTCTAATGCATAGTGCCTTACTTGCAAAAATGCAAAAAACTCCTTATTGGAGAGGTTGAAGCTATTTTTAATTTCTTCAAAAGTTCTAACACATTTTTTCTCTTTATCAATGAATTGTATCATTGTATTGGCAACAGATTGCCAATTCTTAAAAATTGCAGAATCTAATCCAGCTTGGAATAATGGGTTTCCCACAATAGGGAGATATTTTGAAACCTTACAGTTAATAGAAAGAAGCTTCCCTATCCTCCACCAGGCCTTTAAAGGATTAAGGATCATTTTATTTTCCTTGATTCTAGATGGCAAACCTTTTAAATCACAATGCAGCAATGCACGTAGGAGATATGGATCACAAACACTTTCTTCCAATGCATTGTTTAAAACGTAATTATTACAAAAGACCCAATCTGCCGCAATTCGTGCTAAGAAAGCGAGATTGTAAAGCCGTATATCAGGTAATGCAAAACCAGCAAATATTTTGGCATGTGTTAGTTTGTTCAAAGCTATCCTGGGTTTTCTCTTCTGCCAGATGAAGCTTCTAAGCCAGCTGTTTAGCCCTCAAATATCCCTATCATAAAGTATTAATGCTGTGTTCTGTAATACATATAATAATTTGGGAAGGAGAACCATTTTAAACAGGGCTATCCGTCCTGAAATAGAGAGAGGTAGATTTTCCCAGAGTCTAAGTTTATTTTTAATTATGGTCATGATTGGAGGGATATTAAGATTATATAGATCCCGTGGATTAGTAGGTATTACTATGCCTAAATACTTAAATGACTCCTTAGCTGTTCTAAAAGGGCTATTCAAAAAGGAATCTTTATTTTTTCTAAGCCAGTACAGCTCTGATTTCGTAACGTTTATTTTATAGCCAGAGAATAGTCCAAATTGGTTGGTGATTTTCAGGAGCTTAGGTATGTTAACCCTAGTATTTGATAGATAGACAAGGATGTCATCCGCGTATAAGGCTAGTTTCATCTCCTGTCTACCTATCACAACTCCTTCCAGCTGTGACCTAATCCTGAACAGGGCCCTTGGCGGGGCATGCCCCAAGAAAATCAGATCTTTTGCCTGTAAAAAAAAACATACAATACCCCCCCCCCAACATTACAACCCACCACCCACATACCCCTAATCTAACCCAAACCCCCCTTAAATAAACCTAACACTAAGCCCCTGAAGATCTTCCTACCTTGTCTTCACCATCCAGGTATCACCGATCCGTCCTGGCATCCGGTGCTGAAGAGGTCCAGAAGAGGCTCCAAAGTCTTCCTCCTATCCGGCAAGAAGAGGACATCCGGACCGGCAAACATCTTCTCCAAGCGGCATCTTCGATCTTCTTCCATCCGGTGCGGAGCGGGTCCATCTTGAAGCAGCCGACGCGGATCCATCCTCTTCTTCCGGCGTCTCCCGACGAATGACGGTTCCTTTAAGGGACGTCATCCAAGATGGCGTCCCTCGAATTCCGATTGGCTGATAGGATTCTATCAGCCAATCGGAATTAAGGTAGGAATATTCTGATTGGCTGATGGAATCAGCCAATCAGAATCAAGTTCAATCCGATTGGCTGATCCAATCAGCCAATCAGATTGAGCTCGCATTCTATTGGCTGATCGCCCTTAAAGGAACCGTCATTCGTCGGGAGACGCCGGAAGAAGAGGATGGATCCGCGTCGGCTGCTTCAAGATGGACCCGCTCCGCACCGGATGGAAGAAGATCGAAGATGCCGCTTGGAGAAGATGTTTGCCGGTCCGGATGTCCTCTTCTTGCCGGATAGGAGGAAGACTTTGGAGCCTCTTCTGGACCTCTTCAGCACCGGATGCCAGGACGGATCGGTGATACCTGGATGGTGAAGACAAGGTAGGAAGATCTTCAGGGGCTTAGTGTTAGGTTTATTTAAGGGGGGTTTGGGTTAGATTAGGGGTATGTGGGTGGTGGGTTGTAATGTTGGGGGGGGTATTGTATGTTTTTTTTTACAGGCAAAAGAGCTGATTTTCTTGGGGCATGCCCCGCAAAGGGCCCTGTTCAGGGCTGGTAAGGTAAAAGAGCTTTTAACTCTATTAATTTAGAATAGGGTAGGGCATTTTTTTATTTTGGGGGTCTTTGTTATTTTATTAGGGGGCTTAGAGTAGGTGTAATTAGTTTAACATTGTTGTAATATTTTTCTTATGTTTGTAAATATTTTTTTATTTTTTGTAACTTAGTTCTTTTTTATTTTTTGTACTTTAGTTAGTTTATGTAATTGTAGTTATTTGTAGCAATTGTATTTAATTTATTTATTGATAGTGTAGTGTTAGGTTAATTGTAGGTAATTGTAGGTATTTTATTTAATTAATTTATTGATAGGGTAGTGTTAGGTTTAATTATAACTTAGGTTAGGATTTATTTTACAGGTAATTTTGTTATTATTTTAACTAGGTAACTATTAAATAGTTCTTAACTATTTAATAGCTATTGTACCTGGTTAAAATAATTACCAAGTTGCCTGTAAAATAAATATTAATCCTAAAATAGCTACAATATAATTATAATTTATATTGTAGCTATATTAGGATGTATTTTACAGGTAAGTATTTAGCTTTAAATAGGAATAATTTATTTAATAAGAGTTAATTAATTTCGTTAGATTTAAATTATATTTAAGTTAGGGGGGTGTTAGTGTTAGGGTTAGACTTAGCTTTAGGGGTTAATCCATTTATTATAGTAGCGATGAGATTAGGGGTTAATAATTGAAGTTAGGTGTCGGCAATGTTAGGGAGGGCAGATTAGGGGTTAATACTATTTATGATAGGGTTAGTGAGGCGGATTAGGGGTTAATAACTTTATTATAGTAGCGCTCAGGTCCGCTCGGCAGATTAGGGGTTAATTATTGTAAGTAGCTGGCGGCGACGTTGTGGGGGGCAGGTTAGGGGTTAATAAATATAATATAGGGGTCGGCGGTGTTAGGGGCAGCAGATTAGGGGTACATAAAGATAATGTAAGTTGCGGCGGTTTACGGAGCGGAAGATTAGGGGTTAATAATATAATGCAGGGGTCAGCGATAGCGGGGGCGGCAGATTAGGGGTTAATAAGTGTAAGGGTAAGGGTGTTTAGACTCGGGGTACATGTTAGAGTGTTAGGTGCAGACGTAGGAAGTGTTTCCCCATAGGAAACAATGGGGCTGCGTTAGGAGCTGAACGCTGCTTTTTTGCAGGTGTTAGGTTTTTTTTCAGCTCAAACAGCCCCATTGTTTCCTATGGGAGAATCGTGCACGAGCACGTTTTTGAGGCTGGCCGCGTCCGTAAGCAACTCTGGTATCGAGAGTTGCATTTGCGGTAAAAATGCTCTACGCTCCTTTTTTGGAGCCTAACGCAGCATTTTTTGGGACTCTCGATACCAGAGTTAATTTTATGGTGCGGCCAGAAAAAAGCCCGCGTAGCGTTAACAGCCCATCTACCGCCAAACTCCAAATCTAGGCCTTTAACTTTAGACTTATTTTGTCACTTTTCATATGCAGTGTTTTAAAGGCTTAACTAAGACTAAATAAAAATGTTTTAAAAGAAATTAGGAAAAAACGTAGGGCATTTAAATTATTAAAATAAAATAGTACAGACTCAGCATACAATATTTATAAGGAATGTAACAAAGCATGCAAAAAAGCAATCAAATTAGCCAAAATTGAAAATGAAAAATTAATTGCCAAGGATTCTAAGTCTAACCCTAAAAGGTTCTTTAAGTACATAAATAGCAAAAAATCTAAGAAGGATAATATAGGTACATTAAAATGTGTGGAGGGTAGCATGATAAATAATGACAGGGAGAAGGCTGAGGAACTAAACCAGTTTTTTTCTTCAGTATACACGAGAGAGGAACCATTGAATGATACTTTGGAACAGAATAGAACATGCCAGTCCATACCACTAACTGGGTTTTGTTTAGAGGATATCAGGAAAAAACTAAAAAATATTAAGGTAAATAAAACTCCAGGCCCAGATGGAATACACCCAAGGGTGTTAAGTGAATTTAGCACTGTTATAGACAAACCTTTACTCTTAATTTTTCAAGACTCATTATCCTCAGGCATGGTACCCCAGGATTGGCGTAAAGCTGATGTGGTGCCACTCTTCAAATAGGGAAGCAGGGATGATCCAGGAAGCTATAGACCAGTTAGTCTGACATCAATAGTGGGGAAGATATTTGAAGGGATTATAAGGGATTATATTGATGAGCATATTCGTGTAAACAAGATTATGAGTTCTAATCAGCATGGCTTTAGGAGAAATAGATCATGTCAAACTAATCTAATTAGATTCTACGAGGAAGTAAGTAAAAATATAGATAAAGGGGAATCAGTTGATGTGATATACTTAGATTTTGCAAAGGCATTTGATACAGTGCCACATGAGAGATTAATGCACAAAATTAAGGGACTGGGAATAGCTGAAAATGTTAGCTCATGGATAAATAACTGGATAAAAGATAGGGAGCAACGAGTAGCAATAAATGGATCATACTCAGATTGGACAAAGGTAATCAGTGGTGTCCCCCAGGGATCAGTACTGGGCCCTGTTCTTTTTAATATTTTTATAAATGACTTGGAGCAAGGATTAAATAGCGACATCTCTATTTTTGCAGATGATACTAAGTTAAGTAAGGTCATTAGGTCAGAGCAGGATGAACTCTCTTTGCAAAGGGATTTGCTAAAATTAGAACTATGGGCAAGTGAATGGAAAATGAGATTTAATACGGAAAAATGTAAGGTTCTACATTTTGGAAGTAAAAATAAGCAGGCTATGTATTTTTTAAATGGGACAAGACTTAGCCAAACACAGGAGGAAAGGGATTTGGGAGTAGTAATAGATAACAAGCTAAAGATGAGTGCACAATGCAGGGCAGCGGCTTCAAAGGCTAATAAGATACTAGCATGTATTAAAAGAGGCATTGATTCAAGGGAGGAAAGCATAATTCTGTCATTATATAAAGCCCTGGTAAGACCTCACCTTGAGTTTGGAGTGCAGTTCTGGGGACCGATTGCTAAAAAAGATATTGCAGAACTAGAAAAAGTTCAGAGAAGGGCCACAAAGCTAATAAGGGGATTGGAGAAATTAACCTATGAGGAGAGGCTAGCCAAACTGGGTCTGTTCTCTTTAGAAAAAAGGCGCTTGAGAGGTGACATGATTACTTTATATAAATATATTCAAGGCCCATATACAGAGATGGCAGAAGCTCTTTTTATTCCAAGAAAATTGGTTCTGACAAGAGGTCATAATTTAAGGTTGGAGGAAAGGAGATTTAATCTCCTGCAACGGAAACGTTTTTTCACTGTAAGAGCAATAAAATTGTGGAACTCATTACCAAAGGAGGTAGTGAATGCCAATACCATAGATACATTTAAAAATAGTCTGGATAAATTTCTGTATATAAACAAAATTCATGGATATGATTGCTAGTATTAAATGGGTCACATTTTAATGGGGTTATTTAAGCTTAACTGGAGCTTTTTGTAAGTATTTTAGATTTGTATAGGTTGAACTCGATGGACTTCAGTCTTTTTTCAACCTTATCTACTATGTTACTATGTTACTGTTAATTTTTTTTTTTTTTTTTTTTTTTTTCATTTTTATTATATTTCAACACGTTTATACATTTTTATACAATTTCCAAGAAACAAAGAAGAATACATAGACAATGAGAAAAAAAAAAAGGAAAAATAAAAAACCAAACAGCCGTGAAGGATTCATTAAATCTGACAATCCTTCATCTCTAAAGTTTTCCTGTTGAATTATGTTATTTCTATAATTCCCTAAACCAAAAACAACAAAACAACAAAAAAAAAAAAAAAGAAAAAAAAGGGGAAAACAAGCACAATTTCCCTTCTATACTTTATGCGTACAATCAACAAAACAATCCAGTATGTTATTTATGCTTTTTATAACCAAATAATACTCCTAAATTGTCTTCCTGTTATTCAAGAGTTAGTATGCTCAAGATAAATTTTCTTAATTGATCGACCTCAAATCAAATTTATGCTATTACTATTGCAATCCAGACTCACATCTGTTATCTCTCGACACTTCCACCAAGAAGGGGGGAAAAAAAAAGGGGGGGAAAGGGGAAAAGAGGGGGAAATTCCTTACTCATCCCCCCCCCATAAGCACCCTCGACTCCTATCCAGTTACCACAACCCCAATAGTACCAGCTCTGTATTTTGAAAGGGAAATATGATATAGTCTATCTCTGTGGCCAGAAGAGATTTAATAAATGGTGCCCATTTACCAAAAAAATTTCTGATGTCAGAGTCATTATTAATATCTGTGTCGCGTTGTTCTAATATGCATTGTTTTTTGAGGAAGTTTTTTATTTCCACCACACTAGGGATTTCTCTCGTCTTCCATTTTTTAAATATTAAATACCTAGCTGCCAATATAGAGACACTTATTATCTTTTCATTTAGTTGTTGTTCTATCTGATTGTCAAAACAAAATATAATTAAGCTTGCCGACACCTCCAGAGGGGAGATCTTAAGAGTAGTATTGATCCAAAATTGCCTAATCAAGGGACAATTAAATGTCATATGTAAGAGATCTGCCGCAATTAAGGAGCATTTAGGGCATTTATAAAAATTCATGTTCTGAAGCTTGTGACCTTTTTCTGGAGTATAGTGAAATTTATGTAATAACTTAAGATGAGCCTCTCTCCATGTTGCTGAAAGAGTAGCCATTGCCACTTTATGAATAGATTTTTGTATGAATTTATGGTCAATGTAATCCTGAGCCAAAATAAGTCTCCAGTCTTGAGCAATTTTCTCTAGAGTATGACTTGCTCTGCCTGCTCCTAAAAGATAGTAACAAAAAGAGATGGACATACGCCCCTTCTTAACTAACGTGAGCCAATCCTCTAGATCTCCCAATTCCCATTGCCACTCTCCCTCCTTAATTAGCTCTAATGCATAGTGCCTTACTTGCAAAAATGCAAAAAACTCCTTATTGGAGAGGTTGAAGCTATTTTTAATTTCTTCAAAAGTTCTAACACATTTTTTCTCTTTATCAATGAATTGTATCATTGTATTGGCAACAGATTGCCAATTCTTAAAAATTGCAGAATCTAATCCAGCTTGGAATAATGGGTTTCCCACAATAGGGAGATATTTTGAAACCTTACAGTTAATAGAAAGAAGCTTCCCTATCCTCCACCAGGCCTTTAAAGGATTAAGGATCATTTTATTTTCCTTGATTCTAGATGGCAAACCTTTTAAATCACAATGCAGCAATGCACGTAGGAGATATGGATCACAAACACTTTCTTCCAATGCATTGTTTAAAACGTAATTATTACAAAAGACCCAATCTGCCGCAATTCGTGCTAAGAAAGCGAGATTGTAAAGCCGTATATCAGGTAATGCAAAACCAGCAAATATTTTGGCATGTGTTAGTTTGTTCAAAGCTATCCTGGGTTTTCTCTTCTGCCAGATGAAGCTTCTAAGCCAGCTGTTTAGCCCTCAAATATCCCTATCATAAAGTATTAATGCTGTGTTCTGTAATACATATAATAATTTGGGAAGGAGAACCATTTTAAACAGGGCTATCCGTCCTGAAATAGAGAGAGGTAGATTTTCCCAGAGTCTAAGTTTATTTTTAATTATGGTCATGATTGGAGGGATATTAAGATTATATAGATCCCGTGGATTAGTAGGTATTACTATGCCTAAATACTTAAATGACTCCTTAGCTGTTCTAAAAGGGCTATTCAAAAAGGAATCTTTATTTTTTCTAAGCCAGTACAGCTCTGATTTCGTAACGTTTATTTTATAGCCAGAGAATAGTCCAAATTGGTTGGTGATTTTCAGGAGCTTAGGTATGTTAACCCTAGTATTTGATAGATAGACAAGGATGTCATCCGCGTATAAGGCTAGTTTCATCTCCTGTCTACCTATCACAACTCCTTCCAGCTGTGACCTAATCCTGATGGCTAATGGTTCAATGCATAGGTTAAAAAGGAGAGGAGAGAGGGGACAACCCTGCCTAGTTCCTCTGTTAAGCACAATTTGCGAAGAGACAGTGTTATTCACAATTAAACTTGTTAAAGGAGAGTTGTACAAATTCATAATGAATTTGGGGAAGCTTCCCTTAAACCCAAACTGTCCCAAAGAAGTGAAAAGATGATTGTGTTGTATCGAATCGAATGCCTTCTCAACATCGATTGTCACAATGGCTAGGTCAGGAGTTTGTTCCCCCTCCCCCCTCTCCTTCCTTCCCATATTGTAAAAATATTCTGTTACCACTAAAACCTCTCTGATTTTTGCTGAGGAATTCCGTGAGTTTAAACAACCTGCTTGGTCTTTATTTATGATATTCGGTAATATCCCCTGTAACCTTTTAGCCAAGATTGACATAAAAACCTTATAGTCAACGTTTAGTAGGGCTATCGGTCTATAAGACTCCCTTTGAGCTGGGTCTTTTCCACCTTTAGGAATAAGTGTTGTAAAGGAGGCTGAGAAAGCTTTCGGCACCAATTCTCCTTCGATATACATAGCATTATATAAATTACTGAGATGAGGTGCAATTTCTGAGGACAAGATCTTATAGAATTCACTTGGTAGCCCATCTGGGCCTGCAGCTTTATTGATAGCGGATTCAGGGATCACCTTCTCTATTTCTTCTACCCTTATCGGAGCATTAAGAGTCTCTATTGATTCTACAGATACCTTGGGACAGCCGATTTTACTCCAGAAATCCTCTGCCTGTGTTAAATCAGATTTTTTAGAGGCATATATCTCTTGATAATATTTGGCCATTTCCATATGTACCTCTGTATTCTCTGTAAGGAGCTTCCCATCTACAAGAAGTTTTTTGATAAATGATTACTTTTTCTCGTTTTTAACCAAATTAGAGAGTAATTTACCGGATTTGTTTCCATATCTATATAATTTAGATTGTAATTTTAACTCTGACTGAGTTTCTCTATAGATAGAAAAAGTGTCTTTATCGTTTTTCGCCCGAAGATAACTTGCCCAGTTAACCGAATTTCTTGTCAAGAGAAAGCGGTTATACGAGTTAATTACTGCATTGTTTAGCTCTCTTTCCCTTGATCTTAGTTTCTTATTTATCATTGCATTATAGGCAATGATTTCACCCCTCATAACTGCTTTGGCCGCTTCCCAAAGAATCAGGGGGCGGTCCCAATATTCTCTGTTGCACTGAATATAATCCTCAAATTTAATCTTCAGCTGAGCTTTAAATTTTGTATCTGATGCTAAGAAGGAGGGAAAGTGGAAACGCAAAGAACCTGGTCTAGAGCCTGTCAGTTGAAAATTCAGAGAAATTGGTCCATGGTCAGAGAGAAAGATAGGTAATATCTTTGCTCTTATTTTGACTGTGCACAGCCTTTCATCAATAAGGAAAAGATCTATTCTTGACATAGTCTTATGTGCTTTAGAAAGGCACGTGAATTCCCTAACGTCAGGATTCTGAGTCCTCCATATATCTCTAATGTTCAAATTTTGCCTGATTTTGGCCAGCAGTTTAGATTCTAAGTTGTCTTTTTTGTTCTTTTTATGTTTCTCCTTCTCCCTTAACCTGTCCAGAGGACAATGAGGGGCCATATTAAAGTCCCCTCCAAGAATTAGATATCCTTCCCTAAAGGAGAGAATTTTAGCTTGTAGCTGATTCCAGAATTCTGGATCAATAGTATTAGGTGCATAAATATTACAGAGTGAAAAAATTGTCTTGTCAATTTTAATCTTTAAAAATATATATCTCCCCTCTGGGTCAGCTAAAATCTGAAGAGTGTCTGCTTTTAGTCTTTTCCCCATCAGTATGGCCACCCCCTTCTCCGACCTGTGCCTGATGAGGCATAGATTTCTTTTACCCATCCTTGTTTGAGCTTCAGAGTTTCCTCCAGGGTTAGATGTGTTTCCTGTAAGAAAACTATGTCAGACTCAAGCCGTCTTGCATGAGTTAAAATCGTTTTCCTTTTAATGGGTGTTGATATCCCCCCCACATTCCAGGAGACTACCTTAAAATTAGCCATCGGGTTAGTCATTCACCTGAGGGGGGGAGAGCAAGAAAAAGGGAGAAGAAAGGAGGAGGAAAGGAGCAAGGAAGGGGAGGAGAAAGACATGAAAAGGGAGAGAAAAAAACAAAACAAAAAAACAAACAAAAAAAAATTTAAAAGGGGGAGGGGGGAAACAAACAGAAAAAATCTGCCCAATCTAGCAACATCTTATGTCTATATTTGCTACCTTATCCAGGATGAATTTTTACTACTCCTGAGTATTCAGTTGTTGCAACAAATTTTCTGCCTCGTGTGAATTATCAAATAAATAAGTCTTGCCTTTTGCATAGATTTTTAATTTGGAAGGGTAGATGATTAAGGCCTGATAGCCATGTTGGATAAATTTTGTACAAATTGAGGCCAAATTCCTTCTCTTAGTGGCTGTTTCAACTGAGTAATCTTGGAATAAAACAATTCTATTTTCCTTATAGGTTATGGGCTGTTTTTTTGCGGAAATACTGAAGTATTGTGACCTTATCTTGAAAGTTAAGTAACTTCGCTATAATAGGTCTGGGCCTTCTATCCTCCTGCCTATCCACTATTCGTCTCCTCAGTCTATGTATCCTCTCAACTACTATTTGTGGATGGTTAGGAGGGATTTTAAGTAGCTGAACTAACACCTCAGGAATAAATTTACTTAAATCTTCTGATTGGCCCCCTTCAGGTACCCCAATGATACGAATATTATTCCGCCTAGAGCGGTTTTCCAGGTCTTCAATTTTATTCTGCATTTTAGAAATGATTAGGTTGTTAGATTCAAGATTAGACCCTTGGACTGAAGCAAGATCTTCCAATTCGGATACTCTCTGCTCAACTTCATCTAATCTATTAGAGAATAGTTTTATCTCCTGTCTGAGTAAGTTTAGATCTTGTTTGATCTCGGACCTTAAAGCATCAAATTTAGGGGTTAGGGCCTCAGAGATACTAGCTACTAAGGCCTGTATGTTAGTTAGTTCGTTTATAGGCAGGGTAGAAGCTGCAGGTATGGGTATTTCAGAGGGTACTTCAGCAGTGATCTTTGTCCTCCTATTTCTCTGTTTAGCTGCCATGACTGGTGAAGGAGTCCGGGAGTGTGAGTGAAGGAATTTATCCATGTGCCGTGGAATCTTGTAAATAGACCAATAAGCCTTGTTAAGGAGAATTCTCCAAGTGCATCAATAGGGGAGAGGAAAGTGAGGACAAGGGGTGAGGGGACGATGTGCAAGGATGTGAAGGGGAGGGGTGTGTATCTCTCTTTTTTTTTTTTCTTTTTTCTCCTTCTTTTCTTTCCCTCTTTTTCCCCCTTCCCTATTATCTAGTTTTTTTTAAAAAAGAAGACGAAAAAGAAGCGAAATGGGGGTGAAAACCGAAAACCAAGTAGTGAATTAGGCTCGCTCACCAAATCATGTATGAAAATGACAATGAGTAAATAACAGTAGGAGGGAGAGCCACTAAGTAAAGAAAGTTAATTACTCTATAATATTACCTAATAGCGTTAATTCTGTTGGTTATAACAGTGACCTCAGACCTAAATTGCCTTGATATAGGGTGGCAATGTCAAAGTCTCACAATTTCTAAGTCTAGATTCAGCAAAGCTCGTTAGCTTATGGATAAATATATAGTATTTCTAGGCGATAAAACAACAAATAATTTAAGATATCACAGGAGGAAGCCAAAAATTCCTAGTGGGTAATAAACGTTTATAAGTAACTTGGGATTAATTGATTTATAGATAATTAACTTTTAAAAGATCTCAAATCTAATATTATATACAACCAATTACCATGCGCCGATACTAGATATGCCCTTTTATGTTTTTAAGTATAATACAATACTTAAAACAACATAATAGTGGGCTAAAGCCAGTTATTACTTTCTGCTAGTATTGCCTTCTTAGCTCTAAACCTTAATAATATTTAACAAGCAAAGAAGGCTAACACATATAAGAAGAAGGAAATAGATAGTGGTAAAATACCAGTACCAGACAGAGCTTAGTATTTCCTTTTCCTAAGAAAGTTTGGAATGGCTTGATTTATTATTTTAAGAACCACAAGCACACAGAGCCAAAAACAGAACTTCTTTTGCTTTTTCCTTTTTTCCCTTCCTTTCCCTAGTTACTAGAAGGGTTAACAAGTATGTGCTAATTCCTTTAGACCCTATGTATTGGTACACAACAAAACATTGCTATGCTAAGAGGGCAATCATATATTAGATCCTTGATATAAGCAAAAAGGGAAAAAGCAACAGAAAAAGAAAGAAAAAGCACATAGAGATAATCACAGTATATTCCTCTTATCAATCTATCTTCTACAAAGTGTGTAGGGAGTTTAATATTCAGATTCACAACTTGATAATCCTTCTTCTCTGTTTACTACCTTATATTACTCAAGCTTTATGCAAACAAACAAAAACAAAACAACAGCCCTATAAAACTATATACAAAGCAATGATAAAGAAAAGAGAAATCATAGCAGTCAGTAATTACTGAAGGTGATATCCCTATTAGTTTAAATACTGTGGAGAAAAGCAGTGATTTTTCAGTAACTTGAAAAAGTTTTTCTTTTTCTTCTCCTTCCCCCACAATAGGAAAAAGAAGAAGGTCAAACAAGCAGTCATCACTGAGTCAATAACAGGGGCGATTAGAAACCAAAATAGTTAGTTCAGTTTCTTTTGTCATCCTCAAGATGTAAGGGAGATTTTAATATGCAGGTCCCTTCCAGTAGAAAAACATTCATTCAAAGCAGGATACCCATAGCCAATTTTCCTCTTATCCTTCTTTGTTTCCCCTTCTTTCTACACAAGGTTTCAGTTAAATCAGCAACAAACACAGCTTAACTTTTTTATTTGCCGACCAAAGCTTTTACTCTCCTCTCCTCCCCTCCCTTGCTCCCCTCACCAGGCAGCTACCAAGAATTGAGTTTGTGACTCTGCTTGAGTAATAAAGTACCTATTTCAGGCCGCTCAATCAGGTTACCAAATGATCAAATTTTTCCTCCTTCTCTGGTACTTATGTGCTTTTTTTGAGCTTTCCTCATGCAGACATTTAGAAAACAAACAGTCAGAGGTGCTCCTCTGTATCACTCACCCTCTTGGAATACAACGTTGTCCCAGCGCTCTGCAGATCAGCAGCAGAAATCCTCAATGAGACTGCCTCCTCCCTCGCAGCACCGGTGCGGGAAGAGGACCACGGCTGTTGGCTACTCGCCCAAGGCTCTCCTGAAGATACGTCACGGCCCGTCAGTCCGTACAGCAGGACCGGCCTCCCACCACGCTCGCCTCCTCCCACACAGCACCGGTGGGGGAGGAGGGATCCAGCTGCACAGCCCCGCTCAAGACCGTCAGAGAGACAAGAAAAAAGGAGACAGGGATCTCTTCCAAGCTCACCGAGTAGCGCTGCTCCCTGCACTAACAAAGTGGGTGAGTGAAATAATTACTCAGTTGAAAGTGACAGGCTTGCTCAGATTAGTGCAGCAGAATTTTGCATCCTCCTGTTCTTGGTTTCTTTTCGCTTTTAGTCACAGGTAAGGGGGGAGGGAGAGTTGAAACTTCTGTAGGTGTGTACCTGTCTTGAATTTAGTACCTATTTATGGATAAGGTAGGGTTCTTTGTTCAAAAAAGATCTCAGTACAGTGGGATGGAGTTCCACTGTTTTATGTTCCGGTAGCGTTGAATCTTGCTAACCAGGCAGCAAGCCCTAATTCCTCAGGGCCGGCGCGTGTCTTCACCACCAGCAGCTTGTGGGACTGGAGCACAGCACTCAGCCACCTGTGCAAAGCTCCTCCTCCAGAACAGGTCAGAGCATGCCATTTTCTATTTTGTCACTTTTTAAACAACTAATGAAACTTTAAAAAATACATCTACATGTTAGTCATGGACTAATCTTTTCTTTGAATGCATCATTCTATCTAGCATGTATTTAGTGTTTAATGTCCCTTTAAAATTAATATTCATCATCATTTGAATTATGTAATAATTTATTTTGCTCACAAATTAGACAAAGTCACAATAATGAATTTGTTTAAAGGTCTTAATTGATTTGAAGCAAGTCTAATTTCGAATCTTTTGAAATTGATCCTTGAAACTCTGTTTGCTCACTGGTACTTATTCGTGAATGTTTAACCCATACATTAAAAAGCATATGCTGCAAAGTCCCATTATGTGTTAATCTTTATGATTTTACAATATTACATTTCTCTTTTTGACTGGTTACTGGTGATCAAGTACACACATCAATGTATGCTTTTGATATTGAAAAGCCATAGAGGTCTGTCTCTTATGTGATGTACTTGTCATTAGATCACATGTATAGTGCATTATTAAATGTGAACAACATAGAGTACTTTAGACACATGCCCATGGATTGATTTATGAGAGTCCACTAATTAGATAATATGGAAGTGTTTCATATGAGCAAATATAAATGGCCACTCCACATAGGCTTCGAAACAAGGTAATCACATTACAATTAAATATATGTCCTCCCAATATTAATAGACACATTCAGACTTGAACATTTTAGGTTAGAGAAGTATTAAAGTTTGTCTTAGGAAAATAGACAGTCTACACATAAATCATGTTAAAATCAAAGTTTAGATGAATATGCAAACATACTCGTGCATCCTTTACAGATCATGCATCATGAAATCAAGGAATTTCAACATGATTATGTTTAATGTATACTTAGAAATGACTGAGAAGCTCAGAACACTGATGACATAACAAGCTGGTCTGCATCTAGGCACTCAGATGAATAGCAATGACAGCCTGTACAATTATAAGATGATTATTGTGGGATTGGATGTAATATGCATGTGACATCATGATGTCATTCATGTCAATTTATACCTAACTAAAAAACAAATTCTTAATTTCTATGTTCCTGCTGCATGGTATAGAAAGGGGGCTGTAGTGTATTTGAAACTTAAAGGGACAATATACACTAATTTTCATATAACTGCATGTAATAAACACTACTATAAAGAATAAGATGCACAGATACTGATATAAAAATCCAGTATAAAACTGTTTAAAAACTTACTTAGAAGCTCTCAGTTTAGCTCTGTTGAAAAGGTAGCTGGAAAGCCCACTGCAAGTGGGAAATAAGACACTCCACCTCCTCATTCTTTTGCATATGAAAAGACCCTTTACTCAAACAGGAGCAAGCCTAAAAATGGTAGCTGATTGTATTCTCATAAAACTTTGGGGCTTGGCTAGGAGTCTGAAAATCAGAGCAATGTTATTTAAAAATAAGCAAAACTATACATTTAAAAAAAAACAAAAAAAAAACTTTATAGGCTATATAAATAGATAATCTACAAAACATTTATTCAAAGAAAAAATGATTGTATAATGTCCCTTTAATGTGATAATAATTTTTAACAGGACCAAGGTGTAGACTTTATTTTTATCCAAATATATAATTTTGACAAAATATATGTTATATACATGTTGATTTATATATATTTGACGTACCATCAGACACCAAGGGAACCACATTCTCCTCTGTCAGACATATAACATCCATATCTGTAAAACATAATATGTTGTGTACACGTTAAAATCTAATATTTCAAATATGTGTTACTGGTGATCAAGTACACACATCAATGTTGCATTAAAGAGATACTGAATAAAATTAATGATTTTCATTATTTATATAGAGCATGCAATTTTAAGTAAATATATCATTTTCTATGTTTAATATTTAAATGTACTTATCTATATTTTGTAAATCAGGAACAAAAGCATAGTACAGGGAACATTTAATGCTTATCATGTGTGTATCGCTTGATGATTGTTGTCTAAATGTATACAAAAATCAACATGTGCTATCCATGTTCTGAAGCACAAAAGTGTAGACTAAGAAGCTTTGAGATTTTAATATTAAATTACTAAAATAAATATATATCTAATTAGAGGAGTACATTATAAGGTTTATTCAAATGTAATGCTCTATCATAATCATGATCATAAAATCTTTGTGTAATATACCTTTAATGAAGTATGAATGAGTAAATGGACTTACCATCATCCTGATCATGCAGGGCTGGAATGGTGCCCGATCCCTCAGGGATTGTCAAAGTAACTTCAACTATTAAGGATATAAATAGAAATTATGTAACAATGCTTTAAAAATACATATTTTGCATGAATAAAAACTTATTGTAAAAAAGTCAAAATAATATATATCGAAATGTGAAGACTAGACCACTAATATGAAAATTAAATGTATTACTTCATTAAGGTGGGTGAAAAGAAAATGATGTATTTCACAGATATACTATTTGTTCAAATATTAGACATCCGATTCTTATATTAATCTAAAGAACATTTCAAAATATAGATTTGTCCCTGTTTCAAAATCAATCCAAAGAATTAACACTTTGAATAACAACTGGTGACAACTATAGTATAATACATGTGGGACATATAGATAACTTTGTGCAATGTACAGTAATGCTGTTGACACAACAGATATTGATCACAATGCAAAACATAAGATACATAGAAAACAATGTCATCATGGTGCTGTTAGAATATGCTCATATATAAAGGTAATCCTTTATATATTTTTATTAATGGGTAATAAAAATATTTTGTCTTTATATAAATACAATATCAATATTTGAGACTGTCCCTCTAAAGGAATATTATATTCCATATGTTAATGTAATGAATTGGATAGAGCATGCAATTTAAATCTAAGAGATCATTTACTCATATCATCATAAATATTAAATTTTCTTTCTATCTTAATAATAAAGAATCTAAGCATATGAGATGTGTATTTTTAGATTCAGCACCTGTGAACCAATTTTTTATTTTTGTCTAAATGAAGCCAACAACTGTCAAGAACAACCCAGCTGCTGAACCCAAAATGGCCCAGCCCCTAAGATTACATTCAACTAAATATAGCAAGATTATGAAGACTATCTTAGAATACTAATACATTCTGATATTGCTTAGAATGGAATTCTATATTAGAATCATGATTTTTCATTTTAAATACACTTTATATTTAATTAGAGGATCCATGTTCATATAGATCAATGTGAATGTATTTGGCAATGTTATGTAAAAATGTTTAAGCCAAGAGTGAAGTATAATGAGACATACCAGACTGGGGCAAACCCGAGGTTGAAGGTCACGCACCAACATCCATATCTGTAAAATATTAAATCAAGATTGCATATCATTAGTAAAAATCATAACTTTGACACAAACAATCAGACATATTTTCTTCTTTTGACAAGGTAAAACATATTCTTAAATATGCATGTGAGTTCATTGTTTTGTAAAATGTATGTATAAATGAGCAGAGATGATTTCCTAGTTTGTATTTGCCATTGACAACGTAATCACATATATTATGAAAATGGTATATACTGTATGCTTATGAATGATTGATATTTCCAATTGTATTCAATGTTTTAAATCTCTGATCCTTTTATCAAGGCACTATCAAACTAGAAGGTTGAATTAATGACCCCATGTGTTTAATTGAGAGTAAATCAAATAATACAATATTTTTATTCAAATC
The DNA here is from genome assembly GCF_027579735.1 of Bombina bombina. Lineage (NCBI taxonomy): Eukaryota > Metazoa > Chordata > Amphibia > Anura > Bombinatoridae > Bombina > Bombina bombina. Next base: position 882,929,243 of record NC_069499.1, read on the forward strand.
CTTAGTTTGATTTCTATATTTTACTTCAAATGGACTTTGATTTAAAAATATTTTTGTATTTAGGTTGCTATCCTGATTTTATCATAATCCTAGGTAGTCTCACATGTTATTTTATTATAATTTGAAGTTTGCCTCTTATGTTAAAGGGACCGTTTATTCAGAATCAAACCTTCATTAATTACATAGGGCATGCAATTATGACATGGGGGCATATTTATCAATGTGCGAGTGGACATGATACGAAAGTAGCGTATCCTGTCCGCTGCACATCGATAAATGCCGACAGCATATGCTGTCTGCATTTATCATTGCACTAGCAGTTCTTGTGAACTGCTGGTGCAATGCCGCCCCCTGCAGATTTGTGGCCAATTGGCTGCTAGCAGGGGGTGTCAATCAAGCCGATCGTATTCGATAGGGTTGATTTCTGTCCGCTGCCTCAGAGCAGGCGGACAAGTTATGGAGCAGCAGTTGAGGAGCTTGATAAATATGCCCAATAGTGTTAAGTTCACTTGTAACATCAAATTGTGTTTGATCTCTTGTTTTTCTTTGTTGTAAGCTAAAACAAATTCTGATCATATGCTACTATTATTAATATCCTTGAAATGGAAATATTATTTTAATGCATTTTGCACTTTTCAACAGCTAGAGGGCATAAGTTAAGGTGTGCCATTCAGATAACATTGTGACCACGCCCATGGATTCACAAGGGAGAGGGCACTGATTGACTAAATGCAAGCCTGTACAAAAGAAATAATTAAGGGGTCAGTCTGCAATGGCTTAGATACAAGCTAATCACAGAGTTAAAAAGTATTTTATAAAAAAACATATTTTATAAATAAAACTGTATTTAGAAATAAATGGATCATGTATGTTTTCAAGAAATAATTTATGTTATTGACTGTCCCTTAGAGTCATTTAATGTATTCTTGCATTTATATCAATTGTCCGACATTTATCTGTCATTATTTAACTTTAGATTTATGGTATAGATCATTTTATTTTTAATATTGAAACTCATGAAAGTGTATTTTTAACATTTATATAAATTAATGTTTACATTTGACCAGCATGTCTAAAGTAATGCCACTGTAACAGCAAACTCATGTTTACGCCTCTGCACAATAATTTTATTGATGATCATTGGGCAATAATTAAAAGCGTAATTGCGCATCCGTGATTATGAATTTATTTTGATCTAGTAGTGTGATGAGTATATTTTCACACTTTTTTTTAATATATTAACAATTATGTGTATTATGATATTCAAATATAATGTTTGTAAATATTTAATGATGCTAAATAATATTTGGAAGTTATGTAGTTATCGATATTCAATGGATAAAATGGGGGAGGATAGGGAGTTCACGGATGCGCACTTCCGTTTTATCTCTATGAAGCATAATCGTGATTGCACAAAAAATATAATTATTCCTTTATGATGTTTGACGAATCTAAATTCATATGTATACCATCCTAGTTAACGTCTTTTGTGATTTCGAGATATGTTGAACATAAGACTGTATACACATTGCTTAAATATATACTCAAATATTAAAATATTATATGAAGTCTGATCTTTATCTTGTTCAGCCTCTGTCCCGCTTTCTCCCAGGTCACCGATTGGAGGTGCATTGGCCTTCGGGTCGGGAGTTTCATGGTCATCAGCTGAGGGCTGGAAGGGGGTAGAGGACTTTGGGGCTGCAAATGCACGGGGGAATCAGGATCTGAGGAGCATGCATAAAGTCTCCTCATGATCTCTGAGGACAATTTTCCATGGGGGTGGGCCTGGATCCTCACAAGTCTACTCCTTCATAAGGCGGACTTTATTCCGCAGCTGCAACCTCATATCCCCGAATCTCCTGCACATTTTCAATGCTGTCCTCTGGGCATCTGCCACCCCATTAACAGAGATGGCGACAGACGCCCAGATGGCTTTTTTTACTGGCCCAGTCGTCGACCTCCTCCAAGCCCCATAAAGCTGCGGATTAAACTCCTCGACCGCATACACCAGTGCAGCACTTTCCTCTCTGGTGAACCTGGGAGTAGACATCTTGCCAAACAGGCTTTAGAGAACTGACAAAAATGGCTACGTATAATAGACTTTTACATGGGGAAGTAAACATGAGATACACCATGGGACATGGTATCTGTACATCTGATTGGATAAAATAATGTAATTTTGTTAGCATGTCTGTGAGGCCATACTGACTCAAGTCATGTTTGTGCAATGAACTCTGATTGGCCGTTACTTAATGTTTGATTGATTCATATCTTTGTAACTTACATACACATACCTCCTAGTGGTGCTATCACTACATTTGTAGACTTTTCTTTAGCATTTATGAGAATGGAATGAGTATGCGACGCATATACTGTATACTATACGGCATCCGTTAAATATTAAGCTATTTTGTTTCCATTTGACAGTTGAAATATATTTTATTTAATATTCAGAAAGTAAATATTATCCAGTCACATAAGTAAATGCTTATTGAAACATTTCAAAGTTTAATATTGATCAATAGATGTGTAACATTGTTCAATGTATTTTTAACTCTGTTGATAATTTCTTAGAATACAGAATGTTAATATTGTATGTATTCCTTTGTTCTTAAATACATATCGTGACTCATTGTCAAGTATTGACAGTGCTTATTTTTATTAATTTATTTACAATCCCAACAATGCACATCGATTGTGTGCTAAGTGACAGTGTGTGAAATTATATTTGACTTTTTAAAAATGCGAATCTCATTTTGAAAGATACGTTTACCACGCTAAATTTCACAAATGATAAAATGCATTATTTGCATTTAAAACAGACGTTACTTTGATAAGGGACATTTAAAAAAAAAAAAAAATTATTGTCATTATTTACCAACAATCAAATAGAGCATGTATTTCTTTTAAATATTCACATATACTTAATTTTTAAATTTCATTCTCATGGTGTATTTTATTTTAAGGAGCAGATATGCAATACTGTCAAGTATCTAAAGACATCTGGCTAACCATTGCAACTATGCATTGTTGGCCACCCACAAATAAGCAGATAGCTCCCAGTAATGCTTTGCTACTCATGAGCCGATGTAGATCGTTTTTTCAACCTAGGATACCAAGAGAATGAACCAAATGTGATTATCGAAGGTAAATGTTTGTTTTATTAAAATTTGCTCTGTCGGAATCATGGAAGACTAACTTTGGGTTGCATGTCCCTTTCACTACAAATGAAATAGCCATCACAACCTATTAACAACAACAACTAAATAGTTAACATATTTACTTTTAGAATATTGTTCTTATCATTGATGAATGCATGCAATACACACTATTCTAATAGTAAATATGCAATGGTAATATTTTAACAAAATAAGATTTAGATGCAGTCATGTCTAAATCTAAGAATACATTTAAATATATTAGTCTAGACTCTGTCAAAGGTTATATGCATTTAAAGGGACAGTCTCCACCAAATAGATATTTACTTTATTACCCATTCCACATTTTAGCATACTCGACCCTGTTATATGAATATACATTTGACCTGTGTGAGGACCTTGTATGTAAGGCCACTTATCTCCCTCCATTGACAGAGCTTTTTAATGAATCAGCACAGACTCATAAAGAGACTGTATACTATAATATTTTTGTCCCTTAATGTGTTTCAAATTCCTTTTTTTTAACAGCAGCAGAGTATAAAATGTATGAGATTTGCTATTTAAGGTTTATTTTTGTATATCAATTAGCTGATTTTGTGTTTTGAAGCCACAAACAAATAAAATGGTTTGAACTTGTAGATAATAATCTGATCTCATTACTTTATCACATTGTGTACATATACATGCTTATTTATCTTATATATGTCTGTAAAACAAGCACCACTACTTGACAATTAACATTTTATTACCTTATCTCTTCTATACCCCACTGAGAGTGTAATTTCTTATGATGACTGTGTTTACACAGATTGGCCTTAATGCCAAAAACTCTCTGAATGGGTGGAGATATTACAGGTTAAAACAACTATTTTAAATGCAAAAATAAAGATAATGGAAATACTTGTAAAAAATGTAATACACTCCAGCAGGTAAAGTGGATAATTGAAGTTGAGAAAGATATTGAGATAACTGTCCCTTTATGGCATACAAAAAATAGTTCTGTCTACATGGGAAAATAAACTTAGCTATAATGTTTTCTAACAATAACATAATAACTAAGCTAATTAAAAAAAATATATATATATATATATATATATATATATATATATATATATATATATATATATATATATTAGAATTTTCTACAAACGTGAATAATAGACATTAGAATGAAAATAGCAAATTAAGCTAGACTGTGACTTTAATTTAGCAAGTTCACCCTACACATTTCTTAAAAGGGACATAACAAAAGTGAACCTAATATATATATATATATATATATATATATATATATATATATATATATATATATATATATATATATACAGTTCCCTTCCGTGTTTTGTATATGTCTAGGGTGATTACATATTCCTGTGCACCCTTACCTTGTTCCCAGTTTGTTTCGATTTGAAAGCTTGCATTGTGTGGCTGTTTTAGGGTTCCAGGTATTGGAAAGGACCTTGACTAGGTACCTGGGCTTGTCCCATTTGGCCAGATGCGGTAACTAACCTTTCCATTTTTGCTTTTAAATCTTAGCTGAGAGCTTGTAAGTGAGTGCTGGGTTTTCTCTGTGTGTTGTATTAATTTGTTTTGTTATTTTCCCTATGGTTCTTGCACCCAGACCTGACTGGGATAACTGCCTGTGACCCTGGTAGCAGCACAGCTTCCTGTGAGTGCACCCTTCCCTTTTTCCCAGTTTGTTTCGATTTGAAAGCTTGCATTGTGTGGCTGTTTTAGGGTCCCTGGTATTGGAGAGGACCTTGACGAGGTTTCCCTGTGTGTTGTATATATATATATATATATAAAGTATCTCACTTTCAAAGATGTATTTAAATATATATATATATATATATATACAGGGAGTGCAGAATTATTAGGCAAGTTGTATTTTTGAGGATTAATTTTATTATTGAACAACAACCATGTTCTCAATGAACCCAAAAAACTCATTAATATCAAAGCTGAATAGTTTTGGAAGTAGTTTTTAGTTTGTTTTTAGTTATAGCTATTTTAGGGGGATATCTGTGTGTGCAGGTGACTATTACTGTGCATAATTATTAGGCAACTTAACAAAAAACAAATATATACCCATTTCAATTATTTATTTTTACCAGTGAAACCAATATAACATCTCAACATTCACAAATATACATTTCTGACATTCAAAAACAAAACAAAAACAAATCAGTGACCAATATAGCCACCTTTCTTTGCAAGGACACTCAAAAGCCTGCCATCCATGGATTCTGTCAGTGTTTTGATCTGTTCACCATCAACATTGCGTGCAGCAGCAACCACAGCCTCCCAGACACTGTTCAGAGAGGTGTACTGTTTTCCCTGATGGACCACAGGTTCTCAATGGGGTTCAGATCAGGTGAACAAGGAGGCCATGTCATTAGATTTTCTTCTTTTTTTTTTTTTTTTTTTTTTAATTTTTTTTCTTTATTAAGAACAAAAAATACATACAGTTAGATAACCAAAGAAAGAAATTACTTTCCACAAGTACATCAAAACAATTACATAGCTTTAACATATAACAATTAAGCGTATTGCAGAGTTATATACATCCATATATATTGTAAGCAATATTTGTGCTTCTATTCAGTCAATGCGAAGTTTCTACAATGTACCTAGAAGTCACGGATAGCGGAGTATAACTCCAGAGTCGTAATGATAAGGTTGAAGTGACAGTTATAACCACGTTTCTCAGTTAGCTTGTCGATCTTTATTTTAACATGGTCATTCAGTGGCATTGGGAGTAAGGGGTAGGTTATAGGGTAAGTAGGGAGGGAGTCATCACATGGGAGGGGGTGGGGAAGTTCAGGTGAGAAGAGGTGAGGAGAGGGGAAGGGGTTGGGGTAAAGAACGCGGTAGTGGAGATGGAGACATGAAGAAAGTGAGTGGGGGAGAGAGGGGAGAGGAAAAAAAAAAAAAAAAAAAAAAAAAAAGGGTAAAACTACTTGTGCGCGATTTCTCCTGTCCCAACTGCCTAGGGAGAGGGAAAGCGGTACGGGAGTCCATATGGGTCTACTGAATCTGAATCCAGTCACCCCAAATTGCCCAGTAAACTTCCATTCGCTCTAACGAGCTATATGCAAATTTTTCCATGTTGGCTAAGTATTGTATTACCTCACAGACTTCCGAAATCGTGGGTGAGGTAACCTGTTTCCAGGCTCTAGCAATGCAAAGTTTGGTGGCTGCCATCACATAGATCACCAGTTGCTTGCTACATTTGGGGAGAGTTTTATCCATGATATGGAAGAGTGCCACCCTTGGCGTTAGCTGTATAGTCAGATTCATAGAGTGCAAGAGTGTCTCAACATCTTTCCATAGGTCCTTTATTTTAGGGCATGACCACCATACATGAGAATTGGAGCCTACCCTTCCGCACGATCTCCAGCAACCGGGAGATACATTAGGAAACATTCTCGACAGTTTGGTGGGCACTCTGTACCATTGTAGCATTAGTTTCATGTAACTTTCGAAGATCGTTATACAATGGATCGTTTTTTTTGTCAATTCGATCGCTGCTTTCAGTTCCATATCTGATATGTTTAAAGCCAACTCCTTGCACCACATTTTGATTTGGCTTGGGAGGCCCTCTGAGTGATCTTGTAGCATGGCTTTGTAGTGGAATGTGAGGGGCTTCCACGTCCCCATCTCAAGCAGCCATCTTTCTTCCCATTTAGAATGGGGTCTGAGAGTCTGAGTGCCAAATTTCCAGGAGCGAAGTAAGCTGAGTACCCTGCAGCACTCAAAGTAGAGCCATAAAGGAGAACCGCTTAGTAAGTCGAGTACTTGATGGACTGTCATAAGTTTACCGTTTGAAAACAGATGTTCCACCATGTCTATGTTGTGTTGTATCCAAAACTCAAGATGGATATTCGGTAGGTCCCAGAGAAGGCCTCTTATCTGGTGAATCGGTGAGGGATGTGGGGCAATCTCCTTATGATGTCTAAGTTCATGCCACATTTTAATATTTTGTTGTACTATGGGGTTAGGAACCCTATCTACCAGCTGCTTGTGTTTATGAACCCAGAGAATACTTGGTAAGTCTAGGCCTTCAGGTAGGTGTAGTTCCTCTATTTTGAACCATTTCGGTTCCTCTCTAGTCGGGCCCCAAGCCGTGATCTGTGATAGCCTAGCGGCTTCATAATAAAGGAATATATTTGGGAAGGCTACTCCACCTTTAGAGAACTCTCTCTGCATGGTTTTGTAGCCAATCCTAGGTATTTTTTTCCCCCATACATACTTAGAGAAAATTCGGTGAATTTGTTGTAATGTGCCATGCGGGATGTTCAATGGGAGACATCGGAATAGGTACAGCGCTTTAGGAAGCAGTGACATTTTCACCGTGGCGATACGGCCCATCCAAGAGATTTCTCTGAAATCCCATCTGTGTGTTAAGGATCGTAACTCAATGATGAGGGCGTCAAAGTTTAAAGAGAGGATGACGTCTAAGTCTGCACTTAAGTGAACACCTAGATGTTTGAGGGACGTTGTAGACCAGTGAAAGTCATACGTTTCGCGTAGGCTCAGGAGTTGGTCTTCGGGCAAGTTAATACTGTATGCCTCTGTTTTTGAGACGTTTATCTTGTAATAGCTAAGAAGGCTAAACTGTTCTAGGGCAGTGAAAACTGCCGGGACTGAACTTTGGGGGTTTGTGAGAAAGAGAGTAACGTCGTCCGCATACAGAGCAATCTTTTCCTGACTAGTGCTTACTGGTAATCCCTCAATAACAGGCGACGTCCGAATCAGTTCTGCCAATGGTTCCATGACCAGGGCAAATAGCAAGGGGGATAATGGACAGCCTTGCCTGGTACCATTAGAAATATTGAAGGGAGGAGAGCAGAAGCCCAACCCTCTTACTCTGGCACTTGGATTAGAGTACAAGACTTTGATCATGGTTATGGCTTCGGGTGGGAAGTCAAACGTGTCTAAGACTCTCCACATATACTCCCATCTGACCCTGTCAAACGCTTTTTCAGCGTCTAGTGACAGGGCCAGAAGGGGGACAGCTCGTCTCTTCGCCTCAGAAAAGATGGAAATCAGTCGTCTCGTATTGTCCGGGCCCTGCCGGCCGTTCACGAATCCGACCTGGTCTGTGTTGATTAATCCCGGCAGCAGGGGAGATAGCCTTTCCGCGAGAATTTTAGAGTATAATTTTGTGTCTACATTAATAAGTGAAATGGGACGGAAATTGCCACAAAGGGTCGGGTCTTTACCCGGCTTTGGGATCGCAACTATAGTATAGGTTTGAGTTGCGTTTGTAATTTTTTGTACAATTGCCCCGGAAACCCATCCGGGCCCGGGGCTTTATCAGTCTTCAACTGTTTAATTGCTATTCCAAGTTCCATTTCGGTGATAGGTTCAGTTAACTTAACCTTGTCTTGGGTAGGCCTAGTCTCTGTAAGAAGGAGGAGATGTCCGGAGGAGACATCACTTTGGGTATCTCATGAGAGTTGATGTTGTACAGGCGTTCATAAAAGTCGGCAAAAGCCTTTCCTATGTCTTCAGGGGCATGTACTTTTTGTCCTTCAAGGACGAGGTATGGTATTCGGGAGCTAGCTAGTTTCTGCTTCAGTTTATTTGCAAGCATCGAGCCTGCTTTGTTGCTTTTTGAGTACATAACCATTTTGAATCTCGAAAGGGCTCGCTTAAATTTTTCCACTTCCAGGTTTTTAATCTGTGATTTCAAATTCAAAATCTCAGTGGATAGGTTAGCTGTAGGCATTAGTTTGTTTTGCCTTTCTTTCGCCCGTAGGTCGCAAGTGAGCTTGCCTAGCGGGGCCCCCCATTTTTTTTTGATATTCGATGCCTTTGCAATACAAAATCCCCTGATGTACGCCTTTAATGCTGCCCACCTGATTTGGTGCGAAGTCTGATTGGGTCTGTTAGTGTCTAAGAATTCCTCAACCTTGTCGACCAATTCTGTGACAAAAGAGATGTCCTCCCAGAGAAACCTCGGGAGCCTCCATGACGGCCTAGCCAATACGAATCTCTCAATGTCGATAGACATTGTAACAGCGTCATGATCTGACCATGGACAGCTGCATATACTAGAGTTTGTGATGTTGTTCATAGACCAGGAGTCGACAAAGAAGTAGTCCAATCTCGAGTATGACCGGTGAGGGGGAGAAAAATACGTGTAATCTCGTGAGTCTGGGTGACATGCCCTCCACACATCGTAGAGCTCAGACTGGTATATCAGGTTTTGAAATTTAGGAGCTGTAGACCTAGAGTAGTTGTCTAAAACTCTATCTTTCGGGAGTTTTTTGTCCGTATGGGGGTCCCAGACTAGATTAAAATCTCCTCCTAAAATTAATGTGCCTTGCTTCAGGCCATCGATAAGATGCAGCATTGTGCGGAGGAAGGCTATCTGACCTTGGTTAGGGGCATACAAGTTTACTAGAGTGAAGAGGTGTGAAGATTTTCTTCTTTTATACCCTTTCTTGCGAGCCACGCTGTGGAGTACTTGGACGCGTGTGATGGAGCATTGTCCTGCATGAAAATCATGTTTTTCTTGAAAGATGCAGACTTCTTCCTGTACCACTGCTTGAAGAAGGTGTCTTCCAGAAACTGGCAGTAGGACTGGGAGTTGAGCTTGACTCCATCCTCAACCCGAAAAGGCCCCACAAGCTCATCTTTGATGATACCAGCCCAAACCAGTACTCCACCTCCACCTTGCTGGCGTCTGAGTCGGACTGGAGCTCTCTGCCCTTTACCAATCCAGCCACGGGCCCATCCATCTGGCCCATCAAGACTCACTCTCATTTCATCAGTCCATAAAACCTTAGAAAAATCAGTCTTGAGATATTTCTTGGCCCAGTCTTGACGTTTCAGCTTGTGTGTCTTGTTCAGTGGTGGTCGTCTTTCAGCCTTTCTTACCTTGGCCATGTCTCTGAGTATTACAAACCTTGTGCTTTTGGGCACTCCAGTGATGTTGCAGCTCTGAAATATGGCCAAACTGGTGGCAAGTGGCATCTTGGCAGCTGCACGCTTGACTTTTCTCAGTTCATGGGCAGTTATTTTGCGCCTTGGTTTTTCCACACGCTTCTTGCGACCCTGTTGACTATTTTAGAAACATAGAAACATAGATATTGACGGCAGATAAGAGCTATAGGCCCAGCAAGTCTGCCCGACCTTACCTAACAGTATAAACTTATCTAGTTCGTAGGATAGCCCTATGCTTGTCCCATGCATTTTTAAAGTCCCCCACAGTGTTTGTTGCTACTACCTCTTGAGGAAGTTTATTCCATAAATCAATCACTCTTTCTGTAAAGAAGTGCTTCCTCAAATTACTCCTGAATCTACTACCCTTTAGCTTGAGCTCATGACCCCTTGTTCTTGAATTTTCCATTTTATGTAAAATACCCACAGCCTCAGTTTTACTAAACCCTTTAATGTACTTGAAAGTTGCTATCATATCACCTCTTTCCCTTCTCTCCTCTAAGCTATACATATTTAGGTCATTGAGCCTATCCTGGTAAGTTTTATTTTTTAGACCATGTACCATTTTGGTAGCCCTCCTTTGCACAGATTCAAGTTTGTTAATATCCTTCTGAAGATAAGGCCTCCAGAACTGCACACAATACTCAAGATGAGGCCTAACTAATGATCTATAAAGTGGCATAAGAACCTTACTATTTCTGCTGCAAATACCTCTACCAATACATCCAAGTATTCTGCTAGCCTTACTCGCTGCATTACTACATTGTTTACTAAGTTTTAAATCATCTGAAATAATAATTCCCAAGTCCTGTTCCTCGTCTGTAACAGTCAGTAAAGTGTCATTGAGTCTGTAATTAACATTTGGATTTTTCTTCCCTAAATGTATTATTTTACACTTTGCTGTGTTAAACTTTAGATCCCAGTCGTTTGTCCAATCCTCCAATTGTTGTATATCACTTCTCATTTTGTCTACCCCCCCCTGGAACATCCACTCTGTTGCAAATTTTTGTATCATCTGCAAAGAGACATACTTTCCCCTGTAGCCCTTTGCTGATATCGCAGATAAATATGTTAAACAAAACAGGCCCCAGAACTGACCCCTGAGGAACACCACTAGTAACAGCCCCCTCTGCTGAATGAACTCCATTTACTAAGACACTTTGTTTTCTGTCCTTAAGCCAGCATTCCACCCAGTTCACAATTTTTGAATCTAGACCAAGGAGATATAGTTTGTGAATAAGTTTATTGTGTGGGACGGTGTCAAATGCTTTGCTGAAATCTAGATATGCTACATCAACTGCTCCTCCCTTGTCTAATACTTTTGTTACATAATCAAAAAAGTCAATTAGATTAGTCTGACATGATCTCCCTGAAGTAAAACCATGCTGATTTTGGTCCTCTAAATTGTTTGTCTTTATGTAAGTCATAATTCTTTCTTTTAAGAGGCTTTCCATGAATTTCCCTACTACTGAAGTTAAACTAACTGGCCTGTAGTTGCCAGATTCTTCTCTACTGCCCTTTTTATGAAGAGGTATTACATTTGCTATTCTCCAATCATCTGGGACAGCTCCTGTTAATAGTGACTGATTAAACAGATCAGTTAATGGGACAGTTAGCACTGATCAAAGTTCTTTTAAAACCCTTGGATGAATATTATCAGGACCCACTGCCTTTGTAACATTTATTTTTGATAATGCTAACAAAACCTCATCCTCTGTAAAAAGATTACTGTTAAGCTTGTTTCTATTTTGCGTAGCATCCCTTAATGTAGACATTGTATCTTCACAATCTTTAGTGAAAACAGAACAGAAGTAATCATTGAGACAGTCTGCAATCTGCTTATCTCCTTCTATTATTCTACCATCAACTGATTTCAATTGTACTATTCCTACCTTATTTTTTCTTCTTTCACTGATATATCTAAAGAATGTTTTGTCCCCATGTTTTACTGACTGTGCTATCTGCTCTTCTGCATGAGCTTTAATCTTCCTAATTAACTGCTTAGTCTTTTTTTGTTGGAGTCTCCATATTTTCATATCATCATCTGCTTGTGTGTGTCTGTAATTTTTATAAGCTATCTTTTTTGTCTTTACAGCATGTGCTACTTCTTTGGAAAACCAAATTGGTTTCCGCTTTCTTTTACTTTTACAGACATGTCTAATACAGTGTGCCCAGACATGTCTAATACAGTGTCTAATACAGTGTGAATGAAACGCTTGATTGTTCGATGATCACGCTTCAGAAGCTTTGCAATTTTAAGAGTGCTGCATCCCTCTGCAAGATATCTCACTATTTTTGACTTTTCTGAGCCTGTCAAGTCCTTCTTTTGACCCATTTTGCCAAAGGAAAGGAAGTTGCCTAATAATTATGCACACCTGATATAGGGTGTTGATGTCATTAGACCACACCCCTTCTCATTACAGAGATGCACATCACCTAATATGCTTAATTGGTAGTAGGCTTTCGAGCCTATACAGCTTGGAGTAAGACAACATGCATAAAGAGGATGATGTGGTCAAAATACTAATTTGCCTAATAATTCTGCACTCCCTGTATATATATATATATATATATATATATATATATATATATATATATATATATTATGTAAAGATATTTATTATAAAAATAAAATATACTAACAATAACTACAAATTATTTTGTGAATTCAGAAAACTTTAAAATCTGTAAGAAAAAATACTTACAATATGAAAGCCAGTGTGTTATTTCATAACACATTAAAAAACACTTTTTATCTGTAAATATAACAATTCTAAAGCCATCTTCTGTCTATGCTATAAACGTTAGTGTTTGTTCTGATATTAAAGCCAGGTTCAGACTGAATATCTATGAATATATAATTTGAAAGAAATCACATTAAATTGGCTAACCAAGAGTTGACTTACATGTTAACATTTAAAATTAGACAAATGAATGTCTAATATACTATTTTGTGCAAATATTAATTATTCAATTGTTTGAGATACATAATTGAATGTAATATTTCATGACCCTTCCAAAACTAAAATGCCTAAATGTTACCTATGAAATTATTTCAGATGAAATGTATCCCTTTATCTGTATGATCGGTCACAATCTGAGTCATCTATAGCACAAAGTAGGAGGAATATATATGAAATAAATATTAATAAAATAGGACATTGTGAAAACTACTTGTTAAACACATTCAATTTATTTTATAATTAATTTAACCATTATTCCTCCTATGATTCTTCTCAATAGCATGCATTGTGCAAACTAACCTCATGTATGATCTTTAAAAGTCGATTCTAGTCCAAATATCATTTTATCTGCATTATGTGTCACATTCATCACTTTCAGAATAGAGGATAGTGTCTGAAATACCATCTAAAATAAATGAGAGGAAACCTAAGTGTTTCCCATAGGATGTATCCTGCCTCCTCCAGTCTTGTCCCAGACATTGTGCACACTTACCATATGAAGGTGTCTTTAGATGTTGTAGAAGTTAGCACAGTTGAAAGACAATGCCATAGACATGATCACATTGGTATTATTCACTTTCTGTCTGTAGATGAAGTAAATATCTAAAAGTGGTACATAGTTCTGCATCCCTCCCCATAACACTAACTATTTCCTAAATGTCTCTTAGCAATAGCTTAATAGCTTAATACGCGTATGTGTATACTTACAATGTTAAGGTGTCTTTAGATGTTGTAGAAGTCAGCACAGTTGAAAGACAATGCCACAGACATGATCACATTGATATTCTTCACTTTCAGTCTGTAGATGAAGTAAATCTCCCTAATCAAAAATAAAGTGTAAATCAAATATCTAAAAGTGGTACATAGCTCTGCATCCCTCCCCATAACACTAACTATTTCCTAAATGTTTCTTAGCAATAGCTTAATAAGCGTATGTAGCCTCTTTTGTGTTATGTTATTATAACAATCAATTGGAAAGCTGAGTCACATACATTGTGCATACTCAGCCTCTGATGTATGACTTTGTAAATTCCATGTGCTTCAGAGTATCTCTTTATCTGCTATCTGTCACATTCATCCCTTTCAGATTATCTAAAATCTAATGATGTCTAAAATGAATACATGTATACTAATGGTGAGTCATATGATGGATCAGTGGTCAAAATCCCCCCTCCCAGTCTTGGTCCATACATTGTGTATACCTACAATGTTAAGGTGTCTTTAGATGTTGTAGAAGTCAGCACAGTTGAAAGACAATGCCACAGACATGATCACATTGGTATTCTTCACTTTCAGTCTGTATATGAAGTAAATCTCCCTAATCGAAAATAAAGTGTAAATCAAATATCTAAAAGTAGTACATAGTTCTGCATCCCTCCCTCTAACATTAACTATTTCCTAAATGTTTCTTAGCAATAGCTTAATAAGCGTATGTAGCCTCTTTTGTGTAATGTTATTATAACAATCAAGTGTGAAGCTGAGTCACATACATCGTGCATACTCAACCTCTGATGTATGATTTTGTCCATTCTATGTGCTTCAGAGTATCCCTTTATCTGCTATCTGTCACAGTCATCCATTTCAGACTAAAATCTAATGATGTCTAAAATGAATACATACACTAATTCTGTGCCATATGATGGATCAGTGGCAAAAATCCCCCCCCCCCCCCAGTCTTGGTCCATACATTGTGCCAGAGACATATGATGTATAATACTTATGATTATAAAATATATTTTAGATTCTGATATAGTAATTTCTTGAACAATCCTAACATGTTTGAACAATTCTACTTTCATTTTACTAAAAGTGTCACATTTTTGCAATGCTCCTATATAACTTATAGTATTTACCTTCTGAAGTGGTTGTTAATGATGTTGTCTCTGACATTGATCCCCTCATCCCGGAATGGCCTCTCTATGACTTTGTTGTCCTCCTCATCTCGTTGGAGGGCTAGGGGCACCTGGACATCCTGCAACATCCCTGCCTATTGAGCTATGTAATGAAGAATGCTGCAGGCTATAATGATCTTTGCCACCTTCCTAGGGCTGTATTGGAGGGCTCCTCCAGACCTATCCAGACATAGAAAGTGCATTTTGAGGAACTCAAACATCCGTTCAACTACAGGCCTAGTTCGCCTGTGCACCTGATTATAGCGATCCTGTGCCTCGTCGGTGGGGTTACGTAGAGGCGCAATGAGACAATTCCGTCTCATGTAACCCGAATTACCTATAAATAATTAACATTACGAAATGTCAATAATATAAATATGATAAATAATAAGATGTAAAAATACATTTAAAGAAAGGAAAATAAAATGATACAATGCATTTGTGTATAAGATAACTCCATTGAATTAAAATGAGGGTTAAACGTTTACATAGTCTAGCTAAAATTTTGAGATGTAATAAACTTTAATTGCTCTGCTAGTGAATTTGCTGATTTTACAGAGTCTTTCAAACTGCTAAACTGTCATCTATGTGAGTTATGTTTAAAGAGCTATACCGTCCCTTTAAAAGTATTGTCAAGGCTATGACCTGCTACATATCTGTTTATATAAACCTAGACATTTGCTGCAAGAGACAAGTAAATGGCTAAACCACATTCTTTATCTGCACATTTTAGCTATGATCTGCTACATACTGTATCTGTTTATATAAACGTAGTCATTTGCTGAAAGAGACAAGTAAATGGTTAAACCACATTCTATGGGGCATATTTATCAAGCTCCGTATAGAGCTCGCCGGAAGCAGAAGTTATGAAACAGCGGTCTAAAGACCGCTGCTCCATAACCTGTCCACCTGCTCTAAGGCTGCGGACAGAAATCAACAGAAATCAACCCGGTCAAATACGATTGGGTTGATTGACACCGATTGGCCGCAAATCTGCAGGGGGTGGTATTGCACCAGCAGTTCACAAGAACTGCTGGTGCAATGATAAATGCCGAGAGCATATGCTGTCGGTATTTATCGATGTGCAGCGGACATGAGACATTGGCTGCAAGAGGCAAGTAAATGGTTAAACCACATTCTATATCTGCACATTTTAGCTATGACCTGCTACATATCTGTTTGGAGCTAAACCTAGACATTTGTTGAAAGAGACAAGTAAATGGTTAAACCACATTCTAGATCTGCACATTTTAGCTGTGAGCTGCTACATATCTGTTTAGAGCTAAACTTAGACATTTTCTGAAAGAGACAAGTAAATGGTTAAACCTCATTCTATATCTGCACATTTTAACTATGACCTGCTATTTATCTGCTTTGAGCTAAACCTAGACATTTGCTGAAAGAGACAAATAAATGGTTAAACCTCATTCTATATCTGCACATTTTGCACATTACACAAACATTTGAGAACATTACTGTGATGAATCCCCGGCTACCCCAGCTGGGTAGCTCCGCCAAACGGGTCCTTCCGCTGTCTGGAACAAACTGCTATGTAGCCCAGGAAAGTGATTCTAGCAGGAGCCCACCTAAATGACTAGACAGACTAGCATTCAGGTGAAAAAAAGAACTGCTTTATTGCGAAGAAAAAACAGCTTTTATACATTTCCAACAAATGGGGGTAGTTACTACACAAATAGAAACAAATATTATACAATGAGGCAAACATCAGCCAATGGTTAGTTAAACAAGATTCTAATCACATCCTGATTTACAAAAGGACAATGGATGACTAACACAATAACAGAAAGACACTTCACACCTAGACTAGATAACAACAGGGGTGAGGTTATAGGGGGTAGGGGTTTAACCCTTGCAGCCTGGTATCCGTGACAATTACAGTGGCAAATGTCTAACTTCTTAACACAAGTTGCACAAGTACTCACCAACAAGCCCCCCGTGGGGAAACTGTCTGTCCTCAAATTGTTGCCAGAGTTAGGACTGCCTGAGGATAGGGGCGTCATGACTGGCGCCCCTGAAATTCGGAAACACGTTCATAATTCGCATCCGTGCATCGAAAATGAACTTCACATTCAAACTATTAAAGTGTTAGCGATTTTGGAAAAGACCCTCTTCTGCTGGAGCCCGCAGAGCAACATGGGTGCAATCTATTGCTCCCAAAACATTTGGAATTTCAGCTATTTGATAGAATTATCTGTGTGGCTCCAGATAAATTCTTAGTACATCGTAAAGGCTCAATAGCTGATGTCTATTAAGCCGATACTTGTCAAAAACCTTGGCATCGCTCATGTTATCCATGTGAACAGGAGGAGCCCTAATCCTCAGGTGTTCCACATGCTCCTCTTCGAGGCACCGGGCATGCCTGAGTCTATTGTACATAACTTGTCCAACAGCACCAACACAATTTAACTGGGGGTTGTCCATATTTGCAAAGCCAAGCAGCACAAGCCAAATAGCAGAGCAAACACGAAATGAGTAACAAGGTATTCAAACACACAAAAGTGATCTAATACAATGTCCGTCATAAGGGACATATTGGCCATGGTGTTTGGGTGATTTATAGTGCAAAATGTCTAATGGTAGCCTGTTCGTAATGATTGCTGATTGTATACACTTGATTGTATTTGAGGGGCATGAATGCTTTCAAAGTGGGCGTTTTTTTGTGTGTTTGTTTAAAATGTTCTTTTTCCCCAATAAATCATAATATGAAAGTGTTAAAGTGAAAAACATAACATATACAGTGTATCTTCACAATGTTTGTTCATATGCGTAACAAATACTTAGTAAACACAATGTTATATTAAAACCACAAGTCCACGCTAACATGATTCAAAGTGCATACTTGTCTGTAATATGTGCATAGACATGGCATAGAATCGAATTGAGCAATTTTGCTGCAGTATTGTTGCAAAACGATAAAGTAACGGCTGACATATATAATATTATATATATAAGTGATTGGCGAGATTTCAATATTTTACATGTACCATTGAAATCCCAATAATAATGAAGATATTACAAACCTCTTGTCTATGTATATGTAATATTGAGTGAGAAACTGATTAAAGAGGCAGTAAAGTCCTAATGATAGAATCTGTATGGTTGAAGCTTAGAATGATGTCGTCATATTAGCTACATGCCTGTCTACTTTCCAAATCTCTTTTCTCTTGTTCTACTTTGCAAAATTATTAATGTGTGATCATTAAGAAGATAAATGTGTGTTTTGTTGTTGTGTGATGTATGTTATGTACATATATGTATGTATTGTGATTCTCTCCCATATATGTTCATTTATATAAAGCAGTATAGCATTGTTGTTCCTTCCAAAAAAGTGACAAATAGAATATTTTCTGATATATTTGAATTAGAAAAAATTCCTAATGGTATATTATGTTAAATACTGATCTTAAAGGGACACTAAAGCCATAACTTTTCTTTCATGATTCAGACAGAGAATACCATTTTCAATGTACTTCTATGATCTAAATAGCTTCAATGTTTATATATCCTTTGTTGAATAAATAGCAATGCACATGGGTGAGCCAATCACACAAGGCATCTATGTGCAGCCACCAATTAGCAGCTACTGAGCCTATCTAGATATGCTGTTCAGCAAATGATATGAAGAGAATAAATCAAACAATATAATAGAAGTAAATTAGAAAACTTTAAAATTGCATACTCTTTCGGAATCAGGAAATATAAAAATGGGGTTTTATGTCACTTTAAATATGTGTTTATTCTTGAAAATGATTTCCTATTGGTGATGATACAATTGATCATGATTTATACTTGATGTAATGTAATTTCCTAAATGATTTTGACCTTGTACTGATATTTACACATGTAAATGATTTTGCCAAATAGTATATTTTGGGATCTATTTGTCATTGCGGGACCTACGCAAGAATTTATAAATTAGCTCAAATCGTAGGCTGCCTGTATTATGAGTTTTAAAAGAGAAAATTATCACGTGCATTACGGAAAGAGGCTGATCGCGTGCACAAGCACGTATTCCCAGTAGAAGTCAATGGAAGAGAGAAATAGAAAAAAAAAGCTTCAAACACTCCTGTTGAGCGCTAATTAAGTGACGTCATGTCATTCTGTGAAATAGAACATGAAATCGTGATAATTTCATAATGCAAAAATGTTTTGTGTACGTAATCTGCTTTATATTGTTTGTATGTAGATAATTATGTATGTATGTGATGATATTTGTACAGAGATGTAGCTAAATGAGTGTATGTTCATGTATGTCTATGTGAGTCAATGTAAAATGGCTTTGTGTGCATTTTTGTCTAACACCCGAGATCTCGTATCTTTGACCTGTTATAATTTTTTTTTAATTTTATTTAAAATGTATTTATTGCACAGTGTTTGTATGAGTCTAACTGTACTTTGTATAATATTTTTGAAGTGATTAGTGAAGATTTTTCGGTTGCAATATATCAGTAACTACTGGTCTGGGATAGCGTTATGGATTTGTGAGTAAATGGGGATTTTAGTTGCGCTATTGAGTTTTTTTCAAACTTGTAATGGCAGCGTTATGGAAATTGATGTGTTATGGGCCGTAACGCTACAAATTGAGTCATAACGCACAACTTGTAATCTAGCTGCAAGTAAATACAGCAATTAGAGTTAGCAGCACCATCAAATTAAGGCAACATATTTATTGAGCCAACATCAATAGACAACATTTCAGACTGATGTTAAGGACAGACTCTTGGAGATAGGTGAATGCTTTATTGCTAGTGGATATCCCTGTGAAATAATACAAAAGGAGGATGTCCTTAAATACCTAGATAGTCCTTACTGCAGAATAAGGTTCCAGAAACGAAATCACTATCAATCACTATCAATATTCCCCATGGAGTAAACAGATTCAGAAGATTTTTTGCAAACATTGGCATGCTTTAAAGATTTCTATTCCTGTGAGGGAGTTTCAAGATTTTCCTATGCCAGTTTATAAAAGATGTAGCAATTTGAAGGATAGACTAGTTAGGGTGGATATTGTCCTGAGCAAGTCTTTATGCCAGAGTTTCATAGGGGAGAAGATATGGGGTGCTTCCCTTGTCTTTATTGCTATAATTGTAATAGCAGGGCTCTGTTATTTACCACACACGGACTGGGAAGAAATATAAGATTAGAGGGTATTTTACCTGTAGTACAGATTTTGTTGTTTATTTAATAAAGTGTCAATGTGGTGTGGGTAATGTAAGAGAGAAGACCCCCGTAAGGTACATAAACACAAGAGGAATTTGGAGGTACCAGTTGCTCACCATTTTATAGCAGCAAAACATCATATAAGTCAGTTGAGATTACATAAATGTAGCCACCAATCAGCAAGCACTATCTAGGTGCTGAACCAAAAATGGGCCGGCTCCTAAGCTTGCTTTCTTGCTTTTTTAAATAAAGATACCAAGAGAATGAAGAAAAAAGGATCATAGGAGTAAATTAGAAAGTTGCTTAAAATTGCATGCTCTATTTGAATCATGAAAGTTTAAATTTTATTAGACTATCCCTTTAAGTCCTTTTAGCAGTGGAATTTAATAAATAAGAAATAACCTTGTAAATCTATTGTTACGTATCAAGACTTTGGATTGTGATCAGCAAAACAGGACAGGCATGTTTAATTTTGGACCATTTTATAGTTATAATAAAATAATTTGCTTCCAATAAACAATGGAATTGGTGATTGTAGACTGTGTAAGAGGCGCACCTTCTCCAGGTCCCATGCATTGAGGGCCCCTGGTTGATAGTGACAGTGATGAAATTGAAAGGAGCTCATCAGAAGAAGATGTCATGTCAAAATGTATTAAATGATCGATTTTGATGAACCCCTTAGTCTGACTTATGGTGCTCTTGTATTTAAAATGTTAAAGTTTATTGTTTGTGCACAAAATTCCAGTTTGTTTTCTGAGAGTCTTGGTTCACAGTTTTAGTGCACCAGGTATCACCCATTAAGGGATATCCCTCCTTTATTTTAATCTCATTCCACCTGTTAGAAACTTAACAAAGTGGTTGACAACATTGGGAAGCATGCAGACCTAAGGAAGCCTTCCATATGCTCATTGGCCTCTATTTATCAAGCGGTCAACCGCAAATACGCTGGAATTCCGCAGCGTATTTGTGGCGAGCCTGATGCGCCTTAGTTATCAAAACCTACAAACCGGCAAAAGTAGAATTTGGTGACGCAATATACGATCCGCCAAACTCAGTCCGATACAGATCGAAGCTTACATCACTACAGATGTTCCGAATGCAAGTTCGGCACTATCTGACTACTTTTGCTAGTTAGAAAAAACACAAGATATACAGCGCTAAAATCCAAGAAGATACCTTTGCCACTCTCCAACTATCTCCCCCAAATAGATAATATATCAAACTAATACTCTAATGAGAGGGCGCTAAAGCTAAAGTAACTTGACACACCTAATCATATGAATAATACATACAATGGAGGTTAAGAATAATCAATTTTACTCAGTATTTTAAAAGATAACAGGGACGTCTCCCTAATAAAGATACATTTCTCATACAAAATAAAAAACAATAAAAATCGATCAGAATAACAATATTACAAAATATCTATAAGGAATACCACCCTATTAAAAATATTGCGCAAAAAATATCAGAAAATAAAGATGTCAAAAAATAAAGATGTGTTCAAAAACTTGTTAAAAAATAAAATACGGGTTTGCAAGTTCCGATCATTACATATATCTTATGGTGAATCTTCAACTTATAATGTCCCTTTATCTGGAGTTAGTCCAATGGACCTTTCTGATAATACAACAGGTGTTAGTTCGATATAGCTTTGCTTGTAATTTTGTAAGTGTAACTTTCACTCTATAGCCGTAATATGTAACAATGTTCCATTTGTTATATGTATATAACAGAATCTGTTTAAGTACACCAAAGTGTATTATTTATATCTTTTGTATCCGTATATCACCTCTGAATGTGGACAGTTATAACAGTGACTCACGTAATGTTGCAGCAGCTACGGTCAGATTGCTGCTGGTGTCGGTCTGATTGCCTTTAGCACGCCGCTCTTTGCGTATGTGAGGCTTGTCAAACTTAGGCTTTTTCATCCTCCGTAAAAAAGACTCACCGCTCCTTGCGTATGCGAGTCCTGCTGGATCCCGGCTGACGGCCCCTGGGATGTAAGACACGCCGTTTCTTGCGTGTGAATGATCCGCTGTGTCCCGGTTCAAATGAATGAATAGTTTGAGCAAACACCCGCTCTTAGCGTATTACACGCGCGGGCTAAAACTAGGTACCTAGTGTAGTGGGTTCTTGGCAGGTGAGCAACTTCCTCCTTCTACGCGTTTCACCCGTATATCTGGGCTTTTTCAAGATGTCAGTTGCTCCCAGAACTTCATTTAAAAATCTGCCGGTTCTTTCTTATTGGTTGATCAGTTTCTAATACTTTTGACTTAAGGTGGATTTGTGGAATCATTGTATTTTAGGTGGAATTTTGGGGTGATATGTTTATACGACTTTTGTTTGCTATATCGGTTCTCTATTTTTCTAAAATTGAAAACATTTATATAAAAATTAATAAAAAATATATAAAAATATGGACATAATTATGAAAAAAAGTATATGTAAAAAGCATATAGAAAATATTATTTCAGGGTGGTAATTCCAAAGGGTGGTATTCTACTTAATATATTAATCTATATAAACATGTATATGTTTGACATTATATTTTATGAGTAGTCATGAAATATATTATTTCCGGGTGGTAATTCCAAAGGGTGGCGATCTGTTTAATATATAGGTCTATATGAACATGTATATGTTTGACATTATATTTTATAAATGGTCGTGAAATATATTCTTAATGTGTGAATAGATATTAATTTTTTGGTCACCTTAATATTATATATATGTTATTTTTGTGTTCCTCATTCTTAATTAATTGTTATTTGGTTATAGTCTCCACCTTTTGTAAACTATAAAGAACCATCTAGACATTGGGTCTTAATGTGCCATATAAAGTCCTAACCTGGACATTTCCATTATGATAATATAATTATGTCGACTTGAAAATTGATGTGGGAGCAACTGACATCTTGAAAAAGCCCAGATATACGGGTGAAACGCGTAGAAGGAGGAAGTTGCTCACCTGCCAAGAACCCACTACACTAGGTACCTAGTTTTAGCCCGCGCGTGTAATACGCTAAGAGCGGGTGTTTGCTCAAACTATTCATTCATTTGAACCGGGACACAGCGGATCATTCACACGCAAGAAACGGCGTGTCTTACATCCCAGGGGCCGTCAGCCGGGATCCAGCAGGACTCGCATACGCAAGGAGCGGTGAGTCTTTTTTACGGAGGACGAAAAAGCCTAAGTTTGACAAGCCTCACATACGCAAAGAGCGGCGTGCTAAAGGCAATCAGACCGACACCAGCAGCAATCTGACCGTAGCTGCTGCAACATTACGTGAGTCACTGTTATAACTGTCCACATTCAGAGGTGATATACGGATACAAAAGATATAAATAATACACTTTGGTGTACTTAAACAGATTCTGTTATATACATATAACAAATGGAACATTGTTACATATTACGGCTATAGAGTGAAAGTTACACTTACAAAATTACAAGCAAAGCTATATCGAACTAACACCTGTTGTATTATCAGAAAGGTCCATTGGACTAACTCCGGATAAAGGGACATTATAAGTTGAAGATTCACCATAAGATATATGTAATGATCGGAACTTGCAAACCCGTATTTTATTTTTTAACAAGTTTTTGAACACATCTTTATTTTTTGACATCTTTATTTTCTGATATTTTTTGCGCAATATTTTTAATAGGGTGGTATTCCTTATAGATATTTTGTAATATTGTTATTCTGATCGATTTTTATTGTTTTTTATTTTGTATGAGAAATGTATCTTTATTAGGGAGACGTCCCTGTTATCTTTTAAAATACTGAGTAAAATTGATTATTCTTAACCTCCATTGTATGTATTATTCATATGATTAGGTGTGTCAAGTTACTTTAGCTTTAGCGCCCTCTCATTAGAGTATTACTTTTGCTAGTTATCAAATAACTAGCAGGTACGCTCAGCACTTTTCTGGCCCAGCGTACCTGGTTTTTAATCCGCCGCCCTGGAGGCCGCGGATACCATAGGAATCAATGGGAGTCAGAAAGCAGCAAGAGCTCATGTTTGCTGCTGCCCGATATCCCATTGATTCCTAGGGTAATGTCTACACCTAACACCCAGCATGTACCCCGAGTCTAAACACCCCTAATCTGCCCCCCACTACACCGCCGCCACCTACATTATACTTATTAACCCCTAAGCCGCTGCTCCCGGACCCCGCCGCAACTAAATAAAGTGTTTAACCCCAAAACCGCCGCTCCTGGAGCCCACAGCCACCTACATTATATTTATTAACCCCTAATCTGCCCCCCTACACACGCCGCCACATACATTATATTTATTAACTCCTAATCTGCCCCCCCTACACCACCACCACTATATTAAATGTATTAACCCCTAAACCTAAGTCTAACACTAACCCTAACACCCCCTAACTTAAATATAATTTAACTAAATCAAAATAAATTATTCCTATTTAAAACTAAATACTTACCTATAAAATAAACCGTAAGATAGCTACAATATAACTAATAGTTACATTGTAGCTTTTTTAGGATTTATTTTTATTTTACAGGCAACTTTGTATTTATTTTAATGGTAGAATAGTTATTAAATAGTTAATAACTATTTAATAACTTCCTAGTTAAAATAAATAAAAATATACCTGTAAAATAAGGTGTAATTAGTTTAAAATTGTTGTAATATTTTTCTTATGTTTGTATATATTTTTTTATTTTTTGTAACAGTTCTTTTTTATTTTTTGTACTTTAGTTAGTTTATTTCATTGTAGTTATTTGTAGGTATTGTATTTAATTAATTTATTGATAGTGTAGTGTTAGGTTTAATTGTAGGTAATTGTAGGTATTTTATTTATTTATTGATCGTGTAGTGTTAGGTTTAAATGTAACTTAGGTTAGGATTTATTTTACAGGTAATTTTGTAATTATTTTAACTATTTTAGCTATTAAATAGTTCTTAACTATTTAATAGCTATTGTACCTGGTTAAAATAAATACAAAGTTACCTGTAAAATAAATATAAATCCTAAAATAGCTATAATATAATTATGATTTATATTGTAGCTATATTAGGATTTATTTTACAGGTAAGTATTTAGCTTTAAATAGGAATAATTTATTTAAGAAGAGTTAATTAATTTTGTTAGATTTAAATTATATTTAATTTAGGGGGGTGTTAGTGTTAGGGTTAGACTTAGCTTTAGGGGTTAATACATTTATTAGAATAGCGGTGAGCTCCAGTTGGCAGATTAGGGGTTAATGTTTGAAGTTAGGTGTCGGCGATGTTAGGGAGGGCAGATTAGGGGTTAATACTATTTATTATAGGGTTAGTGAGGCGGATTAGGGGTTAAAAACTTTATTATAATAGCGGTGCGGTCCGCTCGGCAGATTAGGAGTTAATAAGTGTAGGCAGGTGGAGGCGACGTTGTGGCGGGCAGATTAGGGGTTAATAAATATAATATAGGGGTCGGCGATGTTAGGGCAGCAGATTAGGGGTACATAGGGATAATGTAAGTAGCGGCGGTTTATGGAGCGGCAGATTAGGGGTTAATAATAATATGCAGGGGTCAGCGATAGCGGGGGCGGCAGATTAGGGGTTAATAAGTATAAGGTTAGGGGTGTTTAGACTCTGGGTACATGTTAGAGTGTTAGGTGCAGACGTAGGAAGTGTTTCCCCATAGCAAACAATGGGGCTGCGTTAGGAGCTGAACGCGGCTTTTTTGCAGGTGTTAGGTTTTTTTTCAGCTCAAACAGCCCCATTGTTTTCTATGGGGGAATTGTGCACGAACACGTTTTTGAAGCTGGCCGCTTCCGTAAGCAACTCTGGTATCGAGAGTTGCAGTGGCGTTAAATATGCTCTACGCTCCTTTTTTGGAGGCTAACGCAGCCATTCTGTGCACTCTCAATACCAGAGTTATTTTAAAGGTGCGGCCAGAAAAAAGCCAGCGTTAGCTACGCGGGTCGTTACCGACAAAACTCTAAATCTAGCCGTTAGGGTTTATTTTATAGGTAAGTATTTTGTTTTAAAT
Organism: Bombina bombina; assembly: GCF_027579735.1. NCBI lineage: Eukaryota > Metazoa > Chordata > Amphibia > Anura > Bombinatoridae > Bombina > Bombina bombina. The sequence goes on from NC_069499.1 coordinate 882,955,401, forward strand.
AGGAATCATTTATTTTGATTTAGATAAATTATATTTAAGTTAGGGGGTTTTAGGGTTAGTGTTAGACTTAGATTTAGGGGTTAATACATTTAATATAGTGGCGGCAGTATAGGGGGGCAGATTAGGGGTTAATAAATATAATGTAGGTGGCGGTGGGCTCCGGGAGCAGCGGTTTAGGGGTTAAACACTTTATTTAGTTGCGGCGGGGTCCAGGAGCGGCAGGATAGGGGTTAATAACTTTATGTAGGTGGTGGCGGTATAGGGGGCGGAAGATTAGGGGTTAATATGTATAATGACAGAAAAAAAGAGGACAAATCCGGAATGGATGCCAGTGCTTCAACAGAGTTTATTCATGCAGGTGATAGCACTTCCTCAGAGATAGGTAATTAGATATCACAGGTGAGCTTTAATAGAGTATGCCAACCAATGAGAAGAGATCAATAGGTTTCTAAGTACAAGGTAAGTCTAATGGGCTCAGCTGAAAGAGAAATAATCTAACTCTTTGGGATGATACACTGAAATATTGAAATGCTTATAATTCAAATGATATATAGTTACATTTAGTTGAAACATTTATCAACATAACAGAAAAAAATGAATGAATATATGAAAATAGAAATATGAAAATAAAAATATGAAAATAATAAGAAAAGAAAAATAAACATAAACAAAGGAAACCTTACTAAATCACATCCTAATATTAAAAAGATTTTGTAATTCAATAATAAAAGCTATCTACAGGTTTCTTCACAAAGGTGGACTGCTTTAGTTTATAGTATATAATTGTCTGGATAATAAAAAAAATAATAATAAAAAAAAAAATATATATATATATATATATATATATATATATATTATCCCAGACCTTAGTATAATACCTATGTAAAAAGCAGGGTAAATGTATCCCTTAGTGTTTTCTTTGTTGTAGAGTACAAGGAGATTCTATTGGTGGGAATAAGAGGAATTAGTTCTAATGCAGTTATTCCTATTACTGTTTTAAATTGTATTCAAGTAATCAATTCACAGATATATGATTCATTACAGGGCAGATAGGAGATATATTAGAGCTCACAGTGATACTTGTGAGTATATGTATATAAGGTATATATAGGTGTGGGTTAATTCAACAGATGAATTAATGAACATACTTAAGATAATGCTACTGGTTATATTGTTGATTTGGATCTATTACTCAATAAATACGTTTACATCATATCTCCTGTTGATGCCTGTGGGTGATCTTGTTGCTAATGTAAAGATCCAATAAGCTTCCCTCTTGAGTAATGTTTTTATTCTATCTCCTCCCTGAGGGTCCTTATATATATATTCTATTCTCTGGAAAGAGAAATTCCTGATGTTACCTGAATGTGTATGAAAATGTTTAGCTATGGGAGTTCTAGGTGAGGTCTCCACTATAGATGTAAGATGCTCTCTTATTCTATCTTTGAGGGGGCGGGTGGAAATGCCAAGATAACATATGTGGATGTACAGCTGATTCTGTTCTTTATGTAAAATATTTTTCCTGTTTGAGTTGATGTAAATGTTTTGCTTACATTTGTATAATCACAGCTTTTACATCGGACATGTCCACATTTATAGAAACCAGAAGGTGTCAACCAGTTGGTTTGTGATTGAGCTTTTTTCTGAATTTTTTTCCTCACTACATCAACTATGTAAGTGGCTTCCTTTGTTGTGAACTTTATTGTGTTATCCAACATGTATTTGAGAATGGTGTCACCATTAAGAACTTCAAGGTATTTCTTATTATTCTACAAATTTGGTAGAATTGTCAGCTATATTTGGTTGTAAAATATATGGGGTCTTTGTCTGGTGTATCTATCCTGTTCTCAATTTCGTGAGATAAAGAGGTTGTTTGTGTATGTGATCTTGTGTTTGTAATTTGACTTGTGTAGTCCTCAATTTTATTTAATAAAGTGTGTCTATTTATTTTAGCTACTTGAGTCATTATTTTGAGTGATTTTCTACTATATCCTCTGGCTATGAGTTTGTCCTTTAGTATCTGGGCTTCATTCTTATATAATTTAAGTGTGGAGCAGTTTCTGCGCAAGTGGAGAAATTATCCTTTTGGTATGCCTTTTCTCATATGTGGTGCATGACAAGAATCAGCCCTTAAGATGGTATTCCTAGATAGAGGTTTACTGTAATTGGAGATGATGATATTGTTTTTATCATCATGTTGTAGATGTAAATCCAAATATTTAATATCTCTATGATGGGCCTTATAGGTGAAGGATAAATTTAATTCATTATGATTGAGAAATTGAATAAATTCTGGGATAGATGTCTCATGATTGTCTTTGTATATGAGAATCAGGTCATCAATATACCTGCCATATGTGATAATGTTAGATCTGAGGTGGCACTCACCCCCAAAGATGTGGCAGGCCTCAAAGTAACCCATGTACAAGTTAGCATAGGAGGGGCAAACTTTGCCCCCATGGCCGTGCCACATCTCTGGAGGTAATATGTCCCCTCAAGCACAAAAAAATTATAGGTAAGAAGAAACTGTGTAACTTCAATTAAAAAATCTACCAAACTGTTTGGAAAATCAGTGAATCTTTCTAGCATAAATTTGAGAGCTTTTAGTCCTTCTGAATGAGGAATGCTGGAGTAAAGTGAGGAGACATCAATGGTCAACCATTTATAGTTGTTGTGCCATTTGAGAGTTTCTATCTTGTTGATCAAGTGAGTACTGTCTCTGATGTATCCTGGTAAGGATCTCTCTATTGGCTGCAATACATTGTCAAGCCAGCATAATATGTATAATGTAGGTGGCGGTGGGCTCCGGGAGCGGCGTTTTAGGGGTTAATAACTTTATTTAGGTGCGGCGGGGTCTGGGAGCGGTGGTTTAGGGGTTAATAACTTTATTTAGGTGCGGCAGGGTCCGGGAGCGGCGGGATAGGGGTAAACAGTTTAGTATAGTGTGGGTGTTTATTGACAGGGTACCAAGAAAGCTGTAAAAAAGCCGAAGAGCAGCGAGATCGATGACTCTTAGTTAACAACAGTCCACTGCTCATCGCACCGTACTTGACGCGTGGCTTTTTGACAGCTTTTTTGATAATTTTGGAGAACGAATTCAGGTCCGCGGCCGCGATGTTAGGTGATCTTAGGCGAGCGTATTTGTCTTTACTTCAGTGCTGAAAAGAATGCTAATTTTACCCCACAAAACATTCCCTCTCCACTAGCCTTTGCTCAGGGAATCCAGTCTTCTCTCTCTCTCTCTCTCTCTCTCTCTCTTTCTCTCTTTTTCTCCCTCTCTCTCACACACATACACACATAGACACACACACACACATACATACACACACATACACTCAAGCACATACATACACATACAAACACACATACACACACATAGACAAACACATACACACATACACACACACACACACACACATACACACACACATACATACACACATACACACTAACCCACATACACACACACATATATATATATATATACAGGGAGCGCAGAATTATTAGGCAAATGAGTATTTTGACCACATCATCCTCTTTATGCATGTTGTCTTACTCCAAGCTGTATAGGCTCGAAAGCCTACTACCAATTAAGCATATTAGGTGATGTGCATCTCTGTAATGAGAAGGGGTGTGGTCTAATGACATCAACACCCTATATCAGGTGTGCATAATTATTAGGCAACTTCCTTTCCTTTGGCAAAATGGGTCAAAAGAAGGACTTGACAGATTCAGAAAAGTCAAAAATAGTGAGATATCTTGCAGAGGGATGCAGCACTCTTAAAATTGCAAAGCTTCTGAAGCGTGATCATCAAACAATCAAGCGTTTCATTCAAAATAGTCAACAGGGTCGCAAGAAGCATGTGGAAAAACCAAGGCGCAAAATAACTGCCCATGAACTGAGAAAAGTCAAGCGTGCAGCTGCCAAGATGCCACTTGCCACCAGTTTGGCCATATTTCAGAGCTGCAACATCACTGGAGTGCCCAAAAGCACAAGGTGTGCAATACTCAGAGACATGGCCAAGGTAAGAAAGGCTGAAAGACGACCACCACTGAACAAGACACACAAGCTGAAACGTCAAGACTGGGCCAATAAATATCTCAAGACTGATTTTTCTAAGGTTTTATGGACTGATGAAATGAGAGTGAGTCTTGATGGGCCAGATGGATGGGCCCGTGGCTGGATTGGTAAAGGGCAGAGAGCTCCAGTCCGACTCAGACGCCAGCAAGGTGGAGGTGGAGTACTGATTTGGGCTGGTATCATCAAAGATGAGCTTGTGGGGCCTTTTCGGGTTGAGGATGGAGTCAAGCTCAACTCCCAGTCCTACTGCCAGTTTCTGGAAGACACCTTCTTCAAGTAGTGGTACAGGAAGAAGTCTGCATCCTTCAAGAAAAACATGATTTTCATGCAGGACAATGCTCCATCACACGTGTCCAAGTACTCCACAGCGTGGCTGGCAAGAAAGGGTATAAAAGAAGAAAATCTAATGACATGGCCTCCTTGTTCACCTGATCTGAACCCCATTGAGAACCTGTGGTCCATCATCAAATGTGAGATTTACAAGGAGGGAAAACAGTACACCTCTCTGAACAGTGTCTGGGAGGCTGTGGTTGCTGCTGCACGCAATGTTGATGGCGAACAAATCAAAACACTGACAGAATCCATGGATGGCAGGCTTTTGAGTGTCCTTGCAAAGAAAGGTGGCTATATTGGTCACTGATTTGTTATTGTTTTGTTTTTGAATGTTAGAAATGTATATTTGTGAATGTTGAGATGTTATATTGGTTTCACTGGTAAAAATAAATAATTGAAATGGGTATATATTTGTTTTTTGTTAAGTTGCCTAATAATTATGCACAGTAATAGTCACCTGCACACACAGATATCCCCCTAAAATAGCTATAACTAAAAACAAACTAAAAACTACTTCCAAAACTATTCAGCTTTGATATTAATGAGTTTTTTGGGTTCATTGAGAACATGGCTGTTGTTCAATAATAAAATTAATCCTCAAAAATACAACTTGCCTAATAATTCTGCACTCCCTGTATATATATATATATATATGTATATATATATATATATATATATATATATATATATATATATATATATACAGTATATATATACACACACACACAAATTTACACAAACACATACATACGCACATACACACACACACACATATACACATACACACACATACACATACAGGCACACACATACACACACATACACATACACACACATACACATACAGACACACACATACACACTCATACACACACATACGCATACACACAAACACATACATACACACAGAGTAGTTTTAAATACATTTTCTGCCGGTTTAACCCCTTAAGGACCAGCGACGTACCCTGTATGTCGCTGGCCTTTTTTTGGGACGTGATTGTTTTATAGCGCGGTCTTGCCACCAGCGTTGAGACTGCTCTATTCCACAAAGCCTGCTGGAGGGAGGGCATTAATAGCGTGTTCTTGCTAGACTTGTGCTATTATGTCCTGAAAAAACCCTTAACGACCAGTGACATACAGGGTACATTGTGGTCATTAAGGGGTTAATGTAAGCATTGTTGCATTTGTATGTTTAGCCTATTAAGTAATACTGGTTGCCTGTAACTCTGTTAAGGCCATAACATGATAGGGCTTATAAACACTCCCCAGGTGTAAGGGTATCTAAAATAGTATAATATCCTTATTACGTATATCAAATCCATTTTTCTTTAAAAGCAGTGATAGATATTAAACATGGTTTCATTACCTTACATGCACTGTAACGGTACACAAACAATGTGTCATTATTACACTTCAGAAGTATTAATGTACAGTGAGCACGTTAGAAGTCGCCCCTGCTGAGATTTGAATTTACAGCAGCTGAGTGAAACAGATCCTACACGTCTGAGCTCTATCTCTGTGAAGTTCACTCACCATGCAAAGCTTGCTTCCCCTTGATTCTTCTCCTGAAGATTAGTGTCCTCAAATCCTCAGATAAGATCAAAGCATCAACGTTGCTATAGCTGCAAAATGTGTGCATGGGTGCATAAATCCAATCAATACGATTGGAGGCTTACTGATAGTTCTAAGATATGACCTGCAATTCTTTCTGATACTATTTTGTCTTCAAAACAAAATATATTTGGATCAAGCAGTGTCTGCAGAATAAACAAAACACAATTTTATTTCTATTCATCGAGAAGTGGCAGCAATTTACATTAATTGTTGTTACTTTTTCTTTAAAAAGTATTAAGGGCCAAATTACGAGTGGCACATTAACAGTTACATTCAAGTGATATCGGGTTTATCACGACTGTTTGTATGGGTTAATAGCATGCCTCGTATTACAAGTTGAAAGTAAATGCAAACGCACTAGTACAATCGCGATTTATGCTACAATGATTACAGCAACCTTAGACATCTGGCTAACTGCTACGCAAATCTGCCGCTAGTAGGGGGATCAATCATCCCGTATCTGATCGGGATGATTGCTGTCCGCCGCCTCAGAGTTGGCGGACAAGTTAAGGAGCAGCGGTCTTAAGACCACTGCTTCTTAACTTATGTTTCCAGCGAACTGGAATCTACGGGGGTAGATTGCAGCATCCGCTGCTTGTTAAATCTACCCCAAGGTCTCAGGTGTTAGAAAAAAAAGCAGGAAAAGGACATTACCATTTTAACATAGACATATATATGTTTATATGTGTGTACATATGTATTTATGTATTTATATTTGTATTTATGTATTTACAGACATATATACATATTAACACATAAATATATATACTGTATGTGCATTGGAGCCCTTTGCAGTGTAGATGAAAACATGTAAGGCCAGATTACAAGTGGAGTGCGCTTCCATAGGCTCCTATGGGAGCCTGTTTCTGATGCCGTCACAAAGCCTCGCGCAGGTAAGAGATAAGCGATGGGCAGCAGTTAGTAAATATATATATATGTATATGACAATATATATTTATGTGTTACTATACGTATATATACGGAATTTGGCGGCGCTATACAAATAAATGGTAATAATAATAATAATAATAATATACACATATTAACACATAAATATATATGTATATAAGCATATACATATATACTTACTGGGAATACACAGTTCCCATAGACCACAATGTAAAGACACTTTTCATCCCACTCCCACTAACTTTAGCCCCAAAATACTGCCTAGTGCAGTAATTTTATTAAAAAATAAAGATGCTGTTATCATTTTTAATAAGATACACTAGACAGCATTTTGAGGGCTTTTGGGGCATATTTATAAAATTAACCAGAGATCTGGTTAATTTTATAAGCGCTAATTGCTACCGCAAGCTCGTGATAGCAATAACCAGCTATTACAATTATCTTGCTCCCGGAGATGGGCAAAGTTAGAGCTCCACTTTATAATCTAGCCCGTAATCTGGCCCTTTGTTGGTAGAATGTTCAGGAGAGTATATAAAGGATTCAGGGGAATCTATGTTTACATGACTACCACTGGGTTAATTAATTTCTGGTGTTCTTGCTAAATCTTCCCAGATATTATCATTTACTAATATTTCTATGTTTTGAAGGATTTTTTTGCTCTTCCTTCTAGTTGTTTTTATGTTGTAAATAATTTCTAACAAATTTATTTTCATTTTTGTTTTCCACTATCATTTTAAATTTGTTTGATTTATTTTTATTTTCTTTGTCTAATTCTTTATACTAATCATCTCCCTTAAAAGTGTTTAGCCTTAGTCTTATGTTATTGATTTGTTCAGTAAAAGTGTCCACTCTTTTCATTCTGTATTTGATGTTTATAAGTTTAAAGGCACATTCTTTCCCCTTCAGAAAGAAGATCTATTTTGGATTCCCTAAATATAGGTATTTTTATCTAGCTTTAAACCTTTAGGGCTAGATTACGAGTGATGCATTAACTATAGCACGAGAACAATATGGGATATTCCATGACTCTTAAAATAAACAAGTTGGCTTAAGCTTAATCAAATTAAAGGGGAGTAGGGTTAGTGCGACTTCAGAGCTCTGGTTAACAGTTACGTGAGATAAAAAAGTGGCACAAAACACAGCAAAAATACATTTAAAAGTACAGTTACCCTCATAATAACACTGCCTGATAAAAATTGTTAAATAAAAAAAATTCTCAAAAAATATGAGTTCCCAGGTGCTGCAAAGGGCTTAAACATAGAGATACATACATATACATGACTAAAAATGTATATGTATGTATTTATATATATATATATATATATATATTTATATATATATGTTTATATGTGTGTACATATTTATTTATGTTTAGATATGTGTATATATCAGCTATGACTATGGCCTAACAGTCAAAACGCGTCAGCAGATCTCACAGCCACAGTCTACTTCTGTGCCATGATGTGTGACTTTTAACGCCAATAAATGATTACCGTTTTTTAAGATGATCACTGGAGGCTTCATCATTTTCTCTTTGCTTACTTGATATGTATATATGTACTTACTGACAAATATACACATGTAAACACATAAATGCATACATGTCTTCAGCTGCGGAACTGTACAGGGCCTTTGTTGCCTTATTTTGCTCTTCATAATGCGCCACACATTCTTTATAAGAGAAAGGTCAGGACTGCAGGCAGGCCATGCTAGCACACACACTCTATACTTACGCAAATATGCATTGAAATCTAGGCAGAATTTTATTTGTTTGGTGTTGTCCTGCTGGAAAATGCAGGAACGTTCCTGGAAAAGACGACGTCTAAATGGCAGCATATGTTGCTCCAAAATGTAGTTTATCCGGACACGCTAGCTGATACAAGTGATTGGAGCAGGTGTCCTGTTTACACACTGGCTGGAAAAAAGAGCCTGCAAGAGAAGACTTGTGAGCTGCATAATTTGGAAGTGAGTGAGACGCTGTCCCTACTTTGTTTGTGGCACAAGATTTTTGACAGTTTTGTGGGTCACTCTTGAACAGTTTGTAAGGCTTGCATTTGAAGTCTGGTGACCCTTCCCCTATCCAATGAGCCTGTTATTTGTTACGGACACCTAATGCAAGTAACACCTTGCATTTTGAATGACAGTTACATCTAAGTTACTGGGTTACATACTGTTACTTGCTCCAAAATGTATACATATTTTTCTGCAATAATGATGCCCTCACAGATGTGCAAGTTAGCCATGCCATGAGCATTGATACACCTCCATACCATGACAGACGCGGGCTATTGAACCTGATGCTGATAACAGCTAGGATGGTCCTTTTTCCTCTTTGGCCCAGAGAACACGATAGATGTTTTTTCCAAAAACTATTTGAAATGTTGACTCGTCAGACCACTGTCCACTGTGCTACTGTTCATCTCAGATGAGACCTAGCCCAGAGAAGTCGGCGGGGCTTCTGGACAGTGTTGATGTATGGCTTCTGCTTTGCATAGTAAAGCCTTAACTTGCATCTTTGGATGCAGCGGCGAATGGTGCTGACTGACAAAGGTTTACCCAAGAATTACTGAGCCCATGTCCGGATATCCATTACAGACTCATGACGGTTTTTGAGACAGTGACGCCTTAGGGATCGGAGATCACGTGCATTCAGAAGTTGTGTTCGGCCTTGCCTTTTACACACCAAGAGTTGACCGGATTCCTTCAATTGGCAAGCCTCAACCCATCCTTGTTCTTGAAGGACTAAGCCTTTTTTGGAGGCTCCTTATATACTATGAATACACAGTTGCCTCACCTGTTTCACATCACCTTCTTATTTCAACTTGTCACATCACTATTAGTCCTAAATTGCTCCTGTCCCAACTTTTTTGGAACATGTTTCAGTCATCAGATTTCAAATTACTGTATATTTTCAAAAATACATACAAAATACAAAATAAAACATCAAATAATGTGTTAATAATGTGTTTTCAATATAGTACAGGGTGAACAAAATTTTCAAATGACTTCTTTCTTGGCATTTTCCATACTGTTCCAACTTTTTCGGAATTAGGGTTGTATATATACGTATTGCTTTAGACTTGATAAAGGAAGGAACTCTTCCGAAAGCTTGTCAACTTATATATGTATAGTTAGTTCAATAAAAAAGTATCATTGCTCAATGCAATACTCTTGTTATTTTGATATCTATCTATATATATATATATATATATATATATATATATATATATATATATATATATATATATATATATATAAATTGAAAGCGGATTGCACTCCAAGCTAACAGATGCTCCAATACCCTGGGTGCTGCAAAATAGGCATACAAGACAGAGAAACAAAGCGCACTCCTAGGGATCCTTTTTCAAATCCTGGCCGGTTCTCACTGATTGTCTAGCACATTTAAGAGGGGTTGGGATAAGAACTATGTAATATCTTTTTGGTCTGAGGACGGACGTTATATGTCCGAAAACGTTCACCATTAAAAGGATTTGAAAAAGGATCCCTAGGAGTGCGCTTTGTTTCTCTGTCTTATATATATATATATATATATATATATATATATATATATATATATATGCAACAAAGATTCACAGTTCAATCAATAGGATTTCAGTGAGAGAGAGAGATGATAAGTGAAATTTAAAAAGTCATTTTATTAAATTCGTAAAAACAGACCTGGCACAGCACATAGAAATCCCCACTGCTGACGCGTTTCCTGCCTCACGGGCAGTTCATCAGAGCATACAGAGATCACCTGAAGCTGCTGTTTTACACACACAGGTACACCAAGAGAAACCAATCACATAGAAGCTAGGTGAGTGTAAGAAAAAAACACCCACCCTTTAACTCCTTCGATTCCGTTAACATATTATACATTATTTAAATGTAACTGAACCAATTGGGTTCCTCAGGAAAAACAGCACAAAAAATACAAAATAGAAAACAAAGTTGATTTAAAATAAAAAAATCGAATGTTTAGAATAGAACATGATTTGGGAACATTATAAATCATAACAATTTATCTATCGTTGTAACGTCTATAATCAAATGTTTCCGAATTGCTAAAGTTTAATAATAGCAAAAGTGAAAACAAAAATATAAGTGAAATAACCCATTATTATTAAAGTATATAAGATAAATGCAAAATATTAACTGAGGGTCATCACCAAGACTATGTCAGTCAAGAATTGATTATAGAAAAAATAGACAAATAACTTTAAGCAGATGATTAGGCCAACTATTCAGTGTTTGATTATATATTCTTGAAAAGACACATACCCAGGCAACATTACTTATGGACTAAAAGAGACACTAAGTTCTAAAATTGCATGAGTTGTAAAAGTATGTGAAAAATATGTGAGATATCTTTACAAGGGGTTAGACTGGACAGAATAACATCTGTCTTTCTACAGTCTATAATCTATGAATGTAGATCAACTCCTATCTATGAAAAGTTTGACATCACTAATTTTATTTATTCCCAATGGATGACCTGTTTTTAAGGTGTGAATCCAAAAAATTTCTCTTTTTGATAGAGCCTGATATCTATCTCCTCCTCTAGCTCCCAATGTGACTTGCTCAATTCCTTGAAAATGAAAGTGAGCAAGTCCATTGGTATGTGTGAAAAAATGTTTTGCAACTGGAGTCTTTGGAACCTCTGCTTCCAATGACAGCAGATGCTCTCTTATACGATCTTTGAGGTTCCTTGAGGTAAGGCCAACGTATTGAAAATTACAAAATGAGCAACTTATGAGATAGATAACATACACAGTATTACAGTTGATCGATTCTCTTATTTTATAAGAAATCCCAGTCTGCATGGAAGTGAAACTATTGCCTACAAGTGCATATTCACAGCACTTGCAAGGTTTAGTACCACATCTGTGAAAGCCAATACTAGTTGGCAACCAATTATTTTTTGTATTCTCGCTGGATTTAACTTTGGAAGAGAAATTCTTTCTTATTTTGTCACCTATAGTATCAGATCTGCTAGCAACAAAGTTAAAATTACCAGATATCAATCTGAGATCAGCATCTCTCTCTAGCAATGGCAATCTTGTTTTGATTATGTTGCAGATATCTCCAAACTGTCTACTATATTTGGTGACAAAATTAATACCTTTTTTTTGGGTCAATCCATGATCAGAATTAGGGGTAGTGCGGTCTTTTAGTAAATTATTTCTATCAAAGCTTGACACCAAAATAGACTGTTTCTTTAGGGACTCTAGATCATAACCTCTAGCTACCAGACGCTCTGTTAAATCATTGGCATGCTTCCAATAATCACTTAAATTAGTACAGTTGCGTCTAAGTCTGATATATTGGCCCTTTGGTATCCCCTTTTTTTAAATGTTCAGGATGGGAAGAGTCTGCCCTAAGAATAGTGTTGCCACTTATTTCTTTCCTAAACGATTCTGTGAATATTGTATGGCCGTCATATTTAAGGTATAAATCTAGATAAGGAATGCTACTGTGGGATGCACTGAACGTGAACCTAAGATTGCCATCATTGGAATTAAGATAGTCCATAAAATGATTTAGTTCTCCCTCAGTGCCATCCCACACCAGCAAAATATCGTCTATATACCTAGTATACATCTTAATGTTGTTATTAAAGGTGTTGCTTTCACTGAAAATTTTGAGAATTTCAAAATTAGCCAAATAGAGGTTCGCATACGAGGGGGCAAACTTTGCCCCCATCGCAGTGCCCCTAAGTTGAATGAAAAATTCTCCATTGAAAATGAAAAAGTTTCTGTTCAATAGAAAGGAAGTAGCCATTAGAATAAATTCTATCAAATCAGCATTATACCCAGAATATCTATCCAGCATTTTTTTCATGGCATTTATCCCCAGATTGTGCGGAATACACGAGTATAAAGAGATTACATCTATGGTGACAAAAAGAAAACTCTTTTTCCATTCAAAATTCTGAATCAGCCTGATTAGATGCTTTGTATCTCTTAGAAACCCAGGTAGCGACTGCACAATTGGTTGTAACTGGGCATCAACCCATTGACCCAATTTCTCCCCCAGGGAACCAATCGCAGAAATGATTGGTCTCCCTGGGGGGTTAACCAAAGATTTATGTATCTTAGGTAAAAATTTGAAAACCGGTACTCTTGGGTTCTCAACAAAGACAAAATCACATGTTTTGGTAGTGAGTATGGAGTTCTCCAGTCCCAAATCCAAAAGATGTCTCAATTCTTTCTGGAATTTAATTGTAGGATTAAATGTCATTTTTTTATAAGTATTTATGTCATCCAATTGCCTATAGGCTTCTTTTAAGTAATCAGTTTTATCTAAGACCACAATGGATCCCCCTTTATCTGAGTCAACAATCACTATGTCTTCGTTATTTTTTAAATTCATTAATGCCTGTGTCTCTTTATTACTTATGTTTTTATAAGTGTGTTTGCCTTTTTTTTCATCATTGATTACTTTCTCTGATAAAGAGATGAGGTCTTGTTCTAAAATAGAGTGGAAAAGCTCAATCACATCATTTCTAGCATTCACTGGATAAAAAACACTAGGTTTCGACTCTTTAATCAAACATTGTTTTGTATAACTACCAGTATCTAGATCAACATCTTGTAGCTCACACAAAGACACTATATCACAAAGATCTTTAAAATTACATGTGTCATTAATTATAATAGCGTCTTTCTGTGTGCCACTAGGCCGATCATCAGTGCCTAGGTTTCTAAAATGTTTAGTTAAAGTAATTTTGCGGACAAATTTATTAATGTCCAAAATTGTTTCAAATAAGTTGAAGTCTCTAGTTGGTGAGAAACCCAGTCCTTTACTTAGTACAGATATTTCATTAGGATTCAATGTGGTTGATGACAAGTTGATTATTTGTCGTTTTTGTTGTTTTTCTTCTTCCATTGTGTGCGTCGACTTGGGTATCTGGGTGTCATTAATCCCGGTGCTGTATTTTCCTCTGGTTTTTCTTTTTGTTTTTCTTTTTTGTTGTTGATCACTGGATTCTCCCCGTTTTTTGGCTTAGCTCCTAGTTTAGAATCAGTATCTGTGGATGTTCTGATCGGTGTGGAAGTAGTAGGAACAGCTGGATCTATTGCAATCGTTGAGGATGCGATTGGTTCCCTGGGGGAGAAATTGGGTCAATGGGTTGATGCCCAGTTACAACCAATTGTGCAGTCGCTACCTGGGTTTCTAAGAGATACAAAGCATCTAATCAGGCTGATTCAGAATTTTGAATGGAAAAAGAGTTTTCTTTTTGTCACCATAGATGTAATCTCTTTATACTCGTGTATTCCGCACAATCTGGGGATAAATGCCATGAAAAAAATGCTGGATAGATATTCTGGGTATAATGCTGATTTGATAGAATTTATTCTAATGGCTACTTCCTTTCTATTGAACAGAAACTTTTTCATTTTCAATGGAGAATTTTTCATTCAACTTAGGGGCACTGCGATGGGGGCAAAGTTTGCCCCCTCGTATGCGAACCTCTATTTGGCTAATTTTGAAATTCTCAAAATTTTCAGTGAAAGCAACACCTTTAATAACAACATTAAGATGTATACTAGGTATATAGACGATATTTTGCTGGTGTGGGATGGCACTGAGGGAGAACTAAATCATTTTATGGACTATCTTAATTCCAATGATGGCAATCTTAGGTTCACGTTCAGTGCATCCCACAGTAGCATTCCTTATCTAGATTTATACCTTAAAAATGACGGCCATACAATATTCACAGAATCGTTTAGGAAAGAAATAAGTGGCAACACTATTCTTAGGGCAGACTCTTCCCATCCTGAACATTTAAAAAAGGGGATACCAAAGGGCCAATATATCAGACTTAGACGCAACTGTACTAATTTAAGTGATTATTGGAAGCATGCCAATGATTTAACAGAGCATCTGGTAGCTAGAGGTTATGATCTAGAGTCCCTAAAGAAACAGTCTATTTTGGTGTCAAGCTTTGATAGAAATAATTTACTAAAAGACCGCACTACCCCTAATTCTGACCATGGATTGACCCAAAAAAAAGGTATTAATTTTGTCACCAAATATAGTAGACAGTTTGGAGATATCTGCAACATAATCAAAACAAGATTGCCATTGCTAGAGAGAGATGCTGATCTCAGATTGATATCTGGTAATTGTAACTTTGTTGCTAGCAGATCTGATACTATAGGTGACAAAATAAGAAAGAATTTCTCTTCCAAAGTTAAATCCAGCGAGAATACAAAAAATAATTGGTTGCCAACTAGTATTGGCTTTCACAGATGTGGTACTAAACCTTGCAAGTGCTGTGAATATGCACTTGTAGGCAATAGTTTCACTTCCATGCAGACTGGGATTTCTTATAAAATAAGAGAATCGATCAACTGTAATACTGTGTATGTTATCTATCTCATAAGTTGCTCATTTTGTAATTTTCAATACGTTGGCCTTACCTCAAGGAACCTCAAAGATCGTATAAGAGAGCATCTGCTGTCATTGGAAGCAGAGGTTCCAAAGACTCCAGTTGCAAAACATTTTTTCACACATACCAATGGACTTGCTCACTTTCATTTTCAAGGAATTGAGCAAGTCACATTGGGAGCTAGAGGAGGAGATAGATATCAGGCTCTATCAAAAAGAGAAATTTTTTGGATTCACACCTTAAAAACAGGTCATCCATTGGGAATAAATAAAATTAGTGATGTCAAACTTTTCATAGATAGGAGTTGATCTACATTCATAGATTATAGACTGTAGAAAGACAGATGTTATTCTGTCCAGTCTAACCCCTTGTAAAGATATCTCACATATTTTTCACATACTTTTACAACTCATGCAATTTTAGAACTTAGTGTCTCTTTTAGTCCATAAGTAATGTTGCCTGGGTATGTGTCTTTTCAAGAATATATAATCAAACACTGAATAGTTGGCCTAATCATCTGCTTAAAGTTATTTGTCTATTTTTTCTATAATCAATTCTTGACTGACATAGTCTTGGTGATGACCCTCAGTTAATATTTTGCATTTATCTTATATACTTTAATAATAATGGGTTATTTCACTTATATTTTTGTTTTCACTTTTGCTATTATTAAACTTTAGCAATTCGGAAACATTTGATTATAGACGTTACAACGATAGATAAATTGTTATGATTTATAATGTTCCCAAATCATGTTCTATTCTAAACATTCGATTTTTTTATTTTAAATCAACTTTGTTTTCTATTTTGTATTTTTTGTGCTGTTTTTCCTGAGGAACCCAATTGGTTCAGTTACATTTAAATAATGTATAATATGTTAACGGAATCGAAGGAGTTAAAGGGTGGGTGTTTTTTTCTTACACTCACCTAGCTTCTATGTGATTGGTTTCTCTTGGTGTACCTGTGTGTGTAAAACAGCAGCTTCAGGTGATCTCTGTATGCTCTGATGAACTGCCCGTGAGGCAGGAAACGCGTCAGCAGTGGGGATTTCTATGTGCTGTGCCAGGTCTGTTTTTACGAATTTAATAAAATGACTTTTTAAATTTCACTTATCATCTCTCTCTCTCACTGAAATCCTATTGATTGAACTGTGAATCTTTGTTGCATATTTGTTAATGTTCAATACGAGTTCAGGAGAGCTCCAACAGTTCTAATATAGGACAGCGTACGTCACAGGTACTCACCTGTTGAAATTAACAGTGAAGTATACACAGCGTCTATGCCGGAGGGCAGACAGTTTACTAAAAAGTACTTTTGAGTCATTTGTATCTGCTACCAAGCTGAACTGTCTGAAATATACAGTTAACGATTGACACCGGAGTGGTAAGCACGCTGTTTATGCATATCATAAGTCTGAAGTGTATATTATAGGAACGGTTTTTTTCACCTGTAAACTCTGTGATTCCCGCATTTGTTGGGGCCCCTAATGAGGGGTTGTTCACAAAAGTTATATGGACACTATTACTACACTGTATTAGTCGAACACAAAATTTTGAAATATTGTTATATATATATATATATATATATATATTAGTAGGAAAAATAAAAAAGCCACTAGATTTACATTCTGGTTTATGCCAAAAGGGAGGAGTGTCCTGACTCTATGGATCCAGTGGGTCTCCCTTTGGCGCTATCTTAAAAACCTGTATAAATGAGATTTTGGAATAAATTCTATCGTTATGATAGAAAAAGTATTTGTTAACCCATTGTGCTTAACCTGACAATGGCGGTAAACACTATCATCTAGATTACGAGTTTTGCGCTAAACAGGGTGCAAAACTAACGGCAAAAAGTTGCATTATTTCACTCTCCATAGCACTGCCATTATGAGTTACTGAAAAACCTCCTTGTGCGTGCGATATGGTGGCATTAAACTCCATACCGCACAAAAGCCAAGGGCTGATTTGACGTGCTCGTGCACGCTTTCCCCTATAGACATCAATGGGGAGAGAGTGTTAGAAAAAACCTAACACCTGAAGTGCGGAATAAAAAATCTCCGTAACGCAACTCCATTGATGTCTATGGGAAAAAAAAGTTAAGTTTAAACCTAACAGCCTAACATAAACCCCAAGTCTAAAGACCCCACCCCCCACATAACTGCCACCTAAATATAGTTATTAAACCCTAATCCGCCGCCCCTGACATAGCTCACTCCTAAATAAAGTTATTAACCCCTAATCTGCCGTTCCCCGACACCACTTATCTTCAATTGTCATATCACTGTGACTTCGTATATCTATATATATCCCGGAGTCCTTTGATTAGGTATCTTAGTATCCTGTTCCACCGGGGGGCCAGTCTGCTTGGTGACTGTTTGATTCCAGCTTGCCACAGTTGCACCAAGAGGGGTGCTTCGCCACATGTGAATGCAACTTTACATACACACTTTTTGTTGTACCAAACAATTCTAGGCCATATTTGGCGTATGTCTTTTTACATCACATACAGATTGCTTTAAAAACCGGAGGTCAGTCTGCTGGGTGACTGTTGTGATCCCAGTCTGCTTCATTAGCACCACAAGGGGTGCATTACTCAATGTGAGTGTAATATACCTTATATTCATATCATTACCTTGTCACACAATATTAGGCCATGTGGCGCTTCTGTTTCTTTATGTTGTCTAAAGATTGCTGATTTTGGATTGGGACCCTGATCCACTCACAATTAGCTGCCTGGACCTGACATGTGAATTTCTTTTGGGACTATATATCTGCATTCCAATATATTTGGGACTTTTTGTATACTTGGAGTGTTGTTATACCTTTATTGCAAATTTGACATTAGATAAGCTAGTCCTTAGCTTGGTTACCCTTTTGAGCATATTTTTCTCTGAGCCCTTATCTCTTTTGAGCCCACGTTCATAGCCTGTGCTTACACCACTTGTTATAGCCATTTGTGATTTGATTTCACCAAGGGCACCCCTATATATTTTTATATTATACTAATAAAAGCTATTAACCCCTAATCCACTGCTCCCCAACATCGCCGCCACTATAATAACGTTATTAACCCCTAAACCTCCAACCTCCCACATCGCCGCCACTAAATAAACCTATTATTCCCTAAACCTCCGGCCTCCCACATCTTCGCCACTAAATAAATCTATTAACCCCTAAACCTCTGGCCTCCCACATTGCCGCCACTAAATAAACCTATTAACCCCTAAACTGCCGGCCCCCACATTGCAAAACACTAAATTAAACTATTAACCCCTAAACTTAATACCCCCCTAAATTTAAATTTAAATTACAATATTACTATATTTAAAAATAAAAATAAACCTAACATTAAACTATAAATTAACCTAACATAACTAATAAAATAAACAATTATACTACCAATTAAAAAAGCTAAATTACAAATTTAAAAAAACCTAACACTACTAAAAAAATTAAAAATCTAAAATTACAAAAAATAATACATTAAATTACAAAAAAATAAAAAACACTAAGATTCTGAAATCCTATTGGCTGTTCAAAACAGCCAAAGGATGAGAGCTACTAAAACTCTATTGGCTGATTTGAATCAAATCAGTCAATAGAAATGCAAGGTATGCCATTTTGAAACGGCTACCTTGCATTCAACTTCAGTGTATGGCGGTGACCGTATGAAGAGGACCCTCCGTGCAGGATGGTATCTACTTCCAGGATAGCTCTGCTCCGTGCCGCTGGGATGGATATAGAAGACGTCCCCAAGAAGGATGAAGATGTCGCCACCTGGATGAAGACTTCTCGCCGCCTGGATGAAGATGGATGTCCGGACTTCAGGCACCATGAGTAGATATTCTGTGGTTAGTGTTAGGGTTTTTTTTTATTTTTTTGGGTGGATGTTTTTTTTAGATTAGGGCTTTGGGCTTTTGTAAAATAGATGAATTCCCTTTTAAGGGCAGGGGAAAAGAGCTAAATGCCCTTTTAACGGCAATGCCCATACAAATGCCCATTTAGGGGCAATGGGTAGCTTAGTTTTTTTTAGATTTAGGTCTTTTATTTTTGGGGAGTTGGTTGGGTGGTGGGTTTTACTGTTGGGGGGACTTTGTATTTTTTTACTGGTAAAAGATCTGTTTAACTTAGGGCAATACCCTACAAAAGGCCCCTTTAAGGGCTATTGGCAGTTTATTGTAGGCTAGAGGGTGTTTTTATTTTGGGGGGGCTTTTTATTTTTATAGGGCTATAAGATTAGGTGTAATTGTTTTTATTTTTGATAATTTTGTTTATTTTTTTGTAAGCTTAGTGTTTTTTATTTTCCGTAGTTTAATGTAAGTTATGTAATTTGAGATTTTTTAATTTTTTTTGTAGTGTTAGGTTTTTTTAAATTTCTAATTTACATTTTTTAATTGGTAGTATTTTTTATTTTATTAGAATAGTTATGTTAGGTTAATTTATAATTTAATGTTAGGTTTATTTGAATTTCACAGGTAAGATTTTATTTATTTAAATATAGTTATATTTTAATTTTAATTTAAAGTTAGGGGATGTGAGGTTTAGGGGTTAATAGTTTAATTTAGTGTTTCCCGATATGAGGGGCCAGCGGTTTAGGGGTTAATAGGTTTATTTAGTGGCGGCAATGTCGGGGAGCAGCGGTTTAGAGGTTAATATATTTAAATAGTGTTGGCGATGTGGGTTGGCGGCAGATTAGAGGTTAATAGGTTTCTTTAATAGTCAATTTTTGGGTGGGCGGCAGATTAGGGGTTAGTAAGATTTAAATAGTGTTTGCGATGCGGAAGGATGGTGGTTTAAGGGTTAATAGGTAGTTTATGGGTGTTAGTTTACTTTGTAACATTTTAGTTATGAGTTTTGTGAAACATTTTTGTTTCACAAAATCAATAACTACTGCTCTCAGATGGCGGTATGGATCATGACGGTATAGGCTGTAACGCAAGCATTTTAGCCTGAACGCACAACCTGTAATATCGGCACTATGGAAATCCCACACAACAATCTCATTTTTTTTTAAATGCGGAATGGATGTTGCATTACAGGCTAAAATGCTTGCTGTATAGCTATACCGATACGACTCGTAATATGCGTTCCTGGCCATTACGCTGGACATTTTCAGCGTTAAAAGCCATACCACAGCACTTGTAATCTAGCCATATGTAATTTATTATTCTGTTTAATATTTTTGCAATGCTCGGACCATCTGTTACTTAAGCGCCTACAGGTGCGGCCAATGTATTGTAGCCCACATTCACATGGCTTTAAATATACCTGTAACATATGCCTGCCTGATATTACTGTCCCTTTAAGACTGCCTTCCCTGCTACTCACAATCATACTGTTTGGGGAGTATCTGCATTCAACTTACCTGCCTAATTAATTAATCATTCATGCACCTGATTTCCTCAGCCTCTTTTTAAACCATCTCAGGCCTAATGTGCATTGCATTAGTTTTAAAGTTTTATTCCAGAACAACAGAGGTCTGTGACTCTTCCTGCATGGATTTTACCAGCATATTCAAACTACAGCCTTTCCTTTTATCTATGCTTAAAATCATCTAATCGCAAGTATCCATATAAATCCATTTTGTTTCCTAGACACTGTTACTCTGAACATTATTCTAAATTACAAGTATGCATTTGTTTATAATCACTCTTTAATTACTACAACAGCATCTTACTCAGAACTTTATAACTATTCTCTGCTACAAGTTGTCATAGCTGAAATATTCTCCTTCAAATATGTTAATATATTCAGAACTCTGCATCTATGTGTTCAGTTAAACAACTTTCCTGTGATTCTCTAATATATGCACAAAAAGTATTTAATGCCTTAAACTTGCAACTTGTCTATCTAACTGTGCTGCTCTGTTTTTTACTGACATACAGCTCTATATAATAGTATGTACTGTGAACCTGCAACAAACCTTTGCATCTATAAGTTAATCTTCTACCAGTTTACTCTGAAGCCTGAACATCTTATATTGCTATATTTTTCACTCATGAATCCTGCAGCTACTCCTATTAACTATAAGTCACAAAATCAATTTATGTTTCCATTGAAGCCAGAATATATTGTATACATATGTTTCACTCTCCATTAATTCTACAACTTCTTGCAACTATGAATCACAGAATATCATCTATCCACGTCCAGGATACTCTTCCCCGGGTCAGGGGTTGACTCCAATTCCCTACCACTGCCCCGAGGGCCTGTGTCCTGAGCGCATATACATCGGAACATGACAATACCACATATTTAGATGCACATGTGATTCTGTTCTGAATATTATAAGTCTTTTTTGTGGAATATGATACAAAACTTTTTTTACCATGTTCAATATATAGGCACATTTTACACCGTTTATTACCACATTTGAAAGCTCCCTTTTGACTCATATTACAAGGTGCTATTTTTCCACCAGACTTGCACTTCTTTTCATGTTTGACAATTTTACTCAGTGCTGAGATATTTTTTGGGGTGGGTGCCTTGCTGAATACTATTTTGGGTTTTCCTTCTAGTATATCTCCCAAAATGCGGTCTCTTGACAGAATCTTCCAATTTTTATTCAAAGCTCATCTGATATAATCATGGTTGGCACTGTATTGAGTGATGAATGCACTACTTTTATGGGTCATATCAATATTTTGTTATTTTTTCTTATTAATAAAATAGTTTTCAATATTATCAGATCTGGCTCTAACATAACCTTCTTCAATAATGGCCTTAGGGTAACCATTTTCTTGAAATCTTTCCTTAAGGATCATACTTTGTGTCATAAAGTACTGCAGTTTCTACGGATTCTCCTAAATTGACCATAAGGAACGTTCTTTTTACAAGGTGGGTGATGGTTACTAGAATAATCAAGATAGCTGTTACAATCCACAGTCTTAAAATGTGTACTACTACTGTACCTATTTTGCCTCCAGCATTGAAGTATAAGTAAAGGTCCAAAAATACAGCATATTCATGATGAATATTGCTAGTGAAAACAATACCTCTGTCATTGTTATTTAAATGGTCAATAAAAGAGTGGGCAGATTCAACATTGCCTTTCC
Source organism: Bombina bombina (assembly GCF_027579735.1). Taxonomy (NCBI): domain Eukaryota; kingdom Metazoa; phylum Chordata; class Amphibia; order Anura; family Bombinatoridae; genus Bombina; species Bombina bombina. Next base: position 882,977,790 of record NC_069499.1, read on the forward strand.
ACACAATCAAAAAATTATCTATATACCTGCCATAGAATACCAGACTTGCCCCGAATCTTGAATTGTAAATATAATCTTGTTCAAATTGCCCCATGAAAAGGTTAGGAAAACTTGGGGCAAATCTGGTACCCATGACAGTCCCTTTTACCTGAAGATAAAATCTATTCAAAAACAAAAAATAATTATGTCCCAATATAAATTAAATTAATTGTAATATAAACTCTTTCTGGTAAGCGGGCAAATAGAGATAATTTTCTAAGTAATATGTCACAGCTTCGATTCCTAGCTCATGCCGAATGTTGGAATACAGAGCCTGCACATCACAGGTAATCCATAAGTGATCACTATTCCCTTGTAATGCATCTAGTTTCCATTGAAGGTCTGACAAATCCCTAATGTATGACTCTAAACCCAAAACATGTTGTTGTAAAAAATGATCATTTCATCATGAGAAGAAACATTATCAGTGAGACTACAAATGACAGCTATAATAGGCCGGCTGGGGGGATTATTAACCCCTTAAGGACCACAGCAATTTTCCATTTTCTGACCTTTTGGGACCAGGGCTAGTTTTACATTTCTGTGGTGTTTGTTTGTGTTTAGCTGTAATTTTCCTCTTACTCATTTACTGTACCCACACATATTATATACCGCTTTTCTCACCATTAATTTCAAAAGATACCATTATTTTCATCATATATAATTTACTATAAAAATTTTATAAAATATGATGAAAAAATACACTTTTTCTAACTTTGACACCCCAAATCTGTTACACATCTACAACCAAGTAAAGTCCGTGTTGCAGGATGTTATACTCTAGAGTATATGTGAAATAATAGTTCTCAGGATCGAACATAAATAAAATTGGCCAGTAAGTAAAGTTACTCCAGTCAGTCGCTCCATAAAGGTTACCACAGGATAATATGCTTGAGTGTTCACCCTGGGATATATCCCCTTCTCACACTCCTTGTATGGATTAGGTGACAGATGCTGTATTCATCTGGATCCTGCCCACTCTTTGCAAGATTTGTGTATTTAAATATTAAAGTGACACGTACCATGCCTCTATGGGCTAACCGCTCTAATGGTGCTGTGTTTATTCAAGCTTTCATGGAGCTGTCCATTCCTCTGATTATCTCTGCAGAGCTCTCCCAGCCACAATATCCACCTCTTATTGCTCTCGCTGCTTCCCACTCTGTTCGGCGTCTGCGAAGCTGTATGGAGGTGTGTGGAGTTTTATGAAGCCGTATGAAACTGTATGGAGCTGTGAGCAACTGCTCAATCATCGGGTTCCTGCTGCAGTCACTGTTGGATCCGGCATAATGAAATCACTGGGGTGTGTGTACAATCTCTAGCCCAATCGTAAAGACAGCCAGCACTGTATAGTGAATAGAGCATGGAACTGGTCGGTATATGCAAAGATATAGAATGAAGACCACTCTCTATAAGATAAAACTAAATTTTATTAAATATCTTTAAAATAATGACAGAACCGCTCTGTACAACATGGAAAAGGTGCATAGCACAGATGGCCTTTGCGTTTCGGCAGACCGCCGTAATCATAGCCTGCTTTGTGTGTTTCAAAACAACCTTAAAAAGATATTAAAATTACCTTATTGGTTAATTAACTATCGCATAGATTTAGAGTTCTGTGGTAGCCGTCAAAAGCAGCGTTAAGGGCTCCTAACGCTGCTTTTGGCCGCCCGCTGGTATTTAGAGTCAGCCAGGAAAGAGTCTAACGCTCACTTCCAAGCCACGACTTTTCCATACCGCAGATCCCCTTACGCCAATTGAGTATCTTATATTTTCAATGGGATCTTCCTAACGCTGGTATTTAGAGTCTTGGCTGAAGTGAGCATTAGACCCTCTACCGACAAGACTCCAGCCGCAGAAAAAAGCCAGTAGTTAAGAGCTTTCTGGGCTAACGCCGGTTCATAAAGCTCTTAACTACTGTGCTCTAAAGTACACTAACACCCATAAACTACCTATGTACCCCTAAACCGAGACCCCCCACATCGCCGCCACTATAATACATTTTTTTAACCCCTAATCTGCCGACCGCACATCGCCGCCATCTACATTATACCTATGTACCCCTAATATGCTGCCCCTAACATCACCGACACCTACATAATATTTATTAACCCCTCCCCAATGGAGGGTAGACCCCTAAAAATTATGCAGTTTCCAATGATTAAACATTTTTTTGTAAATTGGGGAAAAATAATAGCAGAATACCCTTCTATTTCAACAATCCCGTCACCTCTACTCCCGATTACAAATAACGCAGAATTTCAAGGGGGGCATATGCCTAGTTACTTTGGTCACCAAAAATTATTTCAATCTATGCCGTTGTGCCAATTTATAGAAAATTGGGAGCTTAAATCCCAACAGGATCTGTTGAACCTGGCAGATGGCACTTATGGCAAATGGCTAAAATACTTACAAATAAAAAACTTTGTGGTATTCCACCCAGAGAAAGCAAACTTAACTAGGCAATTAACCATTTTTGAAAAAATCTGCTACAATGAAACTCCAATTAGAAGTACTGTTTCATTTAGTTTTAAACTTTTAAATACCTCGACAGAATTTATAAACATAGTTATATGCAAAAATGGGAAATAGAGACAGGGTTACAATTAGAAGATTCAGAATGGCGGTCTGTATGTGCTAATGTAGCTAGATCCTCCTCCTCATTGAATATACAGGAATTAAACTATAAAATACTGACAAGATGGTATTTAACGCCAGCTAGAATGCATAGTATATACCCTAACCCTTCCAATCAATGTTGGAGAGGATGTGGGGGGATAGGTAATATGAAACATATTTGGTGGGAGTGCCCTAGGGAGAAAAATGTATGGGGTATAACTTCAGGAAGCATTCAACAGATAAGTGGGAAGGATGATTTTCAGTTGGATATATATACAGCCCTATTAAATAAACCCATTAAAGGTATTTGTAAAACAAGAGCCAAATTAATAATGTATGTATTAAACGGAATAAAATATTTATTGGCTAGAAATTGGAAAAAATTAAATGTCCCGGATAGGGAAATGTTAATTACAAGAATTAGTGAATTGTTGGTGTTGGAGGGATATACTTATTTAAGATCCAATAGAGGAGAGGTCTTCCAGATTATACGTTTCCATTGGGAAGAATTTAGATACACAAATCAAACATAGATCTGTGTGTGCTGAAAGTGTATGGGGGAACGGGGGGATGTGTGGGACAGGATTCCCTTTTTTTTTTTTTATGTGGTATGGTTGTTTCCTGGGGGATATAGTAGGTGTTGTTTTGTCAGGTACAAATATCATTAAGGCTTTTATATTATACAGAGTCTGTATGTTTTAAAAGGTAGTTCATTTATAGATCAGAATCACATCACTTTAGTTACTTTAAGGAATTTCTGTATATGTTTTTTTCTGTTTTTCTATTGTGTGTACAAGAAATAAAATTTATAAAAAAATATTAAAAAAATAAAAAATATTTATTAACCCCTAATCTGCCCCCCCCCAACGTCGCCGCCACCTAACTACAAGTATTAACCCTTAATCTGCCGAACGGACCTCGCCGCCACTCTAAAAAATGTATTAACCCCTAAACCGCCGGACTCACGCCTCGCAAACCCTATAATAAATAGTATTAACCCCTAATCAGCCAATCAGATTTTTCCTACCTTAATTCCGATTGGCTGATAGAATTCTATCAGCCAATCGGAATTCGAGGGACGCCATCTTGGATGACGTCACTTAAAAGAACCTTCATTCGTCTGGTAGTCGTCGTTGAAGAAGAATGTTCCGCGCCGGAGGTCTTGAAGATGGAGCCGCTCCTCGTCGGATGGACGAAGATAGAAGATGCCGCTTGGATGAAGATGTCTGCTGGTCCGGATGTCATCTTCTGCCAAGATAGGATCAAGACTTCTGCCGCTCCGGATGTCTTCTTTTGGTCTATCAGTGCCCGGCTCAGTTTTAACACCCATAAACTACCTATGTACCCCTAAACCGAGACCCCCCACATCGCCGCCACTATAATACATTTTTTTAACCCCTAATCTGCCGACCGCACATCGCCGCCATCTACATTATACCTATGTACCCCTAATATGCTGCCCCTAACATCACCGACACCTACATAATATTTATTAACCCCTCCCCAATGGAGGGTAGACCCCTAAAAATTATGCAGTTTCCAATGATTAAACATTTTTTTGTAAATTGGGGAAAAATAATAGCAGAATACCCTTCTATTTCTACAATCCCGTCACCTCTACTCCCGATTACAAATAACGCAGAATTTCAAGGGGGGCATATGCCTAGTTACTTTGGTCACCAAAAATTATTTCAATCTATGCCGTTGTGCCAATTTATAGAAAATTGGGAGCTTAAATCCCAACAGGATCTGTTGAACCTGGCAGATGGCACTTATGGCAAATGGCTAAAATACTTACAAATAAAAAACTTTGTGGTATTCCACCCAGAGAAAGCAAACTTAACTAGGCAATTAACCATTTTTTAAAAAATCTGCTACAATGAAACTCCAATTAGAAGTACTGTTTCATTTAGTTTTAAACTTTTAAATACCTCGACAGAATTTATAAACATAGTTATATGCAAAAATGGGAAATAGAGACAGGGTTACAATTAGAAGATTCAGAATGGCGGTCTGTATGTGCTAATGTAGCTAGATCCTCCTCCTCATTGAATATACAGGAATTAAACTATAAAATACTGACAAGATGGTATTTAACGCCAGCTAGAATGCATAGTATATACCCTAACCCTTCCAATCAATGTTGGAGAGGATGTGGGGGGATAGGTAATATGAAACATATTTGGTGGGAGTGCCCAAGGGAGAAAAATGTATGGGGTATAACTTCAGGAAGCATTCAACAGATAAGTGGGAAGGATGATTTTCAGTTTATATATACAGCCCTATTAAATAAACCCATTAAAGGTATTTGTAAAACAAGAGCCAAATTAATAATGTATGTATTAAACGGAATAAAATATTTATTGGCTAGAAATTGGAAAAAATTAAATGTCCCGGATAGGGAAATGTTAATTACAAGAATTAGTGAATTGTTGGTGTTGGAGGGATATACTTATTTAAGATCCAATAGAGGAGAGGTCTTCCAGATTATACGTTTCCATTGGGAAGAATTTAGATACACAAATCAAACATAGATCTGTGTGTGCTGAAAGTGTATGGGGGAACGGGGGGATGTGTGGGACAGGATTCCCTTTTTTTTTATATGTGGTATGGTTGTTTCCTGGGGGATATAGTAGGTGTTGTTTTGTCAGGTACAAATATCATTAAGGCAATTATATTATACAGAGTCTGTATGTTTTAAAAGGTAGTTCATTTATAGATCAGAATCACATCACTTTAGTTACTTTAAGGAATTTCTGTATATGTTTTTTTCTGTTTTTCTATTGTATGTACAAGAAATAAAATTTATAAAAAAATATTAAAAAAATAAAAAATATTTATTAACCCCTAATCTGCCCCCCCCAACGTTGCCGCCACCTAACTACAAGTATTAACCCTTAATCTGCCGACCAGACCTCGCCGCCACTCTAAAAAATGTATTAACCCCTAAACCACCGCACTCACGCCTCGCAAACCCCTATAATAAATAGTATTAACCCCTAATCAGCCAATCAGATTTTTCCTACCTTAATTCCGATTGGCTGATAGAATTCTATCAGCCAATCGGAATTCGAGGGACGCCATCTTGGATGACGTCACTTAAAAGAACCTTCATTCATCGGGTAGTCGTCGTTGAAGAAGAATGTTCCGCGCCGGAGGTCTTGAAGATGGAGCCGCTCCTCGTCGGATGGACGAAGATAGAAGATGCCGCTTGGATGAAGATGTCTGCTGGTCCGGATGTCATCTTCTGCCAGGATAGGATCAAGACTTCTGCCGCTCCGGATGTCTTCTTTTGGTCTATCAGTGCCCGGCTGGGTGAACACGGCTCAAGGTAGGGAGATCTTCAGGGTTAGAGTTGGGGTATGTGGGTGGTGGGTTGTAATGTTGGGGGGTGGTATTGTGTTTTTTTTACAGGCAAAAGAGCTGATTTATTTGGTTCATGCCCCGCAAAAAGCCCTTTTAAGGGCCGGTAAGGTAATAGAGCTGTTAACTTTTTTAATTTAGATTAGGGTAGGGAATTTTTTTTAATTTTGGGGGGCTTTGTTATTTTATTAGGGGGCTTAGAGTAGGTGTAATTAGCTTAAAATTCTTGTAATCTTTTTTTATTTTTTGTAATTTAGTGTTTGTTTTTTTTGTAATTTAGTTTAGTTTATTTAATTGTATGTAATTGTAGTTAATTAATTTAATTAATTTATTGATAGTGTAGTGTTAGGTTTAATTGTTACTTAGGTTAGGATTTATTTTACAGGTAATTTTGTAATTATTTTAACTAGGTAACTATTAAATAGTAAATAACTATTTAATAGCTATTGTATCTAGTTAAAATAAATACAAAGTTGCCTGTAAAATAAATATAAATCCTAAAATAGCTACAATATAATTATTCGTTATATTGTAGCTATATTAGGGTTTATTTTACAGGTAAGTATTTAGCTTTAAATAGGAATACTTTATTTAATAAGAGTTAATTTATTTCGTTAGAATAAAATTATATTTAACTTATGGGGGTGTTAGGGTTAGACTTAGCTTTAGGGGTTAATACATTTATTATAGTAGCGGCGAGGTCCAGTTGGCAGATTAGGGGTTAATACTTGAAGTTAGGTTGCGGCGATGTTAGGGAGGGCAGATTAGGGGTTAATACTATTTATTATAAGGTTTGCGAGGCGTCCAGGTCCGGTCGGCAGATTAGGGGTTAATAAGTGTAGGTAAGGTAGCGGCGACGTTGGGGGGGCAGATTAGCGGTTAATAAATATTATGTAGGTGTCGGCGATGTTAGGGGCAGCAGATTAGGGGTACATAGGTATAATGTAGGTTGCGGCGGTGTCCGGAGCGGCAGATTAAGGGTTAATAGTGTAATGCAAGAGTCAGTGATAGTGGGGGCAGCAGATTAGGGGTTAATAAGTGTAAGGTTAGGGGTGTTTAGACTCGGGGTACATGTTAGGGTGTTAGGTGCAGACTTAGAAAGTGTTTCCCCATAGGAAACAATGGGGCTGCGTTAGGAGCTTAACGCTACTTTTTTGCAGGTGTTAGGTTTTTTTTTCTGCCCAAACTGCTCCATTGTTTCCTATGGGGGAATCGTGCACGAGCACGTTTTTCCAGCTAGCCGCTACAGTAAGCAACGCTGGTATTGAGAGTTGAAGTGGCGGTAAATATGCCTGTACGCTCCCTTTTTGGAGCCTAACGCAGCCCTTCAGAGAACTCTAAATACCAGCGTTGTTTAGAAGCAGTGCTAGAAAAAAAACACGCGTAGCTAACGCACCCCTTTGGCCGCAAAACTCTAAATCTAGGTGTATGAATCCCTCCATATTACACCTGTTTCAATGACAAGGTATTTATACCTGTGTAAACTACAATGTATGACTTAAAGATATAATGTTACAAATACAAGTCTGATTAATTGAGAGAACAGGTTGCAGGGTTACATTTATACAAATAAATAGTGTCATATAAAATCATTAGATACTGGGACCCAAAAAGTGTGGTATTTTGCACAAACAAGAAGCTAAGTAGTATTCTAAAAATATCCCTGCAGTTTTATTCTATTAGAGTATAGTGTATTGAAGTAAACTCTATCTAAATAACAGATTTGTATAGACATATGCATACAGAGAGGATAATACTGAATAAGAAATTCCTAACTCATATACCTAGTAAGGTTAGAGAGATATACTCATTTAGCAACCTATCAGAGTATGGGTCCCTAAAATAGTTATGAGCCTGTGTACTAGCTGACGGTGAATGTATGTACAATATGGGTAAGCGTATATGGGGAAAGCTAACTGAACTACTCCCAAAAATGTATTATGCCGTACCCAGTTTGCCATAAAATTTGGTATTTATTTTAATTTTAAAATATAAACGCTATTTTTCTGTAGTGTAGCTGCCCCCCCTCAATAACCTACCCCCCACCCCTCCAAGATCCCTTAGATAAAAATTCCCCACTCCTCTCTCCCACCTTATCCTAAACAAATTGTGCCATAGTGCAGCATTCCCACCCGCTCCCGCCCCCGTGCTTACGCCCGTCCCTGTGCACACGCTCCCCTGTGCGCGTTCCCGGCGCACCCGCACGTGATCCCGCCCCCCTCTGATGCATATCCCCCATCGATGGCCGCCCACCACGCCTCCCTGCAATGGCTCCCACCCACCAACGATTGTGACCATCGATGGCCAATGCAGAGAGGGCCACAGAGTGGCTCTCTCTGCATCGGATGGCTAAAAAATGTTATTGCAGGATGCTTCAATATCGAGGCATCACTGCAATCACATGAAAGTGGCTGGAAGAGATCAGGATCGCTTCCACTGCTTGAAAACACTAACGACGTACAGGGTACGTCCTTGGTCGTTAACGACCATTCTTTGTAGGACGTACCCTGTACATCGTTGGTCATTAAGGGGTTAAGATTCTTGTGAATCTTAGGTAAGTGGTAATAAAAGCTAGGTTGGGCTCTTTAGGGAGCAATTTTTTTTCTCCTTTTTGGAAACAATATCCTCCGAAAATGCAAAACCAACCAACTCAGTCAGGGTTTTTAAGTAGTGATATGTGGGGTCGCAATCCATGGGGATAAAGTAGGACTCATCTTTCAGAATACTCTCAGCTTCTGAAATATAATCATTTAGATTCTGCAGGACAATACCACCTCCCCTTGCCGGCCTTATGAATCACTAGTTCAGGATCATTTCTATTTAAAGCTCTTTTTTCATTAGGGTACGTATTACATGTACCATCATATTTTTGAGGGATGCATTCAAACTCTTCAATGACCAATTCTTTAAAAATTTCAATATGAGTGTTGTTAGATAAGGTGGGACAAAAGTTGGATTTATTCTTAAATGTAATATTTATATAATCTTCACTTAAGTGTTCAAAGAGTTATTTGGTTCATAATAATGTATTTGGTAAGAAGAGGAGTGTTATCCCAATTAATAAACCTTGTATCTCAAGTTCATATACTTTCTTCCATTGTGTCCCCACTAGGCTAATGTAAAACCTGTACCGTAGTACATGTACACTCCCTGGGCTTTACCCCTCTGCATATAACTAATGCTTTCCAGTGCAGAAATGTCCCGCTATCTGTGCAGCCTATGTGAAGTCTTGCTTCTACCTCTTTGCACCGTCTGTACTCTTGGCATCTTAGAATGCAGGGTAACAATTGCCGGATTGCAACGGGTGCTCCAGTGACATCATCATCCGTTGCTGAAGCCGTGGGGGGACACCTGGGACTGGCAAGGGTCAGTCCGGTAGGCTAAGTGTGTGGATCTAGTGGGCAATGCAAAGTTAGAAGAACAAGAAAGCAGGCACAGCACTGGGCTTACGCATTTTGGCTAGGTAGCCATAGTCATAGTCTAACCCAGTGCTGTGCCGGCTTTGCAGAACGATTGGGATACTTCCCTGACTTCCTTGACCTGTTTTAAAGACACAGAAATAAAAGATTTGTTTTACTTTATCTATGAGGAGTGGATCGTCCTTCTTGTTCTTCTAACTTCATAATAATGTATATCAGAAGATATTCTTGTCTCCATTGAATCAGTTAAAATAGGAGACTTAAGTCTGTCATTCAAATTCTCAGCAAAATATTTGTGCATGGACAGTTTGTGTATGAATCTATTTAGATCCACAAATAAATTAAAAGAGTTATGTGCATTTGTTGGGCTAAATGATGGTCCCTTTTCTAGAACTCTAATTTCATCATTACTTAAATTATGCTTGGATAGATTATATATAACTTTGCTCAGTTTCTGTAATCATGCCTCTTTGGCGAAGGTGCCATGTCCTCTCCGTAAGGCCTTTTCCCTTTTTGGGGGGGAGGAGTCTGGGTCATTATTGGTTCTAGATAGCTGGCTATAGACCTCTTGGACCAAGACTGTTGTCTTGGTCGCTGGTCTAAAAATGACGGTTAATATGATGATTATTATTAGAGTGATTTGTGTGTGATTGACCATTAGGGTTTATGCCAGATGTGGAAGGCCTACTTTCAAAATGTTCATCATGCAAATCTTGCAAAGGGTCATATCTATTATTATATCTGTGCCCCACATTCCTATTGTCATATGTTTGTCTACTCTTCTCATCACTATTACTCTTCCTAGTGTATTGATGTCCTCTTGATTGGTTGTGATTATAATGTCCCTGTGCATTATAATTTTGGAATTCCCTATGTCTATCATATTGTGTTCTGTTGGGGTTATCCCTTCTCCTATGACAATTATTCAAAACTGGAGTCCAATCGTAGTAATCCTTTGGTTTCTTTTATATATGTATATTTCACCCCTAGAATAGTCTCCCTGGTCTCTAATCATTTTGCGATTTTTATTCTCAATTAGGGTGTTTTGAAAACTATCAGTCCTCTGCAATACAATCTTATTTAAATCCTTATATTCCTTAAGGGATTTAAACCTATTAAGTTCCTCTTGTATTAATTCAATATCCTTAGTGGCCTTTTTAACTAGAGTTTCTCAATGGGAAATTAGAATTCTCATAAGTTGAAAAGAACATTCATTAAGGGTCTTATCCTATGTGGATGTCAAACTAGGATCATCTTTAAAGGAGCAGCTTTTAAACAATGTTAATCCCCTTGGGATCTGTTTTCTCTCTATATATTTATTTAACATATCAATATCCCATCAATGTCTACTTTCCATATTAATAGCTTCTTTTAATTGAGAAAACAGTGCATGTATAGATAAACCATTCATTAAAGCATTAGTTGGGAGGGGAACATGAGAATTATCAACATTAGAACCTAAAAACACTCTCTTGTTAACTCTTTCATTTGTGGACTGCATAGCAGCTGCAAACCTGTACGTGCTAAATAACGGTAAGTATGTGAAAAAAATTCTATAGTGCTAATAATACTGTAAACACTAATAAGCTCTAAGAAACTAGTGGGCTAACAACTATGAAAACCCCCCAAAAAATGATATCATATATCCCATCAATACATATAAATAAATAAAAATGTAAAGTGTCTCTCATAAACTGATTGAAAGGAAGCAATCGAAGTGATCAAATGATATATATATTTTTGCATGCCTGTATAGTGTGCTCTCCTTTGGAGACATATTTTATCTCCATTGTGTGTTGCTAGTGAAATTGACACTATTTTTGTTCAATTTCTTGCATTAGTGTTTAGATCTGTCCGTTATAGGTTTATCACGAGTAATATATTATTTTATGCTTTAATATATTGAATTTATACCCTAACTGTATTGGTTAGATCATAGCAAGGTCTAATATAATTATGATTACATTTAAGAGTCGATTTTAATACTCACATTGTGTACCATTATATTTGCTTTTTGTTTTTCTGCACTATTTTACTGGCCCAAAAAGGAGGTGTGTGAGCTGCCACCACTTTGATCCGATTGGCCACTTGTATCTTTATCACCTGAGCGAGCCTAATGTAATGGCCTTATAGCCGAAAAATGTGTTTCTGTACGCTTTTAATGGTTTAATAAAATGTTATCACTCTTGCTCTTGTGATATTTTGTGTTACCCAGATTTCTGTTTCCCTCCATGGATTTGCAGCCCCATGTTTGGTGGATCTCCATGATTCTTAGGACTTTGCCTGGGTTTTCCTACTGAATCTCGCCTGGAGCCTGTGACGTTGCAGTAGGCGTATACTGGACTTGTAGTGCGACTCTGAGACGTGTTGTGAGTCAGTCGAGCGGCTCTGAATCCTCAACCTGCCCGATTGGTACTTGCTGTACCCACCAGCTTTGTGAGTGTATTTCTACATCTGCTCTATTGTTTTTATTATGCGCTGTATTGCACTATGAGGCACCTCCGTTTCTGTCTTTTAGGACTCTGTGTATAAAATGTGATTTAAGTCTCCAGGTTAAAGTGAAATATGGAAAAGGTGTATGGAAACTGAATGTGAGTTTGCTGAATGATGAAGATATACTGTAAGGAGTCAGTTCTTTAAAAGTATAAGTGGATAAAGAATAGAAAATTAGCTTTTGTGAATGCTCTTCAATGGTGGGAATGGGGGAAATCTGAGATAAAGAGATTTTTTATTAAGAAGGAGTTACAGTCTGTTGAAGTTATGGGGTTAGGGGTGTCCAAAACCCCCAGTTCCCAAAGGAGCTCCCTTCTGATAATTGCCACAGCTCTTGTCCTCCCTAGGGGCTACCAATCCCCAAAAGAGCGGAGCTCTGGGGCAAAGGGTTGCTGAAATGACCAGGGGTAAAATTAGCGGGTGTCCTGCTGTCCTGTGGCCGACCGGGAGTTCCAGGAGCCCGGCCAGCCTGAGAGGAGTTAGGCGGGTGTCCGTTGTGAGGTGGCCGACCGGGAGTTCCAGGAGCCCGGTCAGCCTAGGAGGGTTTTCCTGGTCATACACCAGCTCTTCACAAAACAAGCAAACAAAAGCTTCCAGAGACTGTGGCTGCTCTAAGGAGCCCAAAACCACTGAGAAACAATAGGGGTGAGGTTGTAGGGGGGTTGGGGGTAGCCTTATCTGTCTGGTATCCATGACAGTGGGAATGGGGGAAATCTGAGATAAAGAGATTTTTTATTAAGAAGGATTGTGAGAAGGCTATGAATGGAAGGACTGAGTATGAACAGTGGCAGTTGCGACAGGAGTATCTTAATGAATTAAGGAGATTGGGTTTTGATGTGCAAGATGAGTTAGAGGAAGCTAAGGAAGTTATTAAGAAATGTATGACTGAAAAGGAAAAAAGATGTTATGCAAGCCAGGATGCAGGCGTGGGAGAAGGATGAGTTCTGCTTTAGGTATATCTTTAAGAAAGTTTTTGCTGGGGAAGATGGCTGAAAAGAATGTTGATTTAAAAGAATTGGGAGATGTTGTGAATGGTATGGAAAAATATAAAACCTCAGGAAGTGATGGCTTGCCTATTAATTTGTACTGTGCTTTTTGGGATTTAATTGGAGAATATTTACTTGAGGTTTGTGTTTGGGTGTTAAAGAATAATGTTTTATCTGAACCAATGAAAAAGTTTGTAAATACTTTGATATATAAGAAAGGTGAAAGAAAGGATTTGAGAAATTCGAGGCCTATAGCTTTATTGAATAGGAATTTTAAGGTTAAAGCAAAGGTTTTGGCTGATAGGATGAAGTGTGTTGTAGGTAAGATTGTAGGTGAAGAACAGGGGTGTGCTGAACCTGGTAGGCAGATTGCTGAGTATTTGGGTTGTTTACAGTAGGGAGTGTAAGCTGACGGTTGCAGTTGCATGTTGCTGTTGTATGATGGTATTGTTAGTAAGGTTTTAGTCAATGGGGTAGATTTAACAAGGGCCGAATAGCCCTTGTTCCCCTTGTTTCTGCACAAGCCATCAGGCTCGCTGGAAACAGCAGTTATGAAGCAGCGGTCTAAAGGCAGCTGCTCCATAACTTGTCCGCTGCCTCTAAGGCTGGGGTCTTCAATTTGCCCGATCCTATATGATCGGGCTGATTGTCACCCCCTGCTAGGGGCTGATTGGCCGCAAATCTGCAGGAGGGCTGCATTGCACAAACAGTATGCTGTCAGCATTCAGCGATGTCTGTTGGACACGATACACTACATCGTATCATGTCAGACAGACATTGGTAAATCTACCCCAATGGCTTGTTGACAGATAATGTGTACATTAGATCTGGTGTGAGGCAGGGGTGTCCATTGTCTCCTGTTCTTTTTGTGTGTGTGATTGAACCTTTGTTGAAAAGATTAAGGTGTGATAAGTTAATTAGAGGTGTGGATGTTAATGGAAGTAAGGGGAAAGTTTAAAAGTTTTGGGTTATATGAATGATGTAACTGTAGTGTGTGGTTGGTTTGAGGAGAGTAAACATTCAGATTGAATGCTTTTGTATGGCAAGTGGTTTTAAAAAGAATTGGCATAAATGTGCTGTGAAAGCTTTTGGGGTGTGGAGATAATTGGATTTGAGTGGATGGCCTGTGCAAAAGGGTGCACTTGAAGTGCTTGGGATTAAGTTTAATGATAATTTAAAAAAAGGAGAAGAAAGTTGGTAGAATCTGTATAAGAAAGTGGAATAGAGAATTGACTTTTGGTCTCTAAGGACTCTAAATTTAGAAGGTAAGGTGTAAGTAATTAAATCTGTGTTGGTTTCCGATTTTTTTATATGTGAGTGGTGTATTTCTGGTTCCTGATAAGAGTTTGAAAAATATTGTAAGATTAGTATGTGTTTTTCTGGAGTTCTGTTATGGAGAAGTTGAGTAGGGAAAAGATTGTGCATGTGAAAGACAAGGGAGGGAAAATGTGCCTGCTATTGAGAGGTTTTTGAATGTTAAGTATGTAAGTATGTGTATAAAACTGAGTATTAAAGATGGTATTGCAGAGTGTATAATGAGGTATGCGGCTGGTGGGGTGTTACAAAGGTTTGGGTTGTGTGTTAGAGATAATAGGAAGCCTGGGTGTTTTGCGTCGCCATGGTTTTATGTGAGGATAGAAAAATATTTAAGAAAGTATCAGTTGTTGAATGTTTCAAAGGATGTGTTGTGTGATAGTAAGAAGGTAATGGTATTCTTACAAGAGAGGGAGAAATTACATGTGATTGAGTCTGAGACTGTGCAGGCATGGAAGAAGGTGACTGACAAAATGTTGGTAAATAGACAGAATGATATATCATGGATGGCTGTGCATGGGTGTTTGCCTACAATTGATTTTGAAAGGTTTAGAAGGTTAGTTTATTCTGGATGTTGTCCAAGGGAAGGATGCAGTCAGGTGGAGAATGTGGTACATGTTTTGTGTAGTGTGAGTATGCAAGCAATGTGTGAAAGAAACTTGGAAGAATGATTATAGGTTTGACAGGAATTACATTATTTACATTTAAAATGGTTTTGTTTGGCTAGTGTGGTGCAGATAATGTTCAGTCAAAGGTGATGTGGTTGTTAGCTTGTTGTGCGAAAGATAAACGTTATGGGATGTTCATAATATATTATTTTTAAGAAAGAGTTATTGGATGTGGATACTTGTGTTCGTATAATCCACAGAAGTTTATTTTTGTATTTTTGCCTTGATAAGAAGAGGTTGGGAAAAGTTGACTCTGAAGGTATCTGGAAAACAAAGAAGTTGAAACACAGGTGTAAATAATTTTGTATATAGGGGATTGTTAACTGTTAAGCACTTTTTTAAATGTTCTAGTTTTTTTTAAAAATACATATAGGGTGAGGGTTCATAGGGATAGCTGAAGGGACATTTAGGGAAATGTTTTAGGTAAGTGTTAGCATTTAGTGGGCTCGGTGAAGGTTAGTGTTAGGTTACTTTTGAGGGATTGTATGAAGGGATAAAAATAGGGTTTTCTTTAGTCTCTTAGGGTCAGGATTTTGTTTTTTTCTCCCGAAAGTTAATTTTGTCATGTGAATTTTGGCGCATTGTATTTTATTTTGCATTTATTCTGGTGGTATTTTACATTTTGTTTATTGTAAATATTATTATATATTTTTTTTAATAATAATAATTAAAAAAAGAAAAAGAAACAGCTGTCCAGTAGTGGTTATTGTATTTACTGCACTTACCACATTAGGGGACTGCTGTATTTATACACAGTATCAGAAGCAAAAATCCTGAGATTGGATTTGAAAAGAAACCAATGGCACTACTTAAATATAAGACCTATATTCCTACAAATTCCTCAATTGTTTGTCAGGATGCGGGTGCTGTGTATATAAACGTAATTGTAGCAAAAAAAGAAAAAGTATACACTTATATCACTCCTAGGTCTAGAGATAAATTTAATCTGACTGGGTGACACAGATTATTCCCTAGGGAATAAATGTAAGGGGGAGAAAACAAATTAGAAAATTAAAATATAACTTTTATTGGGTTAAATTAAAATAGGAATAAACTTAAAACCACACTTAGGCACCGACTGTATGTAATTTGTACAAACAAACTATTATGGTGATCCAGATTAGGATTTCTACTCCTGGCACTTGTATGATGATTTTGGCTAGAGTAGGGATTGCTGTGTAATTATACCATAGAAATGTGATGCACCACACAGTGTCTGTAAAATACTTATTCCACAAATCTATTGTGGCAATTCAATAAATAACGTTATACTCTATAGTGGATGTCTCAAGAGCGATATGTCTTTATATAGGAATCTTAGTATAAGTGGAATATCAAGCATATAATTTATGTTTGCTTATATTAAGCTAAAATGATATAGACCACTTATTAAATTAATTCTAAGTATCACTCATATTGAGACAAAAGTATATTTAAAACGTTTGCAGTTAACAGATTCAAACAGTATTGCTGCTTGTCCAAAGTAACTGAACTGCTACGATAGCAATTACCTACTCAGAAATTTAAAGTGTAAAAAAACTCACTCAGGAATTCAATAACTATCATTCGTGGGCGGTCTTATAGTGTGTATTGGTGATTGAACTGTATTTTGATGAAGTTTCACGTTTCTTGAGATATTGTGAATACTTAATCGTTCATCAACTGGATAAAAAATATATAGTGTTATAGGATCATCTAAGGTTGTACATAAACCACTGATATTAGAAACACTCCGATTATAATTGCAGAGTTTGCACGTTTATAAACTTAAGCTGATTGTGCCTACTAGCTACGTACAATATCTTAGTTGTATTATGGTAAGTATTGCTATTCAGTGCTTATCGTATATTACAATCTCTATTAAGTTGCCCTTAATTATTTTGTATTGCTTTGGAAGTAATTGAGTTAAATTTACCAGTGCTCTCAATATGTATATTTGACAGCTCTTGTAACCGATATATAGCATAAGTTTAAGCAGCAGTAAAAAGGTATACCTAAGTGGTATATTGCACAACTTGTGAGTCTGAGTTCAATTTAATCTCTATATGTTAAATGGACTTGGGTTGGAGGTTACATGCTCACAGCTAATTGCATAAGGTGCACTCTTATCTAGCCACAAGAATATGAACAAATAGAGTGTATTGAACAGAGGTTAAGTACCTCGCTATGTTAGGGTACTCATACAGTGTGGTATGTTAATCAGTGATACGTGTTTGTTCAAAGCACAACATGAGTTGAGCGCAATATATAAAAAAAATGCTTGTATTGCAAAACTTGTGAGTTTTGATACTACTGTGCTTAATTTTAAAGTTACACACTCACAGCTGATTAAGCAAATTTGTGCATGTACAACCACCGTAACAGAATCTCTATAGGTTATATTGTTGCACTGCTCTCTGTCTGAGCGATGTTAGAAACAAAGTTGTGCCCTGGTAATCAGGCTGTGCTGCATGGGTTTAAGAGTCACAGATTGCGAGCTAGTGAAAAACAAAAGCGAATACAATTTAGTGCCTAATGTGCTCAGTGCACATTGGCTTTAAGAGCAGAGATATATATAAAACTTTGTATCGTAGATATACCTAATACAGCTAGAGGTTGATTATAAATTATTAGGCAGTAACCACAATTATAATTATATTTATCCAGTTACATTCACACTATAAGCTTATAAAGCCAGTTATTGCAAGAGGAGTTGCGCTTGCAAAATACTAGGTGCCAGCCAGGTGAATTAACACATGGTTAAATCTGAGCGTTCAATAGTTTAAAGTTAAATAGTTTGAAGACTACAGTAAGTATCGGTAGCCTAAGGCTATCTAAAAACACAGGAGCTCCTAGGACTCCTCACCATTGCCCTATCGTCCCTAACATGTTTCGCAACTTCACATTGCTTTTTCAAAGGTGAACGCGCCGCGCTGTTGGCGGCTTTTTAAGGCCGTTGGAAACACGCCCCCAATAGGCGTGTATAGTAATTTAGACCAATGACATGGAATTGGGTTGTGATTGACACAAAGAGGTGGTTCTGAGAGTTCTCGTATTGAGAAGTGTTTACTAATCCTGTCCGCGAGCTGTCATTAGATTTCTTCAACAGCCGAATAACAGATTTAAATGAAAATGATAGTATACTGAGGACGATAATCCTGTTCAAAAATCATTGTCATCCGCCGATTATATTTGAATGACTTAGGTAACTAGTATGTTTTATAAAATATAGTAGCCCTATACTGAATATTGTTTATATTGTCCATGTATTAAATATACTATCTTATGCTCACTTTTTTCTGAAGAGTTATTTGATTAGTCACATTAATAATTGTGATATTAATAAAATTACAATTGTCACAAGGGTTATGTTCTGTGATCTAAAGTGATACCATACTTGTATTATATTTTGATGAAAAAGCTATTTGAATAGATTTGTGGAATAAGTATTTTACAGACACTGTGTGGTGCATCACATTTCTATGGTATAATTACACAGCAATCCCTACTCTAGCCAAAATCATCATACAAGTGCCAGGAGTAGAAATCCTAATCTGGATCACCATAATAGTTTGTTTGTACAAATTACATACAGTCGGTGCCTAAGTGTGGTTTTAAGTTTATTCCTATTTTAATTTAACCCAATAAAAGTTATATTTTAATTTTCTAATTTGTTTTCTCCCCCTTACCTTTATTCCCTAGGGAATAATCTGTGTCACCCAGTCAGATTAAATTTATCTCTAGACCTAGGAGTGCTATAAGTGTATACTTTTTTTTTTTTTGCTACAAAAATCCTGAGATGTTGCATATCTAATTTGGATATCTTACCCAGAACAGTGTACATGGAGATAAACAGGTCCATTTATCAAAGGGCTTGCGGACCTGATCCGACACTGCGGATCAGGTCCGCAAGACCTTGCTAAATGCAGAGAGCAATACGCTCTCCGCATTTAACATTGCATTTAACATTGCACCAGCGCCCCCTGCTGACTCGCGGCCAATGGGCCGCCAGCAGGGAGGTGTCAATCAACCCGATCGTATTCGATCGGGTTGATTTCCGGCGATTCCTGTCCGCCTGCTCAGAGCAGGCGGACAGGGTTATGGAGCAGCGGTCTTTGTGACCGCTGCTTCATAAGTTGTGTTTCTGGCGAGTCTGAAGACTCGCCAGCAACACGGCCCTTCAAGCTCTGTACGGAGCTTGATAAATGGGCCTGATAATGGGTAAAAGAAGGGATACTTGCTTAGATGTGCTAATTGCCTATGCAATAATTTCTGTTAATTTCCTTTTATGAAATGGAGAATTTAAATCTCATGAATTTATCTTCACCATAATTAAAATAATGTTTTTATAATCATATATAGATAAAGATATATATTTTACCAAAAAGCTTCAGATATATGTATTTAAGAACATTGGAATAGGAAATATTTATATTTTGTGTAGTGTTTAGCGATCTTGTATAAACGTGATTGGGTTAGCGTCCAAGTATGGGTGTTAGGGTTTCCTGTAGTCTGGTTGCTCCATTGAAGTTGTTATATTTAAAGTTCAACTTTTTGCACGCATTGGGTTTTTGCTAGGGTGCTAACTTTTTACTTTAAATCCAAAGCGCAGAAAGCCTCCGTTAATGATATTAACTCCTGAGCGGGAATGCTAAATAGTGCTCCACTTGTAATCTAGCCCTTAGTTGGGAATTTGTTTGCCCCTAGCTACTTTTTACGGAATATTAGGAAGAAAAATATATAAGGCAGCATAATCAATTTAGCCCATACATTATCACATCAACAAGATTTATTGACAATATAATTCTTATATGGAATGGCAGTGATGAGAATCTAAGAGATTTCATACAATTTGTAAACTCTAATGACTTTAACCTAACATTAACAGAAAAGACTAACCGGCTAGGGAGTATTTATACTTGGTACTCTTCCATGAGAACAGGAAGATCCGTACTAGACTCTACAAAAACTCATGGATAGCAGTGGCTAGTTGAATGCCAAGAGTGGCCACCAACATAGTTGGATTAAAAATATCCCTTTCAGACAGTTTCAAAGGCTAAAGAGGAATTGCTCCAAATGGGAAGACTTTGAAAAGGAAGCCACAGAACTAAAATAAACATTTTGTGTAAGGGACTATAAAAAACAAGTGGTAGATAAAGCATAGATTAGAGAAAAAGAACTAAATATGGAACAATTACTGTACAGTAGCAGAACCACTTGTAACAAAATTACCCAACAAGTTACAATATAACAACTTACAATAAGGTGACCCATGACATAAAAATAATTATTAAGAAGCATTGGCACATCCTGAAAGTTTATTAAAATAAATAACAGATCAGGAACCACAAACCATCTTTAAAAAGAATAAAAACTTTAAAGACATTTCAGCACCCAGTAAACTGAGGACAAAGAAAACCAAAAACTATCTACAAGCCAAATCAAAAAGCTTTTTCAAATGCAAGAGGGCTAACTGCGTGGCATGCATACATCACTATTAAAGGGGCAGTAAACTTACAAACTAATGTTTTTATAATTCTGCACATAGTACAGAATTATATAACATTAGCTTACCGGCAGAATTATACACTAAAGTATTGCAGAAAATTTTTATGTAAAAGCTCCTTCTCCAGAACGCCGCTCCTTGCTCTACTGAGCGGGTCTGTTTTTATTTTTTCCACAGCGCATCTCTGTAACACTGTCTAGTCACAGTCTGCCCGGTTGCACCATTAAAATGAATGTAACTCGCTCCTGCTACTAGATCAGAGGGGAGCAAGCTACATTAATTTTAATGGCGCGACCAGGCACACTGTGTCTAGACAGTGTTGTTGCGATGCGCTGTGGAAAAACCAGACCCGCTCAGTAGAGCAAGGAGCGGCGTTCTGGAAAAAGGAGCTTTCACATAAAATTTCTCTGCAATACTTTAGTGTATAATTCTGCCGGTAAGCTAATGTTATATAATTCTGCACTATGTGCAGAATTATATAACATTAGTTTGTAAGTTTACTGCCCCTTTAAGGTAATAAGGCCACAAACATTGCTTCAGCCACTAATAAGAAAACATTAGTGAACTGTAAATCTGAATAGGTGGTATACCTATTGCAATGCAGATGTAATTTGCAGTATATAGGTTGTACTACACATTCATATAAAAAAACAACTGTTAGAACATCTTTAAAATATAAACAAATGAGATAAGTCCTGTTACCTGTCAGCCCATTACAGGGCCTTTTACAACAAGGATCTGAAATGCCTTTGGGGCAACATTTTAGAACATATATAACCAAGACAAGCAGGGAACAGCAAAGAATTGTATCTTAGGAAAAGAAAAACATTCTGAATATAGACACTAGACACCCTAGTACCCAGAGGCCTTAATAAAGGCATGTATGAAAGGGGGTACTAAGGTGTAATTTTATTTGGAAGCAGGATTAATTGTATTTTCATTTAATTTTATTGGGATATAGGTATTTAAAGTACAAAGGACTTATGAAATAGTTGTCCAAAAAACTTTTTTGCGTTTATGTAGCATAAGTTGATACATTGAAACATTGTATTCCCTCTTTGTTTCATTTTACAATTAATGCTTTGTACTATGGGCTGGTATGACACTATTTGTTGTATGCCAAGGTCATGTGCCTGGCCTTTACCAATAGGATGCTGCCCTGCACCAGAGGCATTGCCACTAGCATGTTTAAATGGTCAGTGTCTACTTATGTTTCTCATTCACTCTGATAAAGAAGGATTACCTTTAAAATGTGTAAAGGACTGCTTAATATTTTGTATTAATGGACATTTATACAATACAGACTAAGAATGCCTTCCTGTCAGTAGTCGCAAAGAAAGAATAAGGGAAGAGAGACTCTTTATTTGTAGCCACGTACAGATGGTACTTTACCATCCATTTACTCTGCACATACCTCATACTGTTTGGGGACATAGAATGTGAGGTTGTTTTTAAAGGGAACACGTCAATTTTAATAAACAATATTACACTATTATCTTTTTTTGCTTTGTTGTCTCCCTCTTCACTTCCTCATATCTGAGTGGAGGCCTTTGCTGACACCAATTCTCAAGGAGGAAAGAGGCTTACCAGGGACATCCGTTTTGATGACTACATGAGAGGCTGCACCAGAGATTTCTACTACAAGAAGATCTTACCTCATTGTGATTGAGGTCCTTTCTAGTAAGTGGATTAATTTAAGGGATTTGATTCTCCAGTTCTATAGCCATTTTGTATATTCCACACGTATTGTTTATTTAAATTTGAAACTACACTGCACTCGGAAAACAGCGCTGGTTCATACTTTCTTGTTTATCACATTTACTTTGATAGGTTTTAGGGAGACCTATCTACACTTGTAGAACATGGCAGGTTTGTTTTTTTGTGAACAAGAGTACATAGTTTGCTCACCTTTCCAATTAATACAAAAAATATTATATATATATATATATAATATACAGTACCTCACAAAAGTGAGTACACCCCTCACATTTTTGTACATATTTTATTATATCTTTTCATGTGACAAGAAGTGACACTTTGCTACAATGTAAAGTAGTGAGTGTACAGCCTGTATAACAGTATAAATTTTCTGTCCCCTCAAAATAACTCAACACACAGCCATTAATGTCTAAACCGTTGGCAACAAAGGTGAGTACACCCCTAAGTGGAAATGTCCAAATTGGGCCCAATTAGCCATTTTCCCTCCCCGGTGTCATGTGACTCGTTAGTGTTACAAGGTCTCGGGTGGGAATGGGGAGCAGGTGTGTTAAATTTGGTGTTATCGCTCTCACACTCTCTCATACTGGTCACTGAAAGTTCAACATGGCACCTCATGGCAAAGAACTCTCTGAGGATCTGAAAAAAATAATTGATGCTCTACATAAAGATGGCCTAGACTATAAGAAGATTGCCAAGACCCTGAAACTGAGCTGCAGCACAGTGGGTAAGACCATATAGCGGTTTCACAGGATAGGTTCCACTCAGAACAGACCTCGCCATGGTGGACCAAAGAAGTTGAGTGCGCGTTCTCAGCTTCATATCCAGAAGTTGTCTTTGGGAAATAGACATATGAGTGCTGCCAGCATTGCTGCAGAGGTTGAAGGGGTGGGGGGTCAGCCTGTCAGTGCTCAGACCATACGCCGCACACTGCATCAAATTGGTCTGCATGGCTGTCGTCCCAGAAGGAAGCCTCTTCTAAAGATAATGCACAAAAAAGCCTGAAAACAGTTTGCTGAAGACAAACAGATGAGACCAAGATAAACTTATTTGGTTCAGATGGTGTCAAGCGTGTGTGGCGACAACCAGGTGAGAAGTACAAAGACAAGTGTGTCTTGCCTACAGTCAAGCATGGTGGTGGGAGTGTCATGGTCTGGGCCTGCATAAGTACTGCTGGCACTGGGGAGCTACATTTAATTGAGGGAACCATGAATGCCAACATGAACTGTGACATACTGAAGCAGAGCATGATCCCTTACTTTTGGAGACTGGGCCACAGGGCAGTATTCCAACATGATTATGACCCCAAATACACCTCCAAGATCACCACTGCCTTGCAAAAGAAGCGGAGGGTAAAGGTGATGGACTGACCAAGCATGTCTCCAGATCTAAACCCTAATGAGCATCTAAAGTGTTTATATTAAGCCCACAGCAAAAATACTGTATTTAAAATGTGTGGTTTTTGTTTGGGTGATTGAAGAGAGATACACTTGGTGAAGGCTAGTGAAGAGAGAATGTTTTGTTGGGTAAAATCACTGACATGGGTAAAAAACAGGAGATTCTTTTCAGCTATGACATAAAAAATAGAGGGCAGAGGATTAGCTTCTGAGGACTGCACATGGGTGTATGTGTGTGAGAGTGTGTGTGAGAGCATGAGTGTTTTTGTGTGTGTGAGAGAGTTTATGTGAAAGACAGAGAGAGTATGTGTGTTAGTGTGTGATATGAACGTGTGTGAGAATGTAAGTGTGTGAGAGAGTATGTAAGAGTGAGAATATCTATGTGAGAGTGTGTGTTTGTGTGCTATTATACTTAGTGTTGTGCATGGAACAAGAGTGTTCGGGTTTGGCTTGAACTAAATGTGGTGACCCTATTTCCACAACACAAGTTTACACCAGATTTTGTATGGGGATAAGTCCATCATAGACATTTTTCTCAACTATCCCAGTAGCACAGTGGGCCTGTGACTAATTCAAAATAAATAAATAAATACATAAAATAAATTCACGTGCATTTACCTAATCCACATAAAGGAAAACAGGCATTGTCCTGGTAGTTGACACAATCCAACTTACAGTAAAAAAGATTATTTATAATTGATAGCTGGGGGCCAATGCTGTACAATCAAATAATTTTCAGTAAATGCCTCATCATTGCCAATAATAGTGTTAGAACTCAAAGCAATTCATTTAGCCATTGTGCACCTGTTCCAAATCTGTTTTCAAGCAGTCTCTTATATCGATCCCTCCTAGGCTGTAAGAATAGTTTTCCATGTGCAGCATAGGAGTGAGAGTCAATTTGGAATACTATTAAATTATTTAGTGTGCCACCGCCACTTGGGCGTGGATGCTACAAGGTTCACACCCTTGTGGTAGGTAATTTAGCAGCGCAAAACTTTCAAGAATATGCTTCATAACCAATTCTGTTCTCTGTTGCAAAATAAGAATTGATTAATCTAGGCCTTAACATGCAGATCATAGCACACTTGGGGGTGCCTTCTTTAAGTAGTGAATGCATGTTAATATAAATATGATGACAGGATGGATTTTATTATAAATAAGACAAAGGAATGGAGTTTAGGTAGCTGGTGTTATACAAGAGGTCAGATAGCGACACCCTTTAAGATGCAAGCTTTCTGGATTTGTATAGTTACTTATTACTACTTTTTTGACATAGGCTTGGGTATAATATTTTAAAGTAAAATAGCTTTCTTTATTCATGAAAATTTGCATTATTATTTATGTCAGGCAGCCAAACACTTAAAGAATCATTGTGAATCAAAAGTACATTTGTTAATTTCACCACCCTACTGGCCCTAATGTTCTGAGTTTAACAAAGATGTATGAAGGAAGTCGTAAATTTCCAGAACTAAGAAGAGCAGAAAGAATCCCACAACAATGTTTTAGCAACACTTGATGCCAAATACTTTTTTTTAAATATATGCAATATAGCACATATCACCCTTTATCAAATTTGAAAACTTATCCGAATGTCAAATAAATCAGCTGAAACTTTATCAAAAGTATCACTGGGTATTTAGCTATAAAATAATTGGACTGGCCTAGGATGACAAATTAAAAGGTAAGTCAAACGAAAAAGCAAAAAAAACTTGCTGTCAGAGGAAAAAATCAATAATTGGCCATTTTGTCTGCATATTTTGCAATTTAAGAATTACTTATTAGTACTACCTAAGTGCTACTCTCAAAAGGGGAATAAGTAACAAGTACAAAAGCCGAGAATGGAATAGGCATAGTAAAGAAAATCAAGGCAACACAAAAGATAAAATGAAGTAACAAGAGAGGGAGAGAAAGAAAGAGG
Source organism: Bombina bombina (assembly GCF_027579735.1). Classification (NCBI taxonomy): domain Eukaryota; kingdom Metazoa; phylum Chordata; class Amphibia; order Anura; family Bombinatoridae; genus Bombina; species Bombina bombina. The sequence continues at coordinate 883,003,204 of NC_069499.1, forward strand.
AAAAGAGAAGGGAAGAGGGGTGCATAATGCAAATGGCTGCAGCTTCTCTACAAAATATGCTGAGAAGTCAATTTATACATTAGCCTACTCTGCCTAAAGATACAAATTAATTGGACAAAAACTGATTTAAAAGTCTAGTAAATAAAACCTTGACAAACATCACTGGTTTATCCCATCATAAAATGTGCAGATAAGAGTGACCTTAAAATGCTAATATAAGTATTTTCCATTGCTTTCTATGGCCTTATACTTTACATATTCCAGCCCTGTTTGGCTGATCACATTCTAATTTCTCAATACTTAATAGACCATTAAATAGAGTAGAATTGCATAATTAACAATTTCTTTTAATTTCAAGTAAGCAGTAGATTTTTTCTGACATATGTATTTTCCCCCTATTTGCTAGCCCCTGTATCATGTGACAGTCATCAGCCAATCACAGACTAGTATTTGTATAAATTGTGAACATTTGCACATGCTCAGTAACAGCGGGTGCCTCAGAAAGTGTGCATATAAAAAACGGCAACATTTAATAATGGAAGTAAATTGGAAAGCTTCTTAAAGCTGCATGTTTAATTTTGACTTTAGAGTGCCTTTAATGTCACATTTATGTGGCCAATTTGTATTTATTAAATTTAACAGCTAAAATGCGAATAAATCCAGAACAGCAGTATGTTTTAAAAAATAATTGCTGGAGTAGTCCAAAAAAGGTTTGGAATATAACAAGGGCAAAACACACATTACTTTCACCATATTAGATGACATTAGGAAGCCTTACCTAACAGATACAAATGCTACCTGTTTAATTAATTGAAGTTTGAATATAACACAAAAATTGTTATTGTTTAAAAAGATAGATAATGCCTTTACTACCCATTCCCCAGCTTTGCACAACCAACATTGTTAATATACTTTATAACTTTTAAACCTCTAAATTTCTGTTTGTTTCTAAGTCCCTAAAGGCAGCCCCGTGATCACATGCTTTTGTATTTGCTTTTTTTACAACAGGGGACTGCTAGTTCATGTGAGCCATATAGATAACATTGTGCTGACTCCTGTGGATTCTAACATCACAGCACTAATTGGCTTGAATGCGAGTCAATAGATAATACATTTAAAGTCATGTGATCAGGAGTCCGTCAGAAGAGGCTTAGCTACAAGAAAATGACAGAGGTAATAAGTCTATTAATATAACTATGGTTTCTGTGCAAAACTGGGGAATGGGTAATAAAGGGATTATCTATCTTTTTAAACAATAACATTTTTTTGAGTTGACTATCCCTTTAATAAAAATAACTTTCACACTAATAGAAGTGAGTGAAATCAGTAATGCAACAGACACATATGCCCATTATATTGATAATGTCCCTGTTCAAATCCCTTGAACAGACATATACGTAGCTTTAGAGTTCTGGAGCACAACAATTTAATTGCACACATGTCCCCATATTAGCATCACTAGACACTAAATACAGGGATCTGTCAGCCTGCAGATGCTTCAACATCTGATGCAATCACTAAACCCCCAAAATTGCCATTTAATTTGTCCTTAATCCTGCTGCACATTTTGAATTTGAAATTAGGAGTTTAACAACTAATTTAACAATGGCAGGGGTATAAATGGCAGAAGCATTTTAGGATATAGATAGCATTTTAAGATATTCTCATTAGAATCATTGCAGGTAACTATATAAAGTGTTTTATTACTTCCTTTACATAATTTCAAAAACTTTTGTTTTATTATTTCTCAATAAATGGACATAATAAGTCTATACACTATTTGTAGTTATAACTTCCAATGTTTTACATTATTTTTCAGTATATTAAACTGATAGATATCTTGAATCTGCAAAAAAACAATGATAAAGGATCCTTTTAATTTCCCCAACTTGACTACTGCAATAACCTACTAACCAGCCTTCCTCTCTCCCATATCTCCCCCTTCAATCCATCCTAAATGCCCCTGCTACGCTAATCAACCTTTCATGTCGCTCTATAACTGCTGCACTTCTCTGCGAGTCATTTCACTGGCTCCCCATTCACTTCAGAATTAAATTCAAAATTCTCACCCTGACCTACAAAGACCTTACCAAAACTGGCCCAACTACCTGTCCTCACGAATCAACAAAAGCCACCCCTAAGATCCAGCAATGACCTGCTCCTTCTCCTTGCATATTTTATCATGACCTCTTAAAATGCTAGACTGCAGGACTTCTCTCGTGCAGCACCAACCCACAGGAACGCACTTACTAGCACTATCAGACTTTCCCTTAATCTGACTTAAACTATCCTCAATTTTGTTCAGGGAAGCCTACCACCCTACTCAGGGCATCTAGATTACAAGTGTTGAGCACTATTTAGCACTTTCTCTATAGTGCTAATTGCGCTAGAAGTAAATGTTTTGCGCACGTTGGGCTGCACTGGTATTAATAGTGGAAAGTAAAAAGTTTACATGCGCTGCGCTATCCCGATGCATGCAGAAAGCCAAATTAACAATATTGCACACATGTTCACGTATTCCCCCATGGAAGCCAATGGAGAACAAAAGTGGAAAATAACATCCCACTCTCGAGCAAACCCGATTGCATGTTCTCATATGGGCTAAACACAAATGAAAATATGAATATTACAAATTCAAATGTTCTGCACATATTAGAATATCTTTTATTTATTCATAAATACATATTTTCTATATATATCTGATGGTATTTTGGTACAATATGTATTTATACCTATATATAGGTGGATATGTTCTATGTATTTATAAATATATATTCTCATATGGCTACCATTGAAAAAGGCTCCTGCGAGAGCCGAAACATCTGGTTTCCTTCTATACCATCATTAAAACGGATTGCTTCAAAGCCTGCTGTGCCTGTTGTATATCGAGTCCTTTTGTACCGCGGAGACCGCTCGTGGGACTCATTACATCCCTTGCTGTGTTTTTCTGTGGCAGAGCACCAGGTGGCTGTATGGATTAAGTGTGTGCCATTTCACTTAGGGCCCAATATGTGTTCGTAGCAGAAGTGACAGTGTGTCTGGAAAAGAACTTTATAAGGACAAGACATTAAATTGAAGACATAGGGGTCAATTTACTAATGTGCGAGCGGACATGATAAAATGTAGCGTATCATGTCCGCTGCACATCGATAAATGCCGACAGCATGCGCTGTTGGCATTTATCATTGCACCAGCAGTTCTTGTGAACTGCTGGTGCAATACCGCCCCCTGCAGATTCGCGGCCAATCGGCCGCTAGCAAGGGTTGTCAATTAACCCGATCGTATCTGATCAGGTTGATTCTGTCCGCCGCCTCAGAGCAGACGGACAGGTTATGGAGCAGACCGCTGCTTCATAACTTCTGTTTCCGGCTAGCCAAAAGCACGGGACATCAAGCTCCGTACGGAGCTTGATAAATTGACCCCTTATTCTTCATTTGGGAAGGTTTCTGTGGAAGAAACAAATTATAGGCAATCTGAACATCAATGATTTAAATAGTAAATAAGTCTATTAGATTAGTCCAATTCTACTGATTTGTAAAGCAGATATTTCTGTATTGCACTTTTTCTCTAATATATCCGGCACAAAATGAACCAAATGTCTCAGACTGAGGCCACTTTCCTCTATTGTTTCAGTAAAAAATTGCAAACTGCACGTCTAGCAGGGAGTAGTCATTTCAGCCTTATACAAACCAATACATTCAAAACTGTGCAGAGATTGTTAAACTTGAGAATATATGAGAAAAATTAACATTTTTTAAAATAGATTTGGCAAGAATTATATTATCAGGAGGTAATTTCTGTACTGCAATTTGAATGTGACAAAATCTATGTTGGTATGACCTGAAGAAAGTAGAAAAAGAAAGTTGTCTAATCATTTACGCCTAGATTTAGAGTTCTGCGTTAGCCATCAAAACCAGCGTTAAGGGGTCCTAACGCTGCTTTATACCACCCGCTGGTATTTAGAGTCAGTCAGGAAAGGGTCTAATGCTCACTTTCCAGCTGCGACTTTTCCATACCGCAGATCCCCTTACACCAATTGCATATCCTATCAGTAGTTAAGAGCTTTCTGGGCTAACGCCGGTTTATAAAGCTCTTAACTACTGTGCTCTAAAGTACACTAACATCCATAAACTACCTATGTACCCCTAAACCAAGGTCCCCCCACATCGCCGCCACTCTAATAAATTTTTTTAACCCCTAATCTGCTGACTGGACACCGCTGCCACCTACATTATCCCTATAAACCCCTAATCTGCTGCCCCTAACACCGCCTACACCTACATAATATTTATTAACCCCTAATCTGCCCCCCCCCACGTCGCCGCTACCTACCTACACTTATTAACCCCTAATCTGCCGACCGGACCTCGCCGCTACTCTAATAAATGTATTAACCCCTAAACCACCTCACTCCCGCCTCGCAAACCCTTTAATACATTTTATTAACCCCTAATCTGCCCTCCCTAACATCTGCGACACCTAACTTCAAGTATTAACCCCTAATCTGCCGACCAGACCTCGCCGCTACTCTAATAAATGTATTAACCCCTAAAGCTAAGTCTAACCCTAACCCTAACACCCCCCTAAGTTAAATATAATTTTTTTCTAACAAAATAAATTATTTCTTATTAAAAAAATGTATCCTATTTAAAGCTAAATACTTACCTGTAAAATAAACCCTAATATAGCTACAATATAAATAATAATTACATTGTAGCTATTTTAGGATTTATATTTATTTTACAGGCAACTTTGTATTTATTTTAACCAGGTACAATAGCTATTAAATAGTTATTTACTATTTAATAGCTACCTAGTTAAAATAATTACAAAATTACCTGTAATATAAATCCTAACCTAAGTTACAATTAAACCTAACACTACACTATCAATAAATAAATTAACTAAACTACCTACAATTACCTACAATTAAATCAACTAAACTAAATTACAAAAACAAACAAACACTAAATTACAAAAAATAACAAAAGATTGCAAGAATTTTAAACTAATTACACCTACTCTAAGCCCCCTAAAAAAATAACAAAGCCCCCCAAAATAAAAAAAATACCCTACCCTATTCTAAAATAAAAAGTTAACAGCTCTATTACCTTACCAGCCCTTAAAAGGGCTTTTTGTGGGGCATGCCCCAAAGAAATCAGCTCTTTTGCCTGTAAAAAAAACATACAATACCCCCCCCAACATTACAACCCACCACCCACATACCCCTAATCTAACCCACCCAAACCCCCCTTAAAAAACCTAACACTAAGCCCCTGAAGATCTTCCTACCTTGTCTTCACCCAGCCGGGTACCATCCGATCCGTCTAGAAGAGGGTCCAAAGTTTTCATCCTATCCGGCCAGAAGAGGTCCTCCAGAGGGTCGGAAGTCTTCATCCAGACGGCATCTTCTATCTTCTTCCATCCGGAGTGGAGCGGGTCCAGCTTGAAGCAGCCGGCGCGGATCCATCCTCTTCTAACGACTTCCTAACAGAGAATAAAGGTTCCTTTAAGTGACGTCATCCAAGATGGCGTCCCTTGAATTCCAATTGGCTGATAGGATTCTATCAGCCAATCAGAATTAAGGTAGGAAAAATCTGATTGGCTGATTGAATCAGCCAATCATATTCAAGTCAATCAGATTGAGCTTGCATTCTATTGGCTGTTCCAATCAGCCAATATAATGCAAGCTCAATCTGATTGGCTGATTGGATCAGCCAATTGGATTGAACTTGAATCTGATTGGCTGATTCAATCAGCCAATTGGAATTCGAGGGACGCCATCTTGGATGACGTCATTTAAAGGAACCTTCATTCGCTGTTAGGACGTCGTTAGAAGAGGATGAATCCGCTCCGGCTGCTTCAAGATGGACCCGCTCCACTCCGGATGGAAGAAGATAGAAGATGCCGTCTGGATGAAGACTTCCGACCCTCTGGAGGACCTCTTCCGGCCGGATAGGATGAAGACTTCGGACCCTCTGGAGGACCTCTTCTGGCCGGATAGGATGAAGACTTTGGACCCTCTTCTGGACGGATCGGATGGTACCCGGCTGGGTGAAGACAAGGTAGGAAGATCTTCAGGGGCTTAGTGTTTTTTAAGGGGGGTTTGGGTGGGTTAGATTAGGGGTATGTGGGTGGTGGGTTGTAATGTTGAGGAGGGGGTATTGTATGTTTTTTTTACAGGCAAAAGAGCTGGTTTCTTTGGGGCATGCCCCGCAAAAAGCCCTTTTAAGGGCTGGTAAGGTAATAGAGCTGTTAACTTTTTATTTTGGAATAGGGTAGGGTATTTTTTTATTTTGGGGGGCTTTGTTATTTTTTTAGGGGGCTTAGAGTAGGTGTAATTAGTTTAAAATTCTTGTAATCTTTTATTTTTTGTAATTTAGTGTTTGTTTTTTTTGTAATTTAGTTTAGTTGATTTAATTGTAGGTAATTGTAGGTAGTTTAGTTAATTAATTTATTTATTGATAGTGTAGTGATAGGTTTAATTGTAACTTAGGTTAGGATTTATTTTACAGGTAATTTTGTAATTATTTTAACTAGGTAGCTATTAAATAGTAAATAACTATTTAATAGCTATTGTACCTGGTTAAAATAAATACAAAGTTGCCTGTAAAATAAATATAAATCCTAAAATAGCTACAATGTAATTATTATTTATATTGTAGCTATATTAGGGTTTATTTTACAGGTAAGTATTTAGCTTTAAATAGGATTAATTTTTTTTAATAAGAAATAATTTATTTAGTTAGAATAAAATTATATTTAATTTAGGGGGGTGTTAGGGTTAGACTTAGCTTTAGGGGTTAATACATTTATTAGAGTAGCGTTGAGGTCCGGTCGGCAGATTAGGGGTTAATACTTGAAGTTAGGTGTCGCAGATGTTAGGGAGGGCAGATTAGGGGTTAATAAAATTTATTATAGGGTTTGCGAGGCAGGAGTGAGGCGGATTAGGGGTTAATACATTTATTATGGTGGCGGCGAGGTCCGGTCGGCAGATTAGGGGTTAATAAGTGTAGGTAAGGTAGCTGCGATGTTGGGGGGGCAGATTAAGGGTTAATAAATATAATATAGGTGCCTGCGATGTTGTGGGCAGCATATTAGGGGTACATAGGGATAATGTAGTTTGCGGCGGTGTCCGGAGCGGCAGATTAGGGGTTAATAATAATATGCAGGTTTCAGCGATAGCGGGGGCGGCAGATTAGGGGTTAATAAGTGTAAGGTTAGGGGTGTTTAGACTCGGGGTACATGTTAGGGTGTTAGGTGCAGACTTAGAGAGTGTTTCCCAATCGGAAACAATGGGGCTGCGTTAGGAGCTTAACGCTGCTTTTTTGCAGGTGTTAGGTTTTTTTCTGCCCAAACTGCCCCATTGTTTCCTATGGGGGAATCGTGCACGAGCATGTTTTTCTAGCTAGCCGCTATCATAAGCAACGCTGGTATTGAGAGTTGAAGTGGCGGTAAATATGCCTGTACACTCCCTTTTTGGAGCCTAACGCAGCCCTTCAGAGAACTCTAAATACCAGCGTTATTTAAAAGGTGCGGGGAAAAAAAACACACGCATAGCTAACGCACCCCTTTGGCCGCAAAACTCTAAATCTAGCCGTTAGGAAACATACATAATGGTAGAAATGTTAACTACTGTAGCTATATTTAAAAAAAAAACAACAACAAAAAAAAAACTGTGATACAAAGGATCATCAATGCTAGGGCATTAAAAAAAAGTATCCTGTCTATTAGGGCAGGGCATTTAGAGCACCATTTATTAATAACAGATGGATTTATTTGATGAATGCATTTCAACCTTCAGGATTGAAGGAACAAAACTATTATTATGCATTTCTGTAAATATGACTAATATCAGAATAATGCTTGTTATATAGGGAGGTTCAAAGGTGTGTTCGAGCAGAAATGAATAAAGGTTAGTACAATAAAATGTATCAAAAAATGCTTTCATTAAATTATGAATCAGTAATATCAACCGGGTGTGTTCTTATACTATTCAACAAAATTGAATATAACATATGGATTTTTAATTAAAGGTGCTACTTTCCTTTTGAATAATATATTTTTATTAGTTTTTAAAAATAATTTATGACAAAATAATTTATTGGAAGTCCTCACCATATTGGGAATTCACAACTTTCGCTACTTTAAACATTATTTGATCAATGTCCACCCTAGTCTGCCTGACCTTTGGTAAATAGAGCCCAAATTAAAGGAACATTCAATGCATTAGAATTGAATAATTGACATCTACACAACATAAAGACAATGCAATAGCACTTGCTTTGAATTTGAAATGAGCAATATAATATTTTCTGTCAAATTTCAAAGTTATTCCAATTTTCCCTCTGTCTCTATGATGAGATAGCCACCAGACAACCACAAAATGCATATGTGTACTTTTTGCACATGCTTAGTAGGAGCTGGAGCCTCAAAAAGTGTGCATATAAAAAGAATGTGCACATTTTGATAATGGAAATATATTGGATTTTTTTTTTATTACATGCTTCATCTGAGTTATAAAACTTTAATTTTGACTTTAGTTGCCCTTTTCCCCTCATTCTTAGAGGGACAGTCAAGTCCAAAAAAACCTTTCGTGATTTAAATAGGGAATGTAATTTTAAACAACTTTCCAATTTACTTTTATCACCAATTTTGCTTTGTATCTTCATATTCTTAGTTGAAAGCTAAGAAGGTTCATATGCTAATTTCCTACGGCTAGATTTAGAATTCTGTGGCCAAAGGGGTGCGTTAGCTACGCGTGCTTTTTTCCCCCCGCACCTTTTAAATACCGCTGGTATTTAGCGTTCACAGAAGGGCTGCGTTAGGCTCCAAAAAAGGGAGCGTAGAGCATATTTAACGCCACTGCAACTCTCGATACCAGCGGTGCTTACGGACGCGGCCAGCTTCAAAAACGTGCTCGTGGACGATTCCCCCATAGAAAACAATGGGGCTGTTTGAGCTGAAAAAAAACCTAACACCTGCAAAAAAGCAGCGTTCAGCTCCTAACGCAGCCCCATTGTTTCCTATGCGGAAACACTTCCTAAGTCTGCACCTAACACCCTAACATGAACCCCGAGTCTTAACACCCCTAACCTTACAATTATTAACCCCTAATCTGCCGCCCCCGCTATCGCTGACCCCTGCATATTATTATTAACCCCTAATCTGCCGCTCCTTACACCACCGCAAGCTACATTATAGCTATGTACCCCTATCTGCTGCCCCTAACACCGCCGACCCTATATTATATTTATTAACCCCTAATCTGCCCCCCTCAACATCGCCTCCACCTGCCTACACTTATTAACCCCTAATCTGCCGACCAGACCGCGCCGCTATTATAATAAAGTTATTAACCCCTAATCCGCCTCACTCCCGCCTCAATAACCCTATAATAAATAGTATTAACCCCTAATCTGCCCTCCCTAACATCGCCGACACCTAACTTCAAGCATTGAACTTGATTCTGATTGGCTGATTCCATCAGCCAATCAAAATTTTCCTACCTTAATTCCGATTGGCTGATAGAATCCTATCAGCCAATCGGAATTCGAGGGACGCCATCTTGGATGACGTCCCTTAAAGGAACCGTCATTCGTCCGGAAGTCGTCGGTGAAGATGGATGGATCCGCGCTGGAGGTCTTGAAGATCAGCCGGTCGTCATCGGATTGAAGAACATAGAAGATGCGGCTTGGATGAAGATGTTTGCCGGTCCGGATGTCCTCTTCTGCCCGCTTGGATCAAGACTTCAGCCGGAGGATGGACGTCACTCTTCAGCCCCCCGCCTGGGCTTGGATGAAGACATCGGAGGCTCTTCTGGATCGATCGGTGATACCTGGCATGGTGAAGACAAGGTAGGAAGATCTTCAGTGGGGTAGTGTTAGGTTTATTTAAGGGGGTTTGGGTTAGATTAGGGGTATGTGGGTGGTGGGTTTTAATGTTGGGGGGGTATTGTATGTGTTTTTTTTACAGGCAAAAGAGCTGAATTCTTTGGGGCATGCCCCACAAAAGGTCCTTTTAAGGGCTGGTAAGGTAAAAAAGCTTTGAACTTTTTTAATTTAGAATAGGGTAGGGCATTTTTTTATTTTGGGGGGCTTTGTTATTTTATTAGGGGGCTTAGAGTAGGTGTAATTAGTTTAAAATTGTTGTAATATTTTTCTAATGTTTGTAAATATTTTTATTTTTTGTAACTTAGTTCTTTTTTTATTTTTTGTACTTTAGTTAGTTTATTTAAATGTATTTATTTTTAGGTATTGTATTTAATTAATTTATTGATAGTATAGTGTTAGGTTTAATTGTAGGTAATGGTAGGTATTTTATTTAATTAATTTATTGCTAGTGTAGTGTTAGGTTTAATTGTAACTTAGGTTAGGATTTATTTTACAGGTAATTTTGGAATTATTTAATAGCTATTGTACCTGGTTAAAATAATTACAAAGTTGCCTGTAAAATAAATATTAATCCTAAAATAGCTACAATATAATTTTAATTTATATTGTAGCTATATTAGGATTTATTTTACAGGTAAGTATATAGCTTTAAATAGGAATAATTTATTTAATAAGAGTTAATTTATTTCGTTAGATAAAAATTATATTTAACTTAGGGGGGGTTAGGGTTAGGGTTAGAATTAGCTTTAGGGGTTAAAAAATTTATTAGAGTAGCGGTGAGCTCCGGTCGGCAGATTAGGGGTTAATGCTTGAAGTTAGGTGTCGGCGATGTTAGGGGGGGCAGATTAGGGGTTAATACTATTTATTATAGGGTTATTGAGGCGGGAGTGAGGCGGATTAGGGGTTAATAACTTTATTATAGTAGCGGTGAGGTCCGCTCGGCAGATTAGGGGTTAATAAGTGTAGGTAGGTGGTGGCGACATTGGGGGGGGCAGATTAGGGGTTAATAAATATAATATAGGTGTCCGCGGTATTAGGGGCAGCAGATTAGGGGTACATAGGGATAACGTAGCTGGCGGCGGTATACGGAGCGGCAGATTAGGGGTTAAAAAATTTAATAGAGTGGCAGCGATGTGGGGGGACCTCGGTTTAGGGGTACATAGGTAGTTTATGGGTGTTAGTGTACTTTAGAGCACAGTAGTTAAGAGCTATATAAACCAGCGTTAGCCCAGAAAGCTCTTAACTCCTGTTTTTTTTCTGCGTCTGGAGTTTTGTCGTTAGATTTCTAACGCTCACTTCAGCCACGACTCTAAATACCGGCGTTAGAAAGATCCCATTGAAAAGATAGGATACGCAAATGGCGTAGGGGGATCTGCGGTATGTAAAAGTCGCGGCTGTAAAGTGAGCGTTAGACCCTTTCCTGACTGACTCCAAATACCAGAGGGCGGTAAAAACCAGCGTTAGGAGCCTCTAACGCTGGTTTTGATGGCTACCGCCCAACTCTAAATCTAGCTGCTAGACTTTGAGGACTGCTTCTAATCTGAATGCATTTTGACCACTAGAGGTCATTAGTTAATACCCTCATGCACATGAAGTTACCCTGGAGTGCATGAGGGCATGAGCTCATGCACGTGAAGTTACCCTGGAGTGAGCACTGATTGGCTAAAATGCAAGTCTGTCAAAAGAACTGAAATAAGGGGGCAGTTTGCAGAGGCTTAGATACAAGGTAATCACAGAGGTAAAACGTGTATTAATATAACTGTGTTGGTTATGCAAAACTGGGGAATGGGTAATAAAGGGATTATCCCTTTAAGTTAAAAAAATAAATTATACATAGCTGCAGCAAAACTACTGCACCAACCTTTATGACATTTGACATGCAGATATATTAACCTTCTGTGATCCAAAACCATAGAGATGTGTCTCATTAAGACATTTGAACAGGGGAATTATTAGTATAGGGGGTATGTCTATTTGTTGATTTTGCTTCTTTTGTATGTTAATTGATCCAAAGCATTTGGTAACATTGCTTCCAAATGTCATCAAATATGGCAGTAGGTATTTTTAATGCGTTTTGCCTATGTGCAAAGGTTAAATTAGAATACTTTTGTTTCACTCAAGAATAAGTTAACAATTGTTGTCCTTTCAGCTCTGGAGTTTGATACATTAAAATCAGCCTCTTAAATGTATTGTTAAATATCAAGAATTTGGATTTTGATCAGAAAAACAGAACTGATGCATGTAAAGTATAACTCCATTTTAACCTAAAAGACAAAAAAAAAGTGCTACTGACAAACAATAAAATTGGCAGATTGTGAATGTGTCAACCTTAAAAACTGCTCATCAACAGCCAGTAACCTGTGCATATTTATTAAACAATAGATTGTGATGAAACACAATTCTACACACCACACAAACACACTGTTAATGGGGCTGATTTAATTATTCATGGGTGACAATGACCATTTAAATACCCAATTTTAGAAACAGACGCCTAGATTACGAGTTTTGTGTTAGCCTTAAAAAGCAACTTTAAGGGGTCCTAACGCTGCTTTTTAACGCCCGCTGGTATTACAAGTTTGGCAGGTACAGGTGTACCGCTCACTTTTCTTCCGCGACTTTTCCATACCGCAAATCCCCTTACGTCAATTGCGTATCCTATCTTTTCTATGGGATTTGCCTAACGCTGGTATTACAAGTCTTGGAAGAAGTGAGCGGTAGACCCTCTCCTGGCAAGACTTCTACCGCATTTAAAAGTCAGTAGTTAAGAGTTTTATGGGCTAACGCCGAAACATAAAACTCTTAACTAAAGTGCTAACAAGTACACTAAAACCCATAAACTACATATTAACCCCTAAACCGAGGCCCCCTCACATTGCAAACACTATAATAAATATTTTTAACCCCTAATCTGCCGACTGGACATCGCTGCCACCTACATTATACTTATGAACCCCTAATCTGCTGCCCCTAACATCGCCACAACCTACATTATAGTTATTAACCCCAAATCTGCCACCCCCAACGTCGCCACAACCGAACTACACTTATTAAAACCTAATCTGCCGACCAGACATCTCCGCTACTTTAATAAATGTATTAACCCCTAAACTGCCGCAATCCTGCCTCGCAAACACTAGTTAATTTTTATTAACCCCTAATCTGCCTTCCCTAACATCGCCGACACCTACTTACATTTATTAACCCCTAATCTGCCACCACCAATGTCGCCGCTACTATAATAAAGTTATGAACCCCTAAACCTAAGTCTAACCCTAACCCTAACACCCCCCTAATTTAAATATAATTTAAATACATCTAAATAAAATAACTACAATTAAAAAAATTATTCCTATTTAAAACCAAATACTTACCTGTAAAATAAACCATAAGATAGCTACAATATAACTAATAATTACATTGTAGCTATTTTATGATTTATTTTTATTTTACTGGCAACTTTGTATTTATTTTAACTAGGTACAATAGTTAATAAATAGTTATTAACTATTTAATAACTACCTAGCTAAAATAAGTACAAAATTACCTGTAAAATAAATCCTAACCTAAGTTACAATTACACCTAACACTACACTATCATTAAATAAATTACCTAAACTACCTACAATTAATTACAATTAAATACAATAAACTAAATTACGAAAAAAAACAAACACTAAATTACGAAAAAAAATAAACACTAAATGACAGAAAATAAAAAAATTACAAGAAGTTTAAACTAATTACACCTAATCTAAGCCCTCTAATAAAATAAAAAAGCCCCCCAAAATAATAAAAAGCCCTACCCTATACTAAATTACAAATAGACCTTAGCCTTTTGCGGGGCATTGCCCCAAATTAATCAGCTCTTTTACCTGTAAAAAAAAGAATACAATACCCCACCAACATTACAACCCACCACCCACACACCCCTACTCTAAAACCCACCCAATACCCCCTTAAAAAAACCTAACACTACCCCATTGAAGATCACCCTACTTTGAGCTGTCTTCACCCAGCCGGGCACCAGTGGTCATCTGATCTGTCCAGAAGTCTTCATCCGATGGGCCAGAAGAGGACATCCGGACCGGCAGAAGTCTTCATCCTATCCGGGCAGAAGAGGACATCCGGACCGGGAGAAGGCTTCATCCAAGCGGCATCTTCTATCTTTATCCATCCGACATGGAACGGCTCCATCTTGAAGACCTCCGGCGCGGAACATCCTTCTAGGCCGACGACTAATGACAAATGTCGGTTCCTTTAAATGATGTCATCCAAGATGGCGACCCTCGAATTCCGATTGGCTGATAGGATTCTATCAGCCAATCGGAATTAAGGTAGGAAAAATCTGATTGGTTGATGCTATCAGCCAATCGGATTGAAGTTCAATCCGATTGGCTGATTGGATCAGCCAATAGAATACAAGGTCAATTCTATTGGCTGATCCAATCAGCCAATCGGATTGAACTTCAATCTGATTGGCTGATAGCATCAACCAATCAGATTTTTCCTACCTTAATTCCGATTGGCTGATAGAATCCTATCAGCCAATCGGAATTCGAGGGACGCCATCTTGGATGACGTCATTTAAAGGAATATTAATTCGTCGTTAGTCGTCGGCCTAGAAGGATGTTCTGCGCCTGAGGTCTTCAAGATGGAGCCATTCCTCGTCGGATGGATGAAGATAGAAGATGCCACTTGGATGAAGCCTTCTCCCGGTCTGGATGTCCTCTTCTGCCCGGATAGGATGAAGACTTCTGCCGGTCTGGATGTCCTCTTCTGGCCCATCGGATGAAGACTTCTGGACGGATCAGATGACCACTGGTGCCCGGCTAGGTGAAGACGGCTCAAGGTAGGGTGATCTTCAATGGCATAGTGTTAGGTTTTTTAAGGGGGTATTGGGTGGGTTTTAGAGTAGGGGTGTGTGGGTGGTGGGTTGTAATGTTGGGGGGGTATTGTATTCTTTTTTTACAGGTAAAAGAGCTGATTACTTTGGGGCAATGCCCCGCAAAAGGCCCTTTTAAGGGCTATTTGTAATTTAGTACAGGGTAGGGCTTTTTATTATTTTGGGGGGCTTTTTTATTTTATTAGGGGGCTTAGATTAGGTGTAATTAGTTTAAACTTCTTGTAATTTTTTTTATTTTCTGTAATTTAGTGTTTATTTTTTTTTTAAATTTAGTGGGGTTTTTTTTCCGTAATTTAGTTTATTGTATTTAATTGTAATTAATTGTAGGTAGTTTAGGTAATTTATTTAATGATAGTGTAGTGTTAGGTGTAATTGTAACTTAGGTTAGGATTTATTTTACAGGTAATTTTGTACTTATTTTAGCTAGGTAGTTATTAAATAGTTAATAACTATTTATTAACTATTGTACCTAGTTAAAATAAATACAAAGTTGCCAGTAAAATAAAAATAAATCATAAGATAGCTACAATGTAATTATTAGTTATATTGTAGCTATCTTATGGTTTATTTTACAGGTAAGTATTTAGTTTTAAATAGGAATAATTTATTTAATTGTAGTTATTTTATTTAGATGTATTTAAATTATATTTAAATTAGGGGGGTGTTAGGGTTAGACTTAGGTTTAGGGGTTCATAACTTTATTATAGTAGCGGCGACGTTGGTGGTGGCAGATTAGGGGTTAATAAATTTAAGTAGGTGTCGGCGATGTTAGGGCAGGCAGATTAGAGTTTAATAAAAATTAACTAGTATTTGCGAGGCGGGAGTGCAGCGGTTTAGGGGTTAATACATTTATTAAAGTGGCGGCGATGTCCGGTCGGCAGATTAGGGGTTAATAAGTGTAGTTAGGTTGCGGCGACGTTGGGGGCCGCAGTTTAGGGGTTAATAACTATAATGTAGGTGTCAGCGATGTTGGGGGCAGCAGATTAGGGGTTCATAAGTATAATGTAGGTGGCGGCGGTGTCCGGAGCGGCAGATTAGTGGTTAATAGTATAATGCAGGTGGCAACGATGTCGGGGGCGGCAGATTAGGGGTTAATAAGTGTAAGATTAGGGGTGTTTAGACTCAGGGTTCATGTTAGGGTGTTAGGTGCAGACATATTTTTTCTTTCCTCATAGGAAACAATGGGGCTGCGTTAGAAGCTGGACACTACTTTTTTGCAGGTGTTAGGTTTTTTTCTACCGTCTCAGCCCCATTGTTTCCTATGGGGAAATCGTGCACGAGCACGTTTTAGCCAGCTTACCGCTACCGTAAGCAACGCTGGTATTACAGTGAGATGTGGAGCTAAATTTGCTCAACGCTCACTTTTCTGAGGCTAACGCAGCCATTCAGAAAACTTGTAATACAAGCGTTGTTTAAAGTGAGCGCTGGAAAAAAAGGCTCGTTAGCAACGCAAGTCTTTACCGACAAAACTCGTAATGTAGCCAAGAGAGAGGTTGAGCAGTGATTAATAGATGTTTTGCACATTGGAAGCCGGTGCTTCCTTGTCTGGGTGGGTAAATTGATGTAACATGAGCAACCATGGAGTTTTTCTGTTACAGTGATAGCTTGCAAAGCAACAACAGTTTTTGTGCAAATGTCAGTCTGTGTTGTAACAAAGTGTTTCTGTGTCTTGATAGCAAGTTCTGAAGATCATAATACATTTTTGTGTTTGCATAAACATTTTTCACTGACCATCACATTGGTAGAGCTCCCTTAGGCCTAGATTTGGAGTTCGGCGGTAGCCGTCAAAACCAGCGTTAGAGGCTCCTAACGCTGGTTTTAGGCTACCGCCGGTATTTGGAGTCAGTGATTAAAGGGTCTAACGCTCACTTTTCAGCCGCGACTTTTCCATACCGCAGATCCCCCTACGCCATTTGCGTATCCTATCTTTTCAATGGGATCTTTCTAATGCCGGTATTTAGAGTCGTTTCTGAAGTGAGCGTTAGAGCTCTAACGACAAAATTCCAGCCGCCTGAAAATAGCAGGAGTTAAGAGCTTTCTGGCTAACGCCGGTTCATAAAGCTCTTAACTACTGTACCCTAAAGTACACTAACACCCATAAACTACCTATGTACCCCTAAACCGAGCTCCCCCCACATCGCCGCCACTCGATTTAAATTTTTAACCCCTAATCTGCCGACCGCCACCTACGTTATACTTATGTACCCCTAATCTGCTGCCCCTAACCCCGCCGACCCCTGTATTACATTTATTAACCCCTAACCTGCCCCCCACAACGTCGCCGCCAGCTACTTAAAATAATTAACCCCTAATCTTCCGACCGCAAAGCGCCGCCACCTACGTTATCCCTATGTACCCCTAATCTGCTGCCCCTAACACCTCCGACCCCTATATTATATTTATTAACCCCTAATCTGCCCCCCTCAACGTCGCCTCCACCTGCCTACACTTATTAACCCCTAATCTGCCGAGCGGACCTGAGCGCTACTATAATAAAGTTATTAACCCCTAACCCGCCTCACTAACCCTATCATAAATAGTATTAACCCCTAATCTGCCCTCCCTAACATCGCCGACACCTAACTTAAATTATTAACCCCTAATCTGACGACCGGAGCTCACCGCTATTCTAATAAATTGATTAACCCCTAAAGCTAAGTCTAACCCTAACACTAACACCCCCCTAACTTAAATATAATTTTAATCTAACGAAATAAATTAACTCTTATTAAATAAATGATTCCTATTTAAAGCTAAATACTTACCTGTAAAATAAATCCTAATATAGCTACAATATAAATTATAATTATATTATAGCTATTTTAGGATTAATATTTATTTTACAGGCAACTTGGTATTTATTTTAACCAGGTACAATAGCTATTAAATAGTTAAGAACTATTTAATAGCTACCTAGTTAAAATAATAACAAATTTACCTGTAAAATAAATCCTAACCTAAGATATAATTAAACCTAACACTACCCTATCAATAAATTAATTAAATAAACTACCTACAATTACCTACAATTAACCTAACACTACACTATCAATAAATTAATTAAACACAATTGCTACAAATAAATACAATTAAATAAACTATCTAAAGTACAAAAAATAAAAAAGAACTAAGTTACAAAAAATAATAAAATATTTACAAACATAAGAAAAATATTACAACAATTTTAAACTAATTACACCTACTCTAAGCCCCCTAATAAAATAACAAAGCCCCCCCAAAATAAAAAATTCCCTACCCTATTCTAAATTAAAAAAGTTACAAGCTCTTTTACCTTACCAGCCCTGAACAGGGCCCTTTGCGGGGCATGCCCCAAGGATTTCAGCTCTTTTGCCTGTAAAATAAAACATACCATACCCCCCCCAACATTACAACCCACCACCCACATACCCCTAATCTAACCCAAACCCCCCTTAAATAAACCTAACACTAAGCCCCTGAAGATCTTCCTACCTTGTCTTCACCATACCAGGTTCACCGATCCGTCCTGGCTCCAACATCTTCATCCAACCCAAGCGGGGGTTGGCGATCCATCATCCGGTGCTGAAGAGGTCCAGAAGAGGCTCCAAAGTCTTCCTCCTATCCGGCAAGAAGAGGACATCCGGACCGGCAAACATCTTCTCCAAGCGGCATCTTCAATCTTCTTCCATCCGGTGCGGAGCGGGTCCATCTTGAAGCAGGCGACGCGGATCCATCCTCTTCTTCCGTTGTCTCCCGACGAATGACGGTTCCTTTAAGGGACGTCATCCAAGATGGCGTCCCTCGAATTCCGATTGGCTGATAGGATTCTATCAGCCAATCGGAATTAAGGTAGGAATTTTCTGATTGGCTGATGGAATCAGCCAATCAGAATCAAGTTCAATCCGATTGGCTGATCCAATCAGCCAATCAGATTGAGCTCGCATTCTATTGGCTGTTCCGGTAGGGATAACGTAGGTTGCGGCGGTTTACGGAGCGGCAGATTAGGGGTTAAAAAAAATATGCAGGGGTCAGCGATAGCGGGGGCGGCAGAATAGGGGTTAATAAGTGTAAGGTTAGGGGTGTTTAGACTCGGGGTACATGTTAGAGTGTTAGGTGCAGACGTAGGAAGTGTTTCCCCATAGGAAACAATGGGGCTGCGTTAGGAGCTGAACGCTGCTTTTTTGCAGGTGTTAGGTTTTTTTTCAGCTCAAACAGCCCCATTGTTTCCTATGGGAGAATCGTGCACGAGCACGTTTTTGAGGCCGGCCGCGTCCGTAAGCAACTCTGGTATCGAGAGTTGCATTTGCGGTAAAAATGCTCTACGCTCCTTTTTTGGAGCCTAACGCAGCATTTGTTTAAACTCTCGATACCAGAGTTAAATTTATGGTGCGGCCAGAAAAAAGCCCGCGGAGCGTTAACAGCCCTTTTACCGCCGAACTCCAAATCTAGGCCTTAGTTTCTAAAAAGGGGACTGGACCTACAAGTCACAGTGAGTTTCCTAGCCTAGAAAGCAATGGCACTGATAACTAAATATTTTTTAAATTAAAGGGACCGTCTAATCAAAAGTAAACTTTCATGATTCAGACAGGGCATGCAATTTTAAACAACTTTCCAATTTACTTTATCATCAAATTTGCTTTGTTCTCTTGGTATTCTTAGTTGAAAGCTAAACATTGGTAGGCTCATTTGCTAATGTCTAAGCCCTTGAAGGCCGCCTCTTTTCTTTTTTTCTTTTTTTTAAAATATATTTTTTATTGAAGGAGTCTGTTCAATTAATGCAATAGTCGTAACATAGTATCACACTCATGGTACATCAAAAAGTATAAAACGAGTCACAAATCCAGACTCGCATATTATTTGGTTAAGGCAAATTATAGAAAGTATCAATTACAAAACACATACATAAACAACAGATGAAATGTCTCAGAAATAAATAAGAAATTTGAAACTAAATGGTTTGAGTGCCTAATTCATAAAAGAAAAAAAGAAAAACACAAAAGATTTTAAGCAGTATTTTTCCCTGGTTATAATATAAAATTGGAAAATTTGGACATATTGGTTCCAAACTAGCTCTCAGCACTATGTGATGTTTCCATCAAGCTTTTATTATATTCATCCCACATTGATTGTAGTACTAGAAAGTTATCTATATTGACGTTTTTATATACAGAATATTCTTCAAGCTCCAATAGCTCGATGACTTTATTTTTCCACATAATCATGGTTGGGTTTTCTTTAGATTTCCAAAGCCTCGCTATAATGATCTTAACACTGTTTATAAAAATCCTAAATAGTGGGATTAGGTATTTAGAGGGGAGACGAACAGACTTATTTAGTAGCCATATCTGGGGGTCAGGGGGAATTGGGGCGCCTATTATAAGCTCCACTTTGTTCATAATGTCATACCAGTAATGATTAATTTGTGAGCACCACCACCACATGTGACCTATGCCACTCCCAACATGACCGCACCTCCAGCATCGATTACCAACTTTAGGGAATAAACGGTACCAACAGTGAAGTTTCTTATAGTTAATCTCCAAGCTGGAGGCTGAGGTAGAGGCCCTCCTAGTATTGAAAAACATGTTAAGCGCCGTTTGAGGTAGAATAATGACTCCCAGTTATCTTTCCAACATGTCAATATAATACAGCAGGTTGCCTGGGAGGGGTGGGGGGTGGAGAAGAATTTTATAAATAATAGAGAGGGAGTCTTTGACTGGAGTCCTGGATAGGTAGAGTTTTTCTATGTTAGTGGGAGAGCGGGTCAAGTTGTGTCCGTGTTTATGAGTGGTGATATAGTTATATAATCTCCTATAAGAGAACCAGTTCCTCGCCCATTTGTACCCTTTATATATCAGTTGATCTTGTGTGCATATGGTGTAATTTATGGAAACATGGTGTGCAAGTATGTCATGGGAGGGGGTGTCTGTAGTAAGGGCCGAAGGATGACACTGGAGAGTCTGGGCTATGATCAAAAGAGGTCAGCGGGCCCGGGCTGGAGGAGAGACAAGGGTAAAGTCTATTGACCACCGCCCACTGGCTCGCAGTCTCTCTCATAATTGGGTTAGAAATCAACTTAACTCTTCTAGAAAAGCCAGGGATCCAGCAAAAGCTAGTGAGAGGTGGCGTCAAATTCATGCTCTCCTCCAGACGGACCTACCTTCTCTGCTCTCCTCTTGTCCTCCAGTCCAGGATTCTCTGTAGGAATATGGCGGACCTATACGCCTCCAAGTTGGGCATTCCCAAGCCGCCAAGGCTTCTGGGTAAGGACATAGTTACTTTATTTATTCTAGGTGGCTTCCGTTGCCATACAAAGGAGCTGAATAAATTCTGAATTTGAGGGATATAGTTGGGGGGAAGAGGGATAGGTTGCGCTTGCATAATATAAAGCAATTTAGGGAAGATAGTCATCTTCAAAGAGTTAATGCGTCCTAACCAGGAGAGCCTTTTAGAGCCCTATGAGGAAAGGTTGCGCATAATAGCAAATTTGATTAGAATATAGTTCTTAAGGAATAACTTATCAAAAGAGTTGGTTAGCTAAATGCCTAGGTATTTCATAGCTCCGTTACAGCACCTGAAAGGGCAGCTATTTTTAATCATTAGGGCCATGCTCTCTGATAGGCCAAAGCCTAGTATTTCAGACTTGCTCTGATTGACCAGGGACTCTGAAAGGTTGTTAAATGTGGAAAGTTCTGTCAAAAGTTGGGGGATCGAGTTTTCAAGTTTAGTAAGAGTAAAGAGGATATTGTCAGCGAGCAAGGAGACCTTGTAATCTTCATGTCCCAAGGCAATACCTGTGATTTCATTATTATTCCTTATTTTAGAAGCTAGTGATTCCACCAGGCAAGCAAAAGTAGGGGTTATAGATTGCAGACCTGACGGGTACTGTTTCTAATAGGGAGATAAGTGCTGAGGGGATATTCTCATTAGTGATATGCCAAATGAGGTGGATATTTTGAACAGTGTTATCCCGCGCCTCATGCCCCGGGACAAATCCAACTTTGTCATTATGAATTATACTAGGGAGGAATCGGTTGATTCCGTTAGTCATTATTTTAGCAAAAAATGTTATATCAGTGTTGATAAGAGAAATTGGGCGGTAATTTGAGATTTGTTCTGAAGATTGATTCAGTTTTAAGATGACTGTGATATGGGATAGGAGCGTGGAGGGAGGGAATGACCAATTTTCGTCGACAGTTTGAAAGTATCTAAGAAGTTGAGGGGGCTAGAATCTCCTTAAATAAGGAGTAGTAGGAATTACTAAACCCATCAAGGTCTGGGGCTTTGCCTTTGGGGAGCAAAAAGATAACACTTAGAATTTCCTCTTCAGAGAAAGGGGCTTCTAGTTCTTCGTTTTGTTTCTTAGTTAACTTGGGGAGCTTTAATTGCTTTAGATATTTAGCTATTTCATCCGGGTTAGGGTCACCAGTCTTATCACGTATATTGTATTGTCTGTCATAATAGTCTTTAAAGGCCAGAGTGATGTCCTTGGTGGAGGATCTCAGCCTACCAGAAGCGTGACGGATTCCCATAATGTAATGTTTACGTGCTCTGTGTTTAAGCTGACAAGCCAGCATTCTCCCTTGTTTGTTAGCTCCTTTGTAATAATGTTTTTTAAGAAAAAGAGCTCTATTTTTGGCCTCGGTTCCTAAGAGAAGACAGAGCTGGTTACATTTGTGTGCAATACTCTCGGACAGGGAAGTATGTTTAAGGAAGCGTTTATGGATGTCTTGCAGTTTGGATAAATCGTCTAGGAGAGATTTAAGGTAAGTATTTTTTTGTTTTAATTTAGCAGTTTTGATGGCAATAAGTTCACCTCTAATGATGCACTTATGGGCATTCCAAATATAGTGGAAGTCTATGTCAGGTGTGTTATTTAATTAAAAAAAATCAATTAATGCTTTTTGTGTTTGGAGGAAGGACAGAGAGTCCCGAAGAAGGGAATCGTCCAGTTTCCAGTTTACATTAGGTAAGTAAGAAGTGGGCCACTCAAGTGAGCAACTAATCTTAGTGTGGTCAGACCATGTGATAGGATAGATGTCAGTGTGAGTAGCATAGGATAGGGTGGAGACATCAATAAGTAAATAGTCGATCCTAGAGTATAGGCAATGGGGATGGGAGTAAAACGGAAAATCTCTCGTGGAGGGGTTTTGGAGTCTCCATGGGTCATGATCGTGAGTTGAGAGAGGGCTGATTTAATCTGCTTTAATGTCTTAGCAGGCACGGAGGAGGAGCCTAGGGAACAATCCTGACTAGGGTAAAATGCAAGATTAAAATCCCTGCCCATTATTAAACTGCCTAGAAACCTCTAATATTTTTTTACATAACTGATGGAAAAAAGGGGAGGGATCATGGTTGGGGGCATAAACGTTCAAAAGGGTTATGGGTTTGCGATAGAGTTTACCCACTATAATTATGTATCTTCCTTCTCTATCTTTATATATGGAGGTATCTTGGAAGGGAGGTTTCTTGCTAATAAGAATCCCTATGCCATTGTGTTTAGTAGAAAGGGATGAAAGGAAGACCGCTCCAAATTTCATTAAGGCTAATTTAGGCACTGAGCCTCTCTTGAAGTGGGTCTCTTGGAGAAATAAATGTCTCTATTACTCTTTTTTGTAATCCCTCAGGACCATTGACCTTTTTTGTGGAGTATTAAGACCTTTAACATTGAGGGATATAATCTTGACCTTTGCTAATGTGTCAGCCATAAGCTTGTTAGGGTTGTACTTTTCACACAATAACGAGAGAAATCCCTGGAACCAGTCATAAGACCAGAAAATACTACAGTGTCTTGAATTAGGCAGGCATTAAGAGACAAGTAATAAACATTGCAATTCATAACTTTAACAACAAACAACAACAGACGCAAGTAAAGAGTAACAACAACATGTGTAAGAAGTGTATTCATTTAGTAAAAATACACCATATCAAGGGGGGGGGGGGGAAGCTGTAGCCTAACTAACTCTCAAAAATAATAGTGAGAACTAAAGGGAGTGGTGAGACAGACCCGCACCGCACATGGCTATATTATCAAGTACAAAGACAGAAATGTTATTCTATGGGGGAGTGACAGAACCAACCCTGGGAGGGGACATGTATACATGGGCCCCTGAGAAGAGAAGGGATTTAAGGTACATCTCAATATAGGGCCAGGGTCTAGCTAATCTTCATTGAATTAGACAGGGACGTATCAAAGGTGTTGAAGTATTAGAAGTGACATACCGGATGTACAGCTAGAAGCCCAAGAAATATTTATATGAACAGCAGAGAAAAACAATACCCAGCGCGCATGTTAAACATACCCCCCCCACAAAGACAATCAGACATTGACAGTAAACATTTTAAGTGTCAACCTATTACCAGACTCAGTTTCAGGTGTCACCGCAGTCACCCCATCCATTCAGGCTATGGGCCGGAAGGAAAGTTTGTAAGGTGGGCCCTATAGGAAAGAAAACAATTATGGAAGTGCAATACTTGAGTTCAAAAAAGGTCCTGATATTCTGGAATTGTCCTGAAAGCAATCCTAGACCCTATACTCACCAAATGATGCGAGAGAAATGCAAAGTCAAAGAAAGCAGGCCCATCAACGTGGGGGGTCACCTTCATCTGAGGGCAAGGGACCCGTCTTCCTCCTCTTGAACTGAACCCTGTGCCACTGTTTCACTGGGATCTTTGCTCCTTGGCTGCAGAAGGGCTGGGTTCAGCCGGGATAGGAGGTAGATTAAGAGCAGTTTCAGCAGGGGGGGGGGGGAGAATTTTATGTTGAGAGATCTGGAGAGGTGATCAAGGTCATTGAAGTCCCTGTAGACAACTTGTGATCCATTATTGGAAACAATCAGGCTGAATGGGAAGCCCCATCGATACTTTATGTGGTGTTCCTGTAGGGTAGCTGTAACTTGGCCTCTCTGTGCCTTTGAATTGTATAGGGCTAAGGTCCTGATTGACTTGAAGAGAGTGGCCTTGATAGTGTGGTTGTTTCTGCCAAATGTCATCTTTAGCGGTATATCGTAAAAATCGGATGACCACGTCTCTTGGGGTGAGGGGGGCTTAGGGAGGGGCCGCAGGGCCCGGCTCTATCAATGTCCTCAGGGAGTAAAGGCGGAGAGTTCGGAGAGTTATGGAGAAAGAAACCAATCAGGAAAGACTTCAGTTGTTCTTGTTGAATGTCCTCGGGGATGTTTGCGGATACGCAGGTTGTTCCTGTGTCCGCAGTTTTCAAAGTCCTCTATTTTGTCTTGTAGTGAATGGACCATGGAATCCTGAATAGAAAGTTGCTGAGTATTTGAACTGACAAGATTGTTCAAAGCATCCTGACCCTTCTCCAAATAATCAATCCTCAAGCCCATCTCGTTTAAATCTTTCTTTAGGTCCCTGATCTCTTCCTTTATAAATGACTTCAGGGACTCCAGGTCAGACTTAGAAGGTAATGTCACCAGTTGTACTTGAATGGCCTGAAGGGAGTCCTGCTGGCTGAGCATATGACCCTGGAAACCTGCAGCAGATTTAGAGTCATTTGTTTGAGCATTGGGATCACTAGTGTGAAAGAAGTTAGAGACGGAGGGAGTCTGCATTGAGGCCTTGGACGGCTTATCCATTTTCTGGCCCTTTTTGGGTGTCATTATATGTGAGTGATAAAATTGGCCCCCAAGTGAGCAGGGAATGGCAGGAATAACGTTGGCTGCCCTACTGTTATGATATTAATTAGCTGTAGAGTCACCCCTCAGGATTATAAACTTTCTTAGCTTATGATTTTATAATGAGTGGAAAGCTTCTATACCCGCTGTTGCAAAATTGAGGCCTCCCAAGCCCTCCTCCGTTATGCAGATATTAATGTAAGGCCCCTTTATTTTGCCAGCAGCCCTGGCTTAATTATGCAAGAGAAAGGGGCCAACGGCACTACTTATATATATATTTTAATTAACCTTCGGTTTCCCACTGAATCAGAGAGGGACTATGGCCCTAAATATTAGTATATAAATGGGATAGAGTTGGTGCTATGTAGTAATGTATTGACAAAATCAACCCAAGAGAGAAAGGAGCTCTCACTTGGAAAAAAAGGACTACATGTATAGCACTCAAAGGGTTAATATGATTTAAATTATTGTTTATTAATTAGCAAAAATATATTGCAAGAAGGGAGATAACTGTACTCAAAAAGTGAACAAAGTTGCTCAACGTTAAAACATAACTTTTATTTAATAAAATTCACACATAAAATGTAAGAAAATACATAGTTAAAAATGCTCTCAGGAGCCCAATAGCGGTCAAGTGACCCTAGTTGTAGTTGGTTAATAAAGAAATATTGAGTTATAGAAATATCCTGCCGGATAGTGAACTTGCTTGTATCTTCAGTAGCTTAAATCAGCGTATTATGCAATGTGTCAAGAGGTTAGATTAAATCCCCCGGGTATAGAGAATCACACTATATTTTCAGCTAGAGTGTAGTATGTTGCTTTTTGTTTGTTACTGGGAGGTGTGACTTCAGTAAGCTAAATAGAGCTAATATGTAACAACTTAGCTGGTAACTGTAACGTTACTAAATTAGCAACCAAAGTTATAAATATCTTCAAAGCTATCTCTGCTTAGTATTGAACATAAGAAATGTAAAGTTGCTCACTTTAATTTAGTGAACGTATATAAAGTTAAAGTGTTCAATACCACTTGCAGTTATTAAGAAGAAACAAAAGGATTATTATATAAACCTGCATCGGCTGATATATCCCCCGGGGGGGTTTAGTAGGCAGCCAATAGTGTGCTTACAAATGTTTAAATACACACAACCAATTACTTTAAGGAATTTAATCCCATTGTACAGATTCTAATAATAGCTTGACAGTTGGTTGCATTAAGGTTTCAGTTAACTTATATGTCAATCTATATATTTAGTCCGGTGTTGAGTTTAAAGTTCTAGATAGCATGCAACTTTTTGTTAAAGTGTTACTAGTAACAGTGTAGATAGCACCTTAGAAAATTGAGCGTGTATCTATATATCCGGTTCTACTCGGACATGACATTGAAAAAATAAATAATAATTCCTAATGTATAGTGGAGCTGCAAGAGGTATAATCAGCAGCACTTCTAGAGTATAGTCTAATTGTATATACGTAATGTTAGTCCGTCCTCCTAAATAGTCAGTAAGAAGAAATTAAAAAATAGGAGAACACTGTATTGTCCATACAAGTCCTTAAAATATTACCTCTAATAAATAGATAAATGAGACAGTACCTACTGTCAATGGTTGGTCAGACCCTAACTATAGGGGTCAAATACTATAAAATATAGTCAAACTGGTCACAGTAGATAAACCTAGATCATAATATCGTGGAGCTCCACAATGCAAGCAGTTTACACTATATTAATGAGCAGGAGTATTAATAAAGTAAGTATGCCAACAAACTAGAAAGAACACCCTGAGGCTGTCTAAAATACAGGAGATCAAAGACTCCTCACCATATCCCTAACGTCCCTGACATGTTTCGCCCTAACGGCTTTTTCAAAGGGTCTTTGAAAAAGCCGTTAGGACGAAACATATCAGGGACGTGTGAGGATTTATTATATAATTAATATGAACCCAGTTGTATCTACTCCACTCAGTCTCACACCAAACCTAGGTACCTTGATAAACTAGGAACCTTATTGTGCTCATTGACTGAGGGTGACCTGTTTAGGTCAAAAGTAAATAACAACTATCTTTAGTTGCTGGAGATATGCACAACAATGTGAATGTGCTAATACTCTCCTAAGTAATATAATAGCATTTGCTAAACAATAGATAATCTCTTTGGATATAGAATAAATTATAACTTTATGTAATTGAAGCTCTGTTAGTATCTCTTTAAATAGATTGTAGCTTATCACTCAGGTACGATGCTTAAATGTTCAGGTTAGTAAAGTTCATATGCAACCTTATTTATGAATGCAGCAGAATTGTTATGGCAGTGTATTGTATGCAGAAATAACCAGGATATATGCAGAAGATGTTAAACATGCACACTTTCCATTAGTAACGTATATGTATAAGCTTGATTTGTTAGTATATACAGTCTTAGGAACATATGAAATTAGCGTAACTTCAGCAATAACTTTATGTTTAGTACGATACCCAACACTTCATGACCAGCGTGTACTTGTGAAGACTTTGCTTGCTAGCAATTCAGTTTTCCTGAGAAGCAGTGTAGAATCCGGCAACAGAGAGGAGCTGCGACACTGACTCCCGGAGTGCTGATGACGTCAGACGCCGAACTACTGCAGACACGCTGTATGTCAGTTAGCGTTTCAGAATGAAGTATGCTGTCCTGTGATTGAAGAGAACTTTGCAGATATAAAGTTAGAAAACAACTTGACGAAAATGGAGAGAGCTTCTTGAAAGTTGTGATCACTCCTCATGTGAATCAAATTACCAAGCATCGATGAATTAGAGAGGAGGGCTTATAAAGGCATAACGGTCATGTGATATTATGTTTAAAGGGACAGTGAAACGTGGAAAACATGAGGTATAGAGATTGAGAATTACTGTGATATGACAGGACACCCCCCTTAACGATCTGCTCCGCAGATCAGGGTTTGGGACGGTCTGGATGTCTGCGATGAAACAGAGATACCAATCTAGGGGCTGATAAGTTAGTGGATGGTTCCCAAGAATCCTCTTCTGATGAATAATTTTTCCACCGAACTAAATACTGTAGAGAATTCTTATAGAATCTAGAATCCAAAATGGAATCAACTTCATATGATACTTCATCCTCAATGAGTGTCGGAACTTGAGTTGTCAAGACTTGATCTCTGACTGGAACATAAGGTTTCAAAAGGGATACATGAAATGTTGGATGTATCTTAAAAGAACTTGGTAGTTGTAAAGTGACAGCATTAGCATTAACAATCCTAATAATTTTGTAAGGACCAATAAACAGAGAACCAAGCTTTTTACTGGGAATGTGAAGCTTCAAGTGTTTAGAAGACAACCAAACTAGATCTCCCACCTTATACTCAGGAGGTTTCGTTCTCCTTAAGTCATAATAACGTTTTTGCCTTTCTTGAGATTGTAGTAAAATCTGTTTTAGTTGAATGAATCCTTCAGCAATTGTATTCACAGTGTCATTTACCAAGGGACAAGAACTTTCTGATCTTTGAAGAAGATGATAAGAGGGATGAAACCCATAGTTAATGAAAAATGGAGTTGTATTGGTAGATGAATTAATGGTGTTATTATATGAGAATTCAGCAGTAGGTAGAAGAGAAGACCAGTTGTCTTGCTGAAATGTACAGTAGCATCTTAGATATTGCTCTAAACTCTGATTAGTCCTTTCGGTCTGACCGTTTGTTTGAGGATGGTAAGCTGAACTCAAACGGCGATCAATATGCAAACTAGAACAGAGTTGTGTCCAAAATCGAGAGGTAAATTGTGTACCCCTGTCAGTCGTAATAGACTTAGGTAACCCATGCAATCTGACAATATGTTTGATGAACAAATCTGCTGTTTCTGAAGCTGTTGTCAAAGTGTGAATAGGTATAAAATGTGCCATTTTTGAAAAGAGATCCACAACAACCAGGATGACTGTGTTGTTAGAAGAGGGAGGTAGATCGACAATGAAGTCTAGGGCAATATCTTGCCAAGGTCTGTCAGCGATTGGAAGAGATAGAAGTAAACCATAAGGGTGAATTCTTTGAGATTTACATTTGGTACATACAGCACACCCTTGTATGTACTGTTTTACAGACTGAATCATATGCGGCCACCAGAAATCCCTTTGAATTAAATGAAGAGTTTTCTTGAAACCAGGATGTCCTGAAAGTGGAATATCATGTGCCATAGCTAAAATGTCATTCCTAAGAGATTCTGGAACATACAGTGCATGACCATGGTAAAAAAATCCATCATTACCTTTATGAATCCTAGAATCATTGATCAATGGATCATTCTGTTGTTGTTCTTTGAGAATAGATGTTTTCCCCACTAAGAGGCCAATGAATTTTTCTGGTGGTATTATTGAGTTTAGTTCAGAACTCTCAGTTAATGGAGTTGAATATCTAGATAGAGCATCTGCCTTTGTATTTCTTACTCCTGGACGATAAGTAATTATAAAATCAAATCTAGTAAAGAATAAACTCCATCTGACTTGTCTGGAAGAAAGACTTTTGTTAGTTTTTAGATATTGTAGATTACGATGATCTGTAAATATGATGATTGGAAATCTTGCGCCTTCTAATAGATGTCTCCAAAATTCTAATGCAGCCTTGATGGCTAGAAGTTCTTTTTCCCCAATTGGATAATTAATTTCGGCCGAATTCATAACCCGAGAATAATATGCAACAGGATGAAGCATGTTGGTAGAAGAATCTCTTTGAGACAGAATGGCTCCTATTGCAAATTCGGATGCATCTACTTCTAATGTATATTGTTTCGATGGATCTGGGAATTGTAGAATTGGAGCGGTAATGAAACTATGTTTGAGAGCGTTAAAAGAATCATCTGCCTGTTGGTTCCAGTGGTATTTGTTATTCTTTCGGGTGAGTAGTGTGAGAGGTTTTGCGATAGTAGAGAAACCTTTAATAAATTTTCTATAAAAATTTGAGAATCCTAGGAATCTCTGGAGCTCTTTCTTATTTTTTGGAATAGGCCAGTTAGTGATAGCTTGTACTTTGTTGTCCTCCATGGATATTCCTTTTGGTGAAATATGATACCCCAGGAAAGAAATAGTATCAGAATTGAATATACATTTTTCTGCCTTAACATATAAGTTGTTCTGTCTTAATCTTGAAAGAACTGTTCTGACATGTTGTATGTGATCCTCTTTGGAATTTGAATAAATGAGAATATCGTCCAAATAAATGACAATGTATGTGTCAAGTAAATCTTTGAAAACATCATTAATGAAAAACTGAAAAGTTGCAGGTGCATTGCACAAACCAAAAGGCATGACACAATACTCATAGAGACCATACCTAGTGCGAAAGGCAGTTAACCATTCATCACCTTTGCGAATTCTAATTAAATTATATGCACCTCTTAAATCCAGTTTGGTGAAAATGGTAGCACCCTGTAACCTCTCTATGAGTTCTGGAATAAGAGGTAAAGGATATCTATTTTTTATTGTACAGTTGTTCAGTTGTCTATAGTCAATTATAGGCCTGAGACTGTCATCTTTATTCTTCACGAAAAAGATCCCGGCACCAGCTGAAGATGTAGAAGGCCGAATAAAACCTGTCTTAAGATTTTCCTCAAGATATCCTTTGAGATGAAGCAGTTCTGGTTCAGAGAGTGGATATATACGACCATAAGGGATTTTACTGTTTGGTTTTAAATCGATAGGACAGTCGTAGGGTCTGTGGGGAGGTAGAGATTGAGCCTCAATCTTATCAAAAACATCATAAAAATCTGAGTACTCTGTTGGTATATTTGTGATATCAACCTGTAATATAGTTTGTGATTGTGTACAGTGTTTTTTACAATATGGTGAGTCGAAGGAAATAGTACCACTATTCCATGAGATGTTTGGTTGATGTTTCTTTAGCCATGAAAGTCCTAGAATTATGGGGTACAAAGGAGAATGAATAACCTCAAAGGTACACAATTCAGAGTGACCTGATGAAAATGTTAATGATAATGGATCTGTATGATGGGTAACAGGACCTGAATTGATAAAAGAACCATCAACAACTCGAATAGGTAATGCAATTAATTTTTTAATTATAGGAATCTTGTGATTTTCAACAAAGGATGAATGAATGAAATTATTAGTTGCTCCTGAATCGATTACCACCTGGGCTTTAAGTTGATGTTGATCCCACTGTAGACAAACAGAAAGAGTAAAGTGAGATGAGTTTTTTATAACAGTCTCATTTAAATGAGCTATCTCTTGCTTACCCTTTTTTGATTTTAACAGAATTGGACACTCCTTTACTCCGTGGTCCTTAGCAGCACAATATAAACAAAGATTAAGTTGTCTTCGTCTAGCCTTTTCTTCAGGTTTAAGAGGACCTTTGACAAAACCTATCTCCATAGGCTCATCTGTTGAACGGACAGTGGAAACTGAATGAGAGCTATAGGCTTTCTTGGTGGATAATTCTGATGACCCTCTTTCAATCTTCCTTTCCCTCAAACGACGATCAATAGATATAGACAAGGTCATAAGATTTTCTAAGTCCTTAGGAATAACCACACGTGCCAATTCATCTTTTAGAGCATCCGCTAATCCAATACGGAATTGATTTGTCAAAGCTGGGTTATTCCACTGTGTGTCAGGTGCCCATCTTTTGAAATCAGTTATATATTCTTCTACAGGGCGTCTACCTTGTCGCAAATGTCTGATAGAATTTTCTGCTGAAGCTTGTTTGTCGTGATCTTCATATAGTAAGGACATGGCATTAAAAAATGATTCTAATGAGTTTAAGATAGGATCTTCTTTCTCATAGTATGCATTAGCCCATGCCTTGGCTTCACCAGTGAGATAAGAAATTACCGTTAGAACTTTAACCCTTTCGGTAGGATAGGTTCTTGGTTTCAATGAAAATAATAAAGTACATGAATTTTTAAAGTCTCTAAATTGAGTTCTGTCTCCAGAAAATCTCTCAGGTGGACATATTTGTGGCTCAGGAGAAACAAGAGGTGATGGTAAAGTTTGAGCAGGTACATGATCCCTAATATATTTTCGTAATTCCTGATTTTCAACTTGGAGGTCCCTAAGACCCTGGATCATTATATCCATATTTTGAGAAAGGGTTCCAACACGGTTGGACAATTCAGTAACATCCATTATAGATACAAGTGGGTTAAGGGAGGCTTGGTAATATGTGAGGATTTATTATATAATTAATATGAACCCAGTTGTATCTACTCCACTCAGTCTCACACCAAACCTAGGTACCTTGATAAACTAGGAACCTTATTCTGCTCATTGACTGAGGGTGACCTGTTTAGGTCAAAAGTAAATAACAACTATCTTTAGTTGCTGGAGATATGCACAACAATGTGAATGTGCTAATACTCTCCTAAGTAATATAATAGCATTTGCTAAACAATAGATAATCTCTTTGGATATAGAATAAATTATAACTTTATGTAATTGAAGCTCTGTTAGTATCTCTTTAAATAGATTGTAGCTTATCACTCAGGTACGATGCTTAAATGTTCAGGTTAGTAAAGTTCATATGCAACCTTATTTATGAATGCAGCAGAATTGTTATGGCAGTGTATTGTATGCAGAAATAACCAGGATATATGCAGAAGATGTTAAACATGCACACTTTCCATTAGTAACGTATATGTATAAGCTTGATTTGTTAGTATATACAGTCTTAGGAACATATGAAATTAGCGTAACTTCAGCAATAACTTTATGTTTAGTACGATACCCAACACTTCATGACCAGCGTGTACTTGTGAAGACTTTGCTTGCTAGCAATTCAGTTGTCCTGAGAAGCAGTGTAGAATCCGGCAACAGAGAGGAGCTGCGACACTGACTCCCGGAGTGCTGATGACGTCAGACGCCGAACTACTGCAGACACGCTGTATGTCAGTTAGCGTTTCAGAATGAAGTATGCTGTCCTGTGATTGAAGAGAACTTTGCAGATATAAAGTTAGAAAACAACTTGACGAAAATGGAGAGAGCTTCTTGAAAGTTGTGATCACTCCTCATGTGAATCAAATTACCAAGCATCGATGAATTAGAGAGGAGGGCTTATAAAGGCATAACGGTCATGTGATATTATGTTTAAAGGGACAGTGAAACGTGGAAAACATGAGGTATAGAGATTGAGAATTACTGTGATATGACAGGACGTTAGGGATATGGTGAGAAGTCTTTGAGCTCCTGTATTTTAGACAGGAAATTTTTACTTTTTTATTGAAATAAACTTAGCGATTAGCTTATTGGAATATTAACTAATGCATTGATGTGTTCACAATGACCAAACTTTACCTTCACTTTAAGATGTTGTTGGCAGTTTCCATACGTCATCAATTGGGGCAGTTTGTTTTTTTCCTCCCAGGGTGTACACTGGCGTCTTTCCCAATGGAGGTCTGTGGAGAACAGCTTCACAGTTAGCGCCAAAAATGTTGCATTATTGCACTCTCCATAGCGCTGCCATTATGAGTTATTGAAAAACCTCCTTGTGCTGTGCGTTATGGTGCGTCAAGCTCCATACCGAACAAAAGCCAAGGGCTGAGTTTATGTGCTTGTGCACGCTTTCCCGCATAGACATCAATGGGGAGAAAGTGTTAAAAAAAAACTCCTGCGATCGCGTAATGGAGATCGCCATAACGCAACGCCATTGATGTCTATGGGGAAAAGAAAGTTATGTTTAAACCTAACACCCTTACATAAAACCCTAGTCTAAACACCCCTAATCCGCCGCCCCCAAAATCGCTTATGCTAAATAAAGTGATTAACCCCTAATCCGCCGCTCCCCAACATCGCCTACACTAACTAAAAATATTAACCTCTAATCCACTGCTCCCTGACATCACAGACACTAAATAAAGTTATTAACCCTTAATCCGCCATTCCCTGACATTGCCTACACTAACATTAAAAAAGGTATTTAAAATTTCTGCATTTGATACATCTATATACAGAGGAAGCAATACAGCTTACAGAAGATCCCCAAGGCAGAACACTGTACGATGTGCAACCTCATCACAGAAACTGTGCTATGTCTGCAGAAAGACCGGCCGTGGCAGTTAAAAAAATTTTTTGCCTGCACTTTTAATTTTTGCCTGCAGGTGTCCCTGTTCCATTCTCTCTCAGTGTAATAAAAACACCCCCTAACCTACAATAAACTACCAATAGCCCTTAAAAGGGCCTTTTTTAGGGCATTGCCCTAAGTTAAACAGCTCTTTTACCTTAAAAAATGACCATGTCCTCTCCTAAAAGTAAACCCCCCACCCAACTAACCCCCCAAAATAAAAAACCTAACTATAAAAAATCCTAAGCTACCCATTGCCCCTAAACTGGCAGTTGTTTGTGCATTGCCCTTAAAAGGGCGTTCAGCTCTTTTACTGCCCTTAAAAGGGCATTCAGCTCCTTTACAAGTGCCCATCCCTAATCTAAAAAGAAAAACCGACCCAAAATAAAAACCCCAAAAAACCACACTAACCCCATAAAATCTACTCATAGTTCCTGAAGTCTGGACATCCATCTTTATCCAGGCAGCAAGAAGTCTTCATCCAGGCGGCGCGGAGCGAAGCTATCCTGGAGGGCGATGACATCCTGCACGGAGAGTCCTCTTCATACGATCACCGCCGTACACTTAAGTTGAATGCAAGGCACCCATTTCAAAATTACGTACCTTGCATTCCTATTGGCTGATTTTGATTCTTCAAATTGAAATCAGCCAATAGGATAAGAGCTTCTGAAATTCTATTGGCTGTTCAAATCAGCCGATAGGATGAGAGCTACTGAAATCCAGTTGGCTGATTTGAATATTCAACTTCAGTATAGGGCAGTGATTGTAGGAAGAGGACGCTCTGCGCAGGATGTCATCGCCCTCCAGGATAGCTCCGCTCCATGCTGCCAGGATGAAGATAGAAGACGTCCCCGAGATGGATGAAGGTGTCGCCGACTGGATGAAGACTTCTCGCCGCCTGGATGAAGATGGATGTCCGGACTTCAGGAACCGTGAGTAGATTTTATGGGGTTAGTATTAGGTGGCTTTTTTTTTTTTTTTTTTGGGTGGGTTTTTCTTCTAGATTAGGGATGGGCACTTGTAAAAGAGCTGAATGCCCTTTTAAGGACAATGCTCATACAAATGTCCCTTTAGGGGCAATGTGTAGTTTAGGATTTTTTAGAGTTAGTTTTTTTTATTTTGGGGGGTTGGTTGGGTGGGGGGGTTTACTTTTAAGGGGGACTTAGATATTTTTTAAGGTAAAAGAGCTGTTTAACTTAGGGCAATGCCCTACACAAGGCCCTTTTAAGGACTATTGGTAGTTTATTGTAGGTTAGGGGGTGTTTTTATTTTGTGGGGGCTTTTTTATTTTTATAGAGCTATTATATTAGATGTAATTGTTTTCATTTTTGAGTGCAGAATGGATGTTGTGTTTCAGGCTAAAATGCTTGCAGTATAGCTATACCGCCGTGACTCGTAATATGTGTTCCCGGCCATTCCACGCGAAATGGCCAATTTTTCAGCAGTATAGTCGTACTGCAAAACTCGTAATCTAGCCGAATGAGATTAATGAAGGGTAAACAAATGGCAACATGCATATGTTTATAATTATTATATGATTGTTAAATGTATGTATTGAGGTACATTTAGATCGCTCACTTATATACATTTTGCCTGATGAATAAGAGCCAAGAAACATATGCATTTTGCCAGAGTGAATGAGAGCAATTTATTGTAATGTTTTTAATAAAATTGATGTAAATACATTTGTGGCTGTGAAGAGTGATTTGATGTATCAAGAACTGGTTATGGGAGAGTTTACCGAGCTATTCTGATGTCTCAGCTTATTTTGCTTACATCTGCTATATGGGTATCAACTTATTATGAGTACCTTTCTGGAATTCAGATAGGAAAATAGTATTGCAAAGCCTTTTGATACACTATGTGGTGCTTTTGTGATTTCATATAAAGTGTCTATAGGAAGTATTTTTTAACATTTTGAATCTCTAGCTTTTGACTATATCTGCAGAATCAAGACTCAAATGTTCCTAGAATCCATTCAAACCAAATCTAGAAGCTATTCTTCACCTTGCAATTTGCCTTTAGTTCTGGAATCATTGATGGGAATTCTTTTTGAGTCTTTTGAAAAAACATAATTTTGGGACCTCCGTGGCAATTAATTAAGCTAGAACATTGTGAAACTTCAAGCTCTTGGTATACAGAAACCTTACCCTGTATTCCATAAAGAAATTGTAGTAATTCATACAAAATATGTGATTTTTTCTAAAAAAGTGACTAACTTCCATGTTTATCAAGATATATTTTAGGTTAAGAAAGAAATATTCAGGCTGTAAACTTTGAATGTAATAAGGTATCTTCAAATCTATCTCAAATGCATAATTAATTGGATAAAATCTCCTAGTATTTTTGACATTATACAGGGCCAACAGAAGGGTTATTCCTATGCAAAGATAACACTGTGAATTGCTTAGCATATTGTTAATGCTTAAAAAGAGGTGGACGAGGAGGAGGTGACAAGCTTAGAGCAAAGTTCAAGAGCCGTTTCTTCACTCAGGAGAGCATAAACTGTTTGATAAATATCCAACATTATATTGTGTATCCTCTCTAATACACAAGTATACTCCAGCCCGCCCACTAAGATCCAACAATGACCTGCTCCTTGCATCCGCGACTATCACCTCCTCTCATGCTAGACTGCAGGACTTCTGTCGTGCAGCACCTACCCTCTAAAACACTCTCCCTCGTGCTGTCAGGCTTTGCCCTAATCTGTCCTCCTTTAAATGTTCCCTGAAAACTTTTCTGTTAATTTCACTTACCTAAAATTTCTCTAATCTAACTCTGTATTAACATCTTTCTCAATCTTGCAGTCCTCACCTCCTGTTTCTGAACCTCCTACCCTTCTAGATTGTAAGTTCCCATGGAAATAGGGCCCTCAATTCCTGCTGTATATTTTTGTAAAATTTGTCCTGTCTATTACAAGTTTTATATTATTGTTTTATTTAAATGAATTGTATCCATGGTCAGAGCTGCGGAATATGTTGGCGCTTTATAAATAAAGTATAATAATAATAATAATAATAATAAACCTGATTTTTGGCATGCTGCTATGTGTACTAAATAAATTACATTTTTGGTAGCTAAACCAATTTTTTTCATTGGGAAGTATTGTCATTAAAAGGGCCAAGACAATTTGAATTTATTACATTTCTATAATTTGTCTCCTCACTAGGAAATAATCACTAGGTTCCTCACTCATTTATCTATCTTCATGTCTATTGCCATTCACTATTAATACAGGGTCTGAAACATTCCATTCATTTTAAGTTCAGTATGTTGGAGCTGTGATGATAGCAGGATGTGATGTCACTAGCATGTGGGCGGGGCTTAGGTCCGGTGTCTGTGTCGCAGTTAGTTTAGTACAATCAACCTGTCTGGATGTGTATTGCTATGCTCTGTAATAAAATAGAGTTGTACCATCATTGCTGTGTCCTGCATATGTCCTGCATCTCATGACATGGTGTCAGAAGTTCTGGACTACGCTTCTGTTTCTGATGATGACGATGTCAAAGTTTACCCCACCTGAGCCTTTTGACTTTTCTCAGCCTGCAGCTTGGCCCACATGGCGTCAGCGGTTTCAGCGCTTCAGGATTGCATCCAAACTGAACAAGGAGAGTGGTGAAGTACAAGTTAATTCTCTTTTATATTCTATGGGGAAAGATGTAGAGCCAGTGTTCAATGCTTTTACTTTCCAAGAAGGGGACGAAGTTAACTTTGATATAGTTATGGATAAACTCAGTGCCCACTTTGTGCCCAAAAGAAATGTGATTCATGAGAGAGCTTGTTTTCACAAACGTAATCAGCGTGTGGGAGAATCTGTGGAGTCATTTGTGCGCAGCCTGTATGAATTAGCTGAATTCTGTGAGTTTGGTGTTGCTAAAGAAGAGCAAATCAGAGACAGAATAGTTATTGGAATTGCAGATGCTGAAGTCTCCCTGAAGCTGCAGTTAGAGCCTGATTTAACGTTAGACGGGGCTATTAGGATGGCCCGCCAGAGTGAACTGGTGAAAAAGCAAAGTGCTGATCTGAGGTCTGAGAGTATTGTGGATGAAGTGCAACAGTCTAGGAAAATTACTAGTGAAAGGCACAGTGTGAGCGGTAGATCTAAAGTACTGGAAAGGCCTAGAAGTGGATGGGCGCAACATGGCCGATGCACACGGTGCTACCGGGCTCATGATCAGAGTGCTATATGCCCGGCCAGAGATAAAAGATGCAGAAAATGTAACAGAATAGGCCATTTTGAAGTGGTGTGTAAAACTGAATACATTAAGGAGATGCAGGTGGACAGTGACCAGGAGGGTCAGGAAGTGTCTTTTGTGGGGTCTGTTGTGGAACGGACAAGCTCAGAGGAAGATTGGAAAGTTACCTTTACTGTAATGGGAGCCAATGTTGATTTTAAGATTGACACAGGAGCTGATATCACTGTAATGTCTTTTGCTGAATTTATGAAACTGCCTCGACAGCCCCAGCTGGCGAAGGTTACTACAAATGTTCATAGTCCTGGTGGCCGCATTGATTGTGTGGGGAAATTTCTTGCCAGCTGTGAGTACAAACAAAGGAAGTTCACCATGTGGGTGCATGTGATCCGAGGTCAGTGTGTTAACAGTTTATTGAGCAGAAAAGCAGCCTGTGACTTGGGCCTCGTGGCCAGAGTGAATGAGATCTCTGAAGATATGTTTGGCGAGTTGGGCCTACTGAGCTGCAAACCTGTCCGTATAGCACTTAAAAGTGACGCAGTCCCGTACAGTATTTCTACTCCTCGTAGAATTCCGTTCCCGCTCATGCCTCAAGTGGAGAAAGAGCTCATGCGCATGAAGTCTATGGGGGTTATTGAAGAGGTTGTTGAAGCAACTGATTGGTGTGCCCCCATTGTTCCAGTTGCAAAGAAAAACGGAAAGGTGCGCATCTGTGTGGACCTGAAAAGGTTGAATGAGGCAGTGAAGAGGGAGAGATTTGTGCTGCCGACACTGGAAGATATAGCCCCGAAGTTGGCTGGGGCGAAGTTCTTTTCCACATTAGACGCTTCTAGCGGCTTTTGGCAGATCCCCCTGGATCCAAAGTGCCGCAAACTGACTACCTTTATCACTCCGGTAGGTCGGTTCTGTTTCTGCAGACTTCCCTTTGGGATATCCTCCGCTCCTGAGATCTTTCAGAGGGAAATGAGTTCTCTCCTGAGTGGCCACGTGGGCACAGCAGTCGTCATGGACGACATTCTAGTGTATGGGTCTACAGTGGAGGAGCATGATCAGCGTTTGAGTTGTGTGCTGCAGGCTATCAAAGAGTCTGGGCTGAAGCTGAATAAAGAAAAATGTCATTTTAGGAAAACTGAATTATGCTACTTTGGGCATATCATCAACGGGGATGGCATCAAGCCGGACCCCGAGAAAATTCGGGCTATCGAACAGATGAAAAGCCCTTCTGATGTACATGAGCTGAGACAGATATTGGGCCTTGTAAATTACGTGGGCAAGTTTCTTCCAGATTTATCTACAGTTTTGCACCCTATCACAGAGTTGCTTAAGAAAGATGTTGCCTGGGTCTGGGGACCCTCACAAGAAAAAGCGTTCCTGCATGCTAAGTCCCTGCTGGGGTCTGCCCCAGTGCTGGGGTTCTACGACCCTTCAAAAAAGACTGTGGTTAGTGCTGATGCAAGCAGTTATGGGTTGGGGGCTGCACTCCTGCAGCTGAATGACAACAAACTACAGCCCATCGCCTACTGTTCCCGCACACTGACGGCTGCGGAGTCAAAATACGCTCAAATTGAGAAAGAGTGCCTGGCTGCAGTTTGGGCCTGTGAGCGCTTTCAGCGTTATCTAGTGGGTTTGGAGAAATTTAGTCTGGAAACTGACCACAAACCGCTAGTCCCTCTTATCAATTCTTATGACATCGACAAAACACCCTTGAGATGCCAGAGACTTTTAATGAGACTACTCAGGTTCAATGTTCAGGCAGTGCATGTGCCGGGGAAGCAGCTGGTTGTGGCAGATACACTGTCCAGGCTCCCGCTGGCTGCTGCTGAAGAATCCTCCACGGAGTCGGATGTAAAAGTGTATGTTGATTCAGTTCTGGCCTCTAAGTCCATTTCTTCAAGGAAACTGGAAGAGATAAAGAAAGAGACATATTTGGACACAGATCTGCAGGAAGTTATAAGGTACATAAGAGATGGCTGGCCCGAGAGCCGGGCAGCCTGGATGTCTTTAAATGCTTACCAGCCAGAGAGGTCGCAGCTCACGGAGCTGGAGGGGTTGGTGCTGTTCCAAGACCGTATTGTAATTCCTGTCAGCATGAGGAAGGAGATGTTAAACAGGATTCATGATGGCCACTTAGGCATTACAAAGTGCAGAGAAAGAGCAGCTACAGCTGTGTGGTGGCCTGGGATCAGCTCCGACATTGCAAATCACGTGTCTAAATGTGCCTTTTGCCGGGAACGCCGGCCTACTCAGGGAAGGGAGCCCTTAATGTCTACTCCGCTGCCTGCGGGGCCGTGGCAGAAAATAGCTGCTGATTTGTGCGAACTGCACGGGAAAAAGTTTCTTGTTGTTATCGACTACTATTCCAGGTATTTGGAAATAGCACCCCTGAATGATATCACAAGTCAGGCCGTTATCATTCGCCTGAATAGAGTTTGTTCGCCCGCTGGGGCATTCCAATGGAGCTGGTGAGTGATAATGGCATGCAGTTCGCTTCTACAGAGTTCAGCAGGGAATATGATTTTGTACATTCCACGTCAAGTCCACATTATCTGCAGGCCAACGGAATGGCTGAAAGGGCAGTTCAAACAACAAAATTCATCCTAAAGCAATCTGAACCGTACCTAGCCCTCTTGTCATACAGGGCGACGCCCATTCAAGCCACCGGGTTTAGCCCGGCACAGCTGATGCTAGGACGCCAGATTCACACCACTTTACCCTCAGTGGGTGTCTTCAAGCCGCCTGGCCCTGTTCCTCGGGACGAAGTCCTTAGGAGGGATGAAGAGGCCAAAAAGGGTTATCGTTTCTTCTACGACAGGAGACATTCTGTCAGGCCTTTACAGGAACTGAAAGCGGGCCAAAGTGTCAGAATTAAACTGGATGATGAGAAGAAATGGAAGACGCCTGCTACGGTAGTGGGCCGCTCTCCAGAACCAAGGTCTTACACAGTCCTTACAGAGGGAGGGACGGTTACACGCCGTAACCGAAGACATCTTCAGCCTGTACCTGAGAGTCTGGAACCGGATACCTCAGTACCACCGCCGGTGGGATCTCCTGTTCTAAGAGAGGTGCCTTCCCCTCAGCAAGATCATAGCGGGGATATATCTTTGCCTCCAGCAGACTCTTGTTCACCATCTTCTGTATCAGAGGACAGTTCATGCAAAGTTACATCAAGCGGAAGAGTGGTGAGGCTTCCGGCCCGATACAGGGACTGACTTTAGCTAGAACAGTGACCGGAAGTATGGGCAGAATAATCCCATGGTCACTGTGGACTAGGGTAGTCTACCCCGATGTCCAAGTCAGGATGTAATTTATTTGTTCATGTTTTCTAATCTATCTGTTTTTATAATGTTCTAAAACAAAATGTTGTGTATACCCTGTTGGTGTACCTTGTTATTTAATATATGTGAATGTATGCTTTGCCTTTGAAAAAGGGGAAGATGTGATGATAGCAGGATGTGATGTCACTAGCATGTGGGCGGGGCTTAGGTCCGGTGTCTGTGTCGCAGTTAGTTTAGTACAATCAACCTGTCTGGATGTGTATTGCTATGCTCTGTAATAAAATAGAGTTGTACCATCATTGCTGTGTCCTGCATATGTCCTGCATCTCATGACAGGAGCCTAGGTTCTTCATAGGTAAATATTTGTCTTGGGATTCAATTTTTTATGTCTCTCAGTTTTACATTGAAAAAGG
Organism: Bombina bombina; assembly: GCF_027579735.1. NCBI lineage: Eukaryota > Metazoa > Chordata > Amphibia > Anura > Bombinatoridae > Bombina > Bombina bombina. Next base: position 883,045,546 of record NC_069499.1, read on the forward strand.
AAGATTTTTTTTTCTTAATTTAGTACTAAATTTAGGCTTACAGGGCATTGTACTCAAAATGTTCTTTTAAATGTTACATCTAAAAGAAAATATTATGAAATGTATTATAGTGCTTTTTTTTATATAAATAGTGAATGTTCCTGTGTAGAATAAATAAAAACATTTTTAGGTATTAATTATGCACATACAGTTCCTGTAAATTCCTCTTTAAAAAAATATAACTCATTAAAGACAGCCAACGTTCCCTTTTCTCTTTCTTTTAAATCCTCTTTCTCCTTCTTTTACCTCTTTCATTTGCTCTGTGTACAGTACTGGACATGCAAGGAAGGCACTGCCTTACAACTTTTGGCCAACTCGTACTTTTGAGATTTGGGGGCTGCAGTAATAAATGTGGATACATAGGGGCCGATTTATCAACTTGCGGGTGGACATGATTCAATGTAGCGAATCATGTCCGCCCGACATCGATAAATGCAGACAGCATACACTGTCGGCATTTATCATTGCACAATTATTTCTTGTGAAATGCTTGCACAATGCCGCCCCCTGCACATTCACGGTCAATCGGCCGCTGGCAGAGGGCGTCAATCATCCCAATCGTATCTGATCGGGTTGATTGCTGTCCACTGCCTCAGAGGTGGCGGATGAGTTTAGGAGCAGCGGTCTTAAAACCGCTGCTTCTTAACTTAAGTTTCTAGCATGCCGGAAACTTCGGCGGTAGATTGCTGCATCTGCTGTTTAATAAATCTACCCCATAATCTGTTATTGCCCTGCTACAGCCATCACTGATTGTATATATGTATCATATACTGTATGTATCTATCTATCATTATACAGGGCAGCATTAATACTGTTACTATTGCTTACTACTGAGTTACCTTTGAGGGGGACAAAAAACAATTGCACCAGGGCCCTCTGTTGAGAAGGTCTGCTTCCGGATGCCCCTCTCTTCAAATATGTTTATACATATATCTATATCTAAAAGAAAACAGGGGTTTCAATCCTTGGATTGAAAGGTGTGTACACTGTATAGCACTCTTGTCCTAAGGAGAGTGGCTGAAAGTTAGAACAATCATTAGGGAGGAGGAAAGCAGAGTTATCCGCAAACAATTTAAAATATAACCTTTATTGGGTATTACTTAAAAATACAAATAAATCCACAAACAAACATATAATATGTTAAAAACAAAGGATGTTGATGAGGTTATAATAGCTGCGTGTTCTATTCAACACAGAAAATGCCTTATGATGTCAAGTCTAACCTTGGATTAAGTTTCCAAGGTTGGGATAATATAGAGTTCTGATTAATAGAGATAATAGAATATTTTAGGAAAGGGGTATTATCATTGGTGTGACTTAGTATTAGTATTGAATAAGCTAAGAATCAGTATTATGCTGAAATAGCTTTATTTGATACCTATTATGGCCTTTAATATAAATTTTCATCAATAGGTGGTACCTTATGTATAAAGTCACATTCAATGAACCCCAGTTTATGATCTCTATTGGGTGCACTGTTGATACAGATCAAATGGTGTTCAATTTATCGTCAGTGAAATATTATAAAATTAGAAGAAATACAATACTCCTCTTTTATCCACTGTTGTCATTAGTGTTAGATATTTCACATAGGAATATTATATTACTACCTATATAATTATCATATAATTACCCAGGTCATAAATGATTTACAAGAACAAAGGGAATAACCCAATAGGGGGCGCTACTAAGAACGGTGTATAATATATATGTAGGCCCACGTGACCATATATGGATGTTTCAGACAAACAATCAACAAAGTACTAATATAACATAGATACAATGTAAGTGTGTGTATTCACAATATTATACCCAATCCTAGATCAGGATGATAGACAAATATACAAAGTCCAGGATAACCCAATCTGGTATAGGTATCTGTCTTCTATGGGACTGGAGGCAGCACTCGATCTTCACCCTCCAAAGGTTATAAATCTAAAATCAAACACAGGAAAGAGGCGCCGTATGTGTGAATCTGAAGAAGCCAACGACAAATATAAGACATGTGCAGGGTACTCACAATGTGAAAAGGCACTCCAATGTGCCTATAGGGGCAGGCTGGTATTCACAGCAAACCAGCTGGCTGAACCGGCTAACCAGGATACCCAAGGTAGAGGACTCTATGTCTTGATGGACTGTGTATACTGGATCCAGCAATGTGGGAACAGGAGCTAGGTGCAAACACAGGCACACCACTGTGTGAATCTGTAGGAGTACACAGGTAAATATGCAATCTGTGCAGGGTACTCACATTCTGTAGCGGCACTCAGTTGTGCTCACCTGGGTTATTATATGATAATTCTATAAGAAGATTTTATCATTTCCGATAACAGTGTACTAAGAAGGAGTATTTAATTCCCTCCTCAGGAATCTTTATAAATAATTACATACCCATAACCTAGGTAGTAATATAATATTCCTATGTGAAATATCTAACACTAATGACAACAGTGGATAAAAGAGGAGTATTGTATTTCTTCTAATTTTATAATATTTCACTGACGATAAATTGAACACCATTTGATCTGTATCAACAGTGCACCCAATAGAGATCATAAACTGGGGTTCATTGAATGTGACTTTATACATAAGGTACCACCTATTGATGAAAATCTATATTAAAGGCCATAAAAGGTATCAAATAAAGCTATTTCAGCAGAATACTGATTCTTAGCCTATTCAATACTAATACTAAGTCACACCAATGATAATACCCCTTTCCTAAAATATTCTATTATCTCTATTAATCAGAACTCTATATTATCCCAACCTTTATATTATATGTTTGTTTGTGGATTTATTTTTATTTTTAAGTAATACCCAATAAAGGTTATATTTTAAATTGTTTGCGGATAACTCTGCTTTCCTCCTCCCTAATGATTGTTCTAACTTTCAGCCTTAGGACAAGAGTGCTATACAGTGTACACACCTTTCAATCCAAGGATTGAAACCCCTGTTTTCTTTTAGAATAAAATAAGTACACAGCACCTCACTCTGGAAATCATTCCAAATTCACTTAAAAATTATTATTCTTCACAGAGGATCCTAAGTACATCCATATAGTAGTGCCATTAGTCCTGTTCTATGTGTGTGTGTGTAAGTGACATAAATTCTTCCATTTTCATACTATCCAGACTAAATATTTATACCCCCATTAACTAAAATAAACACAAGACACTGTTACTATTTTATAATGAAGCAAATTAGAAGTGCTGCCTTATAAACTGTTTGGAGCCCAGCTGTGTAGGCTTTTATTTATATAAATGCTTTCCACAGGAGAAATAAAAAAATTACAAAACAGCATTTACTTACCCACCCTCATCACCAACATAATGGTCTAAATCACTACCTTACTAGTAACCCTTTATGTGCTGAACTGTGCAGGTGCAATAAAAAATATATTTAATCCTTAATTAAAATACTAAAGGTAGACATGTTACGCATTTTCTGCTATCCAGGAAAATACATAATATATTTTGTTCTAGTACAGACAAGTAAGTTATTTAACAATAAGTAACCTAAAGGCCAATAATTATACAATTACAATAATAAAACGTATCCCCTGTTGTTCACCTCAAAACAAGAATATATTAGTAGAGAAGATCTGGTCTCGGAAAGAAAAGCAACAAACTGCACTCATTTTTAATTCTCCTGCAGAGCTCAGTGGAAAGCTAATCATTCACTCTCTAATTAGTATCCCTTCTGCCACAACTGGCGCAAGGGAAGACAAAAGAGGTATCCGCTTCATTATAAAAGCAAGCTTGGCAATCCTTAAATGTCTTTCTTCTCTGCGGGTTGTATACACAGATCAGGGGCAAATAGAATGCACAATTAAAAAGGTTTGCTGGCACTGTCAGTGTGTGACCATGCATTCTTAATCTACCAGCTCCTTGCCCAGCAGAGACATCCCAGCGCACTTAGTCTTAACTTCCACCAAGTGTCCTGTTTATTAGCTTGCCCAAAGGACACCTGGCAAAATAAAACCTCTTTTTCCTGGAAGTTAATTGCTTTCTTTTTCCTTATCTCCTTATCTGACCCCTTGTGGCAAGCCAGAATACTTAAAAACACTAAATATTAATTTCACTGCTCTTTTTATTAGCTGAATGACTAAAAATCACTTTTAATAGATGGGGGTTATTTATTGCTAGTTGCTGATTGGCCACTTATTCAGATACAAATAACGTTATATTACAGAGGTATTCACTATTCAATTATATCCTTTTTAGTTCATAAATTGCATTATTAGGTATTATTTCCCTGCAATAAATAATCGTCTCTCCATTTCTAGTTATTGCTGTTAGCATTTATGAATGTTATGAATGTTATACAACTGTGTTTGCACATTTATAAATGTCAATTTATCAAAACATGTTTGCACTGAAACCGAGAGATAGAGGAGATAAAGCTGTTCTAGTCTTACTGCAAAAGCTCCAGGTCTTCAAAGTTGTGAAGAAAATATTTGCATAAATCTAGTTTATTTATTTATGGTATTTTATTCTGAAACAGCTTTATGCAATTACTATTACTGACAACAGAAACTGTAATAAAACTACATAAATATGGTTTATTATAGATCTACATAAATGTGCATATACTGTATATATAAATTTAAACATAATTCAATTGTATCTATAACATTAAGACAATGATTTTTAATTGCATCTATAATTTTTGTGAGATAATAAATTACTTGGTAAACAATTTACCTTTATAGCTGAATTACATTTTGTTCCTTTATTTTAGTAGTTCATGACCATATTTTACTGTGGGCTTAACATAGATTTTTGTCATTCAATATCTTTGTATAAATGATTATAGCTTTTCCATTTGAAATTTTTGAGTTTTATCATTCAATCATGGCTCCATTTATCATGTGTGCTGCGCAGACGAGGTTCGCTATCATGAACCTCATCCGCCCGGCCTCGCGGTGCTCTGCTTGCTTTCCTCAAATGTGCCAGCGTAAGGAGACCTAAAATTCCTGAATCCGGATACAAGGAGCAGGATGTGAGAGCAGAAGTGGCTTCGAAACTGGTTTGATTATCCCAGACTGATGTAGGCAGACAGGAACAATCTAGATAAGGAAATGCAGGAAGAATTTCAAATTAAAACAGCAAGAGGATTAGCAACATGCTACTTGGAGAACAAACACACAAGCTTGAATGATAACCAAGCACCTCCCATATAGCACAGGTGCCTTTTATAGGATGCTGACATCATAGAGGAAGAAAAGTAGACTAGTTAAAGATACAGGCATATTAACCATATATGTGACATGACTCCCCCCTCAAGGAAGCCCTCCCGGGCTGACCCCGGGTTTATTCGGATGAAGGCGGTGAAAAATCCGCAACAAGGCGGGGAGAATGAATCTGTGAAGAAGAAATCCAAGAATCCTCGGAAAAATCATAGCCCTTCCAGTGGACAATATACTGGAGCTGGCATCTATGATACCTGGAGTCAAGGATGCGATCAATCTCATATTCCTCTTCTCCATCAATCACGACTGGTTGAGGAGGCTGTACAAGCCATTGTGGGAATGGATTAGATTGAAATGGCTTAAGCAAGAAGAAGTGAAACGTGGGATGTATACTGAGGTGACGGGGAAGCTGCAAGTTGACAGCATTGGGATTGATGATTTTAAGCACAGGGTAAGGACCGATGAAAAACTTACTTAATTTCTTAGAGGGTGTGTGGAGCTTTAAGTTTTTTGTGGAAAACCACACCAATTGACCAACTTGATATACAGGAGGGTGACTTTATGTCTATCATAATAAAACTTCTGACGTTGTTGAGCGGACTTGATGTTAGTCCGAATCTTGTTCATTGTTTCCTGAATGGTGGATAAGGTCTGTCCAACTGTTATATTGCAAGAGGAGCAAGTTGCAAGGTTTTGGAATAAGTGATGGGACCCATAGTTTGCGAAGAATGGTGTATGTTTTGTAGATGAGTTAAAGTTAAAGGAAGTAGAGAATACAAGTCATCCTGCAAATGAGTGGTAAAAGATCATATGCTCTAGCAATTGATTTGTCCTCTCAGTCAAGCCATTCATGTGTGGGGGACTTGCACTGCTGAATTTATTTTCAATTGATAAAGCCTTACATAACTCCCTCCCAGAACTTGGAAATGAATTGGACACCTCTATCGGAGATGATGCTGGTTAGTAATTCATGTAATTTCATGATATTATTAATGAAAGCTTTAGCAGTCTGCAGAGCAGTAGGCAATGCTGTGAGAGGGAGGAAGTGAGCCATCTTAGATAACTGGTCCACCACAAAGAATATGGTGTTATGATTTTAAAAAGGAGGCAACTCCACAATGAAGTCTATTGGAATTGATTCCCATGGTTGCTGCGGTATGGGTAGACTGATTAGTATTCCATAAGGAGAACTTGTGTTAGGTTTGGAAGTAACACATATTGAACAAGAAGTGACTTAATCACAAACCTGATCCTGCATTTTAGGCCACCAAAAGTCCACCAAAGTTCCAAAGTCCTTTGTGTACCTGGATGACCAGATAAAGCGTTATCATGAATTATTTGCAGTACCTCAATATGGAGAGAAGGTGGAATAAATAGGCTTTGGTCTCTGTAATCTAGGTTGTCAGAGGATTCTTGTAACTGGTGTATGGGTATGTGATTTAGGGATATCTCACAGCGCTCATAATATTCACAATGGCTTTAAGATAATAGGGTACCTAGCTGCCCCTAGATGTGATCAACTTCAGTAATAGGGTATCAAAAAGCGCCTAACTCGAGGCTATGGGAAATGGGTCTTGACAATTAACTAAATAACTAACTGATAATGGTAATCTTACTCAATTAGTAATTGAACATATTTATTCATTAACAAAAAATTCATACAATATAAACTAAAAACATGGATCCATGTAACAAATGATAAAACAATATGTTATAATAAAATAAGATGCAATAGATACACAGTTAATTGACAATAAGTTATGATGATGTTGTAATCGAATCACAGTAATACATTTCAGTATTAAATCTGCAGTATTCCCAATCAGTTGGATAGATTTATTGAATTAGATAGAGGTGTCTATAGTCCCTTAATTTGTGTGAGTCCTCTTCTTAGTGGAAAAAATATATATTTGATGGTTAATCAGTAAAAATCTTAAATAGTGTGAACAATAAAAATTGAGGAATATATATATATATATATATATATATATATATATATCGTGAATAAAAAGTGAATAAATTGTGAAAAAATGTCGTGATGAAGGAAGCAATAAAACTCAAAAACTTAAAAATTGATGTCCTTAAAATTAATAAAAATGTCCTTAAAATTAATAAAAATGTGAAAAAATGTGAAAAAATGAGTGAAAGCCAAAAAAGTCAGAAAAAAATATATCCGGGGTTAGTTGTATCCAACCATATGAATGGTGCAAATTAAAGTGTATAGTGTGAATGGTTTGATGTGTTGGTGACTGATTGAAGTTGTTCCTCCTTGGGGTTATATCCTTAGTGAGTGTTTGCTGATAGTGTTTTTTGTTTATAAAATATCCAGTCTTTTTTTAGACTTAATCCCTTGGTTAATCCTGCAAATGACATAGTACAATATTGCTACAAATCTATTAGTAATATTAAAATAATGCTCACCAATTACTGTCAACGTGTTTCGGCCTCTTTGTTAGGCCTTTCTCAAGACTATCTATGATATAGACTATGATAGTCTTGAGAAAGGCCTAACAATGGATGGTAGTGGTTGGATACATTCTAGACAAAGAGTACACCTTACCATTCAAGGAACCCAGTCTGTAGGTGATCTGGAAGTTGAATCTCTAAAAAAAAAAAGGGCTCCATCAGACCTGTCTTGAAGATAGTGTTTTACTTTCCTTAAGGAACTGAAGATTTCTATGATCCGTGTATATTATAATGGAATGCTCAGTACCTTATAGAGAGTGTCTCCACATTTCAAGAGCAACTTTTATGGATAACAGTTCCTTCTCTCCTACTGGATGAATCTCTGCTTCGTAGAGGGTTCAAGAATGGAAAGCAACTGGGTATTTTATTCCGGTCTCTGGTTGTTTCTGTGATAGAATGGCACATAATGCATGTTTAGATGCATCCACCTCCAATATGTACTGAAGTGAAGGGTCAGGCATCTGCAGAAATGGTTTGGAAGTTAAAACTTTTTTAAGTAAATCGAAAGCCAGTGATTAAAGACTGGAGTTGATGCTGGGCCCAGCTGTGGCAGGCTGGGCCCTGTAGGTTAGAATTTGTAATGTTGTGAGTATTGTTTTGATTCATGGTTGTGTTTATTGTATTGTAATGTGTTATCACTGTGTCGAGTATTGTTTCTGTCTTTTGTACTAGTATTGTTTTATTGTATTAACTTTTAATATGGATTGCCAAGTAAATTGTCAATTGATATTATACTGTTTCGTGTGGTCTTCCACATATTCGACCATAAAACCAAGAACTAAAAAATATTAATGTTGTAATTCGGTTGCATATTAATTTATTTATTGATATTCATAAATCATTTATGCCTAACATCACATTTGGCGACAGAGGATGGGATTATGCTTGAATATTGGAGAAAATACAAATGTTTGGCTTTAAAAGTTACAGTATCTTGTGTGTCTTTGTAGATGAATGAATGAAAGAATAGATGGTGCATTGTACCCAGTTTTTATTATTTCTGCCTATGCAAAGATATGTCAAATTTGTGAATCAATGTGCAAAACCTGTATACAGAAAGTTTAATATTATTATGTTTATTGGTGTAGAAGATAGAAATTAATTATTGTGATTTTCTATTTAAATCGTTGATGTTTTTTAGAAGCCTTTTATTTTGTGCCACTGACTGATCATTTGGTAGCCACATGGTGTGTGTTGAGGCCTAGTGTGATTTACATATGAAAAGACCATTGAAACTGATTAAACTAGTTTTTGTTTTTTCCTGCCTCCATAATGAAAAACACAGATTTGGTTCAAATCTGTGTTATTTAGCTAGAATCACCATTCTTTTTTTTTTTTTTTTTTGGTTTGTGTTTTTATTAATTCATCTCTCTCTTTTTTTACAGGAAGAAAAAAGGAAAGTTTAGTAGAGTAAACATTTAATAATATGCAGTGTAGTATGTTTATATAATATATATAATGATGACCATCCTTTTAACAGAGGATGTGTGCAAAGCCATTATGTTAAAATATAGTGTACACCTTGGCAAGCAGCTGAAGCCAGGGGGAGGAGCTTTTATTTTGTTACATTGTGTGAGTGGTCTTATCTGTAAGAAATTACAATTATATTCCTAAAGTAACCATTGTATGGAGTATGTCTTTCAGTTTTAACATCCAGGACCAAGAAGTTACAGTGGAAATGGTAACATAAGTTAAAGGGACTGTCTACACCAGAATTTTTATTGTTTAAAAAGATAGATAATCCCTTTATTACCCATTCCTCTGTTTTGTATAACCAACACAGTTATATTAATATATTTTTTACCTCTGTGATTACTCCCTTATCTCAGTGCTTTGGACAGGCATGCAGTTTAGCCTATCAGTGCAGACTCCTAAATACCTGGGAGCAAGCACAATGTTCCAATTGGGAAAAACTTTCAAAATGCCCTGAGCTAAGAGGCGGTTTTCAACGGTTTAGAAACCAGTGTGAGCCTACCTAGGTTTAGCTTTTGAAAAATACCACCAAGTAAACAAATCAAATATGATAAAAGTCAATTGGAAAGTTGTTTAACATTGCATGCCCTATTAGAATCATGAAAGTTTAATTTTGACTAGACTGTCCCTTTAAGTAGCATGCCACTGTCACTACAATGTGCAGCTGTGCAGGCCCTTTGCCATGAGGTATAGTATGAACTGCTCTATGAGCTGCGGTTACATGTCCAGGTGTAACAATCAACTCTCTTGTATTTGTAATTAGCAGAATAACATGTAAAATTGAGGATGTGTTACAAGAGTTGAAGATGACAGTACACTTTATGCTTTTAGTGAACTGTATAACACTTGTGGTTAATTTTGCCAAATAACTAGCTCCCAGTAACTGGAGGGTCTATTAGTGGGAGTTGAGTTTGGCAGGTATTGGTAGCAATGGATACACAGAGTTAAACAGTAGTGCAGAGGTTAATTGTACTTCAGGATGCAGTTAGTAGAGAGAGATCACGAATAAATGCAAGCAGCTTCACTATACAAATCTTACACTTATAGTATGTTTAGGCGTACATCAGAAGAGAGCTGCACAGAGTCTGTTTATGAAAGTTTATACAGCACCTGTCTAGTAGTCGCTGAATGAGATTTCCCCTTTAAGCAGACAGCAGCTGCTGCGAGTGCGGTGTGAGCTGCACGGAGATCCGGTCCCAATGAGCTGGGTGCGCAGTGTGAATGCTCCGGTCCTTGCACTTCCTGTTTGCTGAGTGGCGTGTCACGCCAGGTTGTTAGGGATACTCGCAAGCAGTCCGTTGAAGGGGGAGGTGTGGATTGAAGTTCTGGTGCAGAGTTGTAGTGACAGCTCCGGCTAAAGTAGAGGTATGCTGATAGAAAAGGAAATAAACAAACACTTTAAATCCTGTTATGCTGTAGTAAAGGTAAGGACTGGAACTGTAGCTATTACACTTCAATAAAGCAGCAAAGGACCATGGGAGGAAGCAGGTATATATTGGGTTCAGGTAGAATGTTAACAAGATGTAAAGGTGGAATATAGTATTTGCTTGACATATTTAAGGTGGAATAGGAGGATCATGACACCAGGAGAAAGTCTGAAAGATGAGGAACTTATCCAATTGTTGTGGTGGGGCTGTTTGAATTGCAGGCATAATGGCCTATTTAACCTTTAACAGAGCTGGAAGAGGATTTGTAGTTCGCTTCTCTAACTTTATATGTCCGGTAGGATTAAAAGATGGGAAACATACCCATAGCTGTCATTGAGACATATTGGCCCATAATCCTTTACTGATCCAGAAAGAAAAGCTGTATGTTCTGCATTTCTAAATTTGACATGTCCAGGTAAGGGTGGAGATGGGAAGCATGCCCATAGCTGTTATGTGATTTCTTTTTGGAATTGAAGACATATTGGCCCATAACCTTTAAATGAGCTGGAAGAGGTAAGCTGCATGTTTGCTCCTCTATAAAAATGAATGCGGGGAAGGCAAAAGGTAGGAAATTACCCCATTAGTCCCTGAGTAAGGGTAGTGGCTACAGCCTTCAACCCGATAATGTAGGAACATTTGTGGTTTAGTTTATGGGGCGGTAACCTCAGGATGAACACATTTGTGGCCTAGCGGGAGGGCCAAAGTAGAGGAAACCATAAGTCCCTGTGCAAGAATAGTGGATAATGCCCAAATCCTGAGGGGTGGAGAGATATTTAGAACTGTGTATGTAGATAGGGAGGAGAAAGTAGCTACAAGCTGGTAGTTTAAGTTGCCAAAATATACTGTATATAATTATATATACATACTTGCTAGTGTTGGATCTTATATGCTATAAATGACTGGGAAGGTAATTATGATCTGTGTTCTTTCCTTTTAGATATAACAGAGGTGTAAACGGGAACATGGCTACGATCCAAGAAGAAGACTATTGTTTAAGTTCTGATCTAATGTGTTTTATATTATTGCATCTATTTAACATGTGTATACTATGATCTCATGCATACTCTTCTCTTATAAGTTAATGACAGTTGCACAATGCTTCTATAACTAAGGTGACTTAGCCAAAGTTATTTAGTAGGTGGATGGGTGAGGGGTTTTACCTTTTTTATTCTGTTTGGGCTTTTAATTGGTTGCCTTTATCCCGTTTGGGTTACATTTAGAACTAAGTAGGAAGGATTGCAATGCATAACACTATCATTGCAAGGTATTAGAATGTCAGCATGGAGACAGCAACTTGGAGTTGAGGAATAAGAGAAAGTAGGCATTTTGGTTAAATAACATATGTGTTAATAGTAAGGGTGATTCATTTTTTTTTTATTTGGGGTTTAGTTAACAGTCCCAACAAGATAAGTTTGATTTCCAGTTTAATCTGTGAAGGCTCTGCTGATATTGTGTTTATCAGTGAATTAGGAGTGGCGTGGATGTATAGAGACAATTCTCAGGAGATATGTGTAGGTATTTTATCTATCTCCAAGGGTAAAATATACTTAAGACACCACAACCAAGTAGTTACTTGTGATAATTGGCACAAAGTGATCAGCCGACCATCGTTGCCTGTGTTCAAGAACTTTCGAGCGAGAGGATTTTATCTGCTGTTTCTGTCTGTGCACGTCAATGCCTGTGTTTTTTCATTTAAGAACTTTTCAGCAATGGGAATTTTATTGCCATGCGGGAGCCATAAGAAGAGGCCACACCTCTGGACACCAAGCTCATCTTTTATTGTGAGAAGTACTGCAGCTGAGAGTAATGGGAGTAGGTAACGAAAAAAGGAGCAGGAGCCTGTGTTACGTGAAGGTGGTAAAGGAAATAAAGAAAAATCTATGACCACAAAACACAGAATAGTCCCTGCACACACAAACTTTTATCCAACATCCTTCTTCTTTGTTTGCGCAAATTATTTCTCTCATCTGTCTCCGTTTGTCAAGTTCTTTGAGATTTTAAAAATTGTTCCAGATCCAGTTTCTCGGGATTAAAGTTTAGGAAATATCAGGCACACAGACCAACCATAGGCTACAGGAGTCCAGTTCCATTAATTGTCCAACAGTGTCATGATTCAGAGGTGCTATTGGGTTGTTGTGTCTATTATATTAAGCTCCACCTCACATCCTCACATGAATACAATATCATTGGCTTATTATAAAAAAATGGGTTTCAGTTGTTCATGATTGTAAGGGTGGACACGTGCCTATTTTAGGCTAAAGTTTCTTGGTGAGGCACGTGCTCAATTGTGTACTTTTGAAAGAGTATATAATATGTAATAACTTTCTGGTGTATTTCAATAAGAGTATGTAAAAGAAACAGCTATTAAGGGTAAATGTCTATTGCTCTATGGAATAATGGGTCTTGTTGTGGGGCAGGTAAAGGTGAAAGCTGGGGAGAGTTGAGAGGTAAATGTTTTATAAATGCTTGATTATGACATAAGTCAAAGGGTGGTTTGTATTGATTATTCACTAATGATTTATGTCATAAATTAAGCATAATTATGCAAGGTTAGAATTTGTACTGTTGTGAGTATTGTTTTGATTCTTGTTTGTTTTTATTGTATTGTAATATGTTATCACTGTGTTGAGTATTGTTTCTGTCTTTTGTACTAGTATTGTTTTATTGTATTAACTTTTAATATGGATTGCCAAGTAAATTGTCAATTGATATTATACTGTTTTGTGTGTTTTTCTTCCACATATTCGACCATAAAACCAAGAACTAAAAAATATTAATGTTGTAATTCGGTTGCATATTAATTTATTTATTGATATTCATAAATTATTTATACCTAACATCACAGTTGAGTAAGCGGTAGTCTATTATTGGTTGAAGACTTTTGTCTTTGTTCTTTACAAAGAACATGCCAGCACCTGCTGGAGAGGTGGAGGGCCTTATGAAGCCCTTTTCGTAAGTTATCTTCGAGGTATGTCTTTAGTTCTTGGAGTTCTGGCTCAGAAAGAGGATATATATGCCCATATGGAATGATTGCCCCAGGCTCTAGGTCAATAGGGCAATCATAAGGCCTATGGGGTGGTAAGGTCACGGCATCTTTTTTGCTGAAGACGTCTTGAAAATCAACAGATGGTAAAGATTAAGTTGTTGCTTGCATAATAATTCCATGTTGTAAACAGGTTTGGTTGCAATAAGAGGATTGGAAATCCAATTTGGAGTCATGCCAGGATATAGTTGGTGAATAGAACTTTAACCAGGTGATTCCAAGTATTACAGGGTAGAGGGAAGAAGGTATGATATCAAATACAATATGTTCTGTGTGCCCAAAAGTAGTAGTCATCAGTATGGGTATTGTATGGTGGGTGATGGGTCCACTGGCAATGCAAGATCCATCAATCACTCTGAGTGATATAGAATTCAATTTTTTTATAGTAGGTATTTTGTTCCCTCTACCGAGTTCTGAATCAATTAAGTTTCTGCAGGCTCCGGAATCAAGGATAGGGTTGATTTGTAGATTGTTTTGATCACACTGAAAAGATACGGAAAGAGTAAAGTAAATAGGAGAAGTAGTATGCACAGGGAAACAATGAGCTTCCAGTTGTTTCATACAAGAGTGCGTCCTTTTCAAGGAAGGGCAAGTCCCAACATTGTGTTCTTTGGAAGCACAGTAGAGAAGAGCTTTTGACTCTTTCTGTGTTGCTTTTCTTCAAAGGATAGGGGTCCTTTAATGAATCCTATCTCCATAGGTTCAGGGTTAGTAGATCTGGATGGAATAGCAACTTCAATAGTAGGAAAGCGTATGTATTGTTGATCTGTATGAGAAGGCTCAGATCTCCTCTCATGGAGTCTTCTGTCTATAGAAGTAGCTAAGGTCATGAGTTCTTCAAGTGTGCCTGGTAGTTCCATTCTGGATAGTTCATCTTTTAAACTTTCAGTAAGACTGAGACAGAACTGGTTACAAAGAGTGATAGTATTCCATTGCAAGTCTCTCGCCCACCTCTTAAACTCCACAATGAAGTCTTCAACTGACCTTTCCTCTGTTTTATGCTTCTTAGCATGGTTTCTGACGTGATTTGGTTGTCCTGGTCTGCATACAGAGAAGACATCGTAGCAAAGAAGTGGTCCAGGGAGTTTAGGATAGGGACTCAAAAAAGGGACTCAAAAAAGGTATTGGCCCAAATACTGGGCTCCCCCCTAAGGTAGGAAATGACAGTACACACCTTAATCCGGTCAGTACTGTAAGTCTTTGGTTTAAGCATAAAGAGAAGTTCACAGGAATTTTTACTGTGACCTGTCGCCGGAAACTCTTTCAGGGGGACTGATGGCTGGTTCTGGATTGTCAGGGGGTACATGATGTGCAGTCGACAGGTTAGCCACTGCAGCTTTAAGATTCTGATTCTCTGTGTGTAAATCTTGGAATCGCTGAGTGAGGATATCAACTCTTTAAGTGAGGTTCATTAAATGTGATGCCATCTCTGAATGCTGTATATTATATATATATTCATACGAAGCTTGAATGATAACCAAGCACCTCCCATATAGAACAGGTGCCTTTTATAGGATGCTGACATGATAGAGAGGAAGAGAATGAGACTAGTTAAAGGTACAGGCATATTAACCATATGCATGACACAAATATTTAGTCAAAACTATTCATGAGAACCATATAATTGAAAACAAACTAAACTAACTATTACAATGTTGATTGTGAAATCCTAGAAAATAATATATAAATGTGAAACAATTTGTACAGTTCAATTATGTATAACACTAAATGTGATATAAATATGTGCCTATAATTATATAGGGTAAAAATAAAAATATAAAAAGATAAGTAAGCAAGACCTAGAAGCATTATGTGTAAGTGTCACTTCAAGATGAATGAATCAAACCTAAGTAAAGTGAATGTGTGTTGGAATATATGTGTAAGAAAACAGATATAGAAAATATATATAATGGCAATATATATGCCTATAATTGGATAGGGTGAAAAGATATAAAGATAAGTAAGTAAGGTCAAAAAACAACATTTTAAGTGTCCTTTCAAACCTAAATAAAGTGTATGAATCTATGTGTAAGTAAACAAATATAAATAGAATATACATGGATCCCGGTATGAAACGTGTCAAAATGAGTGCGATTCTAGTGTATTACTCTATGAACTATAATATAAATGTAATTGTTTGGGCATACAGTATATAAGTGATGTGATATAATATATTGATAGTGAAAATATGTTATATTCATGTTAATACGGTGTGATGTATTCATGTAGATACTGAACAGTGGAAAATGTGACATATGCTATGCTGATAAATCTTTGCAGTACATAGTGTTATTTTAATAAAAAGCCTTCTAAATGTATGTATGGGAAAGCCCATAGAAAGTGATGGAACGTTGTGGATACAGTGTACTATCATATGAAATGGTGGAAGTGGTCTAGTTTACACATTAGAGTGTTTACACATTATTTACACATTAGAGTGTCGACCATAAATCTATTCAAAGTGGGTCCCCTTCGGGGGTACAACTTATTCTTCAGGTACACCTTATTAAAGATAGCCATCATACAGTATATAATTAAATGAATGTCGCCATATCAAGATTCTCATTGAGGCCATCAGGTTGAAGTGTTTTTAGTTTAGTAATCCAAAAGGATTCTCTTCTTCTAAGGGTCATAAATGCCTCACTATCACCTAGATTCCGAGTTTTGAGCGCTATAGGGAAAGTAAAGAACACAACAAAAGTTGCGTTATTTAACCCCCTATATTGCTGCCATTAAAAGTTTAAAAAAAACGGCTTGTGCGGGCAATATAGTGCTTTTACGCTCCATACCACAGATAAAAGCAGCAGTGTTTTGATGTGCTTGTGCACGCTTTGCCCATAGACATCAATGGGGAGAGCGGGTCAGAAAAAATCTAACACCGCGAAAACAAAAGCTCCGTAACGCAGCCCCATTGATGTTCATGGGGAAAAAGAAAAATACAGTTTAAACCTATAACCCTAACATAAACCCCGAGTCTAAACACCCCTAATCTGCTGCCCCTGACATCGCAGCACCTACCTACAGTTATTAACCCCTAATATGCCGCTCCCGATATCGTTGCCACCTAAATAAAGGTATTAACCCCTAATCTGCTGCTCCTGATATTGCCACCACTATACTAAAGTTATTAACCCCTATTCCGCTGCACCCCAACATCGTCACAACTATATTAAAGTTATTAACCCCTAAACCGCCAGCCACCACATTGCAACAACCTAAATTAAACTATTAACCCCTACACCTACCCCTAAACCTAACCCTACCCCTAAACCTAACCCTAACACCCCCTAACTTTAACATTATTAAAATAGAGCTAAATAAAATTTACAATTATTAACAAAATAATACCTATTTAAAACTAAATACTTACCTGTAAAATATAACCTAAGCTAGCTACAATATAAATAATAGTTATATTGTAGCTAGCTTAGGTTTTATTTTTATTTGACAGGTAAGTTTGTATTTATTTTAATATTAGTTTAATAATAGTTAAAATAAATACAAACTTACCTGCCAAATGAAACCTAATCTGCATTACAATAAAACCTAACATTACTAAAACAAACAAACACTAAAATCACAAAAAAAAAAAAAAAAACTACCATTACACCATTAACTGAAACTTGGTGGGATGATTCACATGACTGGGCAGTTAACTTAGAGGGGTATACATTATTTAGGAGGGACAGGAATAATAAAAGGGGTGGAGGAATCTGCATGTATATTAAACCTAACCTTAACCCTACAATAAGGGAAGATATTTATGATACAAGTGACAATGTAGAGACCCTGTGGGTTGAAATAAAGAGTGGGGGGAAAAATCCTAAAAAAATATTACTAGGAACATGCTACAAGCCTCCCAACATTAGTGACCAGGAGGAAACTAAACTACTTATCCAAATAGGTAAGGCTGCTAATAACAGTGCTGTAATTATGGGAGATTTTAACTACCCTGATATAAACTGGGCCAATGAAACTAGTAATTCAGCTAAGGGGGATAGATTTTTAAATGTTCTCAGGGATAACTTCTTGTCACAATTAATAGAGGAGCCAACTAGGAGTAAAGCTATATTGGATTTAGTGCTATCAAACAATACAGATATAGGGCTCCATGTACTAAGCCGTCAATTCATCCGTCATTGTAGACGCGGATAAACTCGCCGTTACTCGCCGCGGGCGAAATGGTGTCCGCTGTCGCTATGTACTAATAATCCCCCAATAAATAGACAAGTCTAGCCTGCCGCGAGCAGTGGTGGATTATTGATAAATTTGACGCCTCGCTCGCCGCGACTAAGCTGATGTACTTAACTTTCAGTTGAATTGTCTGGCCAATTATTAACACGTGACATGCAAGGTGTCACGAACATCATAGTAGTCGCGGGAATAGAATTTTGTTCCTATAAAAGTTCAACTTATCTAAACAACTTTATTATTGTTCAAAATTTTTGAAGAGTGATTACAGAGCGTTATTTTTGTAATATTTATTTACAATTTGGATATGGCTTCATCTGGATCTGATAATATATAAATATTAATATAAAAATAATTATAAAGATTGACAACTATACAATACAAATTTAAAATATAGATTACTCTTTAATTACAGTTGACAAATTGGGCGCAATTTATGTACATGGAAATGAGAGACAAATTAGACGCCAGTTATGCTGTAAGTACAATGCTGATATTACTGCCTTTTATATATGTCTAGACTGGCGTCTAGATTGACTTTCCTATTGTTTTGTACCTTGCCCGCCACCTAAAAGGTGGCGAGCCAAAAATAACGAGGTGGTAGCGGAAATTGTAGCGAGCGGACAAATAGATTTTTTAGTACATTCGTTTTTGGCGAGTTGGTGGTCAAATGTGTCTAATTACAGTGAAAAATGGAGAGGTAGCGAGGTTTGGCGGATAAGTACGCTCACAATTTTAAAGATGCGAGTTTGAACATAGTTGACGACTTTGTACATATCAGTTTGCGAGTTTTGACGCGAGATTTGTTGCGGATAGCTCGCTGACTGCTTAGTACATGGAGCCCATAATATCAAACATAGAAGTTAAAGAACATTTGGGTAACAGTGATCATAACATGGTCACATTTGAAATCTATTTTCAAATGCAGTGTTTTAAAGGCTTAACTAAGACTTTTAATTTCAAGAAAGCAAAATTCAACGATTTAAGGAAATCATTAAATAATATAAATTGGGACAGTGTATTTTCTAATAAAAATACAGAAAATAAATGGATAATATTTAAAAATGTGTTAAATAAATATACATATCAACACATACCATATGGTTATAAAAATAAAAAAACAAAGCCGTTATGGCTAAATAAAAATGTGTTAAGAGAAATTAGGAAAAAACGTAGGGCATTTAAATTATTAAAAGAAAATAGTACAGACTCAGCATACAATATTTATAAGGAATGTAACAAAGCATGCAAAAAAGCAATCAAATTAGCCAAAATTGAAAATGAAAAATTAATTGCCAAGGATTCTAAGTCTAACCCTAAAAGGTTCTTTAAGTACATAAATAGCAAAAAATCTAAGAAGGATAATATAGGTACATTAAAATGCGTGGAGGGTAGCATGATAAATAATGACAGGGAGAAGGCTGAGGTACTAAACCAGTTTTTTTCTTCAGTATACACAAGAGAGGAACCATTGAATCATACTTTGGAACAGAATAGAACATGCCAGTCCATACCACTAACTGGGTTTTGTTTAGAGGATATCAGGAAAAAACTGGAAAATATTAAGGTAAATAAAACTCCAGGCCCAGATGGAATACACCCAAGGGTGTTAAGGGAATTTAGCACTGTTATAGACAAACCTTTACTCTTAATTTTTCAAGACTCATTATCCTCAGGCATGGTACCCCAGGATTGGCGTAAAGCTGATGTGGTGCCACTCTTCAAAAAGGGAAGCAGGGATGATCCAGGAAGCTATAGACCAGTTAGTCTGACATCAATAGTGGGGAAGATATTTGAAGAGATTAGAAGGGATTATATTGATGAGCATATTCGTGTAAACAAGATTATGAGTTCTAATCAGCATGGCTTTAGGAGAAATAGATCATGTCAAACTAATCTAATTAGATTCTACGAGGAAGTAAGTAAAAATATAGATAAAGTGAATCAGTTGATGTGATATACCTAGATTTTGCAAAGGCATTTGATACAGTGCCACATGAGAGATTAATGCACAAAATTAAGGGACTGGGAATAGCTGAAAATGTTAGCTCATGGATAAATAACTGGATAAAAGATAGGGAGCAACGAGTAGTAGTAAATGGATCATACTCAGATTGGACAAAGGTAATCAGTGGCATCCTCCAGGGATCAGTACTGGGCCCTGTTCTTTTTAATATTTTTATAAATGACTTGGAGCAAGGATTAAATAGCGACATCTCTATTTTTGCAGATGATACTAAGTTAAGTAAGGTCATAAGGTCAGAGAAGGACGAACTCTCTTTACAAAGGGATTTGCTAAAATTAAAACTATGGGCAAGTGAATGGAAAATGAGATTTAATATGGAAAAATGCAAAGTTCTACATTTTGGAAGTAAAAATAAGCAGGCTACGTATTTTTTAAATGAGACAAGACTTAGCCAAACACAGGAGGAAAGGGATTTGGCAGTAGTAATATATAACAAGCTAAAGATGAGTGCACAATGCAGGGCAGCGGCTTCAAAGGCTAATAAGATACTAGCATGTATTAAAAGAGGCATTGATTCAAGGGAGGAAAGCATAATTCTGTCATTATATAAAGCCCTGGTAAGACCTCACCTTGAGTTTGGAGTGCAGTTCTGGGGACCAATTGCTAAAAAAGATATTGCAGAACTAGAAAAAAGTTCAAAGAAGGGCCACAAAGCTAATAAGGGGATTGGAGAAATTAACCTATGAGGAGAGGCTAGCCAAACTGGGTCTGTTTTCTTTAGAAAAAAGGCGCTTGAGAGGTGACATGATTACTTTATATAAATATATTCAAGGCCCATATACAGAGATGGCAGAAGCTCTGTTTATTCAAAGAAAATTGTTTCTGACAAGAGGTCATAATTTAAGGTTGGAGGAAAGGAGATTTAATCTCCTGCAACGGAAACGTTTTTTCACTGTAAGAGCAATAAAATTGTGGAACTCATTACCAAAGAAGGTAGTGAATGCCAATACCATAGATACATTTAAAAATAGTCTGGATAAATTTCTGTATATAAACAAAATTCATGGATATGATTGCTAGTATTAAATGGGTCACATTTTAATGGGGTTATTTAAGCTTAACTGGAGCTTTTTGTAAGTATTTTAGATTTGTATAGGTTGAACTCGATGGACTTCAGTCTTTTTTCAACCTTATCTACTATGTTAATATGTTACAAAAAAAACAAACTAAATTATCCAAAAAAAAAAAAAAAAGATTATTCCCATTCTAATACCCTTTAAAAAAAAAAAAAAACACCCCAAAATAAAAAGACTAATCTAGAATAAACTACTAAGGGCCCATAAAAGGGCCTTTGGGGGGGGGGGGCCTTAACCCTTTGAGTGCTAAGCACTTTCCCACCTGGGTGCTAAGCTGTTTTAAGGTGTTTTTTTATTTTTTTAAATATTTTTTTTTAACTTTTTTTTTTTCCCAGATCCCCAAGACTTATACCGTTGGAAAGGTTAGGCTCCTATACTTAACACTGTGAATTTTAAATACAGTTGTGCGGTGACGTCATCACATTATTGCGTGTGACATCACTGCGCATAACGTGAAGCCTCGGCGATGCCTGTCACTATGCAGGCACGATTTCCGGGGTAGGAGCGGGTGGGAGCCGGCAGATCTCCCTCAAGGTGGGAAAGTTCTAGCGACGGCTCTGAGCCATAGTTAGCACCAGAGTGGGAAACTCTGCGATGGCTCAGAGCCGTCATTAGCACTCAAGGGGTTAA
The DNA here is from genome assembly GCF_027579735.1 of Bombina bombina. Lineage (NCBI taxonomy): Eukaryota > Metazoa > Chordata > Amphibia > Anura > Bombinatoridae > Bombina > Bombina bombina. The sequence continues at coordinate 883,067,111 of NC_069499.1, forward strand.
AAGGGCCTTTTGTATGGCATTGCCCTGAGATAAAAAGCTCTTTTGCTCCAAAAAAATTTAAAATTTACAAACACCCCCTAACCCCCTATTCATCATCCAGTAGAATTACAGCTGCTTAAATCCTATTGGCTGTTTTGAACAGCCAATAGGATTTTAGCAGCTCTATTTACTATTGGCTATTTTCAGCCAATAGGAATGCAAGGGACGCCATCTTGGATCACGTCCCTTGCATTAAAGATTCAGTGTATGGCAGTGAAGAGGATGCTCTACGCCGGATGTCTTCAGGATGGACCCGCTCCGCGCCTCCGGGATCAAGATAGAAGATGCCGGCTGGATGAAGATTGAAGAGCCGCCTGGATGAAGTCTTCTTGCCCTTTGGTTTAGGACTTCGCCGCCGTGATAAGGATTGAAGAGGCCGTCTGGATAAAGACTTCTCGTCGCCTGGATCAGGACTTCTCCGCGGGATGAATATCGTTCAAGCGGGACGTCAAAAACTGTAAGTGGATCGTCTTGGGGTTAATGTTAGGCTTTTTTAAGGGTTTTTTGGGTGTTTTTTTTTTTTAGTTTAGGGTCTGGCAGTAAAAGAGCTAAATGCCCTTTTAAGGGCAATGCCCATACAAATGCCCTTTCGGGGTAATGGGTAGCTTAGGTATTTTAAGATTTAGATTTTTTATTTTGGGGGGTTGGTTGGGTGGTGGGTTTTACTGTTGGGGGGGTCTTTTTGTTTTTTTTACATGTAAAAGAGCTGATATCTTTGGGGCATTGTCCCACAATAGGCCCCTTTAAGGGCAATTGGTAGTTTATTGTAGGCTTGGGATTTTTTATTTTGGGTGGGCTTTTTTTATTTTGATAGGGCTATTAGATTGTAATTCTTTTTTATTTTGGATAATTTTGTTTGCTATTTTCCGTAATTTAGTGTTTGTTATTTTTTTGTAACTTAGTATTTTTTTTTTTCGATGTGGGGTGCTTTCAGTTTAGGGGTTAATAGTTTAGTTTAGTATATTTCGTTGTGGGGGGGCTTGCGGTTTATTGGTTAATAGGTTTAGTATATTGGCAGCGGTGTAGGGCTTAATAACTTTAGTATAGTGGGGGCGAGGTGGGCGGACGGCAGATTAGGGGTTAATAATATTTAAATAGTGTTTGTGAAGCGGGATGGCGGTGGTTTAGGGGTTAATAAGTTTATTATAGTGGTCAGGATGTCAGGAAGCGGTGAAATAGGGGTTAATATTTTTTAAAGTGGTGGCGATATCGGGATCGGCAGATTAGGGGTTAATAAATGTATTATAGTGTTTGCGATGTGGGAGGGCCTCGGTTTAGGGGTTAATAGGTAGTTTATGGGTGTTAGTGTACTTTTTAAAACATTAGTTATGAGTTTTATGTTACAGCTTTGTAGCACAAAACTCATAACTACTGACTTTAGATGGCGGTACAGATCTTGTCATTTTTGGCTGTAACGCTCGCTTTTTAGCCTCACAGCAAAACTCGTAATACTGGTGCTATGGGAATCCCAAAAAAAAACGTCATTTTTATGAGTGCGGTACTGACGTTGTGGTAAAGGCTAAAAGGTACACCTATACCGACAAGACTTGTATTGGCTGTGTTAGGGAAAATTATGCGTTATGGGCCACAACGCTGCTATTTGACTCATAACACAAAACTCGTAATTTAGGTGTATGTGATCTAGAGATTAACTCGATGGGTGTGACACTTACGGTTTTTTTTACCTTTATAAAAATATACACAGTGGGCTTTAGATACACTGTGGGCTTTAGAATTTGTCTTAATGTTGTATGTGTGTTTGCCCCATCTTTTTTTCACCTTACGGCAGGTACGACCAATGTACTGGACCCCATATTTACAACTCAAAAGGTATATGACAAATGAAGATTCACAGGTCATAAAACCCTTTATATTGAATGTTTCACCAGTAGTGTGAGATGTAAAAGTTGATGCTCTATGTGTGATGGAGCTGCACATGCCGCAAGGTTTTCTGCAACACTTAGATATCTTATTCTTAGGGAAGCTGTCTCCTAGGGGTTTTGTATGTGATACAATAGCTCCTTTGTATTTATCCCTTACTACTTTACTAGGTGCCAAGGTGGTTTTGAGGTTGGGGGCTCTTCTATATACCACTTTGGGTTTGGGACAGAGTATATTCTTCAAGACAGGGTCATTGGTCAAAATAGGCCAATGTTTAAATAAGATCTTATTGATATCACGATAATTGGAATTATATCTAACGATAAATAATGGTGGATTCAAATTTTAAAAAATGTTTTGCATCTTATTTTCCCTAGTAAAATATTGGTTTCTATCTTCCTCTCTGACCCTTTTAAGATCTCTATTAATTAGATGTTCTGGATAACCCTTCTCCAAAAATCTGTCCCCAATTACCCTAGCCTGATCGTAATAATCATCCAGTGTGGAGCAGTTCCTCCTAATCCGTCTGAATTGTCCATATGGGACATTATTTTCCAGTATTGGTAGTGATTGCTGTCAAAAGGAAGGAAATGGTTACAATCAACGGTTTTAAAAAAGTTTTATAAGAAACAACTCCATCACAGGATCCCAAGATCAAGTCCGGGAATTCTATATTATCTTTTTGAATATTCGATGTAAAGGAAATTCCAAATGTGTTATTATTCAAATGATCCCCGAAATCTGAGATGTGCTTATGATACCCCCTGAAAATAAAAAGTAGGTCGTCAAGATAACGGCCATAGAACACCAGGTTCTGTGCAAATGGGGAATCATAAATATAAAGTTTTTCAAATTGTCCCATAAATAAGTTCGCAAAACTTGGTGCAAACCTGGTGCCCATGGCCGTTCCTTTGGTCTGTAAATAATATCTACTTTGATACAGAAAATAATTATGTTGTAAAATAAAAGTGATCAGTTCAATAATGAAGTCAACCTGTGCTCTTGGCATGTAGATATCCTGCTCTAAATAAGTGTATGGTCCTTACCAATATGTCATGTTTAATGTTGGAATTAAGGGCCTCTACGTCACAAGTGACCCACCAACACTCATCATCTAGAGATGTTTCTTTTAGTTTAAGTAATAAATCAGTACAGTCTTCTAAGTAAGAGGGGAGGGATATTACAAATTTCTGTAAGAAAACATCTATGTAAGCAGAGAGGTAGTCTGTGAGGCTCCCAATTCCTGCAATAATCGGTCGTCCTTGAGGTGCATCACGCTTGTGAGTAAACATTTGTCTTATCTCTATTGTCACTTGATTTGGTGGTACTAGGCCATTGAGGGGCCTCTGTTTTCTTCCTTTTTCAGATCATCTCTCACCAGAATTCGACCATCCTTCGACAGAGTGCTGCCTCCATATATTGTGTATATTCAATTGTTGTAGTACTGGTTAGGAAGCACCCCCTATGGGAGATTTGCACTAGTGCATCTTTCTCATTTTCTATCAACTTTTTGATTTTAACTCGTAAACCCAACACTTGCCAAAACTTTACTTCTAGCGCAATTAGCACTCTAGCGAAAGTGCTAAATAGTGCTCCACTGGCCATTAATGTAAAATAATTTCTAATGCTATCCTTAAATGTAAAATTTGATTAATTTTTTTCTAATTCAAACATTGCATTAATTCAAAACGGAAAATTTTAATTAATATATTTGAAATAGTATTTCTAAAGCTCTCTTTGAATGTAATATTTGAATTATACAATATTTGATTTAGAAAGTTTGAATCAATTTATTTGTAATAGTACTTCTAAATCTCTTTTTAAATGTAATATTCAAATTATTAAAATATTATAAATAGAAAAATTATAATAAAAATATTTCTATCTATTATGTATAGTTTTTTCTAAATTCCCTACCACATGAACTATTGAACTTCTGAATAGCATTTGTTAAATCGAATGTTACATTCGAAAATTCGAATGTGGGTATTTGTTCTAATTATGAACATTCGAAAATGAAAGTAACATTCAAAAACTGTAAATAGCATTAGATTACCGAATTTGAATGGATTCAACAATGTCCTCAGGACTATTTGTTCTACAAAGCAAATTGCTCTTTCACCACATTCGCCCATCTCTAATTTCAACCTTTAAAAAAAAGTAATAGTATATATATATATATATATATATATATATATATAATATATAAAGTGTACACTGCAGGCCCCATGTACAAAGCTAGTCGGCATTTATCATTGCACAAGCATTTCTGGTGAATGCTTGTGCAATGTTGCCTTCTGCACATTCGCAGCCAATCGGCAGCTAGCAGGAGGTGTCAATCATCCCGATTGTATCTGATTGGGATGATTGGAGTCCACCACCTCAGTCTACCACCTTCTTAAATCCTGATTCTGGTGACCAGGAAGGCTCTCACGGAATGAGAAACATACGCTGCTTAATAAATCGGACCTACTATCATAACCATCTTTTCTTAAAAAAATAAAAAAAAAAAAAATAAAATAGCGAAAATAAAAAGAATCACTTGCCTTTGAGTGAATATGGATTTTTGGATGTATGGTCATGCACATATCTTTGTTTGATCAGTTATATAAGACTATATAAACCTATAACTGAAGGGAATAAGGAAATCAAATTCAAAGAGCATAAATGTCTATTATGACAAGTAAATCCTGAACTACCTTTACCAATAAACTGATAATCCAAAAGGGGTTCGTAGCACAAACTGGAATTGGAAAATATATACATTTTTTTTTGCAACTTATAGTGATTTTTTTTATCACATACAGATGTCCTTTCCACATATGTGAAGACAAAACACAAAGGGCCAGATGACAAGTAGAGCGCTAAATATTGCTTGCATGCAATCGATATTAGCGCTCCACTTTTTAATACCACTGCATGATAATGTGCGCTGGTATTACAGGTAAATCACAATGCGAACACGAGTTCATGTTCACAATAATAGGAATCATTGAGCTCATGAGTGTGCGCTTCCCTTAGGTTGCTATGGGAATCTAGTTCTGATGCTGTCACAGCGAAGAAGGTATGTAGAACAGGGATGGGCAGCATTTTTAAATATGTATGTATATGAATATAATGATATAGATATATATGTTTGTGTTAATATGTGTATATACACATATTAACACATAAATATATATGTATATAATCATATACATGTATATTTACATTGTGGTTTATCGAAACACACAATTCCCTTAGACCTCAATGTAAAAGCACTTTTAAGTGCCATTTTTTTTCTAACACCCCACTCCCAAAAACTTTAAAGCCCCAAAAAAACCAAACAAACAAATTTTTTAATAAAAAAACTACAATGCCCTTTTTTTTTAATGCATCTGGGGCACTTTTAGAAAATAAACCAGAGTTCTAATCTCTGGTTAATTTTCAAAGCGCTAATTGCTACAGCCAAGGTGGCAGTATCAGTAACCAGCCACTTGTAATGGCTGGTTAATTATTGCACTCCCACAAATGGGCAATAATTTAGCGCTCTGCTTGTAATCTAGCCCAAAGAGATTAACAAACACATGTACACACACACATACATAAACATACAAGCACACACAGATACACATACATACACATGCACACATACTCCCTCTCACATTCACATACACACACATATATACATACTCTCTCACACATGAACAAACACATACTAGGTCTCAAAAAAAGGAAGGAAACTGAAACATGAAAATACAATGTTTATTATGAACTTATTGGAATAACATAAATCAGTAATCATCTAATAAAACAAGGTAGTGATTAAACAATAAAAGCACAAAAATAGGAGTGCCAAAGGGTAAAGTATGTGATCAGGAAGTATGAAAATAGTCTCAGTGGATTTAGATAGTGTACATAAAAGGGAGCATATAAGTAGAACTTTAAAACATATTTATTAACATATAAGTTAAAACATATCGCATACCCTAAATAAAAATTTGCATACAAAGAGAGAAGCACTCTACCAGGAACGAACAACAGCTCAGTATCTTGTTCTATTGTGAGTTACCACCTAGGAGCAGCCTCTTTTAGCCCAGTTGTGCTTTTCAAAGAGGAAAACTTTCCTGAAGTATATCAGTCTGATCCCGCCAAGTAAGGTCAGTCCAGCCCTGAAATACTAGGCACTTCTCATTTGAACAAGGAACATGACATCCCCAGACGATCATTTCAGCCTTCTATGGGCTTCTTCAGTGAGGTACAGCCATATTCCTCTAAGCACACTGGACAAGGAGTCCACATCTGGTTTCCCCCATCACCCTTAGAGATACCTCCCCAGTGTCATAAAAATGTGCATACAAAGAGAGAAGCGCTCTTCCAGGAACGAACAACAGCTCAGTGTAAGGTTTCAGGAAGTCTGTGGAGAAATTCACTGTGATTAAGAATCACAACTGCGGTCTGCTCAACATGTCAGAATGTAGTTACTGTCTCTTTAAATATTGAACTTAGTAATAAACAGAAGATGTTAGACTTTGTTGCTCAAGATTATGGCTAACATTAATAGTATAAGAGACTGGTTACATAGAAAGCTTGCTACAATGATACCAGTACCTTTGAGTATAATTTAACAAGTTTTGAGCTTTTAATATCACCAGAAGTAAGAGAAGGCATTCTAAACTAATAACGAATTCCCGGTTTTACTATGGTGTATCTGATATCAGGATACAACATATGATAAATAAGCATGTGTACACAGAGAACAGAGAGGATTGATGCGGTTAAGCGTTTACCGACAATGAGAGCAGAAACATTGGTTGCAGGCTCCCAAGAATCCTCCTCTAAGCTATACACAGCCCAATGGATCAAGTATTGAAGTTCACCTCTAAAGATTCTAGTGTCTAAGATCTACTCAACATCATAAGAACAATCAGGTACCACAGGTGTATGTGCAGAGGTAGAAGAGGTTGAGGCAAGGGAAATAGGGTTTGAGTAGCGACACATGAAAAGTGGAATGCACCCTAAAATGACTCGGAAGATCCAAAGTGACTGCATTCTTTTTCACTATATCTTTAATGGAGAATGGTCCAATGAACTTAGAAGATAATTTCTTTGAGGGAGTTTGAAGTTTTAAATGTTTCGTGGATAACCATACCTTATCCCCAATGGTCTAGTCAGGGGATGGACGTCTTCTAAGATCGTAGTAGGATTTTTGTTGAGTTGGGTGGTCTTAATGTTTTCCTGAAGTACTTGAAAGTTTTGGGTAATGGAGTTAGTGAGGTCAGTTAATGACTGATTAGTGGTATTCCTACCAGGTATCCTATGGAAGGTGGGTTGATAGCCATAGTTGGAAAAGAAGGGTGTTTGTTGAGTAGATGAACTGACTGAGTTGTTGAAAGCAAATTCTGCAGAGGAGAGTAAAGTTGACCAATTGTCTTGTAGTGAGTTACAGAAACAACGGAGGTATTCTTCCAACCACTGGTTTGTATGTTCTGTTTGACCATTGGTCTGGGGTTGATATGCAGTGGAAAAAATTAAGTTTAATACAAAGTAGTCAGCATAGTTCCTTCCAGAATTGAGAGGTGAATTGTGTGCCATGGTCTGATGTAATGTTAAGAGGTAACCCGTGTAACCTTACAATCAAAAAATAATTGAGCTGTTTGGGAAGCAGAAGGTAAAGTGCGTACTGGGATGAAATGTGCCATTTTAGTCAAAATATCCACAACTACAAAGATGGTGGTGTAGTTATTGGAAGTAGGTAATTCAACTATGAAGTCCATGGACAAATTCTGCCATGGAAAGTAAAAGACCATATGGTTTCAATCTTTCAGTTTTTGTAGTGGCACATGTGGAACAACTTTTCACATAATCAATAGTATCTTTCTTTAATGTGGGCCACCAATAATCACGTTTTATTAAGTTATACGTCTTTTGTTGACCAGAATGTCCAGCGAGTAGGCTATCATGTGCTGTACATAGAATCTGGATCGTAATGGTTTTGGAATGTATAAGAGTTGGTGGTGATAATAGAGTCCATCTTGGTGAAGAAGTTTTTTCTTAGGTAAGTTGGAGTCAGATCTTTGTTTTCTTCTGAGTGAATCAGGAGTAACAAAGGTAAGCCCAATGATGCGTTCTGCGGGTAAGATAGAGTTATTAATAGGAATGATGTCAGGCCTGTCCTCTTTCTTGAAAGGGCATCAGCTTTTCCATTCTTCCAACCTGGTCTGTAGTTAATTAAATAATTAAATCACAAAAAGAAAAAAATCCCAGCGTATTTGGCGTGAAGTAAGGTTTTTGGTTGTTTTGAGAAACTAAATTACGATGATCTATATAGATTTGGATTGGGAGTATGGTACCCTCAAGGAGATGTCTCCAATGTTCAAAAGATGATTTAATTGCTAGAAGTTCTTTTTCTCCATTTGGATAGTGAGATTCAGTGGTATTCATGACTTGGGAATAATAAGCCACTGGATGTAGGGAATGTTGTAGAGATACTCTCTGTGATAATATTGCACCCAGTGCGTAATCAGAAGCATCTACTTCCAGTACATACTGTAATGTTGGATCTGGGAACTGCAATATAGGTGCTGTAGCAAATACTGTAAATGCATTAGATGGATAAAGGCTTTGTTGGCCTCTGTAGTCCACCTGAACGTTTTATTTTCCTTTTTAGATAAATCTGTTAGGGGTTTGGATATGGCCGAAAAATTCTTTATAAATTTTCGGTAGAAGTTGGAAAGCCCCAAGAATTTCTGTACTTGTTTCTTTGATTGGGGCGTTTTCCACTGTAGGATAGTTTTAATTAAATCAGTCTCCATTTCAATTCCTGTTTGAGAAATGGAATATCCTAAGAAGGTAATGGAAGTAGTGTTGAACACACATTTCTCTATTTTTGCAATATTTCCTTAATCTGGCTAGAACTGTTTTTACATGAATGACATGTTCCTCATAGTTTAATGAGTAAATCAAAATGTCATCAAGATAGATGACTAGATAGATGTCTAGAATATCTCTGAATATGTAATTTAAAAAATGTTGAAAGGTCGTGGAAGCATTGGTGAGTCCGAAGGGCATGACGGTATACTTGAAAAGTGCGTATCTGTTACGGAATGCGGTTAACCACTCATCCCCTTCTCACCAGATTATATGCTCTGCGAAGATCTAATTTTGAAAAAATGGTGGCACCTTGTAGACGCTCAATCAATTGAGGAATGAGAGGTAGAGGGTATTTGTTTTTTATGGTGCGTTTATTAAGTTCTCTATAATCGATTATCGTTCTTAATGAATTATCCCTGTTTTTAACAGAAAACATGGAGGCACCTGCAGGGGAAGTGGATTATCTAATGAAGCCTTTTGCTAAATTTTCTTCAATGTAGTTTTTTACATGTTTAAGCTCAGGTTCTGACAGGGGATTTATGTGACCGGAGGGGATAATGGAACCTGGGAGGAGATCGATAGGACAGTCATTCTGTCTATGTGGAGGTAGGAACATTGCTTCCTTACGGTCGAACACATCTGTATATTTAGAATATTCTGGAGGAAGGTTACAGACATTAGACACACATAGAGAATGATCATACTGCAGTTGTTTTTTGCAGTATATAGAAGTGAAGTGAATTGAGGAGTCGGACCAGTTGATTTGAGGTTGATGCAACTTTAACCAACTAAGCCCCATTACGATTGGAAACAGATGTGATGCTATAACATCAAAAGATACACCTAGATTACGAGTTTTGCGGTAACAGGGGTGCGGTGCTAACGCTCAGTTTCAGCTCACTGCTCACCTACAAACAACGCTGGTATTACAGGTTTTTTTCAACCCGGCATTAGCCTCTAAAAAGTGAGCGAAGAGCAAAATTTAGCTCCACATCTCACCTCAATACCAGTGCTGCTTACGGTAGCAGTGAGCTGGCTAAACGTGCTCGTGCAAGATTTCCCCATAGGAATCAATGGGGCAGAATCTGCTGAAAAAAACCTGCAAAAAAGCAGCGTTCAGCTCCTAACGCAGCCCCATTTATTTTACAGGTAAATTTGTACTTATTTTAGCCAGGTAGTTATTCAATAGTTAATAACTATTTAATAACTATTGTACCTAGTTAAAATAAATACAAAGTTGCCTGTAAAATAAAAATAAACCCTGAGATAGCTACAATGTAAGCATTAGTTATGTTGTAGCTATCTAAGGGTTTATTTTATAGGTATTTCATTTTAAATAGGAATAATTTATTTAACTGTAGTAATTTTATTTCATTTTATTTAAATTATATTTAAGTAAGGGGGGGTTAGGGTTAGGGTTAGGGTTAGACTTAGGTTTAGGGGTTAATACATTTAATATAGTTGCGGCGACGTTGGGGTTGGCAGATTAGGGGTTAATAAATGTAGGTGTCAGCGATGTTAGGGATGACAGATTAGGGGTTAATAAAATTTAACTAATGTTTGCGAGGCGGGAGTGTGGCGGTTTTGGGGTTAATATATTTATTGAAGTGGCGGCGATGTCCGGTCGGCAGATTAGGGGTTAAAAAATGTATTTAAGTGTTTGCAATGTGGGGGGCCCTCGGTTTAGGGGTTAATAGGTAGTTTATGGGTGTTAGTGTACTTTTTAGCACTTTAGTTAAGAGTTTTATGTTACGGTGTTAGCCCATAAAACTCTTAACTACTGACTTTTAAATGCGGTAGGAGTCTTGACAGGAGAGGGTGTACCGCTCACTTTCTCCAAGACTCGTAATACCGCCGTTAGGAAAATCCCATTAAAAAGATAGGATACGCAATTGACGTAAGGGGATTTGCGGTATGCTCGAGTCGTGGAAAAAAAGTGAGCTGTGCACCTGTACCTGCCAGACTCGTAATACCAGCGGGCATTAAAAAGCAGCGCTGGGACCTCTCAACGCTGCTTTTTAAGGCTAACGCAAGACTCTAGGCGATAGTGTTTCTGAATGAAAAGAATAAGTGGTAACCAATAGTGGGATAGTGTGGTGGGTTATAGGACTGGAACTTATCTGTTTTCCATCAATAACTTTGACAACTACGGGTGTATTTTTTTTTTGAGTGGGTATTTTATTTAAGCACACAAGTGAGGAATCAATGTAGTTATTACATGCTCCAGAATCGATGATGGCGTCATAGTTCACAATCTGTTGCTCCCACTGTAAGGAAAGGGATATTTGTAAGAAAAACTGTTTGTTAGAGAGATAATTTAAGGAGGTAAGTAAAGGGTTAGACTTACCCATCTTCTGTTTCATAAGTGAAGGACAATCTTTAACAGTGTGGTGTTTTCCTGCGCAGTAAAGACAAAGCTTCATGAGTCTCCTTCGATTTTTTCTTCCTGGTAGATAGGTCCTCTTATTACACCAATTTCCATACGTCCAGGTAATTCTTTGGTGGCTGAGGGAGTATGGCAGAAAACTGGCAAGGTCTCAAAACCATCTCTTTCTCTATGACATTCTCTGAGCCATCAGTCTATAGAAACACATAGAGTCATCAGGGACTCTAGAGTATCAGGCATGGCAGTCCTAGCAAGTTCATATTTGATAGAATCGGAAAGACCATATCGTTCCATAAAGTGTCTGGACACCATCTCTTGAAGTCGGTGATGTAATATTTAACTGGCCTTTACTACTGTTTTAAGGAATGTATGGCAGTTTCTGCTGTGGATTGTTTATTTGGGTCATCATAAAGCATTGACATGGAGTGGAAGAAGTCAAATAAAGAAATTAATACGGCATTTTCTGTCTCAAAAAGGCATCTGCCCATGCTCTTGACTCTCCTTGTAAAAAGGAGATAACAGTTAGAACACGTATACGGTCAGTGGGATAAGTCTTTGGTTTCAGTAGAAACATCAGATTACAAGTGTTCTTGAACTCTCTAAACTTGGCTCTATTACCATTAAACTTTTCTGGTAAACCAATAATGGGTTCTACAATCTGGGGAGCTGGGGTTTTTATATTCTCATTTATATACCTTTTCAGGGATTCGTTCTCATGTTGCAGGTCTCTAACTTGCTGTGTAATTACATCCATGCGTTGGGATAGGTTTACTACGTGAGCAGGGATATCCGCTGGATTCATATTGAATAAAATTGATGTTTATTCAATTGCTCAGTATTATGTAAGGTTTCAGGAAGTATGTGGAGAAATTCACTGTGATTAAGAATCACAACTGCGGTCTGCTCAACATGTCAGAATGTGGTTACTGTCTCTTTAAATATTGAACTTAGTAATAAACAGAAGATGTTAGACTTTGTTGCTCAAGATTGTGGCTAACATTAATAGTATAGGAGAATGGTTACATAGAAAGCTTACTACAATGATACCAATATCTTTGAGTATAATGTAACAAGTTTTGAGCTTTTAATATCACCAGAAGTAAGAGGAGGCATTCTAAACTAATAACGAATTTCCGGTTTTACTATGGTGTATCTGATATCAGGATACAACATATGATAAATAAGCATGTGTACACAGAGAACAGGATTGATGCGGTTAAGCGCTTAACGACAATGAGAGAAAGTTTGTCCGCAAGACTTCCGGGAGAATCACCTGGGCGTGGCGTCACAGTCCTCGGAGAAGAACGACACTGAAGCTGAAAAGTCAGTTATAGGTTGCAGAGGGGAAAGTCAGACTAAAGCTTTACCACACTGAAGAAAGGAGATTTCTGCAACAGGTTGCGGTAGGTGTAGCTGCAGATCCAAAGTTCTAAGAAACATAAAGCAGTAGGTGAAAATCCGGATCACAAGGCCCGAAGTAACATAGAGCAATACTGAGCTAAGAAAGCTCATTGGTAAAGGCTATTTGTAGTGGTTACAAGTGGAGGGATCCAATCCTAAAAGGGACAGTACACTTGACAAAAAGTAAGCGTATGCATACGTTGGGTATATTACACTCAGTAGCTTGTTCTATGGCCAGTTACCACATAAGAGCAGCCACTTTTAGCCCAGTTGTGCTTTTCACAGAGGAAAACTTTCCTGAAGTATATCAGTCTGATCCCGCTAAGTAAGGTCAGTCCAGCCCCAAAATACCAGGCAATTCTCCTTTGAACAAGGAACATGACAGCCACAGACTGTGATTTCGGCCTAATCTTGAATAGACAGAGAACACTGGTCTGTGAACTTTGTCAGAAGGGTATGCTTCTTTGCACTGTCTGTGATTATCACTTGGACTTTAGTGCAAATAGTAGAAAGGAATAATAATAAAATCTAACTTTTATTGTGTATTTGTTAAAAAAGACAGCTTCAATATTCAATGATCTGCTGCCCTCACTTAGTTAAAAACACATCTCCTTAGTGTATAATAATGGTAATTCTTTAGGTGGTGTGAGAGATAAGAACTATGAGGTTACAATCTTGTTAGAATTTTAAGGTGTTTTTTTTTTTTTTGCATTGATTTCTATTAAGTATAACCCACTGCTTTTTTTTTTTTTTTTTTATTAATAATCCTTTATTGAGATACTTGGTATACAAACAACTATGGGATAATATAGCTATCAAAATAAATGCACAGCTGACATTAATTCCTTTTCCTGTTACAGATAAAAAAAAAAAGAAACCAATTACATCTGACACAGTGACATACCAAGTAGTACAATGCGTAGCTATCGGAAATTTGAGAATCTCTTTTTATAACATTTAATAAATAGCATTGACCAGTGGCTAGTGTTATAATTACTCATAAACCAACTGATATAGGAACAGAGATGCTCCAAAGATAACCACAGAGAGTGTATATTTATGTTTAGTAGGTCATTGAGCAATGATATAGGTATATGAAAATACATATTGAGGTGGGTCCAACTATGGGCCCGAACATATGATTATAATATAACTGTTTATAGAATATAACAGCGGGTGAGCACCGCTTACCCCTAAAATAAGGGAAGTGGGGGGGGGGGTTTAAAATAGAGCAAAACAGTAGAAATTCTAATTATATATATATATTTTCCGATGAAAGCTTCTGCTTTAGCTAGTATATGCAGGGCATAACTACTTTCAGTATATTAAATATGCTTAGAAGCAAAGGAGATCACCCAAAGTGCATATATACAAATAAAGTTCTGGGTGTAGGAAGGGAGAACAATATTACAATAATAAATGACAATTTTCTTTCACACCAATTCGACCCCTCAGATACAGGAGCAACATAAGCCATTTGGGACCATGTCACTAATGGTGTAAGTAGTAAGGTGACCTGTCTCTCTATCAAAGGTACAACACTAATGTTTGCCCATCAGACTGGCAGTCGGTCAAAACTAGCAACTATTGTCCCTGTCCACCCTAATATCTCTTTCTCCCCAGCCGGCTAGGGAAAAAGAGGATCTATGTTGCCTGCGTCAAAAGGGTACACATATAAGATAACCCTTGGCTCAGGAAAATAATTTCAACAATAATGTAGACAGGGTTAATCTTCTCAGAAACAGTGACAATCTATCGCACAGGCTAACGGCTTGTATGTTGCAATGATATGGGAGACTAGGAAACTTGGCAGATCTTGCTAAATATAATACTTAAATCTATGCATTATGGCTAAATATAAGAATGTTTTAAGCTGGGATAGCGCTAATGAAGCAGATAAGCTTGTGAATATTAGTTAGCACTGAAAAAGTGACCAGGAAGGGAGACAATGCCAGCGCGGCCCATAAAGTATATTCTGAGATATTTGACTTAGATTCGGCTCATAATACAGGCCTATATATTATGAATATTATAACGTCAATAGCGCCTAGCAGAAATTAATCCGCTAATTACTTGGGGATAACTTAATCATTAAACAAATAACCAAACATATGTGGATAGTTAGTGCCGTATGTGACATGAAAGGCGACTGCAAAATGACTCTAACCTACTCCTGACTTAGACCTTCTCTGCACATAGCAGCATCCAGCAAAGTCCTTGTGTGTGATGGGATCGGAGCTCCTAATCCACAATTCCTGTAGGCCACTCGATTCATCAATAGGAAACAGCCAGAGTGTCCTGTCTTTACCCTCCCGCTCCCGATGTCTCTTGTGTGAGTTGTGAAAAGTTCCCTGCACTCACCCGCAGGGACCGGCCGCATCCCCCCGGAACCTGCCCAGGGACAGGTAAGCAGACTGCAGTTGAACTTGGGGATCCTGGCTGTAAGGCAAAAGTTGTTGCAAAAGCTTCCGTCTAACGGACGGAGTAGAACTTTTCAGTGGCCGCAGTTTTTTATTGAAGTGTGGCGAGCTGACAGCGTTGCACAATGGAGTTCCGCTATCCACCTTGATAGCCGTGACACTAACCTCAGTCTTTCTGCTTATCTCCGCCCGTAGTATCAAAGGGTGCGGTGCAATGAGTGACCCTGTAATCAGCTCCTTAGGCGTAGTGTCGCAGGATGTGGAAAAGATGGTGCTATCTTGTAAGCACACATACTCTTCTTGGGCACATGAGTCCCTGAATAGCTGTGCCAGTGCAGTAGAGTTGTTTTGGGCATGCAGTGTTATTTTAGCCTCCATTCCATAGCTATTGTAAGGTAGAGTGGATTTCACCGAGATACTGGTTGTTCTAGCCATAAATTCTCCTGTCGCCGCTCTTATCTGTTCCTCTTGTGAAAGGTGTTGTTCTTTACAAGTCAGATGTTTTGTATTATCCCATCTGTCTTGCAACGGGATCACTTGCTGTTCCATAATGGACCTTAGGCAGACTGATAGATCCTCAAAACCAGCAACCAGTTGTAGATTGAGCTCCCACAGTGCCCCATAAATAGCTGCAGAGCCTACCTCCATATCTGACGCCATAGCTTTAGTAGGCCACAAAGGCCTAGGCGTTTCCCATTTAGCAATAGCAAGTAGGATGAAAAGTTGATTTGAACATAAAGTAAAGCGATTTACTAATAGTGTAAGAAAAGTCCTGCTTGTTCACTATTAGGATTGAGGCAAATTGCAGAGAATATATTGCAATTTGCCGTTATTTTAAATAAATCTCTGCAGGAGCTCTGTGAAGCACGTCTTCTCTGCTTGGTTGTTGGCTCCGCCCCAGAAGGTTTTGCTTTTTAATTCACTTAGCCTTATTCCTGGCTTGTTTATACAAACAACCTTATGTTTCTTATTGTAGATTTAACCCCAATTAGACTTACTTCAACAACAATCTTCGTGTGTGCTTATGTAGTATTCAATAGGTAATCCAGACTAGATTATACTCAATAGATAGGATAGTTTAAAGTCAATAGGGGTTTTCTATTGTACTTCTTAATGGTTGTCAAAATTTGCGATTTAAGGCAAAAAAATGCAACAACCTTATTATTTCATTTATATTCAGTCTGTCTCTTTAATCTGTTTTGATAGTATGTAACTTTATTATCTTTCAAGATATGTTTGCCTCAAAAAACTGATGCTATGCATCTGAAATCAAACTACAAAAATGAAACCCTTTTATTGATTGTACTATTAGTGTGCTGTGATGATGTTCAACTTTGTTGTGATTATGTTGCTCTTTGCCAGTATTATACTGTAAAGGCTGTGACACACTACAAGCAGAGCGGTGCGCAGCGTGTAGATGCGGCTGTGCGTGCTCAGTGTGTCCTGCCTTTTCATCTCTGAGCCCTCTGCTGTGTCAGGTCGCGTAGCTGAGCGCTCAGAGATTAAATATTTGAACTTCAGAAGCGATGCGACGCGGTGCGAAACAGCTGCTTCGCCTCGCACCGCATCGCTTGCAGGGTGTCACAGCCTTTACTGTATGAGTCGCAACATTGTTGATCTCAAGCAAAATCTGCTGTTATCAGGAATGAGCTATCTTCACCTTGTGAATGTGGTTATAATTACTTGTAGGCAGACTTATTATTTTGATCATAAAAAGCACATATTTATAGTAGTTATATCTATGTATGGAGACTCAGACGTTTAATATCGTGATATCCCAAGTTTAATATTTGCTTATCCCCTATTGTACTGTTATATTTTTGTGTAAGCAACTTTGAACAAACGTCCAAATTTGTACGGTTTGTATATTCAGTCTGTCTCTTTAATTAATCTTGTTAATATGTGGCTTTATTTACTTATGAAACATTCAGAAGTATGTAAACCTACAAATTCAGATGCTATGCATCTGATGAACAAACTACACAGGTGAAGCACTTATTATTTTTAATACCAACAGTGTATTAAAATATTTTCTTCTGTTACTCTGTTACTCTTTGCCAGTTTTGTGCTGTATTCTCTGTGAGTCACAACATTACTAATCACAGCGCAATTAGCTATTAGCAGAAATAAGTTATATTCCCATTGTAGATGTGGTTTGAGTTACTTTAGGCAAACATATTAATTATAAAAAGTACATAGTGATAATTATAATATCTATGTGTAGAGACTCAGACTTATTGTATCGTAATATTCCAAGTTTTATCATTGCTTCTCATTTATCATTTGTGCTGTTATATTTTGGTATAAACAACCTTGAGCAAGTGTATGGTTTGTGCTAGTTGTCACTAAATAGTTAAGCTGAATAGCCGTTAGTAACGCACATATCGTTTCTAAAGCCTTGTTTGCTCGTTTTTTATATATTGTCTAATAATATAGCACAAAAGAAATATGTGCAATTTGTGCTTAGGTCAGTAGATCGTTAAGCTCATTAGTCTGTTAGTAACCAGAATATTACTTATTTAAGGTTGTTTGCTCGTTTTATGTATGCTGTCAGTACGATAGTTCACAAGTTAGGTGAGGTTGTTATCCGGTGATTACTTTTTACCTGTTATTACCGCCATTGACTAATTCAATGTTTTTACCTGTTATTACCACCATTGACTAACTCAATGTTTACCAATAACCGTTATGCAAAACTATACCACTCCTATACTATTGTTGGCTCTTTTTTTTTTTTTTTTAAATATTTTATTTATTTCCAGCACTAGTCATAATAACAAACATTTTAAACAGTTGGATCATTACAATGTTCAATACAGATTTGTCACTACAACCACCCTGGCTTTTTCTATATATTGCAATGGTTTACTTCCTCCAACCTCCTTCCACTTTCTCCATCCCCTCAAATACCATTAGTTACCATTCTAAGCCTATATGCGTTTTACCTCACATGTTATTTGTCACATTATCTCAGTCCTCCGCTACCCATCAGTTAGGGAGCAAAAGGCTCTATGCCACATTGCGATTTGCTGCAAGCTTCTCAAAAGTCTTAGTAATGTGGCGATAGGTTATCCTTTTTTCAATCAATGTCTCTGCCATAGAGGTAAGTCTTTGTTCCAGGTTGTTGGCATCAAAGTTTAACATTTGCATTTTCATCACATCACTATCCCACCATTTCCAAAGTTCTACTCTTCTCCTACTCTCCCCAGGATCAGGGCTCTCCATCTTACCTAAGTCATTTTGTCGTATACGGACATGTTAGTTAAAGATATTCCACCTTCCCCTAAGTTGGGCTTCAAGGACAAACTCTGAGTCTTTAAATGGGTATATTATTTGTCTCTGGTGTGGGAGGTCTAAGCTGCAAATCAGGGGTTCCCATTTATTTAGAAAGTGTTTGGTCCGTAACGTTACGTCCCCTTGTGTGTCTATCTGTTCATATGTCATTTGTCTTTGTACAGTTATTTTGAGCTGTGTTAGATTTGGTGAATTGGGTGTCATCCATTGTTTGAGAATAAGTTTTCTAGCCAGTAGTATTACATTGTGGATGAATTTAACGTGCTTCTGTGCACCTGACTGTGAATGCAGTAGGATCAACATAGTCGTTGTCAATTCAAGTTTTTCCCCTGTGAGTTTCTCCACTCATCTCTGCGTCATTCCCCAGAATTTCTTAAGTCGCGGGCACTGCCATATCATGTGTGTAATGTTAGGGTTATTGTGCGAACATTTTGGGCATAGCCCTGAGGTTTCAGGACTCCACTTGTGAAACAGTCTAGGTGTTATGTATGTATTGTGTAATAATTTTGTGTGTGATTCCCTGATCTCATTAGACAATGAGGCTTTCCTCACTTTCATAACACTTTGTTCAATAATTTGATCTGGGGTCGGTTGTCCATTTAGTGCGTCCCATTTGTTTTGAAGGTGATCTCTTGTGGTTTTGTTGGGTGTGTTTTGAAGAGCCTTGTAGGTGTGTGAGATTGAGGTCATCCCCCCTCTGTGCAACGTCAGCAGTCTGTAAATTTCACAATTAGTGTCTGGTAGGTCCCCCGCTCTCAAGAGACCTTGTATATAGTGTCTACTCTGTAAGAAAGCAAAATGATGTTTGTTGGGTAAGTTAAAGGCTGTTTGTATCTCCACAAATGGTCTAACTGTTCTCTGATCTGCTGATAACACCTGTCTTATGGTAGTTAGTCCCCATTCCTCCCATTGCTGAAAAGGCTTGGTGGTAAAACCCGCCTGGAAATCTGGGTTACCCCTTAGTGGAAGATACGCAGTGTGTCTGTTTGAGATTCCCAGAGCCTTGCAAATCTTCCTCCACGCTAGCAGAGGGTGTAGGAAGAGGGTTGTATTTCCCACTGCCCCTTCAATTTGTGCACGAGTCATGTGTGGGAGCATTTTCAGGGACCACGGGGTGATGAGTTCCCCCTCTAGTTTTGGATTGGTAAAGGAGCTTCTGTCTAAAAGCCAATCCATTGCGTATTTAGCTAGGGCAGCCCAGTTATAATGTTCAATGTTTGGGAGCCCAAACCCTCCCATCTCTGGAGTACAGGTCATCTTAGTGAAACTTATTCTGTGTTTTTTCCCTCTCCATAGGAATTTTAGGATGTCTCTATTTAGTGCAAGGAGATCTTGTTTGTGTATGAGTTCTGGTAGCATTTGAATAGTGTAGAGCAGTTTGGGGAACAGAATCATTTTAATTAATCCCACTCTTCCCGACAGTGTCAGTGTTAATGCTGACCAGGTCACCAATGTACGTCTTAGACCTTTAATTAATGGCCTGAAATTCAAGTCATACCACTGTCTGGGATCTCTGGACAAAGTGACACCCAGGTACCTAAATGTAGTAGTAATGATTTTAAAATTGTCCTGAAGCGGTATAGAAGGGTTTTTATTGTGTAGCCATAATAGCTCAGATTTTTCTTTATTAATACAATACCCCGATATTTGTCCAAATTCAGTGATAATGCGCAATAATATTGGGGATATTATTTCTGGGTTCTTTCATGTATAGAATCATGTCGTCTGCAAAGAGGGAGATATGCATTGTTTCTTTGCCTATAGTCAGTCCCTCCATGTCGCTTCTAAGTTTAATTGCTAATGGCTCTAACGCAAGATCAAAGAGGAGCGGCGACAGGGGGCAGCCCTGCCTCGTGCCTCGCTTAAGGGAGAATATCTTAGAGGGAGTACCGTTAATTAGGATTGCTGCTCTAGGATCAGTGTAAATGGTGTGTATGGCTGTCATAAAGTAACCCCTTATGCCAAATTTTCTCAATGTGGTAAATAGATGGTCCCATAATATCTTGTCGAATGCTTTTTCAGCATCCACAAGTATTAGGCAGGCTTCCCCTCCCTCTTTCTCTCGGTCTTGTTTCTCCAGTCCCCAATAGTAAGATAGTATGGATTGCAACTTTCTCATATTTTTCACTGATGATCTGCCCTTCACAAATCCCGTCTGGTCGTCGTGTATCAGGGAGGGTAAAATTTCTGTCAGTCTGTTGGCCAACATTTTCGTGAACAGTTTGTAGTCTGAGTTAAGAAGGGATATTGGTCGGTATGAGGATGTCAGTAGTGGGTCTCTGTCTGGTTTGGGTATTACTGTTACGTTCGCTTCCGTAAACCTGCTAGATAGACCAGCTCTTCCCTCCCTAATTGCATTGAAGAGCAATGTGAGCGTCTCCGCTGTTTCCCCTTTGATCATTTTATAAAATTCCCCTGGTAATCCGTCAGGGCCAGGGGTCTTCTCTAAGGGTAATGTTTCGATAGATTTAATAACTTCCTGTGGGCTAATTGGAGCATTGAGTTTTTGGAGCTGCTCTTCAGCCACCTGCGGGAGGTTTATATCCCTCCAGAAGTTTTGTTTCTGTTCAATGTGTATTTCTTGGGCATTATATAGGTTAGAGTAGTAGTCTATGAGTGCTTCGTGTATGTCTTTCTCCTGCGTTAATAATCTACCCTTTTCTCTAAGAGCTGTTATGTAGTTTGGTTTTCTGTCTAACTTGGTAACTCTTGCCAATAGTTTCCCTGTGCGATTCCCATAACGATTAAATTTCGCTTGCATTCGATTCTGAGCCATCACTGATGTCTGAATGAGGTGTGTATCTCTGAGTTGTTTAGTGTCTTTGTATTTTATTCTATTTTGTTCTGTCGGGTACCTCAGGTATTGGTTTCTGGCATTCAAAAGCTGGCGTAGCAGCAGCTCTCCCTTTTGTTTGTAAGTTGCAGTCAGTTTTATTGCATACCCCGTCACCAATTCCCTTCAGCACTGCTTTCGCAGCTTCCCAGAACAGTGAAATATTATTCATATGTTGGGCATTAAGGTCCTTATATGCCAGCCATTCCCCTACTAGGTGACTTCTCAGGTTTGTATCGTGGTACAGATGTGTGGGGAATCTCCACCTACATGTCTTTCTGTGAGGTGTGTCTGTGTGTAACTCTAGTGTGACCGGAGCATGATCCGAAATAGTTATGTGGTCTATTCTCACCTCTCCAATTCTAGGGCATAGCTGTTTCGACACTAGAAAGTAATCTATACAAGACAGTGTAGTCTTTGATGGGTGTGCGCATGTATAGTCTCTTGTTTCTGGGTTTCTTTCCCTCCATATATCTAGCAGAGCTAGGGTGTTCCTGAAATTTTTAATAATTTGTTTCTCTTTTAGATTCTTTCCCTTGGTGCGTGTGATGTGTGATGCTACTGGGGTCACGTAATCTATCCGCCGGCGTGTAAGGAGCAATGTTGTAATCTCCTCCTGCTATAATGGGGAGATCTGAAAAGTGTATGAGCTGACTTTGGAGGTGGTTAAAGAATTCCCTTTTCCTTGTCTGGGGGCCATATATCCCACATAATACCACACAGAGCGACTCCAGTTGAACCTTAGTTATCAGATATCTGCCCTCTGTATCAGACACCGTTTGTGAAGTAGTGTATTGTAACCCCTTACGAAACAACATTGCCACACCCTTCGCTCTTTTCCCCTCATATGGGGTGTAAAGGACCTCCCCTACCCAACTCTGTTTAAGTTTTTGGTGCTCTATTTGTGATAGGTGAGTCTCTTCTAGTACTGCAATGTCTGTCTTTCTGGACTTAAGCTGTCTCAGTATCGCCTTTCTTTTGATAGGTGAGGTTATTCCTCCCACATTCCATATGGTGATCCTCATCCTGGCGTTTTGATCACCTAACTTTGGTCTCTTGTCAGTTTCAGTCACAAATGTGTGATGGAGTATGCTATATACAATTGGGTGGGAGTTATGAGGTATGTTGTACTTACTCGTTTGTGCAGTCTCCCAGGTCTGTACTCTTTTCCCCCAGGGTGGCGCCTCGAGGCTGGCTCGCTCTATCTATTGTTATAGTGTACAGATAACAATTGAACATTATTATAATAGCTTCCTCACTCCTTTGTCTCCCCTCAACAATAACAACACCTACAATATTCTTTGCAATGAAAAACTTAAACAATGAAACAGAGAAACAATAAATGCCCCCCCCCCACACTTGTAAAGGATATAAGTTCACTTGTCTTAGTCTTTAAGTTGCTTTATTATTGTGTTCTTTTCTTCTGTGATCTTGGCAACAGCTTTCATCTGTCTGAATTTGAAGGGCGACTTTCACGATCTCGTGACAGTTCTTGTTTGCTCTCCCTCTGTAAGTGGAGCTTGAGTTGATTTGGTGAGTCGAAGTACAGGGGACCATTGGTTGTATGTAGACGTAGTCTCGCTGGATACAGAAGGGCTGCTGGTCTTCCTTGCTCCATGAGCTGCTTACAGTAAGGTGTGAATTCTTTCCTTTTGGCTGCTACTGCTGCAGAATAATCTTGGAACAGGTATCCTTTCCTGCCTTCGAATTCCAACTGCGGGGCTTTTCTGTATGCTTGAAGGATTGCTACTTTTGCCTTGAAATTGAGGTATTTAACCATAATCTGTCTTGATTGTTGGTTATTTTCGCCCGTCTTTCTTTGGTCGCCAACCCTATGGGCCCTCTCTACAGTATATGGCAGGCATGCTTGAGGAATATGGAGCATCTTTGGCAGTGTGTTTTCTGCAAATTCTTTTAGTTGTGACCCTGGGAGAGATTCTGGAATTCCTACTATTCGCAGGTTGTTTCTTCTCGACCTGTTCTCCAGGTCATCAATTTTCGCCCACAGTCTTTCATTTTGCTGCTGTAATGTTTGGATATTGGTCTCAGCTTCTCTATGGCGGGTTTCTCCCTCCACTACCCTTTGTTCTACTTGCGTTAGCCTTCCATTAAATGATTTAACTTCAGTTGTTAATGAGTCCATCCCTGTTTGTAATTGCTCAATTTTTGGCAAGAAGAGTGCAGATATCTGGGAGACAATTGGGTGGGGGTCCACATTGATAGCATTCAGCGTGTCTTCTGTGTCCACGTGGGGCTGTGATGTTTCCACATGCCCCACATTCTTATCAGTATTTTTAAGCCTGCCTGCCATTATTCCTGTCTTCTTATTAAAGGAGTTATAGTATTTTTGCATGCAGCTTTAAGTATGTTTGCTGTTGTTTCTCAATAAGTCAAGTTCTTAATGCGGCACTCTACACATAAGCACCTTCTGCCCAAAGTCTATCAGATCACTGAGTGGTATCAGATCTAAGAGGATTGTTTGCGATGGGTGGGTTGGGGGGGAGCAGGGTCTGACTCTCTAGCCCTGCATGATTAGAGTGTACTGTTTATAATTGAGGATACAGTCCTTCTAGGGATTATTAGGTCTTGAGTTATCAAGCTGAACTATTTATTATATTATGGGTGTACTCTCTTGATTCTCCCTATTAAGGTGCCTCCCTTGTAGTTTTGTTAATGGTCTCCCTTCTCCAGGAAACTGCCTTTGTTCCCCTTTGTTTTTGTATCTTATAGCGTGTGTGGGTCTGTGCTGCTCTCCTTAGTTAATCGCTGCTTAATTAGACTTTGGTTGACACTCGGGTGAGTTGTGGCTTTGGCTTCTGATGTGTTTTTAATCCTAAATGCCTGCAGCAGGATGGCAAGATGGTGGCTCTCCCGCCGTTAGCTTGGCTTTCCCCACAGGCCTCTCAATGTTTTATGCCCTATAGTTTGTGTGAGTCCGGGCAGCCCTCCGCAGCCTATTCCTGCCTATTTAAACTTCAACCTGCTTTTAGGCGAGTTGCGGCTCTAACTTTTACTGCGCCTCTATTACTGGATGCCAGGCGCAGGGTGTCAAGATGGCGGCGTTCCCGCCGTTAGCCTGGCTTTTCCTTCAGACCTCTCAGTGCCTTGTAATATGCCCAGGGCTCTTACCGGGTATGTAGTCGTCTGACTCTGGACTCCCGCTGCAGGCTAGAGGGTTGCTTGTCGGCTGATTTCGACAGGGTAGGCTAGCGGGTGCGGTTGCGGCTCACTCCGACTTCTTCTGTCTAACGACTTCTGTGGTGGGGGAGTCTGATGACTGACTCCTTGCTGAGAATTATCCCGGCAGTAGTATTATCCTCTGCCAAGGGGTATCAGCTTTTTCAGGTGGCACTTTTGAAGTTTGGTTCAAGTTTGAGTGCTGGTAACAGCGGAGCTCTTTTCCTTGCATCCACACTCTGTGCCCTCCCACCGGAAGTCCACTATTGTTGGCTCTTTTAATGTATCTCTATATCCTATAGCACACGATTCCGGTGAAACTATCACCCGGTAAGTAATCTATACCTTTTATTACCGCCATTGACTAGTTCAATGTTTATAATATTTTAAACTTTTAAGGAGAGCTGGTTAAGAATAGAGAACCCCTGATGCCGCGTTTCCCATACGCTTCCTCAGAGGGGGTTACGCGAGGCGGCAGAAGATTTTATTGGCTCTAAGTTCACGCCTCCTTTTTACTCTATTGGATAGAAGGGTCTGATGTTTATTGGTTTGACCAGTTGTCAATCACTTAGGTAGTCCATATCGTTGTTCAACAGTGGTATTTTTGTTCTTTTTATGATCTTCATTATACAGGGCAAAATATAAGAAAATATATATATAGCTGTGTAACTATCATATGTATAAATATGCAAATTACTAAATGTTGCTGAGTTTTATCAAATTACCATAACTTGTATTTTTAAATATGATGGTTTTTTAATACACCAATATCAATTGTAATTATAAAATTCTCTTTATTTATATTTTGAATCTAGTATTTGAATATTAAACGTATACTTGTTCCTGAAAATAAAAAAAATAAAAAATATCTTGAAAAATATTTCTCAGGACTTTATAAAAAAAAAAAAAAAAAAAAAAAAGTGCTTCCGGTGAGCTTGAACTTTTTCATTTTTAATGTGTGATTGGTGAATCATTTTAATACTTGCTATGTGTTTATATTATTATATTTTTATAAATAAAATCAACCTTTAATATCCAGTGCATTAAGTGTGTTTTATTAATTTTGTGTTGTTTGTGACATTAATACATTAATAATTCTGTATCATTTGATAGGAATATAATTGTGCTAGGGAATTTTTAAGAAAAGGGGGAGTGCTTGAGGGGATTGTGTATGGGATGTGAAGTGCTATAACATTATTAATACATCTAAAAATGTGAGTGCTTGCAACTAAAACTAAAGTATAAATGGATTTTACAAACTTCCATTAAGTTATGAAATAATATTCTCTTTGAATTCTTAAAGTCCTGTTCTTTCCATTAAATGTTATAACGGAGAATAACTATTTGTTGATATATCTTGAATATTTTCATGAGACTTGTTATTTGTATTATGAATTATGTATCTTGCCGGAGTATCATTTCTTAAAGTAATATGCATTAAACTTAAACTTTATTCTACTGGTTTTTTGCTCTTGTCTTTTACTATTATTAATCAGTTTCCAAATTGTTTTAATGCAAAATTGTAGTTGTTGTTGTTACATCTTATACATTATTTCATAGGTATACATTGTAATTATTATTGTCATTCAATCCGTATGGTTTTACACTTTGTAATAGGTGTATCCATTTGCATTCCATTTTCAGAAGGGTTTGTTCTATATTTCCCCCTCTTATCCCCAAAGTGGTCTGTTGTAACACTGCAAACTTTAATAGTTGATCATTGCTATTATGTTTTAGAGAGAAATGTTTTGCCACACTTGTTATGGTCTTACCCTTTTCTTGATCTTTCTTAGCATTTCGGATGTTTCTACTATGCTCCATGATTCTTGTTCTTACTTGTCGTGTTGTCATGCCGACATAAAATAATTTAAATGGACATTGTAAAACATAAATCACACCTATTGAGGTACATGAAAAATGACCTGAAAATATATGTTTATTTCCATATTTATCCTGAATTTATTTTATTTTCCACACTTTGGAACATGTACTGCATTGATTTGCTTGCCTTTTTTGGTCTATGAATGTAATGACTTTTAACTAAAGTATCTTTCAAATTTTTAGGTCTTTTGTAACCAACCAACCAACCAACCCTGGCTAGTAGGGGATCATTAAGTAAGATATGCCAGTTGTCATTAATTATTTTAGTGACCTGTTTAATTTGTGGATTGAAAGTTGTAATTAAACGAGGTTTCTTGTCCTGTTTTTTAACACATGGTCTTAGTATGGTTTGGCTGTCCATTTTGATCACCTGTGTGTTAGCCCTTTTAATTGATCGTTTACTATAGCCTCTATCTTGAAGTCTATTGCTAAGTTTTTTAGCTTCCTGTTTGTATACTGATATGTCAGAACAGGTTCTTCTAAGTCGTGCAAATTCACCTTTTGGAATGGCTCTTAGAGTACTGGGGGCATGTGCACTACTATGATGTAGCAAGGTATTTGTAGCTGTAGCTTTCCTGTATAGCATTGTGCTCACTTGTCCTTGTGGGTCTATTTGAATCTCCAAATCTAGGAAATTGACTTTTTGATGGCTGTATTCATAAGTCAGTCTTAAGTTTAGATTGTTGTTGTTGAAAATGTCCATAAATTGCTGGAGCTTGTCAATAGATCCTTCCCAAATAAAGAGGATGTCATCTATATAGCAAAATCATAATGGGATGTGTTGCATATATGTATCATTGGTGTCTGAGAAAACAGTATGGTTCTCCCACCATCCCAAAAATAGATTTGCATATGTGGGTGCACACGCAGTACCTATAGCAGTACCTTGGGTTTGTAAATAGAAGTGATCCTTGAAAGTAATATAATTGTGATGCAAGATTGATTATCTGTTTCATTTCTTGAGAGAAAATATGAAATTTCTTGTTCTCCCAAATTATGTTTGATGTTTGTGTAGAGAGATTCTACATCTGCCATTACAAGAATTGAGTTTGGAGATAATTGTAGATTTTCAAGTTTTTGAAGTACCTCCATAGTGTCTTTTACATAAGATGGTAATATATACAGATATTCTCTAAGTCTTTGATCTATATATTGACTTGGCTTTTCTGTGAGACTATTATTCCCAGAGACGATTGGACGACAGGGAGGTTTATGAATATCTTTATGTATCTTTGGAATAAGGTAAAATGTAGCCATAGTGGTTGGATTAGAAATTGTTTTTCTGTTTTATTGATAATTTGATCTTTATATGCTGTATCAATTATTTTATTGTATCTTTCTAGATACATTTGGGTAGGATTTCCCAATAATTTCTTATAGCCTTCTATGGGCCTCGTCAGTTACAGTAGGTGCAGCCATATTCCTCTAAGCACACTGGGCAAGGAGTCCACGTCTAGTTTCCCCCATCACCCTTAGAGATACCTCCCCAGGGTCATAAAAATGTGCATAAAAAGAGAGAAGCGCTCTACCAGGAATGAACAACAGCTTAGTAGCTTGTTCTATGGCGAGTTACCACCTAGGAGCAGCCTCTTTTAGCCTGTGGGTGCGCTTCTCTCTGTATGTATTTAGTCTCCCTGTGAAAAAAGGGGCAACCAGACGTGGACTCCTTGCTCAGTGTGCTTAGAGGAATATGGCTACACCTCACTAACAAGGCCCAATGAAGGCTGAAACGATTGTCTGGGGTTGCTGTGTTCATTGTTCAGAGAGGAATTGCCTGGTATTTCGGTGCTGGACTGAATGTAATAGATGGGATCAGACTGATATACTACAGGAAGATTCTACTCTGTGAAAAGCATTAGTGGGCTAAAAAGAAGCTGCACCCAGGTGGTAAATTGTCAAAGAACAGGCTAACAATATTATTGAGCTGGTTGTTTGTTCCTGTGCGTGCGCTTCTCTCTGTTTGTATTTAGTCTCCCTATGGAAAAAATGGGGCAACCAGATGTGGACTCCTTGCTCAGTGTGTTTAGAGAAATATGGCTACACATCACTGACAAGGCCCAATAAAGGCCAAAATGATCGCCTGGGGTTGCTGTGTTCCTTGTTAAGAGAGGATTTGCCTGGACTGACCAAAATAGGCGGGATCAGACTGATATACTACAGGTAAGTTCTACTCTGTGAAAAGCATTACTGGGCTAAAAAGAAGCTGCACCCTGGTGGTAAATTGCCATAGAACAGGCTAACAATGGTATTTAGCTGCTTGTTCATTCCTGTGAGTGCGCTTCTCTCTGTATGTATTTAGTCATAACCTAAAAAATACACAAGTATCTACATGGAGACGTTTGGAAAGCCAAAAAACAGACACAACTGGAAGTGGCTATTCTTAATCAATGGTGTGCAAGTAATAAGCTAAAAGAGTTATCCTCAAAAATAGAATGAGTATCCTCAAAAATAATAGTTCTCAAAAATAAATGTCTTTTATCACCTAGGTGTAAAAAAATAATGTGTGCCCGTGATTGGAAAACGATCTAGAATATATATATATATATATGTAAATATCCAATGGGAAAAATAAGTAAATCTTGGTGACCAGTGAATGCGGGATAGAAAGTTGGATGGAAATTCTCTTAATCCATTAACTTGGAAATGTCACAGCAATCATGGATGATGGGTATGTTAGTGTAGAAAAAATAAAAATAGAATAAAAAATAATAGTAACTTTGATCAGTGGAAAGGAAATTAAAAAGCAAATAAAAAACATGTGCAAAAATAGTCTTAAATGTGGAGCATATTGAAAAATAACTCACCAAATATATAAGACGATCCCTGGGGAAGAAATACAAGCCTCACAAATCCTGGCAAAGATAAAGTCAACGCGTTTCGGTCCTTGAGAGGGGATTTTTCAAGACATGTCTAATATATTTGATGAGTTATTTATCAATATACTCCACCTTTTAGACAATTTTTTGCAAATGTTTTTTTATTTGCCTTTTATGTTCCTTTCCACTGATCATCGTCACCATTATTTTTTATTCTATTTTTATTTTTTCTACACTAACATCACCCATCATCCAGGATTGCTGAGACATTTCCAAGTTAACGGATTAAGAGAATTTCCATCCAAGTTTCTATCCAGTATTCACTGGTCACCAGGATTAACTTGTTTTTCCCA
The DNA here is from genome assembly GCF_027579735.1 of Bombina bombina. Taxonomy (NCBI): domain Eukaryota; kingdom Metazoa; phylum Chordata; class Amphibia; order Anura; family Bombinatoridae; genus Bombina; species Bombina bombina. The sequence goes on from NC_069499.1 coordinate 883,096,444, forward strand.
TTGGATATTTATATATATTTTTTCTAGACAGTTTTCCAATCACATGTACATGTTATTTTTTCACAACTAGGTGATAAAAGACATTTGTTTTTAAGAACTATTATTTTTGACGATACTCCTTACTCAATTTTTCAGGATAACTCTTTTAGTTTAATAATTGCACTATCTTGCACACCGTTGATTAAGAATAGCCACATCTCCATATAGCTACTTGTGTATTATTTAGGTTATGAGATATGTTTTAACTTATATGTTAATAAATATGTTTTAAAGTTCTACTTATATGCTCACTTTTATGTCCACTATCTAAGTCCACTGAGACTATTTTCATAATTCCTGTTCGCATACTTCAGCCTTTGGCGCTCCTATTTTTTGTGCTTTTAGTTAACTTTTTGTCCAAGATCTTGTTAGGGGATCTTTTATAGTGAGCTTGTATGCTCAACCAGGCGCAATCTACTACATAACAAATTGCATTAGCAATTAAACATTAAACACATTTCTTATTTTCTGGTTTTAGATAAGGCATTTATATTAGCGTACAAAGGAGTGCAGCTACATTTATTGTCATCATTTAGTGGGACACAGGAAGCAGATTTCACAGGTGCTGAGACTTTTTTCTAAGAGGTCGCCCAAAAACTCTCCTTCCTCCCTTCCGGCAATTCTAATAATTAAATCTACACTTTAGCAGGCATGCCTGTTATGTCAATTATATTATGTGTTCTCATAACAAAAGAATATTCCCACACTAGTGCGGTAGCATTGTCTCTTTTGAAATGTGACATCCCACCCTTTCAAAATAATAACATTGCTTGAGAACAGAACAGCAGAGTGTAACACCATTGTAACATTTCTTAAAGACATTTCTCTTAAAGGCATATATGTATTTTTATGTGATATACTGTATATATACAGTGGATATAAAAAGTCTACACACCCCTGTTAAAATGTCAGGTTTCTGTGATGTAAAAAAATGAGATAAATAATTTCAGAACTTTTTCCACCTTTAATGTGACCTATAAACTGTACAACTCAATTGAAAAACCAACTGAAATCTTTTAGGTAAAGCGAAATAAAAATAAAAAACTAAAATAATATGGTTGCATAAGTGTGAACACCCTTTTATAACTGGGGATGTATCTGTGTTCAGAATTAAGCAATCACATTCAAAATCATGTTAAATAGGAGTCAGTACACACCTGTCATCATTTAAAGTGCCTCTGATTAACCCAAAATAAAGTTCAGCTGTTCTAGTAGGTCTTTCCTAACATTTTGTTAGTCGCATCCTACAGCAAAAGCCATGGTCCGCAGAGAGCTTCTAAAGCATCAGAGGGATCTCATTGTTAAAAGGTATCAGTCAGAAGAAGGGTACAAAAGAATTTCCAAGGCATTAGATATACCATGGAACACAGTGAAGACAGTCATCATCAAGTGAAGAAAATATGGTGCAACAGTGACATTACCAAGAACTGGATGTGCCTCCAAAATTGATGAAAAGATGAGAAGAAAACTGGTCTGGGAGGCTGCCAAGAGGCCTACAACAGCATTAAAGGAGCTGCAGGAATATCTGGCAAGTACTGGCTGTGTGGTACATGTGACAACAATCACCCGTATTCTTCATATGTCTAGGCTATGGGGTAGAGTGGCAAGACGGAAGCCTTTTCTTACAAAAAAAACCATCCAAGCCTGGCTAAATTTTGCAAAAACACATCTGAAGTTTTCCAAAAGCATGTTGCAAAAGGTGTTCTGGTCTGATGAAACTAAAGTTGAACTTTTTGGCCATAATTCCAAAAGATATGTTTAGTGCAAAAACAACACTGCATATCACAATATCCACAGTGAAGCATGGTGGTGTCAGCATCATGCTTTGGGGCTGTTTTTCTTCAGCTGGAACTGGGGCCTTAGTCAAGGTAGAGGGAATAATGAACAGTTCCAAATACCAGACAATATTGGCGCAAAACCTTCAGGCTTCTGCTAGAAAGCTGAACATGAAGAGGAACTTCATCTTTCAGCCTGACAACGACCCAAAGCATACATCCAAATCAACAAAGGAATAGCTTCACCAGAAGAATATTAAAGTTTTGGGATGGCCCAGCCAGAGCCCAGACCTGAATCCAATTCAAAATCTGTGGGGTGATCTGAAGAGGGCTGTGCACAGGAGATGCCCTCACATTCTAACAGATTTAGAGTGTTTTTGCAAAGAAGGGTGGGCAAATCTTGCCAAGTCAAGATGTGCCATGCTGAAAAACTCATACCCAAAAAGACTGTGCTGCAATAAAATTAAAAGGTGCTTCAATAAAGTATTAGTTAAAGGGTGTGTTTACACTTATGCAACCATATTATTTTAGTTTTTTATTTTTATTTCCCTTTACCTAAAATAATTCAGTTTGTTTTTCAATTGAGTTGTACAGTTTATAGGTCACATTAAAGGTGGAAAAAGTTCTGAAATGATTTATCTTTTTTGTTTATATCACAGAAACCTGACATTTTAACAGGGGTGTGTAGACTTTTTATATACACTGTATATATATATATATATATATTTATATATATATATATATATATATATATATAAATATATATATATAAAATAATAAGCCCTGACTGACTCATCAACGCCCAGCTCAAACCGTTTAACCTAGGAATGTGAAATTTGGAAGTTACGTTGTTTTTATGACGTAGGCACCCACTCAGGAAGGATTTAGGGAAATTACATCCCTAAGAGGGTAAAAAAGGGGGGTGATTTTTTTATGAGGATACCAATATCTCAAAAACCGATGATGTTACAGACATGAAAATGGTATTTAGATTATCCTTGAAAAAAAAATAAACATATGTTTTACCATTTCCCCAAAATCCACTTAAGGGGGGTCAAAAGAGGGGGGCTGATTTATGAGGATACCTATATCTCAAAAAACCGGGTATGTTACATACATGAAAATTGGTATTTAGCTTCTCCTTGAAAATAAAGAAACACGTGTTTTACCATTTCCCCAAGATCCACTTAAGGGGGGGTCAAAAGAGGGGGTCTGATTTATGTGGATACCTATATCTCAAAAACCAACAATGTTACAGACATGAAATTTTGTATTTAGATTCTCCTTGAAAAATAAAGAAACATATGTTTTAACATTTTCACAGAATCCACTTAAGGGGGGTCAAAAGAGGGGGGGGGGCTGATTTATGAGGTTACCTATACCCCAAAAACAGACGGTGTTACAGACATGAAAATTGGTATTTAGATTCTCCTTGAAAAATAAAGAAACACATGTATTAACATTTCCCCAAAATCCACTTAAGCAGGGTCAAAAGAGGGGGGGTGATTTATGAGGATACCTATAGCTCAAAAACCGATGATGTTACAGATGTGAAAATTGGTATTTACATTCTCCTTGATAAAGAAAGAAGCACAACTCTTACCATTTCCCCAAAATACACTTAAGGGGGTCAAAAGAGGGGGGGGGGTGATTTATGAGGATACCTATATCTCAGAAACTGATGATTTTACAGACATGAAAATTGGTATTTAGATTCTTCTTGGAAACTAAAGAAACGTGTTTTACCATTTCCCCAGAATCCACTTAAGTGGGGTCAAAAGAGGGGGGCTGAATTATGACAATACATTTATCTCAAAACAGATGTGAAAATTGGTATTTACATTCTTCTTGATAAAGAAAGAAGCACGTGTTTTACCAGTTTGCCAAAATACACTTTAGGGGGGTCAAAAGAGGGGGGGGGGGCTGATTTATGAGGATACCTATATCTCAAAAACAAAAGATGTTACAGACGTGAAAATTGGTATCTAGATTCTCCTTGAAAAATAAAGAAACACGTGTTTTACCATTTCCCCAAAAATCCACTTAAGGGGGTCAAAAGGGGGGGTTATTTATGAGGATACCTATATCTAAAAAAACAAAGATGTTATAGACATGAAAATTGGTATTTAGATTACAAGAAACAAAGAGAATTATCGAAAACTCAAGAAGTTTATGTCAGCGAGTGTGCAACCCGAACGGGCACATGGCGTTGTGAGTGGCCACGTTTTTCGCAATTTTTTACAAATCACAAAATTTACACGAGCGAAGCCACGGGCAACAGCTAGTATACAGTATATATATATATATATATATATATATATATAAATAAATAAATATATATATATATATATATATATATATATATTTAAATACATACTATGAAAAGTAAGCAAATTTGAACATAGAAGTAAATTGGATTTCTCATAACTGCCCCATTATCTGAATTATGAAAGTTTCATTCTAACTTTATTTACACACTGAAGATAAACACATTGTATTGTAAACTTATCTAGACACATAAATAGGACATGTGCTGAATAATGATTATTGCCATAAAAACACTTTAATTTATAGGTATGCATATAAACTAGACAGATAATAGACATGTGGTTTTGATGTTTCTGCACAATTATGACTTTAGATAGAGAAATAAATAATAAATATACACCTTAAAAAAATTATGTCATATACCAAATGTGTGCCCCCCTGTAGAGGCACCCTAGTCTGCCTCTATTATATCACCAGCCCTTACCTCAGCTAGCTGCCCTGCAAGGACTCCAAATCAGCTTCCACTGCTTAATAACTGGAGTTTATAGTCTCTTCAAGCCTATTTCTTTCAAAGCAAACTGTTAAAACCCATATATTCATTATATATGTTCAGTTTTGATTTAGAAAGCTCTGTCCTTACATTATTAAGCATTTCCTGTGTGTTCATCCAAAATTCCCCTAATCACATAAAATATTTCCTATTTGTACTACTCAATATTTCCTGAATGTTACTAGCAAAACAGCAGGAAGGAGGTGTGGGTGACGATCGGCATTTACTAAGGTATGTGATTTTTGTGACTTTGAAAATATCTTGCCTCACATTATATTATATAATGCCTTAATGCCTATAATACCTGCACCTCCAGTGACCAAGTCTCCGGTATACGGTCCTAATAGCGCATACAAGTGGGGTCTGTGAACAAAGTCCAAGAGCCTCTCTGAAAATCATGAGCCTCCAAAAGAACTGAAAACCAAACTGAGAACTTATAAATGTCTTTGACGAGTTTGTGCATTAACCTATGTGAGCAATATCCTCTTTGAAGACTAAACACAAGAGAGGTAATTGAGATTGAGACCAGTACTCTATAAATCAGTATCTCTACATTTAAAATCTCAGAAAAGCAAAGTAGCTGAGTAACCAATATTTTGCCCTTGTAGAGAAAGCACTGATTAAGAAATCAAGCTTTATATTAAAATCAACTATCTACCTACCTTGTGCCCCCCTAGTTCTAGCACACAGAACTGTTTTGATAGTTTTCACTTACCAAGGTGTGTTTTGGGGTAGCAGCGGCCCCTTTTTTTGTGGTGCTGACCTGGAAGTGGGGTCAATCTAAGGTGGATTTGGAGGGACACGTCAAGATTGGATACTTTTTGAGGACATTTTGAATATTTAATTAATGGTAACTTATACCTAAGTTGCACTGGCACCTTTTGCCTTACCTTTTTCCTTTACCTTTACTTTCTTTTATAATAAAGTTATTGTCAGTACAATTATGGAAGGAGAGAAACTTTCTATTCCCTGATACCAGCTGATGAGAGGGATGGGAATGTACAAGACTTTGACAGAGTATTCTCAACAGATAAAACACCATTCTCGTTGAGTAGCTTATTTGCAGACATGGAGTCCCTTCTCATTAAAGAGAACAAGAGCAAATGGGACATCCAGATACTTAAACGTTACCACAGTATAGTGATTATACCTAGGGGTCTCTGAATCAACAAGTTCCCCACCTTTGTGACTGAGGATGTTGATTTGATTGGACGGTGGAACAATGCCTTATCAGACTGTTCCTTAGCACTCATTCTACTAATAATAGAGTTTAAAACAAAAGTTTTGGGCGATGTATCAATACAAATTAACACAATTCAAAATGAATTAAATAGGAGAAGCCAAACACAGATTATTCCAGCTTGACACCATATTGTAGAAGTCAGTAGCAGAAGCTAAAGCTCTCTTAATGGAGATTAAACACAAAAAGTATTTATGCGATCAGTCTGACTATGACTACAATAGAGTGTACATCTGGAATAAGAGAGAAAGGTTTCAATATCGAAGGGAGGATGATCAGGGATTACCCAATAACAATAGAAGAAGTAGACACAATAGAAGGAACAGATCAGGGAACAACAGACATGTTAGATTTTCAGACACTGAGGCAGAGTCTAATAATGATTACTCAGGATCAGGGGGGGGACAATGGAGTGGACCCACTACCTTTAGGGAAGTCAATACCTACCCCCAAAGAGCATTAGGAGAACAAACAGTGGTACAGTTGGAAACTAGTACTCAACTAACTAATTCCACTAGACCTAAACAGGGTGCAATCCTCCAACAACCTATCTTAAGACAAGAGTTCAGGAGGAACACACATAGTAAATATCAGAGTATGGAAGCTATTGAAATTTTTCCCAACCCACAAGGCCCTAATAGAAGTGAAATGGAGCATGTTTTTCACGTAGGACAAGGAACATCAGAAGGGGGGGAAGAGGTATACACATACGTGGAAGTACGTAACAACAGGCACCTGTACAGGGAGCTTATCAGCAGAATTGTTACCCCTTGAGGAGGGGTTACCAGTCAAAGTATCCAAAATATTAGCAGAAAGTGTTGTAAACCTCTCAAGCTATACACTATCAGAAGTAGAAAATAAAGTTCTGAGCTTAGGATTGGCTTTTGTACCTTGCAATAATTTTAATCTTTTCAATATATTAATAGATGTGAATAAAATGATCAGAAACATAACTCTACATACATTTTATAAACACAGGCATTCTGAGTGCCTACAAGTGGATATACAGAACGTACAGGGTTCTGAGCACAAATTGGATTTCACCAAAGATTGTGATAGAATATCTCTGGAGACACTCTATCAGGAGGGCTCTACAATTGAGGTAGGGGGAACCTATTACCACACTTTAAGAACAGGTCTAGGTTTTATACCATTCATAACCAGGGGGATACCATAGTCTCCTTTCAAAAGAGGGTGGAGAGAGACCTTACAGAACTCATGAGTCAGAGGAAGGATCATACGAGTAAAACAAACCTATCTCAAAAGGAAAGCGAGGCATTGGTAGCCCTTATGGAGAACAGGAACCTTGTGATCAGATCAGCTGATAAAGGGGGATCTGTCGCAGTCATGAATAGGGAGTTCTTTGTACGAGAGGCCCTAAGACAACAAGAGGATAAGACCCAGTACATTCAGTTGAGTGCCAATCCCACCACAAGATTTTTGAGGGAGCTAAGCAATCTTGTGGATGATGGCAAGGAAGGGGGTTATATTGATGATGAGACAGCAAAGTTTTTGATAATAGAAAAAGCCTTCATCCCAATTTTTTACCACTTGCCAAAAATCTACAAATCCATTTCCAATGTGGAGGGACGCCCCATTGTAAGTGGGATTGGCTCCCTGTCTGAACGACTATCACAGTGGCTGGACAAGATTTTACAGTCACTAGTGACAGTACTCCAGGGCTACTTAAGGGACACAAAACATTTTTTTGGGTCTCATACAGGACATGGAGGGGTCTGATTCCTACTCCTGGCTTACAGAGGACATTAGGGCACTATATACGTCCATTCAGCATAGGAGGGGATTGGAAGCCATACATTTTTTCCTGAAGAGAACAATGCTGTTTGATGGGGGCAGCTGCACCTTCATACTAAGGGTGACAGAGTTCCTTTTGACTCATAACATTTTTTAACTTTGAGGATTGTTTCTATCTCCAAAGATGTGGGACAGCAATGGGGGCGAATTTGCCCCCTCCTATGCCAGCCTATTTATGGGTTGATGGGAGTTGTCCCACATATTTGAAGAGGGAAACCCCTACAGACAGAACATCATATTTTACAAGAGGTATATTGATGATTTGATTTTTGTCTGGAGGGGAGGTGAGGGTGCAGGTGCCTCTTTTGTGGACTGGTTGAATTTAAACAATGTAGGCATTAGTTTCACTTTTGAATTTCAGAAACATAATGTGAACTACCTAGATGTTACACTGATTGGAGAAAGTAATGTGGAGAAAGGTATGGTTAAATCAGATCTGTTTAGAAAACCCATTACAGGGAATACAATTCTCCATGCGAACAGTAATCACCCAAATAAAGTTTTCAAGGTGATTACCAAAGGCCAAATGCTTAGGGTGAGGAGAAATTGCACCACACAGTTGCAGTTTGAAAATCAATTGGATTCCCTTTTAAATAGATTATAGGATCAGGAGTACCCAGTGCCAATAACTGAAGGGATAAGAAATTCAGTAGCTTCTCTAGACAGAGAAAGCTTATTGAGAAGGAGAACCAAACAAAGAAAGAACCAGTCCCAAATAACCAAACAAGCATTCTTCTTGAATACATACAGTGACCAGTTTGATGAGGTCTGTAAAATAGTTAATAAACATTTTAAGATGTTAGCCGACGACGAAGACCTGATAGATTTAGTGGAAAAAGGGTGCAAGTTTTCCTATAGAAGGGGTGTCACTATAGGAAATATGGTCTCACTCACCGCTTTGAAACCCACAAATCCCATAACCAGTTCATGGTTGACTATGAAAGGTGTCTATAGATTCCATAATCACACATGTAAAGCTTGTGATGAATATGTGTCATTAGGGAATGGGTCCAAATGTGAAGTGACAGGAGAAACTTTTGTGCACAATAAATGCTACAATTGTAGAGTATCCCATTTAGTCTACCTTTTGACATGCATGGAATGTAAAGTTCAATATGTTGGCATGACCACAAGGGACACTAGAACGAGGATAAGGGAACATATAGGCAATATTAAATCAGGCACCCTGACCACACCACTAGTTAGACACTTCAGGAATTTTCACCAGAAGAGACCAGATACACTTAGATGGATGATAGTAGATCAGGTCCAGTTTGGAAGCAGGGGAGGGGACAGGGACAGAACACTCACTAAACAGGAGATCTTTTGGATATTTAAACTAAAGACCAGGACTCCGAATGGTCTTAACTTGGAGTTTGATTTGGTCAACTTCTGGGAATGAGAGGTGGATGAAACAAAATAAGATAAGATAAAATAAAATAAGAAAATTAATATCAGACACCAGACCGGACAGACATACCCCCCCCCCCCCACACACACACAGTATTTGGAATGGGCATTAACAGCTAATTAATAAGATAAGATAAGTTAGTTGAAGAGCACACAGCATTGTGGGACTCATAATAATGATATAATAATATGCTGTGCTATTATGTGTTTAAACCTATGGGTATGGACAATGTAAGGAGAATCTACATACATATATAAAAAACTTAAAGTTTAAAAACTATAATATGTAGGTATAATTGCTCAATCAGCTCCGTTGTTCTCTTTGATGTTTGAGCATAGATCAATTACCAAATGTCTTAGGTAGCTTCCAGTACCTCTCCTTCCTCTCATCCTCCTCCACCTTTGTCTGCTCCTCTTTCAAATACTCCTTCACCTCCCATACCTGCCAATCGGCAACCTTCTCCTGCCTCCCTGATAAATCCTCCTTTTCATCCAGTCATTGCTGCTTAGCTCCATTTCTTGCTCCCAGCTCTCCGTATTCAGCATTGCACCAGCAGCTCACAAGAGCTGCTGGTGGAATGCTGCCCCCTGCAGATTCGTGGCCAATGGGCCGCCAGCAGGGAGGTGTCAATTGACCAGATCGTACTCGATCGGGTTGAATTGTGGCGATTCCTGTCCGCCTGCTCAGAGCTGCTTCATAACTGCTTTTTCTGGCGAGTCTGAAGACTCGCCAGAAACACGGACCCACAAGTTCCATACCGAGCTTGATAAATGGGCCTCTATGCCTCTTATGGGGTTAGACCTCCTCACCAGCTTAGGCCTTCTCAAGGCCCCTCCAGCTTTCAGCTGCTTTCCTACACTGTGACCCTCCACGAAAAGGGACCATCCCGGATTCACTCGGATCCCATGCTCTACACCAACGAGGACACCATATTCAAGATGTAGTAAGTAGCACACAGTGCAGTTTCCTCTCCCGTGCAGGTCCTGATAAATTTTAACACCCACTTCCATGTTAACTCCTGTTTTAATACCTCCACTCTCCCTTTTTCACCTCCAATTGACCCTTAATTTTGCGGGTCCACAAACCCCTCCTTCCAAATGTCATACAGGTTTGAATAGTGAATATCCATGTTCTGTACCCCTTGAAAGAGATGCAGCATACCTTTACAAAGCTGACTTAAATATCATATGATTTCTATGTAAAAAATGAAGATATATTACCTTAGCATTTTCCCAGTAATTATATTTTATTATAGATGGTTATCCTGGGGATAGCAAGAAAACATGCAATACACAAGTAGACATAGGGCCTGATATTCAAAACATTGCTGCTCAGTCTAGAAGTATTATTGGTACAATAAGGCCTTTAAAAAAATAATTAGAAACACAAATTATATCTTCAGACATGTTTATGTTGCTATGTAGTATTCTTTATGTGAAACAGAGACTCCTACATTACAGGGCAAAAAAAAAAATCCAAAGATTTTTCTTAATTTCTCTCCGTGCTGGCGAGGTTTTTAATATCAGGCCCATAGTCACTTAATTTTCCTCTTTATTTTAAGTAGGTTTACTACAAAATCTTGTGAGCTCATGGTGAAATTCATTTAATTCATGGCAAAATCCCATGAGATCACAATAGATTGTGTGAACTGTACAACAGTGATGCTGATTGTCTTTTTTTTTTTAACTACGAAGATAAAATTAGAAAAGTTGAATGGTAGATGTTATTAAAACATTTACTGTATTTGGTTGATCTTAGTTTTATAAAAAAGAAAGCGATATATATAACTTTTTTTTCTTACATCTTACATTAGGGATCATAGAACATTTATATTAATTAGCATGCCCTTTTATATCAATAAAGTAGAGAAAGTAAGAACTCCAAAATAAGTGCTTAATTTTACACTACATGCTAAGAAAAATAACAAAATAGTATGTGCGTTTTAGTCTGTGCCTATGACAGACTTTGATAGTGTTGTCTGTTAATTTCTATAATGAAAGTTTGCCCAATGTAATCTGTGTGAAATTCCACCATATGATGTTGCTCATTCTGCTGGAGATTAATATATTATTATTATTATTATTATTATCATTTTTTTGTATAGCGTCATAAAATTCCATAGCACTATAAATTTTCCTTTGATCAAAGTTAGTGGTTTGTATTCAAGGTAAGAAATCATAAAATGATGGTAAAAAGCATTTATCCGTGGTCTGAGTACTCAAAGTCCAAATAAAGTCATTAATGATCTTCTGTGAACTTTTAATGCCAAAAAACAAACCGCACAATTAAAACACTGCAGCACATATATCTTACTAAATCCAAGTTAAAAGATTTGTGGTAATGAGTTCAGCTGAACCCTTGAATGCATAAAGAACTGATCAATACTAACAGACATTTCTTGCAGTTTCTACATCCCCTGAATTAAGTCTATCTTTTTACTTACTTTTTGTTTAAAGCTGACAAGTAAATCCCTGTATATGTGTCATTTGGTGCTTGCTCACTGTCTTAAGGTTGGTAATGTAGTGGAACAATTTAAACTGTAATTGCATTACAAATTAAATTTGTTAATACTGAGTTGCTTCTCCAAAGTGTATTAAGAGTGAAAATAAAATTGAAATTGCCCTGAGCGAACATTTTGCAAGGAAAACACTAACACCATATAGCGTTTATTATAGTCTACTCCTAGTGTTCCGGAATCTTGGATATGACTAATTAATGAGAATGCGCAAGTAATTAATTGAAATTAATCAAGCTGATCCGGTAATAATCTTTGTTTAAAGATTATGAGCTATGTAAAATAGTGTAGATGGAAATGTATCTTTATCTAACAGTGAATAGGTTGAACAAAATTGTCTATGAATTTTGTTACAGATTTAATTCATTTTATTGTATTAAGGTAACATGGTGTTATTTGTTTTTATAGCTAAACATTTAAAATAATAAATAGAGAGGCTGCAAATACTTGAAGTTCCAGGGGGCGCTAGAGACCACAAAGAAGTATATGATACAGCATAAATGCAGTGCAAAAAAATATATACAATATCAACAAGGTTGATATACTATTGACCAAATATATTTGATTCTAAAGTCTTATTTAGATAGAAGTCTGTTAAAGGCAGCTTTTGTTATTATGGTATGGGATCACCAGTAGTTTGTCAAAAAATAAATAAACATAAGGATGCCTTATAATGTAAATCTTTTATGTGTTGAAATTGTAAAATCCCAATTGGGTAACTCTCATTTAGATGAGCACTTTATATGTTATAGTGCTAAGTGGGCAGGCTGGATTTCAAAAAGTCACCAGTTGACTGACACCTTGGGTATGCGTTCTCAGCTCCCTGTAGGGTCCAATCAATTCTCGACCATCTGGGGATCCACCAGTGTGTCTGTACTTAAAGGTACAGTCTACACCAGAATTGTTATTGTTTAAAAAGATAAATAATACTTTTATTACCCATTCCCCAGTTTTGCATAACCAACACAGCTATATTAATATATGTTTTACCTCTGTGATTACCTTGTATCTAAGCCTCTGCAGACTGCTTCCTTACTTCAGTGCTTTTGACAGGCATGCAGTTTAGCCAATCAGCGCAGACTCCTAAATAACTCCACAGGAGTGAGCACAATGTTATCTATATGACACACATGAACTAGTACTGTCTAACTGTGAAAAACTTTCAAAATGCTCTGAGCTAAGAGATGGTTCTCAACGGTTTAGAAATCAGTTTGAGCCTATCTAGGTTTAGCGTTTGAAAAACACCACCAAGGGAACAAATATGTTAAAAATACGTGTAAAAATAAGTGGTCTTATGTGTTTGGATGTGCGCCAATATCTATTTTTGTCTTATACTTATTTTGGTCATTTTGACAGCACTCCCACAATATGTGTGCTAATATATAAAATGTTTTTGTTAGGTGTGCTTAACCAAACCCCTTTGTTGTATTTCTTAAATTTAAGGAAGGTTGACCAAATCCCTTTGGTTAAAGCACACCGCCGTGCTCAGGTGTGTTTCAGATTATGTAATTGAGTTATATATATATATATATATATATATATATATATATATATAAAAAGCCAGGGAGTCTCATTCTGTCCAGTTTTGATTTTAGGCATAGTACTGCAGTGTTGGAATTATATTTTGGTATAATAGAAAAGAATGATTCAGCCCATTAAGGCTAAACTTTATAGTGTTAGGACCAGTCTATTTTGGGACACCTTGTAAGTGGCGACTGGCTGAGCAGAATATGGCCATATTGTGTGACTAAGATCCCAACTTTATTTTATAATTTAAAAAATATTAAGCAGGCAATTTTTTTGCAGCATTTAAAAACATGTTAAAAATATGTGTAAAAATAAGTGGTCTTATGTGTTTGTATGTGCGCCAATACCTGTTATTGTCTTATACTTATTTTGGTAATTTTGGCAGCACTCCCACAATATGTGTGCTAATATATAAAATGTTTTTGTTAGGTGTGCTTAACCATACCCCTTGTTGTATTTCTTAAATTTAAAGGGAGACTGACCAAATCCCTTTGGTTAAAGCACACCACCCTGCTCAGGTGTGTCCCAGACTATGTAATTGATATATATATATATATATATATATATATATATATATATATATATATATATATATATATATATATATATATATAGCCAGGGAGTCTCATTCTGTGCATTCTTGATTTGAGGCATGGTATTGCAGTGTTGGAATTCTTTTTTGGTATATTAGAATCAAATGATTCAGCCCAGTAAGGCTAAACTTTATAGTGTTAGGACCAGTCTATTTTGGGACACCTTATAAGTGGTGACTGGCTGAGCAGAATATGGCCATATTGTGTGACTAAGATCCCAACTTTATTTATAAATTTTAAAAATATAAAGCAGGCAATTCTTTGCAGCATTTAAAATTATGTTAAAAATATGTGTAAAAATAAGTGGTCTTATGTCTTATTTGGATGTGTGCCAATACCTGTTTTTGTCTTACCTCATTGATTACCTTGTATCTAAGACTCTGTAGACTGCTTCCTTACCTCAGTGCTTTTGACAGACATGCAGTTTAGCCAATCAGCGCAGACTCCTAAATAACTCCATGGGAGTGAGCACAATGTTATCTATATGACACACATGAACTATTACTGTCTAACTGTGAAAAACTTTCAAAATGCTCTGAGCTAAGAGGCAGTTTTCAACGGTTTAGAAATCAGTTTGAGCCTACCTAGGTTTAGCTTTTGAAAAATATCACCAAGGGAACAAAGCTAATTTAATGATAAAAGTAAATTGGAAAGTTATTTAAAATGTCATGCCCTATCTAAATCATCAAAGTTTAATTTTGACTAGACTTTACCTGGAGGCGGCGGATGCCATAGGAATCAATGGGAGTCTGACAGCAGCGAAAGCTTACGTTCGCTGCTGCCCAATATCCCATTGATTCCTATAGTAGTGTCTACACCTACCACCCTAACATGTACCCCTAGTCTAAACACCCCTAATCTGCCCCCCCTACACCGCCGCCACCTACATTATACTTATTAACCCCTAAACCGCCACTCCCAGACCCCGCCGCCACCTACATTATAGTTATTAACCCCTAATTCCCCCCCCCTACACCACCGCCACCTATATTAAATTTATTAACCCCTAAACCTAAGTCTAACCCTAACCCCCCCTTACTTAAATATAATTTAAATAAATCTAAATAAATATTCCTATCATTAAATAAATTATTCCTAATTAAAACTAAATACTTACCTGTAAAATATTTTACAGATGGCGTCCCTTGAATTCTGATTGGCTGATAGAATTCTATCAGCCAATCGGAATTAAGGTAGGAAAAATCATATTGGCTGATGCAATCAGCCAATAGGATTGAGCTCACATTCTATTTGCTGTTCCAATCAGCCAATAGAATGCAAGCTCAATCCTATTGGCTGATTGGATCAGTCAATAGGATTGAACTTCAATCCTATTGGCTGATTGCATCAGCCAATATGATTTTTCCTACCTTAATTCCGATTGGCTGATAGAATTCTATTGGCATCAGCCAATAGGATTTTTCCTACCTTAATTCCGATTGGCTGATAGAATTCTATCAGCCAATCGGAATTCAAGGGACACCATTTTGGATGACGTCATTTAAAGGAATATTCATTCGTCGGGTAGTCGTCAGCCTGGAAGGATGCTCCGCGTCGGATGTCTTGAAGATGGACCCACTCCGGATGGATGAAGATGGAAGATGCCACCTGCATGAAGACTTCTGCCCATCTGGAGGACCACTTCTGCCCAGCTTCGTTGAGGACTTCGACCCGATTGGGTGAAGACGTCTCAACGTAGGGTGACCTTCAAGGGGTTAGTGTTAGGTTTTATTAAGGGGGGATTAGGTGGGTTTTAGAGTAGGGTTCGGTGTGTGGGTGGTGGGTTGTAATGTTGGGGGGTATTGTATTTTTTTTTAATAGGTAAAAAAGCTGATTACTTTGGGGCAATGCCCCGCAAAAGGCCCTTTTAAGGGCTATTTGTAATTTAGTATAGGGTAGGGATTTTCATTATTTTGGGGGGCTTTTTTATTTTATTAGGGGGATTAGATTAGGTGTAATTAGTTTAAAATTCTTGTAATTATTTTATTATTTTCTGTAATTTAGTGGGGGTTTTTTTTTCCGTAATTTAGTTAATTTTATTTAATTGTAATTAATTTATTTTAATTTTGGTAATTATCGGCTAGATTTAGAGTTCTGCTGCCAAAGGGGTGCGTTAGCTACGCGTGCTTTTTTCCCCCCACCACTTTTAAATACCGCTGGGCTCCAAAAAAGGAGCGTAGAGCATATTTACAGCCACTGCAACTCTAAATACCAGCGTTGCTTACGGACGCGGCCAGCTTAAAAAACGTGCTCGTGCACGATTCCCCCATAGAAAACAATGGGGCAGTTTGAGCTGAAAAAAAGCAGCGTTCAGCACCTAACGCAGCCCCATTGCTTTCTATGGGGAAACACTTCCTATGTCTGCACCTAACACCCTAACATGTACCCCGAGTCTAAACACCCCTAACCTTACACTTATTAACCCCTAATCTGCCGCCCCCGCTATCCTGACACCTGCATATTTTTTTTAACCCCTAATCTGCCGCTCCGTATACCGCCGCAACCTACATTATACCTATGTACCCCTAATCTGCTGCCCCTAACACCGCCGACCCCTATATTATATTTATTAACCCCTAATCTGCCCCCCACAATGTCGCCGCCAGCTACCTACAATAAATAACTCCTAATCTGCCGATCGGATCTCGCCGCTAGTCAAATAAATGGATTAACCCCTAAAGCTAAGTCTAACCCTAACACTAACACCCCCCTAAGTTAAATTTAATTTAAATCTAACAAAATAAATTAACTCTAACAATTAAATAAACTAACTAAAGTACAAAAAATAAAAAAGAACTAAGTTACAAAAAATAAAAAAATATTTACAAACATTAGAAAAATATTACAACAATTTTAAACTAATTACACCTACTCTAAGCCCCCTAATAAAATAACAAAGCCCCCCAAAATAAAAAAATGCCCTACCCTATTCTAAATTAAAAAAGTTCAAAGCTCTTTTACCTTACCAGCCCTTAAAAGGACCTTTTGTGGGGCATGCCCCAAAGAATTCAGCTCTTTTGTCTGTAAAAAAAAGCATACAATACCCCCCCAACATGAAAACCCACCACCCACGTACCCCTAATCTAACACAAACCCCCCTTAAATAAACCTAACACTAAGCCCCTGAAGATCTTCCTACCTTATCTTCACCTCGCCGGGTATAACACCGATCCGTCCTGGCTCCGAAATCTTCATCCAAGCCCAAGCGGGGGCTGGCGATCCATAATCCGGCGGCTGAAGAGGTCCAGAAGAGGCTCCAAAGTCTTCATCCTATCCGGGAAGAAGAGGTGATCCGGACCGGCAACCATCTTGATCCAAGCGGCATCTTCTATCTTCATCCGATGAGGAACGGCTCCATCCTGAAGACTTCCAGCGCGGATCAATCTTCTTCTTCCGACGTCCAACTGAAGAATAAAGGTTCCTTTAAGGGACATCATCCAAGATGGTGCCCTCAAATTCCGATTGGCTGATAGGATTCTATCAGCCAATCGGAATTAAGGTAGGAAAATTCTGATTGGCTGAAGGAATCAGCCAATCAGAATCAAGTTCAATCCGATTGGCTGATCCAATCAGCCAATCAGATTAAGCTCGCATTCTATTGGCTATTCTGATCAGCCAATAGATTGCAAGCTCAATCTGATTGGCTGATCGGATCAGCCAATCGGATTGAACTTGATTCTGATTGGCTGATTCTATCAGCCAATCAGAATTTTCCTACCTTAATTCCGATTGGCTGATAGAATCCTATCAGCCAATCGGAATTCGAGGGACGCCATCTTGGATGACGTCCCTTAAAGGAACCTTCATTCTTCAGTTGGACGTCGGAAGAAGAAGATTGATCCGTGCTGGAGGTCTTCACGATGGAGCCGTTCCTCATCGGATGAAGATAGAAGATGCTGCTTGGATCAAGATGGTTGCCGGTCCGGATCGCCTCTTCTTCCCGGATAGGATGAAGACTTTGGAGCCTCTTCTGGATCTCTTCAGCCGCCGGATTATGGATCGCCAGCCCCCGCTTGGGCTTGGATGAAGATTTCGGAGCCAGGACAGATCGGTGTGATACCCGGCGAGGTGAAGATAAGGTAGGAGGAAGATCTTCAGGGGCTTAGTGTTAGGTTTATTTAAGGGGGGTTTGGGTTAGATTAGGGGTATGTGGGTGGTGGGTTTTAATGTTGGGGGGGTATTGTATGTTTTTTTTACAGGCAAAAGAGCTGAATTCTTTGGGGCATGCCCCACAAAAGGTCCTTTTAAGGGCTGGTAAGGTAAAAGAGCTTTGAACTTTTTTAATTTAGAATAGGGTAGGGCATTTTTTTATTTTGGGGGGCTTTGTTATTTTATTAGGGGGCTTAGAGTAGGTGTAATTAGTTTAAAATTGTTGTAATATTTTTCTAATGTTTGTAAATATTTTTTTATTTTTTGTAACTTAGTTCTTTTTTATTTTTTGTACTTTAGTTAGTTTATTTAATTGTAGTTATTTGTAGGTATTGTATTTAATTAATTTATTGATAGTGTAGTGTTAGATTTAATTGTAGGTAATTGGAGGTATTTTATTTAATTAATTTATTGATAGTGTAGTGTTAGGTTTAATTGTAACTTAGGTTAGGATTTATTTTACAGGTAATTTTGTAATTATTTTAACTAGGTAACTATTAAATAGTTATTAACTATTTAATAGTTATTATACCTGGTTAAAATAATTACAAAGTTACCTGTAAAATAAATATAAATCCTAAAATAGCTACAATAATTATAATTTATATTGTAGCTATATTAGGGTTTATTTTACAGGTAAGTATTTAGCTTTAAATAGGAATAATGACTAGTTAATTTATTTTGTTAGATTTAAATTATATTTAAGTTAGGGGGGTGTTAGGGTTAGGGTTAGAATTAGCTTTAGGGGTTAAAAAATTTATTAGAATAGCGGTGAGCATATTAGGGGTTAATGCTTGAAGTTAGGTGTCGGCGATGTTAGGGAGGGCAGATTAGGGGTTAATACTATTTATTATATTGTTATTGAGGCGGGAGTGAGGCGGATTAGGGGTTAATAACTTTATTATAATAGAGGCACGGTCCGGTCGGCAGATTAGGGGTTAATAAGTGTAGGCAGGTGGAGGCGACGTTGAGGGGGGCAGATTAGGGGTTAATAAATATAATATAGGGGTCGGCGGTGTTAGGGGCAGCAGATTAGGGGTACATAAGTATAACATACCTTGCGGCGGCGTGCGGACGGCAGATTAGGGGTTAAAAAAATTTAATAGAGTGGCGGCGATGTGGGGGGACCTCGGTTTAGGGGTACATAGGTAGTTTATGGGTGTTAGTGTACTTTAGAGCACAGTAGTTAAAGGGACAGTATACACTCATTTTCATATAACTGCATGTAATAGACACTACTATAAAGAATAAGATGCACAGATACTGAAATAAAAATCCAGTATAAAACTGTTTAAAAACTTACTTAGAAGCTGTCAGTTTGGCTCTGTTGAAAAGGTAGCTGGAAAGCCCACTGCAAGTGGCAAATAAGACACTCCCCCCTCCCCCTTCTTTTGCATATGAAAAGACCCTTTACACAAACAGGAGCAAGCTGAAAAAGGTAGCTGACAGTATTCACATAAAACTTTGGGGCTTGGTTAGGAGTCTGAAAATCAGAGCAATGTTATTTAAAAATAAGCAAAACTATACATTTATTTTTTAAAAAAACTTTATGGGCTATATAAATAGATCATCTACAAGACATTTATGCAAAGAAAAAATGAGTGTATAATGTCCCTTTAAGAGCTTTATAAACCGGTGTTTGCCCAGAATGCTCTTAACTACTGACTTTTTTTTTGTTTGAAAGATTTCTAACGCTCACTTCAGCCACGACTCTAAATACCGGCTTTAGAAAGATCCCATTGAAAAGATAGGATACACAATTGACGTAAGGGGATCTGCGGTATGGAAAAGTCGCGGCTGGAAAGTGAGCGTTAGACCCTTTCCTGACTGACTCCAAATACCAGAGGGTGGTAAAAACCAGCGTTAGGAGCCTTTAACGCTAGTTTTGACGGCTACCGCCCAACTCTAAATCTAGGCCTAATTTAATTATAATGTAGTGTTAGGTGTAATTGTAACTTAGGTTAGGTTTTATTTTACAGGTACTTTTGTATTTATTTTAACTAGGTAGCTATTAAATAGTTATTAACTATTTAGTAACTATTCTACCTAGTTAAAATAAATACAAAGTTGCCTGTAAAATAAAAATAAACCCTAAACTAGCTACAATGTAACTATTAGTTATATTGTAGCTAGCTTAGGGTTTATTTTATAGGTAAGTATTTAGTTTTAAATAGTAATTAGTTAGTTGATGAGAGGAATATTTATTTAGATTTATTTAAATTATATTTAAGTTAGTAGGTGTTAGGTTTAGGGGTTAATATGTTTATTATAGTGGCGGTGGTGTAGGGGGGCAGATTAGAGGTTAATAAATATATTGTTGGTGGCGGTGGGCTCCGGGAGCGGCGGTTTAGGGGTTGAACAATTTATTTAGTTGCGGCGGGGTCCGGGAGTGGCAGGATAGGGGTTAATAACTTTATGTAGGTGGTGGCAGTATAGAGGGTGTCAGATTAGGGGTTAATTAGTATAATGTAGGTGGCGGTGGGCTCCGGGAGTGGTGGTTTAGGGGTTAATACATTTATTAGAGTTGCGGCGGGGTCAGTGAGCGGCGGTTTAGGGGTTAATAACTTTATTTAGTTGCGGGGGGCTCCGGGAGTGGCGGTATAGGGGGTAAACAGTATAGTATAGTGTGGGTGCTTAGTGACAGGGTAGCAATAAAGCTGTGAAAAAGCCGAAGAGCAGCGAGATCGATGACTGTTAGTTAACAACAGTCCTCTGCTCATCGCCCCGTACTTGGTGCGTGGTTTTTTTGACAGCTTTTTTGATAATTTTGGAGAACGTATTCAATTCCGCGGTGGCGATGTAAGGCAATCTTAGGTGAGCGTATTGGTGCCGTCGAATGCAAGAAAGTCAACGGCTTGATAACTAGAGGCCATAGATTGAGCAGGAGCGGTAGAAGTACCAAGCCATAACCTTAAAATCAACAGAAACAATGCAACACATTTCTCAGCTTAAATCAGCTTTTTCCTTAGTAATAGTTTGCTATATATTATGACGCTCTTTGTATACGTAATGTTGAAATCTGGTTGCCATAGCAACCTCATTAAAAACATATGTGAGCATATACAATTAGGGAATAGAATTTTAATATCATACAATGGAGTAAAATAAAAATAAGAAAATAGTGTAAAAATGTCAGACATCAAATAATAAATGTCATAAATGTCAGGAAATTCCTAAAGCGAGATCTCTCCATTGAAGTAAGGGCTGATCATCACAATGAGAATCAACACCACATATCTATCAATTAGATAACATGTAATCATGTGATTTGATCGTGATCAGGCAGTCATATGACACATGGTGCAAAAAATAAAACGTTATATGATTAGTGGCATTTTTGCTGAATGAAATATCAACACGTGACCAAGTGTCACGTGGTGCAAAATACAGAGCGTCACGTAAACAGTGACACTCTCACTGTGAAAAATCTATTTGTTGAATGAATTAAATAAGAATATATTTGTTGGTGTACAAAAAGGATATACACTACATAAACTATAATAAAGAAAGTGAAAAAAAAATAACTATGTGTCCATATATTTGTTTTTTGTTACAATGTATATTGCTTGGTGAGTGAATTAGAAGCTTTAAATAATATAAATTGTTTGAATGATGTTGCATGAAAAGTGAAATGGAATATATGGAAAATCAGAAAAAGCAAAATGGTCTGTAAACAATATGCATAAGAAACTAAATCATCCGAGAATCATATGTATGCAAACTCACTGATATGTGAGAATAGATGGAATGAAATATGAGAAAAAATTATGAAATATAGTGTGTGCTTAGGCCAAATTGAGAAAGTGAACCTCAGTGAATAGGAGAAGATATACAAGTTATGTGTAAAAAATAAAAAATAAAATTTAAATGAAGTAAAATGGAAGGATCTGGAGAAATGTTAGTCCAATTAGACGTTAGTGAAATGCAGCTAAATCAATTGTCATTGAGTCCTAAAAGAGATAAAGTTTGTAATTTGAGAAAAGAAGAAAACAGAGGTGCCACCATGGCCCAGTACCACCAAAACAAAACAAGTGGATGTGAAGACAAGTTGCAATAAATATACTCACAAACATACAGCACCCAAATGGTGCTATTGAGGCGGGCTGGAACTTCATAGTAGTCCAGCTCACTGATGATCCTTAGCAAAGATCCAGGCCTGAGGTGAGATGCCTAAAAGAGGAAAAGGCAAACCAACATGGCCCAGCAACGTTTGAACACAGGAAGGATGTGACCAAATGAATATACTCACAGGATCCAAAGCACCTCCAGGTGCAATACCAGCAAACTGGAACCACAAAGTCTCCCAGTAGCCAATCCCCAGCAGAAAAAATAGTACAGAGGAGGATAGGGCAATAGTGCAATACAATTAAATCTTGGGTAAAGTACCACACAAGCAAGTGTATATAAAAATTAAAATCTTTAATAACACAGCGACGCGTTTCTCAGCCTCCTATGGGCTGTTTCATCATTATTTGATGGACATTTACATATTACTATAGACTGTTAAGTATATTGTGATTGTTGTTTTACCACATGCCACTGTTGGATTACACTGTCACCATATAGTTGTATTATAGCTGAATTTATACTATCTGTATTATCTACACTATATTGTCAATTGGGAGGCGCACCCTAAAGGGTGTGGTGTGCTCTCATGCACACCATTCTCTATATTGCTTAAAGTTTGTAATTTTTAGATCAAATACATCTCTCTTTGATGCAATCAGGGTCATTCTATTGTTCAAAGGATTGTCAGGAATTCTTTCAATAGGTGTAATTTTTAACATAGTGTTGTTCCCATTGTGATACTAAGATTTCTAAGATACTCCCCCCCCCACACACCGAATGCACAATTTGTGACTGGTACGACCTGTATATTGCATATCATGAGAACAGTCTATTATAAAGACCGCACATGACGATTTGCAAGTTAAAGATTTTTTTTTAATTTAAGTCCATACCAGTTACCTCAGATTTAAAGATTATTATTTTTTTACTTAATATTTAGATATTTAGATGTATGGCACTTTGTTTTTCCCCATTTGTACACTCCTTTTAGATTAAAAAAATCTGTATCCTTTGTTTATTATTTGACCCACCTTTAGTAAATGTGACCATGTTGCATGGTGGCAGCGCGTTACGTATATTAGGTGCTCTTCTAAAAATCACTCTAGGGGCCTTTCCAACTGTTATTTTCAGAATCGGCTCCTTCTTAACAATATGCCAATTTCTTTTAGATAATATTATTTTTTAAACTGAGTGATAGACATTGGTTCATCCATATTTCTCCTTTAAGAGTTCTTTTGTTGTATGCAATATTAGAAAACAAAAGTTTAGACCTATCTAGATCCTTAGCACAATTTTTATTTTCTACTATCAGATGTTTGGGATATCCATTTTCATTCAAATCTGTTAAGATTTGAGAATGATCTTCATAGTCTATTAAAGAACAAAAATGTCTTCTAATCCTCCTGAATTGGCTGAATGGAATATTGTGCTTCCTCATTCTATAATGGTTGATGGAGTAATCTAGATAGCTGTTGCTATCTACCATTTTGAAGAAGGTTTTGGAAGCTACACTACCCCATTGTTCCCAACTCAGGATCACATCCTAATATTCATTTTTTATCTATGAATATTGTGTGTGAAAGAAAGACCTATATCATTACTATTGATGTGAAAATTTATTTTTTATGGATTCTTCATCCCCATCCCAAATAAAAAGGCCACATACCAGAGGTGTCAATCAGCTGATGACTGTTGATATCCAGCCTGCCTGCTTAGCCCTATTACATATATAGTTTTCATCTAAATGTGAGCTAACCAATTGTGATTTTAATATTTCAACACACATTTCTGGATGATTTACACTATGAGGCTCCTTTTTTTATACATTTAAAATACCCTGGCTTTTTCTAGTTAGAAAAAAAATATTCATTTCTTTATGAAAGCACATTCACTAAAGAAACACATATATTCATTTTGATTACATGAAATTAAAATCTGAATGAATTTAAAGAAAATGAATGAATAAAGACAAATTCATAATTTTTCATTTGTTTCCTTTAAATAGTTAAAATACTTACCTTCAAAGTGCTGGAGATACCTTCCTCTACTTCACCGACCACGGTAATAGGAGGCTTTATTCAACAGCTCTCAGGGCCTACACTAAAGGGAATATCCTTTAGTAAAGGCCCTGTGAAACAACATGCTAAGCCTCCTTTTAGCGTGGTCGGTGCTCTGTGATGTAGAGGAAGGGATTAGCACGGCTCTCTACTAGCACGCTAAAGGTAAGTATTTGAACTATTTAACAGAAACAAATAAAAACTGATGAATTTGTCACCATGGGCCTCTGAGAAGAAGGATCAGGATTAACGTGGCTCTCCAACGCATATTAAAAACAATAAAATAAAATAAAGTTAAAGAAATTAGTTTCCAAATCTCAGCAATAAAACCAAAAAGCTTTTGGCAACGTTAAAAGACAGATATTGATATAGTTATAATAAAACAGAAATCTATAAAGTTATAATAAAACCAATCCGTTATGAGCTCCAACTTCCACAGAGATAGCTCTTATAAACCATGGATATAGAAAGTACCCTTCTGAGAAGTGCAGTGAAGTAGCAGAGCCTATGTCCAAGAACAGTGTCTTTCCTGGAGTATGGTAGTTTTGTGTGTACTCTGAATGTAGGTGCCGCTCTGTGTAACAAAGGGAATGTCTGCTGTATACACTTAGAGTAATACATTTATTATTCAACTATAATGCGTAAGAACAAAAAAAAAAGTAAGTAGGATAATAGTAAAGCAATTTCACCATGTTATCCGGAAATCCCGCAAACCTCCACCTCTCTCTTGATGCATTTCGTCTGGCAACATCCAGACTTTTTCTAGAGGTTAAGGGGTTGACAATATATACTAAGACAGTTAACTCTGAGTTTGTTTGGATTTCTTTTATGTTAGCAAATAGGGTATTGAATTAAGGTTTCATTGGCTTTTTTTGGAATTTCTTCTGTTTGCCATATTTACCTGACACCACTGCGTCATACATTTATATCTAAGGCCATTCAAAATACGGCCATCTCTAGCCTTGCTTTTTGCATCAATTCATCAATAACCTTGCCCTCTCTGCATCATAACAGCTTGAACATAATTCCCTTTAATTCCTTTGATTGCTACTATTGTTGTAATATTAATTCTGTCACTTCTTTTTTTTTCCCTCTCTGACATCTTGAAACATGACCTGGGCCTCTCCCCTTTTTCACCTACATTTCTTACACTGTGGTCCATGTATACTAATAGCCACACATTCTCATACAATAGATTTTTTTGGCCACTTACCCTTGGCACCTATACCCCTGTCTACTCTGCTCCTCCCCTCTATTCTCTATGTTACTCTGTTCCCTGGCTAGGCTAATCAACCCTATGGAATCCGGATTCTTGCCAATCTATATAAAACTGTCACCACTTCTATTTATATTCCTTTTCTCTACTTACCCTTTCTTCACCAAAAGCAATATTAACATTTCCACACTTTACATTATTGCATTGTGAAATCACTACAATTTTTCCCTCTGCATCCTGCCATTTCTTCCCAGTCGTCCTCTGTATTTTGAACAGGGTCACATACAGAGCTCTCAATTTAAAACTGTGTAGCAGTGAAGGACTATCTCATAAGTTAAATTAAAACTTAAGGTTTATTCTACAAAATGTATATTAATGATAAAATATTACAATTCCAAAATAGAAGAAGAATCTTAAGCAACATCTCGCTTTTGAGAAAGCCTAACGGCGAAATGCACATCAGGCGTATCCTTGAATCTTAAACAGCATGTTTATTTGATTGATTTGTGCCTTTTTGATATCAGAGACTATTTTTGCAATATTTGGATGCACGGACAGACCCAATCAGTTTTAGTAATTATGATACAGCCAATAGAATGAGAGCTGCTTAAATCCTATTGGCTGATTTGAACAGCCAATAGGATTTTAGCAGTCCTAACTCCTATTGAGTGATTAAAATTTTTCAGCCAATAGTAATGCAATGGTACCCCCAGTATAAAAGCGGTACCTTGCATTTCAATCCAGACGATAGCATGAAGAGGACCTCCACGTCGGATCGATGGACCTCAAGCAGGACTTCAACAACTGTGAGTACCTAAAGAGGGGTTAGTGTTAGGATTTTAAAAGTTTTTTTGGGGTGTTTGTTTTTTTTTAGTTTAGGGTTTGGGCTTTTCTTAAAAGAACTAAATGCCCATTTCAGGGTATTGCAAAATAGCTAATTGCCCTTTTAAGGGCAATGCCCATACAAATGCTCTTTTCAGAGCAATGGGTAGCTTAGGTTTTTGTTAGTTATATTTTTTTATTTTGGGGGTTGGTTGGGTGGTGGGTTTTACTATTGGTGGGTCTGGGTCTTTGTGTTTTTTTTACAGGCAAAAGAGCTATTTAACTTAGGGCAATGCCCTACAAAAGGCTCTTTTAAGGGCTATTGGTAGTTTATTGTAGGCTAGGGTTTTTTTTATTTTGGGGGGGCTTTTTTATTTTTATAGGGCTATTAGATTAGGTGTAATTCTTTTTTATTTTTGATAATTTTGTTTATTATTTTTCGTAATTTAGTTTTGTTATTTTTTGTAATTAGATATTTTGTAATTTTTATAGTAGTGTTTGTGATTTTTTTTAATGTGTATTTTAGTTTCCTTTAATTGGTAGCTAGTATAATTTTAGTTTAATAGTTATATTAGTTTAATTTTTAATTGTTAGTTTAAATTTAGTTTTTTTAATTTGACAGGTAAGTTTTTATTTAATTTAAGATAGGGAAATTGTAATTTTAATATAAAGTTAGGGGGGTGTTAGGCTTAGGGGTTACTAGTTTAAATTAGTTTATTGTGATGTGGGGCTTTCAGTTTAGGGCTTAATAGTTTAATTTAGTATATTTCGTTGTGGGGGAGGGTTTGCGGTTTAGGGGTTAATAGGTTTATTATAGTGGCGGCGGTGTTGGGGAGTGGTGGAATAGGGGTTAATACATTTTATTAGTGGTGGCGACGTCGGGAGCGGCAGATTAGGGGTTAATAAATTTAATATAGTGTTTGTGATGCGGGAGGGCCTCGGTTTAGGAGTTAATAGGTAGTTTATGGGTGTTTAGTGTACTTTGCAACACTTTAGTTATTAATTTTATGTAACAGTTTTGTTAAACTCATAACTACTGCTCTCATATTGCGAAACGGATCTTGTCAGTATAGGCTGTAATGCAAGCGTTTTAGCCTCACTGCAAAACTCGTAATGGCTGCGCTATGGAAGTCCCATGAAAAGACGTAATTTTTACGAGTGCGGGACTGATGTTGCATTACAGGCTAAAAGGCTTGCGGTACAGCTATACCGACAAGACCCTTAATGGCTGCGTTCCTGTTTTAACACTGAAATTACCATTTTTTCCGCTTTTAGACCTGAACGCAAAACTTGTAATCTAGGTGATAGCTGAAAAAAAAGTAACCCCATTGATTTGTAGTGCAGCACAGTGGCTTATGCAAGATGTGACAGTATGCACAGATAACATGAAACAGATTGAGGTGATGCAATCGCACTGGTTTATGTGGCTTTTGACTCCCTCTTAAACACTTGACTACTTAAGTACACTCACAGGTTGTGACCTCAATAATTTACAGTATGATAATGTTTTAGATCACCTACTCAATAAAGTATTTAGTATATAAATGACTCTCAGGGGAATATTTATCAAAGCCTCAACAATACGCACCAATACGCTCGCCTAACATCGCCTTACATCGTGGCCGCGTATCACAAGTACGGGGTGAAGAGCATCGGACTGCTGTTAACTAACAGTCATCGATCTATTCGACTTTTTCCCAACTTTATTTATACCCTGTCATTAAACGCTGCCACTATAATAAAATGTTTAACCCCTATCCCGCCATTTCCCGACACCACTGCAACCTAAATAAAGTTATTAACCCCTATCCCGCCGCTCTCCGACACCGCCGTAACCTAAATAAAGTTATTAACCCCTATCCTGCCGTTCCCCGCCACCGCCGCCACTAAATAAACATACTAACCCCTAAACCTCTGGCCTCCCACATCACTACCACTAACTAAACCTATTAACCCCTAAACCGTCAGCCCCCCCACATCGCCAAAAACTAAATTAAGCTATATAGAAACAAAGGATACTGGGGTTTATTAAGCGCTAGGTAACAACCTAAATGTAATCACTATTAACTAGTGCTCTGTGAACTGTAATCCAATTGTATAAATAGAAAAGTACAATATAATATAGAAATTAAAGATGGTACAGAAGGTAAAGAATTGTCCAATTGAAATGTTAAGCTATAAAATGTACATATGACATCTATACAAATGAGGATGTAGAATGTCTCCTGTTGCACCCCTTATTGTATTATACTCACAGGATAATACCTCAATCAAATGAGGTAAAGATAATGCAGTGTGTTATCTTAATATCTCTGTGGGTGGTAATGTTTCTTCATGAGGTTTAAACCTCTGAGAAAGAAGGTGCAGATTTTGCTTATCCTTCAAAACACGTCAGGTGCCGGTGTACACAAGCAGTACACCGTTTCTATTGCCGGAATCGACTCTTTGATGCTTATCTAAACGCCACAGAGTTTTTGAGACTTCAACACTGTTCTACTATCTGATTGCTACCTCATCTTCATTGAGGTCTAAAATTTTAAATGTGCACTTATATTTTGTTTGTCATTATATTTTATAATAAACAGTATTGCACTATATATGTGCGATTCTTCTTTTACTTCCGTTTATACGATCATCCCCATCTGTGGTGGGAGTGGAATCAAGATCACACTTAATTGAGGATCTGTGAGGCTGTGAATGAGAACACAGTGGAGGAATTTCATCTCGCATGAAGAAACATTACCACCCACAGAGATATTAAGATA
Organism: Bombina bombina; assembly: GCF_027579735.1. Classification (NCBI taxonomy): domain Eukaryota; kingdom Metazoa; phylum Chordata; class Amphibia; order Anura; family Bombinatoridae; genus Bombina; species Bombina bombina. Next base: position 883,125,254 of record NC_069499.1, read on the forward strand.
ACACACTGCATTATCTTTACCTCATTTGATTGAGGTATTATCCTGTGAGTATAATACAATAAGGGGTGCTACGGGAGACATTCTACATCCTCATTTGTATAGATGTCTTATGCACATTTTATAGCCTAACATTTCAATTGGACAATTCTTTACCTTCTGTACCATCTTTAATTTCTATATTGTATTGTACTTTTCTATTTATACAATTGGACTACAGTTCACAGAGCACTAGTTAATAGTGATTACATTTAGGTTGTTACCTAGCGCTTAATAAACCCCAGTATCCTTTGTTTCCATTTTTCTGTTTTAGGGATAGCTTGGGGAAGGTTATCCCGCACTTCTGGTGGTATTATTATAGCAGCTGGTAACTCACATAACTCTATGTGAATCTGTATACATATATTTTGATCCATTTGTTTTTTGTCCTACTTATATATTGTTTACAAGTGTATATGTGTATATATATATATATATATATATATATATATATATATATATATTTGTACTTTTTACTGTATGCACCCATTTATCTATTCCACATATTATTGAGGTTTTGCGCCCCCTTTTAATAAGCTTAATCCTACACTAGTTGTAGGTGTATTCTATATTTATATATACAGGTAGCCCTCAGTTTACGCCGGGGTTAGGTTCCAGGAGGAATGGTTGTAAATTGAAACCGTTGTAAATTGAAACCCAGTTTATAATGCAAGTCAATGGGAACTGAGGGGGTTAGGTTCCAGGCCCCTCTCAAAATTGTCATAAGTAACACCTAATAAATTATTTTTAAAGCTTTGAAATTAAGACTTTAAATGCTAAACAGCATTATAAACCTAATAATATAGATTGTATCATCATCAAACTAAGTTTAATGAACAAAAACATTTGCTAACCGCACCTAATTAAATAATCACACAACAGACTGCATCATTATCAAACAAAGTTTAATAAACAAAAACGTTTTTTTACTTGCATTTTTCTGCAATCAGTTCTCTGCATTGTTAGCATGTTAGATAATATTGGGTATGCACCTATTCTATGCATTTCAATCTGCAGTGATTAAGCAGTTAGGCACCCTCATCTCAAGCAGCTGGACAGGAAGATAATAGGGAAGTGGCTGCTAAAACTTGTTGGTCGACAGCTAATGTCTGCTCTGGGTACACAGATCAATTTCAGGCTGTTAAGTTGCATAACTTTGCTGCAAAACAAGCGGACAGCTCCACCTACTGGCTATTTAATTTAGTGCACTTTGCTTTCCAAAGCGTTTCAATAGCAGTCACATGACTGAAAAAAAAGGTTGTTATTCTGAAACGGCGCAAATTGAACCGGCGTAAACCGAGGGCCACCTGTATATATATATATATATATATATATATGTGTGTGTAGGTATAGATATATAGATATATACAGATACATATAGGAATTTCTATTTAACAATACATAGAACATAGTCTCCAATCTGAAGAACATTGGAATGTTCAATATTTACAGAAAATACACAATATAACACTTTATTAAATATAAATATTGCATAAATATGATTTTTCATGTTTTCAGCTACTTGACTGCAAAGGGCACTATTGCACTTATATATATTCTATAACTGTATACATATGTTTATATGTGTAAATATGTCTGTAATTACATATAAACACATATAAATACATAAATACACACACATACATATATATATATGTGTGTGTGTGTGTATGTATTTAATTCTATGTTAAAGACCTTTGCCAGGTTTTGGGAGAGACCTTGATTCTAGACTTCCTCTGTGTGTTGTGTATATATATATATATATATATATATATATATATATACAGGGCTCAAAATTTCCACTAGCCCACTAGCCATTGGTGAGTGAAAATGTAATAGTGGCAAGTGAAATTTAGTTAGTGAATGTTTAGTCTGAAGTCTGGTGGCTTGCTGCTATGACCTTCCATGACTGTCAGCACTGCATTCTCACAGTTCAACAACATCCTGTTTCTATCCAGCTGTTGTCTTCTCCAGAAGCAATAGGTGATGTTGCTGATATGAACTTGTTTTTATTAATTTATTACTGTATGTAGGATTATTTAATTTGTTATGGTATAAAAACAATATTACAAAATGTTTTAAAATGGCTAAACATATGCAAAGAGGGGGTGAAGTTGTGTGGTGTGGGTGAGATTAGAAGTGGTGAGTTACATTTTGTCCAGGATAGTAGCTTAATATATATATTGATATTGTTGACATTTTCATTGTATGTATCTGTATTATTGTTAGATGTAATGATAGGTGCTAAGCAATTATTAGAGTTAATATGTACAGCTTGAAGCTTAGAACATCAGGGTGTTTGAATTGAGATTGAAAGCAGCAATAAAATACAGGTTTTACTTCATTATCCTCACTCCATAGAGCTAAAATATTATTATTTTTCATCAAGCAATATACTATTTGTCAAAGGACACTCCCTTGTGGTGTGATCAAGGCATCTGCAAGCTAATATTCTGCATCATGCATATTTAATTAATTAGTGCATATTGGATTGTATTCAGTTTTCCCACAGATGCATTTATTCTTTGCTATGAAATCCATAGATAAATCTGTCAGCAACTGTACAATGGGAATAGATAAAAAACCTGCTTACACAATATATCAAGGCTATAACAAAGGAAACCTGCTGCAGTTCATGTTGTAAACAAGGTAAAGCAGCGTTTATCATGATCACGATCACTAACACATGAAAACATGGGGTGGGTATGTAGCACTCAATGTTATAAAGCTCAAGGGAATAGCGAGAAACTGTTTTGTTCCAGACAAAAAGCATTTGTAGTCATTAGCAAATATGCAGAGGTGAAAAATTTACTTACAAATGGGTTTATTGTGTTCTGGTAAACACTTTTCAATGAAATAGAAAATTAAAAATGATCAATGGCACTGCAGGTTGGATATTTTTTTATTCCATATTCAAGAGCAAGTTTACTTTATTTTTAAATTGACTTTCTAATACAGAAGTGGCATATGTGATTTGCGGGTGACTGCTGCTCATGATTGGCTGACCATCTGTGTCCTGCCAGGGAACTGTATATCTGGAGCTCCTGATTGGGACTTTTCCCATTTATTTAACCAATATGGACTTTGCATTGTTATCTAGGGTCAGTAATGCAAAAATGAGTCAGAGCATCTAATTTCTGCATTCAAATGTTTCATTTTATATGTTACAAATTTTGATTTTTGACACCTTTACTAACCAGCAGTTAGCATGCTCATTTCCTAGGATTTGCATGCTCAATGTCTTTAAAGGCACCACTCCCAACATTTACCAAGGCTTTTCAGGAGGTGAGAGGGAATTTTGGTTGGTGGCTCACAGGTGTTTTATGGGTGTGACTGTGGTCAGACGTTTCACTGTGAAAACGGAGACATTGACAACAGAAGGGACAGCAGGGCACAGCTTCCAAGCCATGATCTTGCAATATGTGGGTTGTTTGTGAGCTATGTCAAAGGTATCCTGGAGCAAAGCTTATATCAAATGAAAATTGTATTACCATTAAATGTTGCTTGCAATTGTTACTATCATATAAGCAGAGGTATTGCTCAGGTATTGTCCTGGGGACTACTCACAATGTCCTGGTTGCAAGTGGAAGAAAAAAACTGGTAAAGTTGCACTGATTGCACAGGTCTAATGAGATCATCAGCTACAGACTGATGGCTAAATGTACTAAGCACCATAAGCTGCTTTAGAGCCGTTGTGGGAAAGGTTTGTACATGCCTACTTCCCACAATGTAAAAAGCAGCAGTCATCAGAGGTGGCAGATTAAAATCACCTTGAATACACTAACTCTAGTGATTGACGGGACTTTCCAATCATGTGAGAGAAATGGGCAGAAATACACACTCAAGCAAGAGTGCAATGATGCATCCGTGAAACAAGTATAGAACCTTGTCCGCACAGCTGTTATTACAGGTGTCTGCAGTGCTAAAGAGAAAGATCATCAGCTACGGCCCAATGGAGTGCCTGCAGTGCTGGTGAGAGAGATCATCAACTGCAGCCTAACTAACGGCTAGATTTAGAGTTCTGCGGCCAAAGAAGTGCGTTAGCTACGCATGCTTTTTTTCTCCCGCACCTTTTAAATACCGCTGGTATTTAGAGTTCACAAAAGGGCTGTGTTAGGCTCCAAAAAGGGAGCGTAGAGCATATTTACCACCACTGCAACTCTAGATACCAGCGTTGCTTACGGACGCGGCCAGCTTCAAAAACGTGCTCGTGCACGATTCCCCCATAGAAAACAATGGGGCTGTTTGAGCTAAAAAAAAAAACTAACACCTGCAAAAAAGCAGCGTTCAGCTCCTAACGCAGCCCCATTGTTTACTATGGGGAAACACTTCATAAGTCTGCACCTAACACCCTAACATGTACCCTGAGTCTAAACACCCCTAACCTTACACTTATTAACCCCTAATCTGCCGCCCCCACTATCGCTGACACCTGCATATTATTATTAACCCCTAATCTGCCGCTCCGTACACCGCCGCCAGCTACGTTATCCCTATGTACCCCTAATATGCTGCCCCTAACACCGCCGACCCCTATATTATATTTATTAACCCCTAATCTGCCCCCCACAACGTCGCCTCCACCTACCTACAATAATTAACTCCTAATCTGCCGACCGGATCTCACCGCTACTATAATAAATGTATTAACCCCTAAAGCTAAGTCTAACTCTAACCCTAACACCCCCCTAACTTAAATATAATTTAAATCTAACAAAATAAATTAACTCTTATTAAATAAATTATTCCTATTTAAAACTAAATACTTACCTGTAAAATAAATCCTAATATAGCTACAATATAAATTATAATTATATTGTAGCTATTTTAGGATTAATTTTTATTTTACAGGCAACTTTGTAATTATTTTAACCAGGTACAATAGCTATTAAATAGTTAATAACTATTTAATAGTTACCTAGTTAAAATAATTACAAAATTACCTGTAAAATAAATCCTAACCTAAGTTACAATTAAACCTAACACTACACTATCAATAAATTAATTAAATACAATACCTACAAATAAATACAATGAAATAAACTAACTAAAGTACAAAAAATAAAAAAGAACTAAGTTACAAAAAATAAAAAAATATTTGCAAACATTAGAAAAATATTACAACAATTTTAAACTAATTACACCTACTCTAAGCCCCCTAATAAAATAACAAAGACCCCCAAAATAAAAAAATGCCCTACCCTATTCTAAATTAAAAAAGTTCAAAGCTCTTTTACCTTACCAGCCCTGAAAAGGGCCCTTTGCGGGGCATGCCCCTAAGAATTCAGCTCTTTTGCCTGTAAAAAGAAACATACAATACCCCCCCAACATTAATACCCACCACCCACATACCCCTAATCTAACCCATACCCCCCTTAAATAAACCTAACACTAAGCCCCTGAAGATCTTCCTACCTTATCTTCACCACGCCGGGTTCACCGATCGATCCAGAAGAGCTCCTCCGATGTCTTGATCCAAGCCCAAGTGGGGGGTTGAAGATGTCCATGATCCGGCTGAAGTCTTCTATCAAGCGGCATCTTCAATCTTCTTTCTTCCGGATCCATGTTCATCCCGCCGACGTGGAACATCCATCTTCACCGACGACTTCCCGACGAATGATGGTTCCTTTAAGGGACGTCATCCAAGATTTTCCTACCTTAATTCCGATTGGCTGATAGAATCCTATCAGCCAATTGGAATTCTAGGGACGCTATCTTGGATGACGTCCCTTAAAGGAACCTTCATTCTTCAGTTGGGCGTCGAACGAAGAGGATGGATCCGCGCCGGAGGTCTTCAAGATCAGCCCCTCGTCATCCGATGGAACAACATAGAAGATGCGGCTTGGATGAAGATGTTTGCCGGTCCGGATATCCTCTACTGCCCGGATAGGATGAAGATTTCTTCCCGAAGATGGACTTCTTCATTTGCCGCTTGGATCCAGACTTCAGCCGGAGGATAGACGTCACTCTTCAGCCCCCACTTGGACTTGGATGAAGATTTCGGAGGCTCTTCTGGACAGATCGGGACCCGGTGTGGTGAAGACAAGGTAGGGAGATCTTCAGGGGCTTAGTGTTAGGTTTATTTAAGGGGGGTTTGGGTTAGATTAGGGGTATGTGGGTGGTGGGTTGTAATGTTGGGGGGGTATTGTATGTTTTTTTTTAAAGGCAAAAGAGCTGAATTCTTTGGGGCATGCCCCGCAAATGGCCCTTTTCAGGGCTGGAAAGGTAAAAGAGCTTTGAACTTTTTTAATTTAGAATAGGGTAGGGCATTTTTTTATTTTGGGGGGCTTTGTTATTTTATTAGGGGGCTTAGAGTAGGTGTAATTAGTTTAAAATTGTTGTAATATTTTTCTAATCTTTGTAAATATTTTTTTATTTTTTGTAACTTAGTTCTTTTTTTATTTGTTGTACTTTAGTTAGTTTATTTCATTGTATTTATTTGTAGGTATTGTATTTAATTAATTTATTGATAGTGTAGTGTTAGGTTTAATTGTAACTTAGGTTAGGATTTATTTTACAGGTAATTTTGTAATTATTTTAACTAGGTAACTATTAAATAGTTATTAACTATTTAATAGCTATTGTACCTGGTTAATATAATTACAAAGTTGCCTGTAAAATAAATATTAATCCTAAAATAGCTACAATATAATTATAATTTATATTGTAGCTATATTAGGGTTTATTTTACAGGTAAGTATTTAGCTTTAAATAGGAATAATTTATTTAATAATAGTTAATTTATTTCGTTAGATTTAAATTATATTTAAGTTAGGGATGTGTTAGGGTTAGAGTTAGACTTAGCTTTAGGGGTTAATACATTTATTATAGTAGCGGTGAGATCCGGTCGGCAGATTAGGGGTTAATTATTGTAGGTAGGTGGAGGCGACGTTGTGGGGGGCAGATTAGGGGTTAATAAATATAATATAGGGGTCGGCGATGTTAGGGGCAGCAGATTAGGGGTACATAGGTATAATGTAGCTGGCGGCGGTGTACGGAGCGGCAGATTAGGGGTTAATAATAATATGCAGGTGTCAGCGATAGCGGGGGCGGCAGATTAGGGGTTAATAAATATAACATAGTGGTCGGCGATGTTAGGAGCAGCAGATTAGGGTACATAGGGATAACGTAGCTGGCGGCGGTGTACTGAGCGGCAGATTAAGGGTTAACATTTTTTAATAGAGTGGCAGCGATGTGGGGGGACCTCAGTTTAGGGGTACATAGGTAGTTTATGGGTGTTAGTGTACTTTAGAGCACAGTAGTTAAGAGCTTTATAAACCGGCGTTAGCCCAGAAAGCTCTTAACTACTGACTTTTTTCTGCGGCTGGAGTTTTGTAGTTAGATTTCTAACGCTCACTTCAGCCACGACTCTAAATACCGGCGTTAGAAAGATCCCATTGAAAAGATAGGATACGTAAATGGCGTAGGGGGATCTGCGGTATGGAAAAGTCGCGGCTGCAAAGTGAGTGTTAGAAGCCTTTCCTGACTGACTCCAAATACCAGAGGGCGGTAAAAACCAGCGTTAGGAGCCTCTAACGCTGGTTTTGACGGCTACCGCCCAACTCTAAATCTAGGCCTAAGTTCCTTCATTGCTGAAAGTCTATAGAAGAGAGAATGATAGTGTAGGGCTATTTGACAGCATGGAACAAGTTAAGGTCCTCACCGCCTGCATGACATGAAAACTAGATGTGTATGCCTGTGTTTCATGAGTGGGCTAGATTTTTGTACTTACTATTTATGCAGTTTTTTTCTCTGGTGGACTTCAGATGATTATTGAGCATGATAGGAGATCCTCGGTCTTGCCCACATGTTTAGGGAGTCTTTTCTTTCTCCTCAAAATTGTGGACACTTGTAGAAAAACAAATATTCAGTAGATGGACGTAGCGGTTCCCCGGTCTCCTTCCGAGCCTGTGGCACCCCCCTTTCCTGACCTTGCTTTCCCTTTTTTTTTTATTCTTGTCTATGCCAGATTCTTTTGATCCAGTCATTGGTCCTGCCTCTGCTGGACTTCATCCTACCCTTCCTGTGGCTCTACCCTAAGTCCTCCCTCCTGAAGTAGACATGCTTGGATCTCAGGGGCCTATGGCCAGCCTTATTGGTGCTGGTTCCTTGCCCCCAGTTTCACTTCCTCATTGTCAGGGTTAATATTTCATTCATGTCCTGAGATTCCAAGCAAGTCCAAAGCAGTCCCCTTCCTTCAGTTCCAGCACCGGTCCCTCTTGCTCCCATGCAGGAGGTGGTCGGAAATGTAGGCCTTGTCAATATAGTGGCTGGGACCTTCACTTCCGGCAGCAATCTCACAAGAGCGCAGTTGTGTATAAGAGAGACAGATGGCTGTGAGGGGTAGGAAGTAATTCAAGTAGGCATTGCGGTCCCCAGGTAGGATGGAAGTACCCATGGTGGGCATCAGTGGCATGGCACAACAATCCCTCAAGGCAGTTAAAGGGGTGGCTGCTCTTCGAAGGGACAAAGCTATGTGGCAGGCTGGGGGATCTAAGGCACAGCAGGAGCTCTTGTAGGAAGCAAGAGTAAGTGGATTGAGTTAAGGTAGCTTTAATAAATGATTGTCTGTGTCTGAAATGGGTGACAGTGTGACTGCATCAGTGCATGGTGATGATCTTGCGCTTACAGGGGCGGGTGTCTGGCTCTGTCAGTCAGGAGTGGAGGCACAGCAAGAGAGAAGTGGAGGCTCTTATTCTTCCAGCCTGGGTTCTCCCATCTCTTTTTTGTCCTCCCTCTAAAGTGGTCTTTTTGCCTTCTGGCAGAATGGCTACAGGCGCTGAAACATTGCAATCTGCAGTTAGATCAGGAAGGGACATCAGACCAGTATCATCAGGCTCAGCTGCTGCACCAGCTCACAGTGGAAGACACATTGTGGACGGGCAAGCTTTATGCACACATTGACTCCAGCAGTGACTGTGGCTGTTCCTTAGGTTTAGCTAGCAAGGGTCACATGAAAATATTTTGCATGCTCAGGAAGTTGATGTTGCCAGGTTAGAGCTCTGGTCCCCGGATGCGGAGCAGCAAGGTCTAGCTAGCCCTTCAGCAGTCCCAATTGTGCCTTCTGGTAGGGATGGGGTTGGTGCATCTCAAAAGTTAGTGGTCCAGTGGGACACTTGAAATGTGCACATAAAGACAAAAGTGGTCAATAGTGTTAGAAAAGGTATATATGTAAATGTCTTTCAGCTCTTTGTAGAAGTTCACAGGAACTGGGAGTGCAGCCCAATAATGTGAGATGGACTGACACTTAGGATGAGTGGTAGTGATGCTTTTGTGTTCTTGTGTCATGTTATCTGGCACACCGGCCATATCAGGCCTTGTATGTGCTAAAATACATGGATACTATTAACTATGTACAGGCTAGGTTCAGAGAGGGCCTATGGCATATCTATGATATGGAGTTCCACCTTTAAATGGCTGGGAATCTGTTCTTGTCATTTGGGGTCATTGACATAAATCTCTGGTCCTGACTGGGAGTAGAGCAGCCCCTCTCTCAGACTGTGGTCCAATGTTCCGGGCATTCAGTGGAATGGGAGATAGTGTAGGAAGTTCAAGGACAGGCAGTGTGACAGGGGGGCGGGAGTCGATTGTCACAGAAGAAAAGACATGCAGGGGAAAGGAGCACAGTTTATGGATATTTTGGGAGTAAGGCACCCAAGCTCTCTAAAACTAGTAGCATTTAGGCTGTGGCTTGACATTCAGGAAGGGTTTTCAATTCCAGTGGCTTTGAAGGTGGTATGTTTAGGTAGGCAAAGAAACTTAAGGTCAGCTTATGACTTCCCTGAGGTGGTTTAGGGAGAAGGAGGTAACCCTAAGTCATATTGCAAGTCCATTTTTAGATTCCCCAATTCTGTACTTTGTAGTATCCCCTCTGGGGTGTAGTATCAAAGAAGGAGCCAGGTAAATTCCCCTTCATTCAACGCCTGTCCCACCCCAAGGGCCAATCGGTGAATGATGCGATTGATCCAGTAATTAGTTCAGTTCGTTATCAGTTGTTCAATCAGGCACTGGATTTGGTCAGTGGGATGGACCGGGGAGGTCTGATGGTAAAATTGGATACTGATTACACTTTCTGCTTTCTCTCCATTCACCCATCTTCCTTTAGGTTTATAAGTATTTAGTTTGAGGGTTCTTTCTATATAGACAAATGTCTGCCAATGGGATGCTCAGTCTTTTGTGTATACTTTCAAGCATTTACCTCATTCTTGCCATGGACTGTGGAGACAGCGGTGGTTATTGGTGCAATTGCACACTACCTGGATGACATTTCATTGGTAGGGGCTCCCCAATCTGGTGCTTGTGTTAGGCTCATGTTATTAATGTAAGCATTGATGTGCAATTTTGCATTTACCCTGGTAGAGAAAAAACCCATAAAGCCCTGCATGAAGCTTACCTTTTTAGGTATTAAAATTGATATGATGGCGCTGCAATGTTGCCTACTGGATGATAAAGTCCAGCTCATGCTCGAAGCAGTCTCAATGGTTGCTGCGGCACGCTGGTTACCTTTGAAGGATTTGCAGTCAGTTTTGGGGTTCTTGAATTTCATTTGTAGGGTGATCCCAATGGGGAGGGTGTATAATAGGTGACTGAAGGAACCCTTGACAGGTGGAGGCAGAAGCGCGTGTAAGGTTAGGATTACCTCTGAGATGAGAGAAGACAATAATTTGAAAGCATTTTTTGGTTAACTTTAACAGGGTTTGCTATAAGAAGTGAAACCAATGTCCAGTCAGGCTTTGCATCTGTATACAGATGCGACTGGTGCACATGGTTATGGGCATTCACTGAGTCGTGGCCCTTGAGTTGGGTTGACTGCATTCTCACAAAACATCTTACCTTCTGGAATTGTTCCCAATTGTGGTAGCTCTGGGGGCAAGGGCTAAGAAATAATTTCTTGATATTCTGCTCAGACAATCTTAGTGTAGTGTTTGCTATCAAAAATGTGTCCACTTCATCTCTCTGGTTATAGTTAGATACTTGCATCATCTAGTCCTCAAATGCTTGCAGCACAATATATTTATTTTTTGGAGGGGCATGTGTTGGGAGTTATTAATGTGGTGGCAGATAAGTTCAGTGGGCTCAGTTTAGGAGACTGGTTCCTGCAGCTGCCATTAATGGCTTGCTCTCTCTTTCTTTTCTCTGGCAGATCACGGGAGGTGGTCAACTGTCTTCCCTTTAGTTTAAGCCTCCTTGGTGCCTGATACTTGAAGGTCTTATTCACATCAATAGGACAAGTGGGACTGGTTCTTTCGGGATCATGCTTTTTCCATGGTGGGAAAGTCCCAGCTATTATTTTTTGACTGATTTTTAGAGCTGTGTAGTAGAGGGGTTAAGAGATGGGCCAGGCATAGCTGGTTAGCTGCATTGTGTTTGTTCAATAAGCTGTATGGGTACTCAGATTTTTCAAGCTCTTTTCTTGGGGGTTGGGGGTGGTTGGAGCCACGTGTACAGGATGTTAAAGCCCAGCATTTACAGGATCTGGCCTTATCTCTCTCTAGGGTTTGTTTTTCTGACTTTGAGGTCATTTTGTTTAGGTTATTGTTTGCTTTGGCCGTCTTTGGTGCTCTAAGATAGGTGGGCTGGTGTCCCCATCTAAGCTGTTGCCGGGTAGAGGGGAACAAGACCAATCAGAAGGATAGAGGCACTTGTTTAACTCTGACGGCTCAGCCAGAGGGGGAGATTTGTCTGGTGTCTCTTGCAGGTCTTACTAGGAGGTTTGGCCATCCGGGCTCAGAACATTTTTGGTTCATGCAGACGGTGCTTGTATCTCTGGATATCAGTTCCACAGGGTTGCAGGCTTAGATGGTTTGGACCCTAGTTTAATTGCTCCACATTCATTTCTTATAGGTGTGGCCACTACTGCTGCTTCTTTAGGTTGGCATGCAGAGTCTATCAAGAAATTAGATTAAAACTAAACTTTCATGATTAAGATAGGGCATGCCATTCAATTTACTTTTATCATAAAATTAGCTTTGTTCTCTTGGTATTCTTTGTTGAAAGCTAAACCTAGGTAGGCTCATATTCTAATTTCTAAGCCCTTGAAGACCGCCTCTTATCTAAGTGCATTTTGACAGTTTTTCACAGCTAGTTAGTGCAAGGTCATGGGTGTCATATAGATAACATTGTGCTCCCTAACGTGGAGTTCTTTATGAGTAAGCATTTAGAATAAACGTTTTCGGGCTGTGATGCCCGTCATCAGACTCCTGTGATTACAGCCCGAAAACGTTTATTCTAATGTGATCGAAATAAAGCACCTACTTTTTGACCACACGGAGAGTGCCTCTGTTCACTTGAACCACCAATATATGTTAAATACTTTGGGAGCACCCCGACGCTGATACTAAATAGTGAGTGCTGGTATTTTTGGATTGAGATATATATATATATATATATATATATATATATATATATATATATATATATATATATATATATATGATCCTAGTTTGGTAAATCAACTTTTAAAGCATAATCAGAATTTGTAAAATCCTTGCTGTAAACAGAATCTAAAGGCATTAAAATACAAAATAGAAAGTGAAAAGCTTAATAATCTGAAGTCTAACGTAATATAAAATACAAAACACAAACGCCTAGACTACGAGTATGGCGTTAGCCTTAAAAAGCAGCGTTGAGAGGTCCCAATGCTGCTTTTTTCCGAACGCTGGTATTACGAGTCTGACAGGTACAGGCTCACCGCTCACTTTTCTTCCGCAACTCGAGGCTACCGCAAATCCCCTTACGTCAATTGCGTATCCTATCTTTTTAATGGGATTTGCCTAACGCTGGTATTACGAGTCTTGGAAGAAGTGAGCGGTAGACACTCTCCTGTCAAGACTTCTACCGCATTTAAAAGTCAGTAGTTAAGAGTTTTATGGGCTAACGCCGGAACATAAAACTCTTAACTAAAGTACAAAGTACAAAGTACACTAACACCCATAAACGACCTATTAACCCCTAAACCGAGCCCCCCCCCAACATCAGAAACACTTAAATATATATATTAACCCCTAATCTGCCGACCGGACATCGCCACCACTGTAATAAATATATTAACCCCTAAACCGCCGCACTCCCACCTCGCAAACACTAGTTAAATTTTATTAACCCCTAATCTACCGTCCCTAACACTGCCGACACCTACTTACATTTATTAACCCCTAATCTTCCACCCCCAACTTCACCGCTACTATATTAAATGTATTAATCCCTAAACCTAAGTCTAAACCTAACCCTAACCACCCCCTAACTTAAATATAATTTAAATTAAACAAAATAAAATTACTACAATTAAATAAATTAAACCTATTTAAAACTAAATACTTACCGATAACATAAACCCTAAGCTAGCTACAATACAACTAATAGTTACATTGTAGCTAGCTTATGATTTATATATATTTTACAGGCAACGTTGTATTTATTTTAACTAGGTTCAACAGTTATTAAATATTTATTAACTATTTAATAACTACCTAGCTAAAATAAGTACAAAATTACCTGTAAAATAAATCCTAACCTAAATTACAATTGCACCTAACACTACACTATCATTAAATAAATTACCTAAACTACCTACAATTAAATACAATTAGATTAAATAAACTAAATTACGAAAAAAAAACCCCACTAAATTACAGGGAAAAAAAAGGATTACAAGAATTTTAAACTAATTACACCTGCTCTAATCCCCCTAATAAAATAAAAAAATCCCCCCAAAATAATAAAATTCCCTACCCTATACTAAATTACAAATAGCCCTTAAAAGGGCCTTTTGTGGGGCATTGCCCCAAAGTAATCAGCTCTTTCACCTGTAAAAAAATACAATACCTCCCCAACATTAAAACCCACCACCCACACACCCAACCCTACTCTAAAACCCACCCAATCCAGCCTTAAAAAAACCCAACACTACCCCCCGAAGATCTCCCTACCTTAAACCGTCTTCACCCAGCCGGGCACAAGTGGACCTCCAGAAGGGCAGAAGTCTTCATCCGATCCAGGCAGAAGAGGTCCACCAAGAGGCAGAAGTCTTCATCCAAGCGGCATCTTCTATCTTCATCCATCCGGAGCGGAGTGGGTCAATCTTCAAGGCAGCCGACGTGGAGCCATCCTCTTCAAAAGACGTCCTAAAACTTAATGAAGGTCCCTTTAAATGACGTCATCAGATGGCGTCCCTTGAATTCCGATTGGCTGATAGGATTCTATCAGCCAATCGGAATTAAGGTAGGAAAAATCCTATTGGCTGATCCAATCAGCCAATAGGATTGAAGTTCAATCCTATTGGCTGATTGGACCAGCCAATAGGATTGAGCTCGCATTCTATTGGCTGTTCCAATCAGCCAAAAGAATGCAAACTCAATCCTATTGGCTGCTTGGATCAGCCAATAGGATTTTTCCTACCTTAATTCTGATTGGCTGATAGAATCCTATCAGCCAATCAGCATTCAAGGGACGCCATTTTGGATGACATCATTTAACGGAACCTTCATTCAGTGTTAGGAGGTCGTTTGAAGAGGATGGCTCCGTGTCGGCTGCCTTGAAGATGGACCCGATCCGCTTCGGATGGATGAAGATAGAAGATGCCGCTTGGATGAAGACTTCTGCCGCTTGGAGGACCTCTTCTGCCCGGATCGGATGAAGACTTCTGCCCTCTGGAGGTCCACTTGTGCCCGGCTGGGTGAAGACGGTTTAAGGTATGGAGATTTTTGGGGGGTAGTGTTAGGTTTTTTTAAGGGGGGATTGGGTGGATTTTATAGTAGGGTTGGGTGTGTGGTAGGTTTTAATGTTGGGGGGTATTGTATTTTTTTTACAGGTGAAATAGCTGATTACTTGGGGGCAATGCCCCGCAAAAGGCCCTTTTAAGGGCTATTTGTAATTTAGTATAGGGTAGGGAATTTTATTATTTTGAGGGGATTTTTTTATTTTATTAGGGGGATTAGATTAGGTGTTATTAGTTTAAAATTCTTGTAATTCTTTTTTTTTTCCCTGTAATTTAGTGTTGTTTTTTTTCGTAATTTAATTTATTTAATTTAATTGTATTTAATTGTAGGTAGTTTAGGTAATTTATTTAATGATAGTGTAGTGTTAGGTGTTATTGTAATTTAGGTTAGGATTTATTTTACAGTAATTTTGTACTTATTTTAGCTAGGTAGTTATTAAATAGTTAATAACTATTTCATAAATATTGTACCTAGTTAAAATAAATACAACGTTGCCTGTAAAATAAATATAAATCATAAGCTAGCTACAATGTAACTATTAGTTATATTGTAGCTAGCTTAGGGTTTATTTTATTGCTAAGTATTTAGTTTTAAATAGGATTAATTTATATAATTATGTTAAATTTATTTCATTTAATTTAAATTATATTTAAGTTGGGTGGGTTAGACTTTAGGTTAGACTTAGGTTTAGGGGTTAATACATTTAATATAGTTGTGGCAACATTGGGGGAAGCAGATTAGGGGTTAATAACTATAATGTAGGTGGCGGCAATGTTTGGGGCAGTAGATTAGGGGTTCATAGGGATAATGTAGGTGGCGGCGGTGTCCGGAGCGGCAGATTAGGGGTTAATAATATAATATAGGTGTCAGCGATAGCGGGGGCGGCAGATTAGGGGTTAATAAGTATAATATTAGGGGTGTTTAGACTCGGGGTTCATGTTAGGGTGTTAGGTGCAGACATAAAATTCATTTCCCCATAGGAAACAATGAGACTGCGTTAGAAGCTTGACTCTGCTTTTTTGCAGGTGTTAGGTGTTTTTTCAGCCAGCTCAGCCCCATTGTTTCCTATGGGGAAATCGTGCATGAGCACGTTTAGCCAGCTCACCGCTACCGTAAGCAACACTGGTATTGAGGTGAGATGTGGAGCTAAATTTTGCTCTACGCTCACCTTTTTGTGGCTAACGCCGGGTTTAAAAAAACCTGTAATACCAGCGATGTCTTAAGGGAGCAGTGGGAAAAAAAGGCTCATTAGCCCCGCAAGCCTTAACGACAAAAACTCGTAATCTCGCCGAAAGTGTGAAAAACTCTCATGTCATAAATTACTATATTACCATATTGTAGTGGCATTTTCTCTCTTTTACATACAGAAATGCAGGGAATGTGCTTGAAAGGATCATTTAAGATCATCTCATCTGAGTGGAGAGCTTTATGGGAGTCAGCTCTCATCTCTCTGTCGCTTCCAGGATACACCCTTTTTCTTATAGAATTAAGAGAGTTCATCCCCAGTAAAGTCTGCACTATAATTTCTCTCCAACCTGGAGAATATTTTATCATTGGTCCATCAGACATTGATATAAATTCTCAGTTTGCAGCAGATACAAATTACCCTGAAATGTTTTTACTACAATGAAAATTTAGTAAAAACTCTTTCTAAGTGGAGGTAACTGTTGAGGTAACATTGTGTTTGTGTGGGTGGCCTACTCACCAGTATAAGAAGAGGAAATATGTAGGCCCTGGCCACTTGTTGCTACCTGGTCAGAAGAGATTTTGGCTGTACACTGCTTTCTGTCAACTAACATGGATTGTTCGCATCAGGTGTCTGTCCCACCAAGAAGGTTTCATGAGGAGGAGGCCATGAGTACTAGGAAGAGAGTTGTGAGAGACATGAGTGTCAGGGAGAGGGATGAAGTAGTTCCATATACACCAGGGGCTTCTGCTCCTTCTACTTTCCTGTTGATTTCTTCTGCTTAGTATCCTGCTGGGGCAGTATGGGTGTATGATGTACAAATAAAAATTGTGTAACACCCTGTGAGTAAAAAGCACAAACTTGAAAACAAAGTCACAATATAAATCTTTAAATAAAAATAGTTTTATATTATTACACACAGTTCCGAAACAAAATGCCACATATGAACCAAAAAAATGAGGTAAGATGGATTCAAGAGTCCTTTTATTCTGCACAATGTCTTCAATCCTCAAAACAATGTAGTATGGAGGGCAATCTCCTATATATAGATACAGGTACTCACACTTTTTAGAGCTACGTCCAGCTCTAGGATTACAGCATTCTTAGGTATCCAGGTCAGCTTCTTTCAACATTTATTTAAAACAATATTACAAACACATTAAATGTTAAAAGAACATAAAGCAACTTTATCTGGTTACTCAGTCCGGTAACATGTCTATAAAGCTGAAAAACAACTTCTGGTAAGCAAAACAAAGCCTATCATGCGTCCTGTTTGTTAACTGGTAAGTCCTTTCATTGTGGCTATGTCCCTCACATCCAACACAGTTTTACTGCTGTCTGCAGCTTTTTCAAGGATGTTATTGCTGGATCCTGATGTCATATTTAAGGGCAGAAGTCTTTTCCTATTAGTTGTAGCTCTAAACCCTCAGTGGGCTGGAGTTCAATACTGGTATATTCCTTTAGTTTACACCTATGCATTAAAATAAAAGAAACAGCGGGTTAGAATCTTGCCACATGGATTTTGTAAAAAAAAAAATTGTTTTGAAATCATTTATTGCATTTTAAATTATTTTATGAACAGATGAAATAGTTAGTTCTTTTATAGATGGATGGAATAGCATTTAATATATGCAATATATTATTTAGTTTATCTAGAGAACATTTCTTTATATAAAAAAAATTAAGACCAGAGGAAAACAACCCAAGAAAAATGTCAAACAGTATGTCTATATGCAGTATGTCAGTATGTTTATTTAGAATTAGAGGGTCTGCACCAACCCCAAAGTATATGATATTGGCCAAATGCCATATTTTTAGGGGCTTTCAAAGACATATTAAAATGTAGAGCTAGCTCCCAGTGTATCAACTCTTGGTTTAGCTTAGCACCTTTCCCTCTCCTGCTACTTACATAATTATTTAATGTCTAAATATATAAACACACACATATACATACATACATATATGTATATACAGGGAGTACAGAATTATTAGGCAAGTTGTATTTTTGAGGATTAATTTTATTATTGAACAACAACCATGTTCTCAATGAACCCAAAAAACTCATTAATATCAAAGCTGAATATTTTTGGTAGTAGTTTTTAGTTTGTTTTTAGTTTTAGCTATTTTAGGGGGATATCTGTGTGTGCAGGTGACTATTACTGTGCATAATTATTAGGCAACTTAACAAAAAACAAATATATACCCATTTCAATTATTTATTTTTACCAGTGAAACCAATATAACATCTCAACATTCACAAATATACATTTCTGACATTCAAAAACAAAACAAAAACAAATCAGTGACCAATATAGCCACCTTTCTTTGCAAGGACACTCAAAAGCCTGCCATCCATGGATTCTGTCAGTGTTTTGATCTGTTCACCATCAACATTGTGTGCAGCAGCAACCACAGCCTCCCAGACACTGTTCAGAGAGGTGTACTGTTTTCCCTTCTTGTAAATCTCACATTTGATGATGGACCACAGGTTCTCAATGGGGTTCAGATCAGGTGAACAAGGAGGCCATGTCATTAGATTTTCTTCTTTTATACCCTTTCTTGCCAGCCACGCTGTGGAATACTTGGACACGTGTGATGGAGCATTGTCCTGCATGAAAATCATGTTTTTCTTGAAGGATGCAGACTTCTTCCTGTACCACTGCTTGAAGAAGGTGTCTTCCAGAAACTGGCAGTAGGACTGGGAGTTGAGCTTGACTCCATCCTCAACCCGAAAAGGCCCCACAAGCTCATCTTTGATGATACCAGCCCAAACCAGTACTCCACCTCCACCTTGCTGGCGTCTGAGTCGGACTGGAGCTCTCTGCCCTTTACCAATCCAGCCACGGGCCCATCCATCTGGCCCATCAAGACTCACTCTCATTTCATCAGTCCATAAAACCTTAGAAAAATCAGTCTTGAGATATTTCTTGGCCCAGTCTTGACGTTTCAGCTTGTGTGTCTTGTTCAGTGGTGGTCGTCTTTCAGCCTTTCTTACCTTGGCCATGTCTCTGAGTATTGCACACCTTGTGCTTTTGGGCACTCCAGTGATGTTGCAGCTCTGAAATATGGCCAAACTGGTGACAAGTGGCATCTTGGCAGCTGCACGCTTGACTTTTCTCAGTTCATGGGCAGTTATTTTGCGCCTTGGTTTTTCCACACGCTTCTTGCGACCCTGTTGAATATTTTGAATGAAACGCTTGATTGTTCGATGATCACGCTTCAGAAGCTTTGAAATTTTAAGAGTGCTGCATCCCTCTGCAAGATATCTCACTATTTTTGACTTTTCTGAGCCTGTCAAGTCCTTCTTTTGACCCATTTTGCCAAAGGAAAGGAAGTTGCCTAATAATTATGTACACCTGATATAGGGTGTTGATGTCATTAGACCACACCCCTTCTCATTACAGAGATGCACATCACCTAATATGCTTAATTGGTAGTAGGCTTTTGAGCCTATACAGCTTGGAGTAAGACAACATGCATAAAGAGGATGATGTGGTCAAAATACTCATTTGCCTAATAATTCTGCACTCCCTGTACTTTTGAGCTCTTCCTAGTCAAATACCTGATACATGCAATATCATTTGTATACTTTTAATGTGTTTTGAATATAATGCTTTAAATCCCTATGTTCTCCAATTAATAAAAGTTAACAATTATGTATATATATTACAAAAAATTATTTTATATATATATATATATATATATATATATATATATATACAGGTAGCCCTCAGTTTACACCGGGTTTAGGTTCCAGAAGGAATGGTTGTAAATCGAAACCGTTGTAAATTGAAACCCAGTTTATAATGTAAGTCAATTGGAAGTGAGGGAGTTAGGTTCCAGGCCTCTCTCAAAATTGTCATAAGTAACACCTAATACATTATTTTTAAAGTTTTGAAATGAAGACTTTAAATGCTAAGCAGCAGTAGACACAAAATATATAATTAAACGGAGTTAAATTAACAAAAACATTTGCTAAAACAGCATTATAAACCTAATAAAAGATTACACAACACAGACTTTGCTTGCATTTTTTTGCAAACATTTCTTTCTATGCATTCCAATATGGATGGATTTATAGACAGGAAGATCTTGTTCCTTTGAAAGCTACTCGATAGCTCAGGTCTAGCGAGCTACACTGATTAATTTCAGCCTGCTTCTGTGCTTGGCTTGCATATCTTTGCTGCAACACCAGCAGACAGCTCCACTTACTGGCTATTTTTAATAATGCACTGCTTATCAATGCTTTTCAATAACAGTCACATGACTGAAAAAGAAGGTTGTTATTCTGAAACAGTGCAAATTGAACCACCGTTGTAAACCGAGGGTCATATATATATATATATATATATATATATATATACACACTGTAATTGAAGAAGGTACTCACTGGTGTTTAAAAAAAGTGGCTTTATTACTTGTAACATTTCGGGGACGCACTCTCCTTCCACAGACAGAAGAGTCCCCCCTGAAACATCACAAAAAATAATGCCACTTTTTTGAAGGACCACTGAGTGCCTTCTTCAATTTTCAATATTTTTAACTGCTGGCACTCTGGCAGCTAGTTGTTTTTGGGTGAGAGTGCACTTTTTCACTGTATATGTATAAAATTAAAAATTATTTTTCTTCTATGTGAAGAGCATAAGAATTTAAACTATTCCAAACGTACCTTCAGCTTTAGCGCAGTTGATCAGGTGCAGTGTCGAGTTAGAGTATGAGTGATAAAGAGTATGAGCTTTTTTGTAGTGCGCCGCATAGAAGGGAAGACAGGGTTAAGGCAGTACTGATATCTAAAGTCCTGAAATTATTGTGGCTGAGTCTTTCACTTTTTTTCCGTGTGCTAATCCGGCCTCAGTAACTTTTTACTTTGAGTGCAGCTAGTGTACGAGTGGGGGAAAAATAGAGTGCCACTTGTAATCTGGCCCAAAATGTATTATTTTATTTGATAGCATGAAAAATTAATTAACTTTATGGAATTAATTTTAGGAAGAGAAAGATTTAACAGTGAACAAGTAAAGGCAGAACTTTCTATCCAAGCAATTTCTGAAAATAACATGGATTTATTTGGAATGTACAAGTCAAAAGAGCGATTTTAGCTATCAGTTTCTGATATGAAGTATACTTTAAGGTGAAATAAAAAATCATTTAGCTATTTAGAATAAAATGAGTTCATATTTTCATATTCACAAGACTTAATTCTTTGCATTATTGATTTTTTTTTTTACTTTTCATTTATAATCATATACGCTTAACCATTAATTCCTTCTGCCTATTTAATGGTTAAAGTTTGATGAATATATGGGTGTTAAGCACACTTTTTGTCTTTATGGATGTCCAAGGTTTTCTCGCTTTTCTATGTGTGGTCTTCGCCCATGAAATTGAGACATTGTCGTCAGTCGCCTACATGAAGATAGATCACAGCTCTACAAGGTCAAACCTTCAAGAGTCTGTGAGGTTTGCAAGAAGAATCATTCAAAAATGACAACAGACTATCACCTTGAAGTCCCTTGGCTGTGAAACTTGTCAAATTCTAAGCTATGTATCTTAATGTGCAAGAATATACACATGCACACACACACATACTAATAGAAACTAACAGTAAAGAGATATGGATAGACAGACAGATATCTGATTTAGTATATATTGTGTAATGCCTTTAAGCCCAAACAGAAAAATAAAACATTTAATTAACCTTTACATATTTACAAATGGGATATCAAGAAAGGCATACTTTTAAATATAATGGCCTAGATTACAAGTGGAGCACTACTAGAAGTGCATGGTGTGCTATCAATATCGTTGGACCTCCCTAGGATTAGTTAACAAACTGGTATTACAAGCTAACGGTAAAGAAGAATAACCAGAGACAGTTGCATAGCTACAGGGGTCTCGGGGTCTCCACTGCTACCGGGACCATATTTTTAGGGTGTGTGCCTGCTGCGGCTCAAGCAGAAACAGATTTCCGAGCAGCTTGTTACCGGGCTGCAGTTTGTCTAATCACCACTGGAGGTCGCTAAACTTGTGGTGACTTGAAAACAACCGGGAAAAAGAAGCAAAATAAAGCAGTTGGCTGTGGTGTTTTTATTAGTGCTGTAGTGTTTGTTAAGGGTGCTTTCTAGGCTGTGCATCAACTCCCTCTTTATATATGTGTGTGTGTGTATGTCTTTGTGTGTTTAAGTATGTGTGCATGCATTTGTGTGTGAAAGTCTGTGTGCATGTGTTTGTGTGTAGATGTGTGTGCATGCATTGGTGTGTGAAGGTCTGTGTGCATGTGTTTGTGTGTAGATGTGTGTGCATGCATTGGTGTGTGAAGGTCTATGTGCATGTGTTTGTGTGTAGATGTGTGTGCATGCATTGGTGTGTGAAGGTCTGTGTGCATGTGTTTGTGTGTAGATGTGTGTGCATGCATTTGTGTGTCAAAGTCTGTGTGCATGTGTTTGGATGTTGGATGTGTATGCATTGGTGTGTGAAGGTCTGTGTGCATGTGTTTGTGTGTAGATGTGTGTGCATGCATTGGTGTGTGAAGGTATGTGTGCATGTGTTTGTGTGTAGATGTGTGTGCATGCATTGGTGTGTGAAGGTCTGTGTGCATGTGTTTGTGTGTAGATGTGTGTGCATGCATTGGTGTGTGAAGGTCTGTGTGCATGTGTTTGTGTGTAGATGTGTGTGCATGCATTGGTGTGTGAAGGTCTGTGTGCATGTGTTTGTGTGTAGATGTGTGTGCATGCATTGGTGTGTGAAGGTCTGTGTGCATGTGTTTGTGTGTAGATGTGTGTGCATGCATTGGTGTATGAAGGTCTGTGTGCATGTGTTTGTGTGTAGATGTGTGTGCATGCATTGGTGTGTGAAGGTCTGTGTGCATGTGTTTGTGTGTGCATGCATTGGTGTGTGAAGGTCTGTGTGCATGTGTTTCTGTGTATATGTGTGTGCATGCATTGGTGTGTGAAGGTCTGTGTGCATGTGTTTGTGTGTAGATGTGTGTGCATGTGTTTGTGTGTTTCTATGTTTGTTTGTATGCATGTGTTTATGTGTGTATATGTGCATATATGTACATGTGTGTGCATGTCGGTACTCATTAATTATTGATTGATATATTGTGCTCAGTGACTTGGAGAAAAGCAAAGGGACAAAGGTATTTACAATGCTTGATATATTTTGCAGTACCCTCTTGTGCTCTTGTAAACACTAAAGTATTTACATGATGATTACAAATATTACCTGTTATGAGATTGCAGAGGAACCGGTGAGTATCCCCACAAAAAAAAGCCCATCTTGTATATATATATAAATATATATATATACACACATATACATAGCTCATTAGCTATGCTTTGGAATGGGTGATGTTCAAATGAGGGGGGCTGCATCGCAGACTTTGCCCTGGGAATCAGTGACTTCTTGTTAGGCCTCTGTGCAGAGAATGTTTAGTTAAACATTGCTCAAACTACAAGTTTAAAGCTTGAACACAACACATAACATTGCTAAAAAAGCATGTGTTGAGACTTGAAGTTAAGTGTTAGAGCTAGAAGTAAAATATTACAACAGCTGACTGGTACATGGCAGCAGGAGAGTTTCTTCAACCGCCCATACAGGAGAGGCCTAGGACCCCTAAGATCAAGACTGAGTGCAAAGAGGGTCTTGGGAGGAGCAGATGGGTTTTTACAACCATGGGGACTATACAGTAAGAGGCAGGAATTTTGTGTGGTTTAGACGAACCTACAAAAGCCTCAAAGATTATGTCTAATTATAATGTCAAATGTTTTAAATGTAAAGAATATAGACATATAGCTAAGAACTGTCCTAATGATGTTGAAGCAATGGAAAAAAATGTGTGTATGGGTAATAACCAGAATTTTTATTCATTATATTCTTGGGGGCATATTTAACAATGTGCAAGCGGACAGGATATGAAGTAGCGTATCATTTCCGCTGCACATCGCTGCCCATCGATAAATGCAGACAGCATACGCTGTCGGCATTTATCATTGCACCAGCAGTTCTTGTGAACTGCTGGTGCAATGCCGCCCCCGAGAGATTTGTGGCCAATCGGTCGCTAGCAGAGGGTGTCAATCAACCCGATCAAATTTGATCGGGTTGATTTCTGTCCGCCGCCTCAGAGCAGGCGGACAATTTATGGAGCAGCGGTCTTTAGACCGCTGCTTCATAACTTCTTGATAACTTGATAACAAGGGGCCTTCTTGATAACTTGATAACAAGGGGCCTTCTTAATAACTTGATAACAAGGGACCTTCTTGATAACTTGATAACAAGGGACATCCAGCTCCATACAGAGCTTGATAAATATTCCCCTCAGTCTGTATGTTCTTCACACAAAAGTGACTGTTTGAATGGCCACCCTTGGTTTACTGTGACTATAGAAGGGAAAGTGATACAGTCCCTACTAATGCACACAAGCTAAAGATTGCCTGTATTCATGGAGACATACATAATTAGCCTACAGCAAAGATAGTTATTGGAACCCAGGGTGGCTCTGTAAAGTGGCAAATTGGGTTGGTACAAAAATTGGCACACAACATGATAATTGGAAGAGCTTTTCCTTATTTTTTGGGCCTATGGGTAATTTCTGGAAAATCCACTGCTGAGCCATCAGAACAGCTCATTAATGAATTTCCATTTGCTGAATTATTTGGGGTAATGAACTAGAGAATAATGATAAGACTGTAAATAAACAGTTAACTCCTATGAAAACATTTGTTGATGATGACCCAGAACAAACTGATGAATGGCCATCAGGTAGTACAGAACAAAACATATTGATTTAGAAGCCACCCCAGGTAACTTTAAAACTGCACAGTGGTCTGATCCTACTTTGTCAGAGGCCAGAGATAATTTCTCGCTTAAAAATGGTTCACAGGTTAATTCAGACAAGCCTCTTAGTTATTCTTATATTTAGATAGATAATGATTTACTTTGTTTTGTTGAAAAGAAAGGGTTAGATGTGACAAAGCAATTGTTGGTACCACAAGCCTATAGGTACACTGTGTTTAATTTTGCCCATAGTCATATTCTTGGGGCCACCTAGGTGTGAAAAAGAGAAGGGATAGAATTTTCAGAAAGTTATATTGACTTGGTGTTTTTGCAGCAATAACAAATTATTGTTAGAGTAAAATTAGCTATTGGGTATCCTAAATGCTATGCAAAGGGATAAAGTTCCTTTGAGAGACAGTACATTTTCTTCTACCAAAAAACAGTATATATAGAGAGAAAGCATTTATAGATATGGCATAACAGTTGCTGATATATGATATTAAATAATTTGATTTCAAAGAAAATTCCTTCAGTTTCAGGGTTAAAACAAAAGTATAATCAAATGATCTTAGAACAATATTCGACAGAAGTCGAAAAGGAAATAGGAAGTTTTTTAAAAAAATGGGGTATCTATATTAAATCATATTCTAATGAAATACAGAAAACAATAGTATACCCATTTCGGTATACCAATTAAAATATTATATAATGAATGCTATATTTACAAAGGAATATCCTAATGTTTATTAAAATATCTGAGGGGTTGGAATAGGAGAATAGAGGAGAATATATATCGGAGTAGGGATATAGGAGAAGAAAGGGGTGAGAGGGCAATTTTTTTTTCTTTTTTATTATTGCTATAAAACCTCCAATAATATGGTACGTGGTTTTTTTTATTGAGTCTAGGTTAAACTCCGATGCTTTGTACAGAATACATGAGTATTCTAGGATTTAATGAAATTCTGTTACATAGATATGATGATTAGGGGAATATTTATCAAAGCCTCAACTATGCTGCATTTGCTGGCACTAATACGTTCGCCTAACATCGCCTAACATCGCGGCCACGGACCTGAATATGCTCTCCATATTTATAAAAAAAGCCGTCAAAAAGCTGCGTACCAAGTACGGGGCGATGAGCATCGGACTGTTGTTAACTAACAGTCATCGATCTTGCTGCTATTCGGCTTTTTACCAACTTTATTTATTCCCTGTAACTAAACGCTGCCATTATACTAAAATGTTTAAACCCTGTCCCGCCGCACCCTGACCCCGCTGCAACTAAATAAAGTTTTTAACCCCTATCCCGCCGTTCCTGGACCCTGACGCCACTAAATAAATGTATTAACCCCTAAACCTCTGGCCTCCCACATTACTACCATTAACTAAACATATTAACCCCGAAACTGCCAGTCCCCCACATTGTCATAAACTAAATTAAGTTATTAACCCCTAAACCTAACAACCCGCTAACTTTACCTTAAACTTACATCTTATAATAAATTAAAACTTACCTGTAGAATTAAAATAAACTATTTTAAACTATTAATTAACCTACCCTAACTATTATACTACAATTACATTAAATTAGCAATTAAATTAACTATATTACATATTAAAAAAACCTAACCCTACTCAAATTATTTAAATCTACCCTAGCCTACAATAAACTACCAATGGCCCTTAAAAGGGCCTTTTGCGGGCCATTGCCCCAAAGAAATCAGCTCTTTTACCTGTAAAAAAAATACAAACACCCCACAACATTAAAACCCACCACCCACCCAACCAACTCCCCCCCAAATAAAAAGCCTATCTAAATAACCTAAGCTCTCCATTGCCCTGAAAAGGGAATTTGTATGGGCATTGCGCTTAAAAGGGCATTTAGCTCTTTTACCTGCCCAGACCCTACTCTAAAAATAAAACCCACCCAATAAACCCTTAAATAAACCTAACACTAACCTCCGACAATCCACTTACAGTTTTTGAAGTTCCTCTTGAAGGATCCATCCAGCCGGCAAGAAGTCTTCATCCGGGCGTAAAAAAGTCTTCATCCGGGTGGCCTCTTCTATCTTCATCCATCCAGCAAAGTCTTCATCCATGCGGCCTCTTCTATCTTCATTCATCCGGCATGGAGCGGGTCCATCCTGAAGACATCCAGTGCGGAGCTCCTCTTTAATAAACTAGAACTTGAATGCAAGTGACATCATCCAAGATGGCGTCCCTTGCATTCCTATTGGCTGAAAGGTTCCAATCAGCCAATAGGATTAGAGCTGCTAAAATCCTATTGGCTGTCCCAATCAGCCAATAGGATTTGAACAGCTCTCATCCTATTGGCTGTTCCAATCAACCAATAGGATGAGAGCTCAATCCTATTGACTGATTGGAACTTTTCATGCAATAGGAATGCAAGGCACAAGTCTCTCATCAAGCACAGGACCCAGCGGGTACTGTTTGCAAGGTATATTGCAAAATGTCCAGAAACTAAAGGGTATATAAAAGTAGGCACAAGTCTCTCAACAAGCACAGAACCCAGCGGGTACTGTTGGTGAGGTATTTTGCAAAATGTCCAGAAACAAGAGGGCATGTATAAGTAGGCACAAGTCTTTCAACAAGCACAGAACCCAGCGGGTACTGTTGGTGAGGTCTTTGGTCTCAGCAGTAATATAAGTATGCATCAGGGTCACAGCAGAGGTTTTTGGTCTCAGCAGTAGTATACATAAGTATCAGAGTCACAGCAGAGGTCTTTGGTCTCAGCAGTAGTATAAGCATACTCAAGTATCATAGCAGAGGTCTTTGATCTCAGCAGTATTATATGAATGCATCAGGGTTAAAGCAAAGACCTTTGGTCTCAGCAGTAGTATACACATACCCAAATATCATAGCAGAGGTCTTTGGTCTCAGCAGACGTATACATATGCATTAAGGTCACAGCAGAGGTCTTTGGTCTCAGCAGTAATATACATATGCATTAGGGTTAAAGCAGAGGTCTTTGGTATCAGCAGTAGTATAAGCATACTAAAATATAATAGCAGAAGTATTTTGTTTACGAGAGCAGTATAGAGAGCAGACTCAGAAATGAACCTGATGAATGTGAGGAAAGAAGAAATGTAAGGTAATGTAACCAGTTACCAATTAGCAGAAACCGACAGTGTTTGCTTTCAAGTGTGTATTGCTTGAGTTGAATAACTCCATGCAAGAGGATCTGTACGCACTCAGGACTCCTATTCTCTTTCATGCCTAGATTCCTCTTTCAAAATATCTCCATACAATATGTTTCCATCATGCACAATGTGCTGGGGACATAGACATTATTGCAATCTAGCTAGTTTGTCGACCTCTTTTGTTCTGAGGCATAAAGTTAAAAAAAGAGAGACCTCTGAGAGTTGTCAGCTTTCTGAAATGCTGACACGTGTCATTTTTCACTAGTTTTTTTCTTGATAGCCTCAAAAGACAAACTAAATACCAGTCCCTCCCCCTGTGTCTCTCCCCCCCATTCCCCGCCCCTCTCTCTCTCTCTCTCTCCACCCTCTCTCTCCCCCCTCTGTCTCTCCCCCCCTGTGTCTCTCTCTCTTTTTCTCTCTCCTTCCAGTATTACAGGGAGTGCAGAATTATTAGGCAAGTTGTATTTTTGAGGATTAATTTTATTATTGAACAACAACCATGTTCTCAATGAACCCAAAAAACTCATTAATATCAAAGCTGAATAGTTTTGGAAGTAGTTTTTAGTTTGTTTTTAGTTATAGCTATTTTAGGGGGATATCTGTGTGTGCAGGTGACTATTACTGTGCATAATTATTAGGCAACTTAACAAAAAACAAATATATACCCATTTCAATTATTTATTTTTACCAGTGAAACCAATATAACAACTCAACATTCACAAATATACATTTCTGACATTCAAAAACAAAACAAAAACAAATCAGTGACCAATATAGCCACCTTTCTTTGCAAGGACACTCAAAAGCCTGCCATCCATGGATTCTGTCAGTGTTTTGATCTGTTCACCATCAACATTGCGTGCAGCAGCAACCACAGCCTCCCAGACACTGTTCAGAGAGGTGTACTGTTTTCCCTCCTTGTAAATCTCACATTTGATGATGGACCACAGGTTCTCAATGGGGTTCAGATCAGGTGAACAAGGAGGCCATGTCATTAGATTTTCTTCTTTTATACCCTTTCTTGCCAGCCACGCTGTGGAGTACTTGGACGCGTGTGATGGAGCATTGTCCTGCATGAAAATCATGTTTTTCTTGAAGGTTGCAGACTTCTTCCTGTACCACTGCTTGAAGAAGGTGTCTTCCAGAAACTGGCAGTAGGACTGGGAGTTGAGCTTGACTCCATCCTCAACCCGAAAAGGCCCCACAAGCTCATCTTTGATGATACCAGCCCAAACCAGTACTCCACCTCCACCTTGCTGGCGTCTGAGTCGGACTGGAGCTCTCTGCCCTTTACCAATCCAGCCACGGGCCCATCCATCTGGCCCATCAAGACTCACTCTCATTTCATCAGTCCATAAAACCTTAGAAAAATCAGTCTTGAGATATTTCTTGGCCCAGTCTTGACGTTTCAGCTTGTGTGTCTTGTTCAGTGGTGGTCATCTTTCAGACTTTCTTACCTTGGCCATGTCTCTGAGTATTGCACACCTTGTGCTTTTGGGCACTCCAGTGATGTTGCAGCTCTGAAATATGGCCAAACTGGTGGCAAGTGGCATCTTGGCAGCTGCATGCTTGACTTTTCTCAGTTCATGGGCAGTTATTTTGCGCCTTGGTTTTTCCACACGTTTCTTGCGACCCTGTTGACTATTTTGAATGAAATGCTTGATTGTTCGATGATCACGCTTCAGAAGCTTTGCAATTTTAAGAGTGCTGCATCCCTCTGCAAGATATCTCACTATTTTTGACTTTTCTGAGCCTGTCAAGTCCTTCTTTTGACCCATTTTGCCAAAGGAAAGGAAGTTGCCTAATAATTATGCACACCTGATATAGGGTGTTGATGTCATTAGACCACACCCCTTCTCATTACAGAGATGCCCATCACCTAATATGCTTAATTGGTAGTAGGCTTTCGAGCCTATACAGCTTGGAGTAAGACAACATGCATAAAGAGGATGATGTGGTCAAAATACTCATTTGCCTAATAATTCTGCACTCCCTGTAGAGACTCCTCATCCATCCCTGCACCAGCCATTTAATTTGCATGAGGTGCAGAGAAAGGTGCAGTAATTTAAAGTAAGTGTGACACAGTCATGTACACACCATGTGCAGGCCTGTGCTATGTTGTTTTCTAAATATTAACATATGAGTGCTTGATCATGACAGGCACTGTATTCCTTCCTTTCTCATTTTAAGTGTAAGTTGACATGACTAACAGAATTGTTTTAATGTGTTACATGTTTAAAAAAAAAAAAGAGGAAAATTAAATGTATAAGAATCATTTTTTTTTTGGGGGGGGGGGGCTTCATGGATTCTTGCACTGGGGCCCTGAGGTTTCTAGGTACTCCTCTGCAGGTAAGGTCACGCTAGGTTCTGGTACAAATGCATTAGCCATTGAGGTGGGGAAGCTTGGACTCTGTGGAGGACTTTAATTTAATTAATTTAGATGCTCCAATCTGTTCTGATTCTCTTGTAATGCTCGTACTGTCTTGGTCACAGTGTTTAGTTGCTGAGTAAGGGCCTCAACTATTCCAGCGAGTCCCATGTCATTTGACTAAGTTATTCTGTAAGGTTTGGGAAAGGTGTCTGGAACTCAGTATGCAGGAATGAAAAACCAAAGCAAAGGAAATCTTTCTTGAATATACTTTACTAGAGAAGTGCAATGCAAAAACAAAAATAAAGCATATATAATAAGGCACAAGTCTCTCAACAAGCACAGGACCCAGCGGGTACTGTTGGCGAGGTATATTGCAAAATGTACAGAAACAAGAGGGCATATATGAGTAGGCACAAGTCATTCAACAAGCACAGAACCCAGCGGTTACTGTTGGTGAGGTATTTTGCAAAATGTTAAGAAACAAGAGGGCATATATAAGTAGGCACAAGTCTCTCAAGAAGCACAGGACCCAGCGGGTACTGTTGGCAAGGTATTTTGCAAAATGTCCAGAAACAAGAGGACATTTATAAGTAGTTACAAGTCTCTCAACAAGCACAGAACCCAGCGGGTACTGTTGGTGAGGTCTTTGGTCTCAGCAGTAGTATACGTATGCATCAGAGTCACAGCAGAGGTCTTTGGTCTCCGCAGTAATATAAGCATACCCCAGTATTATAGCAGAGGTCTTTGGTCTCAGCAGTAATATAAATACGCATCAAGGTCACAGCAGAGGTCTTTGTTCTCAGCAGTAGTATAAGCATACCCAAGTATGATAGCAGAGGTCTTTGGTCTCAGCAGTAGTATACATATGCATCAAGGTCACAGCAGAGGTCTTTGGTCTCAGCAGTAGTATACATATACATTAGGGTTACAGCAGAGGTATTTGGTCTCAGCAGTAGTATAAGCATACCAAAATATCATAGCAGAAGTCTTTGGTCTCAGCAGAAGTATACATATGCAACAGGGTCAGAGCAAAGAAGCAGGAACACGATAAAGGCCTTGGTAGTTCAGGCACGCAGACAGGCCTCACAACAGAGTTGCTTGTTCTCTGGGACAGGATAAACATACAGGAAACACAGCAAGCAAGCCAAGACTCTTTATAGGGACTCCCACACCTGAGTCCTGCAGGTGGGAGCTCCTTTAATCAACAGAATGTCTGTTTAAATCCGGGGAAGGCAGGGCCACGCGCACCTAGGGAGCTGCAGCAAAAGTTTCTCACTGAACTCACTCCACAAGGAAAGCTTAGAAGAGGTCCTCCAGGTAAGGTTCCTGACATTTTGTGAGAATTATATTGTAATTTAGATTTCTCTCATTCACAGAAAGAACATTGCATACCATTGCATACCTGGGGTGGAACTACTGCAGGTGCAGCTGGGGCTGTGGCACCGGGCCCCATGTTCTGGGGGGCCCTTAGCAACAGGGGGAGCAGAGCTGGATGAAAATATAAACATTTATTTGTAAGGGAGTTGCTTTTTACTCTCCTGATCAATTTCTTGCTGGCATTTTATTTCCTTTTACTACTATAAGAAGAAATAAGCAGGCTGGGTACCGCAGTCATTGCAATATACCCCCCTTGAATCAAATACACCCTTACATCCGTCCTTGACAATCTCGCCCCTCTTACCATAGCTCGGAAATCAAACACTCATCCTCAGCCCTGGCATACTCCTCTGACACGATACCTATGCAGATGTTCCCGTACTGCTGAGCGGCATTGGAGAAAATCTAGGAGTTCAGCTGATTTTCAACATTACAAATTTATCTTGAACTCCTACTACTCTGCCCTTAATTTCCATAAGCAACACTATTTCTCTACTCTTATCTCTAATCTTTCTTCAAACCCAAAACGTTTGTTCTCCACTTTCAATACTCTTCTCCGCCCTCCCCCACCTCCTAATACAACTTCTCTGTCAGCTCAAGACTTTGCCAACCACTTCAATAACAAAATCGACTCCATCAGAAGTGAAATCAGCTCTCAACATAATTCCATTCTCTCACCCCCTCAAATGCTCTCAATCAACCACAACTCACATAACCTTAAACTTAGCTCATTCTCCCCTGTTACTGAGGAAGAAGTTTCGGCACTTATACTGCGCTCTCACCTCACTACCTGTCCCCTTGACCCTATCCCCTCACAGCTACTCCCCTCCCTCTCTGCCACCTTTACCCCTATACTCACACACACTTTCAACATCTCCCTCAGCACCGGTATATTTCCCTCATCGCTGAAACATGCACTGGCCACACCTATCCTCAAAAAACCTTCCCTTGATCCTACCTCCCCATCCAACTACTGCCCTATTTCCCTCCTCCCTCTTGCATCAAAGCTTCTCGAAAAACTAGCTTATGCATGCCTATCCCATTTCCTTACAATAAACTCCCTCCTTGACCCATGGCAATCTGGATTTCGTCTCCATCACTCCACAGAGACAGCAATTGTTAAGGTTACCAATGACCTACTTACAGCAAAATCAAAAGGCAACTTCTCTCTGCTTATCCTCCTTGTTCTGTCCGCAGCCTTTGACACTGTTGACCACCCTCTCTTGCTACAAACCCTCCAATCCTTCTGCATATGTGACATAGCCCTCTCGTGGCTCTCTTCCTCCCTGTCAAATTGTACCTTTAGTGTAGCCTTCTCAGGGGCCTCCTCTGCCCCGTCACCACTTTCTGTCGGAGTACCGCAAGGCTCTGTCCTCGGTCCCCTTCTCTTCTCAATCTACACGTCATCACTAGGTTCCCTAATAAAGTCCCACGGTTTACAATATCATTTGTATGCCGATGACACCCAAATCTACTTCTCTGCACCAGACCTTTCTCCTTCCTTGCTAACCCATGTCACTAACTGTCTTTTTCACATCTCCAACTGGATGTCCTCTCACTACCTCAAACTAAATCTCTCCAAAACTGAGCTCCTTATTTTCCTCCCTTCTTCTAAACTCTCCAGCCCCAATCTCTCTATAACTGTCGACAACTCCATCATTGCCCCTACCCCGCATGCCCTCGGGGTCACATTTGACTCAGATCTTTCTTTCACCCCTCAAATTCAGTCATTGGCTAAAGCCTGCTGCTTCCACCTTAAAAACATCTCTAAATTTAGACACTTCCTTACACAAGACACAACTAAGATTTTAATCCACTCTCTCATTCTCTCCCGCCTTGATTACTGCAACTCTGTCCTCTCTGGTCTCCCATCCTACCGCCTAGCTCCTTTACAATCCTTAATGAATGCCTCTGCCAGACTCATCTTCCTTACACGTCGCTCTTCATCTGCTGCACATCTCTGCCAATCTCTTCACTGGCTTCCTCTTGCCTCTAGGATCAAACACAAAATTCTCATTCTGACATACAAAGCCCTCAACTACACTGCTCCCCCCTATATCTCAGACCTGGTCTCCAGATACTCTCCGTCCTGTCCCCTTTGCTCTGCTCACGACTTCCTACTCTCCTCCTCTCTTGTCACCTCATAAAAACCCCGTTTACAGGACTTCTCCAGACTGTGCTCCCTAAAGACTCTACTGTTCAGGGATGCATACAACCTATGCTAACCTTTCTTTATACCAATTCCTCTCCTCCATTGCTATCCCCTGAACCCCCTTAGCATGTAAGCCTAAGAGTCCAGCTGTTTGTAGATCACCTTCTCAAGAGCTGACTACAACAGTGCAACTCTTGGCAGGGCCCTCTACCCATTTGATCCCTATAATTGTTTTGTTGTACTCCGCCTTTATTAATAGCGCTGCGGAATCTGTTGGCGCTCTACAAATAACCGATAATAATAATAATAAAAGATGTACTGTATATGTGAAGCACCCAGCTTATATATATAATGAATCCTGGATTTGTGTTGGAATATTTTCTGTCATATAATATGCAATGTTTTATGGAGCATCTCTATCTATCTATCTATCTATCAATTTATCTATCTGTCTGTCATTCTATCATCTATCTATCTCGCTATCTATCTATCTATCTATCTATCTATCTATCATCTATCTATCTGTATATCTTTTTATCTATCTATCTATCTATCTATCATCTATCTGTCTGTCAAGGGGGAATCATTTACAGTAGATATTGTATAGGGGTGTCATGAGGATGTTGCAGCATTTGTATCATGTCCCTTTGTGTCTAATATGCCATGTGCCTAGAGACAACTGATCTTACCACATTTGTATTCATCAGACACGTTTATGTGCAGGTAGAAAATTATTATAATTAGGTCCTTAGTTGCTGTGTAAAGATGTGTTTTGCTAATCCTCCTGGACACCTCTCATTCTGTTAAAAACAAAATCAGCACATATGAAAAATGAGCTTTGCTTTGTAGGATATTTTTCCACACAACAAATTGCCTTTAATAAATCTTTTAATGATTTTTTTGTTTTCTCACTCACAAGTGAGGCCAGGAGAAATGTAAAGAATATAAACAAGTTAAATAAGATATAAGACCAGTGTTAAATGTGAGGGCACAGCAATTTGTCTGAAAACTTAATTTTAGCTTTAGTGTAGAGATTGCCCTTCCACCTAACACTTCCCACCCCTGATCCCTCCCAAACAGCTCTCTTACCTCCTTTACCCCAAACTGGTCACCCCTCTTAGGTACTGGCAGACAGGCTGCCCGTATGCAGTTTAGAGTTTTTTTTTCTGTAGTGTAGTGATCATCCTCAAACCTCCCAATTCCCTGATCCCCCCAAATAGCTCTCTAACCCCCCCCACTAATTGCGTCCACCTTTAGTACTGGCAGTCCCCCCACATCTCCCCCTCTGGCGATCATTGGCTAGGGAACCCCACCCCACCTTTTTTTCTGTAGTGTGCTCCCCATCCCACTCTCTCCCTTCATTTCTTTTTCTGCAGTGTTGGGTTCATCCCACTCCCTCCCCTCTTTGCTGCTGGACCACAACCCACCACTCACCTTCCTTCCCACACCTCCCGCAATCACCAGCAGATGATCGTTACAGATGGTAACGCACACAGTGTCAGCATCTGTAACTATCTGGCATCTGCCTTCATATGGAACCGGCTCATGATCAGTGCTCCGGTAACATATGAAGGCAGATGCCTAGAGCTCAGGAATTCTAGCTTCCGGCTGTATCTTTACAGTCGAGACTGCTGGAGCTTCCTGCAGCTCAGACATATACATACATTATGCTGTATGATAGACAAAGTACCGCATGACGTATATATACATCCTATTGGGTTTAGGGGTTAAAGGAACATGAAAAACATTTTTTTTTCATTCATTTCATTCATGATTAAGATTTAACATACAATTTTAAACAACTTACCATTTTACTTCTTTCTGTTATCAAGTGTGCTTCATTCTCTTTGTATTCTTTGTTGAAAAAGCAGCAATTCACTACTGGCAGCTAGCTGAATGCATTGGGTCAGCCAATAACATGAGGCATTTATGTGCAGCTACCAATCAGCAACTTCTGAGTCTACCTAGCTATGCTTTTCAACAAAGTATATCAAGATAACAAAACAAATTAGATAATGAAAGTAAATTGGAAAATTGTCTAAAATAACATGCTCTACCTGAATCATGAAGGAAAAAAATTGGGGATTTATGTCCCTTTAATATGTGCATTAGTTAATTACTGGCTCGTAAAGATATGCGTAAACTGTAAAGCCTAGACTGCAAGTAGAGTACAATTTTTACCGTGAAAAGTGCAAATTAGCAAATCAAGAGGTCCTGACCTTTTTACTGCTATAAAACAATACACAAACGTACAAATTAGGAGCACTGCCACACAGCGGATACAGGTAAAATTCAAAGCCTTTATTTGTCTTGCAATTACTGCAGATAAAAGTCCAAACTTACTGGAACAGTAGAAAATCAGTACACACAACGTCTGTGTGGGTGGGCAAAGGAGCTCACTCCCCTGCTGACTGTTGCTGATGCGTTTCGGCTGTCAAAAGGCTGTAGTCGTAGCTGTTTTTTTTTTTACTGCTATAACACATATTCCAAGTTGGTGTAAAAAAATGTAATATTGGGATCTTGTTTGCATGAGCTGGTGGTTACTCATGATCCCTTTTCCTGCAATGACAAGCTCAAAGTGAAAACTCACACTTGTATAACAGTTCCATGGCTAACATTTGTACTTGAACAATCCTAACATTAAGAGAAGAGCGCTGGTAAAAGTCATTGTGACTGTTCATACAGGACTTCAGAAACCACAAAACTGGGCTCTTAAATTTTATTTTTACACTATTTGAAGAGTTTTTACAAAGAACATTGCTTTTGTGCATAGACAAAACACACATGCCATTTTTAGATGTACTTAATGGGACACTCAAGTCAAAATAGACTTTTATGATTCAGACAGAGCATGCAGTTCTAAGACACTTTGCAATTTACAACCATTATAAAATTTTGCACAGTCTTTTTATATTCACACCTTCTGGGGAACAAGATTCTACTGAGCATGTGCACAAGCTCACATGGTATACGTATACTAGTCTGTGATTGTCTGATGTCTGTCACATGATACAGGGGGCTGTAAAAAGGGAGAAAAATAAATAAATGTGTCAGAAAAAATATACTGCTTATTTTAAATTCATAGTAGGTGGTATTACATTGTATTTTGTATGTACTTGTTAATTGTCAACTGCATTGAGTGGTCCTTTAAAAGGACAGTGTACTGTATAATTGGTTTTCCCTTTAAGTGTTTACAATCAATTACTATACTAGCTTCAGAGTTTAAAATATATGGAAAAGTGCTTCTTTGGGTATATTTATGTATATGAAATAGCGTTTACTGCCAACTGAAATCAGAACCCCATCAAATGGGCTGAGTTTGTGGGGAGAGTAGACCTCATTAGATTATATCCATATTTACAGAAAATCATCCAATTCTTTTTTTCTTCTCACTGTATACACAGACCACTAATTTGAGAAAAACAATGGAAAAAAATATGTTATGATCTCCCACCCCACACTGCAAGATTCATTTTTTCAAAACTTCCTTGTTTAACAAGATTTTCTATAACCAGTACTTAAGTACACTGTAGGTGAGTATACACCAGGCAAAATCAGTTGTTTCAAACAGCAAAATAAAGTTAAATTATCTATTTGTAAATAATTTAAAATGGATTATACCACTAATATACATACCTAATAGATATAAAGAACAAGAATGTAGGAATATAAAAACCATTGGTGACATCTAATGATTAAATTAACATAAATAACCAATAACACATATTCAATTTGGAATATGGCAAGTGAGTCCATAACTCATCAAACCACAAGAGGCCAGAGGCCCAACTGTAAACTCCAGAAGAGCAAATCTTTGCCAACATAAAAGGCAATCATTTTTTGCCTTATATACAATGGGAAGACCCACCCCATGCCAACATCTGAGACATTTTCCTCTTCTGTCAGCTTATAGCTCCATATCTCTTTGTCAAGGTGTTCTAGGCCACAACCTGTGCTCCAATCCTTAACACACCTCCAGCCTGATAAGTGGTAAAAAATATTAGACTAAAACTTTCCTTAACCCTTTGACATGAAAACATGAAACCCCAATTTTTTCATGATTCAGATAGAGCATGTAATTTTAAACAACTTTCTAATTTACTTTTATTATCTAATTTTGCTTCATTCTCTTGATATCCTTTGCTGAAAATCATATCTAAATAGGCTCAGTAGCTCCTGATTGGTGGCTACACATAGATGCTTTGTGTGATTGACTGACCCATGTGCATTGCTATTTCTTCAACAAAGGATATCTAAGGCCTAGATTTGGAGTTTGGCGTTAGCCGTGAAAACCAGCGTTAGAGGCTCCTAACGCTGGTTTTAGGCTAACTCTGGTATTTGGAGTCAGTCAAAAAAGGGTCTAACGCTCACTTTTCAGCCGCGACTTTTCCATACCGCAGATCCCCTTACGTAAATTGCGTATCCTATCTTTTCAATGGGATTTTTCTAACTCCGGTATTTAGAGTCGTGGCTGAAGTGAGCGTTAGAACTCTAACGACAAAACTCCAGCCGCAGGAAAAAAGTCAGTAGTTAAGAGCTTTCTGGGCTAACGCCGGTTCATAAAGCTCTTAACTACTGTACTCTAAAGTACACTAACACCCATAAACTACCTATGTACCCCTACCATCCATCCTGGCCGACGACTGAACGACGAATGACGGTTCCTTTAAATGACGTCATCCAAGATAGCGTCCCTCAAATTCCGATTGGCTGATAGGATTCTATCAGCCAATTGGAATTAAGGTAGGAATATTCTGATTGGCTGATAGAATCAGCCAATCAGATTTAGCTCGCATTCTATTGGCTGATCGGAACAGCCAATAGAATGCGAGCTCAATCTGATTGGCTGATTGGATCAGCCAATCGGATTGAACTTGATTCTGATTGGCTGATTCCATCAGCCAATCAGAATATTCCTACCTTAATTCCGATTGGCTGATAGAATCCTATCAGCCAATCGGAATTCGAGGGACGCCATCTTGAATGACGTCATTTAAAGGAACCGTCATTCGTCGTTCAGTCGTCGGCCAGGATGGATGTTCAGCGTTGGAGGTCTTCAGGATGCTGCTGCTCCATTCCAGATGGATGTCGATAGAAGATGCTGCCTGGATGAAGACTTCAATCGGATGGAAGACCTCTTCTGCCACGCTTGGATGAAGACTTCAATCGGATGGAAGACCTCTTCTGCCCCGCTTGGATGAAGACTTCTACCGGATCATGGACATCTTCAGCCCCCCGCTTGGGCTTGGATCAGGACATCGGAGGAGCTCTTCAGGACCGATCGGTGAACCTGGTATGGTGAAGACAAGGTAGGAAGATCTTCAGGGGCTTAGTGTTAGGTTTATTTAAGGGGGGTTTGGGTTAGATTAGGGGTATGTGGGTGGTGGGTTGTAATGTTGGGGGGGGTATTGTATGTTTTTTTTACAGGCAAAAGAGCTGAACTTCTTGGGGCATGCCCCGCAAAGGGCCCTGTTCAGGGCTGGTAAGGTAAAAGAGCTTTTAACTTTAGTAATTTAGAATAGGGTAGGGCATTTTTTTATTTTGGGGGGCTTTGTTGTTTTATTAGGGGGCTTAGAGTAGGTGTAATCAGTTTAAAATTGTTGTAATATTTTTCTTATGTTTGTAGATATTTTTTTATTTTTTGTAACTTAGTTCTTTTTTATTTTTTGTACTTTAGTTAGTTTATTTCATTGTAGTTATTTGTAGGTATTGTATTTAATTAATGTATTGATAGTGTAGTGTTAGGTTTAATTGTAGGTAATTGTAGGTATTTTATTTAATTAATTTAATGATAGTATAGTGTTAGGTTTAATTGTAACTTAGGTTAGGATTTATTTGACAGGTAATTTTGTAATTATTTTAACTAGGTAACTATTAAATAGTTCTTAACTATTTAATAGCTATTGTACCTGGTTAACAAAATTACAAAGTTGCCTGTAAAATAAATATTAATCCTAAAATAGCTACAATGTAATTATAATTTATATTGTAGCTATATTAGGATTTATTTTACAGGTAAGTATTTAGCTTTAAATAGGAATAATTTATTTAATAAGAGTTCATTAATTTCGTTAGATGTAAATTATATTTAACTTAGGGGGGTGTTAGTGTTAGGGTTAGACTTAGCTTTAGGGGTTAATACATTTATTAGAATAGCGGTGAGCTCCGGTCGGCAGATTAGGGGTTAATAATTGAAGTTAGGTGTCGGCGATGTTAGGGAGGGCAGATTAGGGGATAATACTATTTATTATAGGGTTAGTGAGGCGGATTAGGGGTTAATAACTTTATTATAGTAGCGCTCAGGTCCGCTCGGCAGATTAGGGGTTAATAAGTGCAGGCAGGTGGAGGCGACATTGTGGGGGGCAGATTAGGGGTTAATAAATATAATATAGGGGTCGGCGATGTTAGGGCAGCAGATTAGGGGTACATAGGGATAATGTAAGTAGCGACGGTGTCCGGAGCGGTAGATTAGGGGTTAATAATAATATGCAGGGGTCAGCGATAGCGGGGGCGGCAGAATAGGGGTTAATAAGTGTAAGCTTAGGGGTGTTTAGACTCGGGGTACATGTTAGAGTGTTAGGTGCAGACGTAGGAAGTGTTTACGCATAGCAAACAATGGGGCTTTGTTAGGAGCTGAACGCGGCTTTTTTGCAGGTGTTAGGTTTTTTTTCAGCTCAAACAGCCCCATTGTTTCCTATGGGGGAATCGTGCACGAGCACGTTTTTGAGGCTGGCCGCTTGCGTAAGCAACTCTGGTATCGAGAGTTGAAGCTGCGTTAAATATGCTCTACTCTCCTTTTAAAGAATTAACGGCTAGATTTAGAGTTTTGTCGGTAAGGACCCGCGTAGCTAACGCCGGCTTTTTTCTGGCCGCACCATAAAAATAACTCTGGTATTGAGAGTCCACATAAAGGCTGCGTTAGGCTCCAAAAAAGGAGCGTAGAGCATATTTAACGCAGCTTCAACTCTCGATACCAGAGTTGCTTACGCAAGCGGCCAGCCTCAAAAACGTGCTCGTGCACGATTCCCCCATAGGAAACAATGGGGCTGTTTGAGCTGAAAAAAATCCTAACACCTGCAAAAAAGCCGCGTTCAGCTCCTAACGCAGCCCCATTGTTTGCTATGCGTAAACACTTCCTACGTCTGCACCTAACACTCTAACATGTACCCCGAGTCTAAACACCCCTAAGCTTACAATTATTAACCCCTATTCTGCCGCCCCCGCTATCGCTGACCCCTGCATATTATTATTAACCCCTAATCTACCGCTCCGGACACCGTCGCTACTTACATTATCCCTATGTACCCCTAATCTGCTGCCCTAACATCGCCGACCCCTATATTATATTTATTAACCCCTAATCTGCCCCCCACAACGTCGCCTCCACCTGCCTACACTTATTAACCCCTAATCTGCCGACCGCAAAGTGCCGCCACCTACGTTATCCTTATGTACCCCTAATCTGCTGCCCCTAACACCGCCGACCCCTATATTATATTTATTAACCCCTAATCTGCCCCCCACAACGTCGCCTCCACCTGCCTACACTTATTAACCCCTAATCTGCCGAGCGGACCTGAGCGCTACTATAATAAAGTTATTAACCCCTAATCCGCCTCACTAACCCTATAATAAATAGTATTAACCCCTAATCTGCCCTCCCTAACATCGCCGACACCTAACTTCAATTATTAACCCCTAATCTGCCGACCGGAGTTCACCGCTATTCTAATAAATGTATTAACCCCTAAAGCTAAGTCTAACCCTAACACTAACACCCCCCTAAGTTAAATATAATATACATCTAACGAAATTAATTAACTCTTATTAAATAAATTATTCCTCTTTAAAGCTAAATACTTACCTGTAAAATAAATCCTAATATAGCTACAATATAAATTATAATTACATTGTAGCTATTTTAGGATTAATATTTATTTTACAGGCAACTTTGTAATTATTTTAACCAGGTACAATAGTTATTAAATAGTTAAGAACTATTTAATAGTTACCTAGATAAATAATTACAAAATTACCTGTCAAATAAATCCTAACCTAAGTTACAATTAAACCTAACACTATACTATCATTAAATTAATTAAATAAAATACCTACAATTACCTACAATTAAACCTAACACTACACTATCAATACATTAATTAAATACAATACCTACAAATAACTAAAATGAAATAAACTAACTAAAGTACAAAAAATAAAAAAGAACTAAGTTACAAAAAATAAAAAAATATCTACAAACATAAGAAAAATCTTACAACAATTTTAAACTAATTACACCTACTCTAAGCCCCCTAATAAAACAACAAAGCCCCCCCAAAATAAAAAATGCCCTGCCCTATTCTAAATTACTAAAGTTAAAAGCTCTTTTACCTTACCAGCCCTGAACAGGGCCCTTTGCGGGGCATGCCCCAAGAAGTTCAGCTCTTTTGCCTGTAAAAAAACATACAATACCCCCCCCAACATTACAACCCACCACCCACATACCCCTAATCTAACCCAAACCCCCCTTAAATAAACCTAACACTAAGCCCCTGAAGATCTTCCTACCTTGTCTTCACCATACCAGGTTCACCGATCGGTCCTGAAGAGCTCCTCCGATGTCCTGATCCAAGCCCAAGCGGGGGGCTGAAGATGTCCATGATCTGGTAGAAGTCTTCATCCAAGCGGGGCAGAAGAGATCTTCCATCCTATTGAAGTCTTCATCCAAGCGGGGCAGAAGAGGTCTTCCATCCGATTGAAGTCTTCATCCAGACGGCATCTTCTATCGACATCCATCTGGAACGGAGCGGCAGCATCCTGAAGACCTCCGACGCGGAACATCCATCCTGGCCGACGACTGAACGACGAATGACGCTTCCTTTAAATGACGTCATCCAAGATGGCGTCCCTCGAATTCCGATTGGCTGATAAGATTCTATCAGCCAATCAGAATTAAGGTAGGAATATTCTGATTGGCTGATGGAATCAGCTAATCAGATTTAGCTAGCATTCTATTGGCTGATCGGAACAGCCAATAGAATGCAAGCTCAATCTGATTGGCTGATTGGATCAGCCAATCGGATTGAACTTGATTCTGATTGGCTGATTCCATCAGCCAATCAGAATATTCCTACCTTAATTCCGATTGGCTGATAGACTCCTATCAGCCAATCGGAATTCGAGGGACACCATCTTGGATGACGTCATTTAAAGGAACCGTCATTTGTCGTTCAGTCGTCGGCCAGGATGGATGTTCCGCGTCGGAGGTCTTTACGATGCTGCCGCTCCTTTCCAGATGAATGTCGATAGAAGATGCCGCCTGGATGAAGACTTCAATCGGATGGAAGACCTCTTCTGCCCCGCTTGGATGAAGACTTCAATCGGATGGAAAACCTCTTCTGCCCCGCTTGGATGAAGACTTCTACCGGATCATGGACATCTTCAGCCCCCCGCTTGGGCTTGGATCAGGACATCGGAGGAGCTCTTCAGGACCGATCGGTGAACCTGGTATGGTAAAGACAAGGTAGGAAGATCTTCAGGGGCTTAGTGTTAGGTTTATTTAAGGGGGGTTTGGGTTAGATTAGGGGTATGTGGGTGGTGGGTTGTAATGTTGGGGGGGGGTATTGTATGTTTTTTTTACAGGCAAAAGAGCTGAACTTCTTGGGGCATGCCCCGCAAAGGGCCCTGTTCAGGGCTGGTAAGGTAAAAGAGCTTTTAACTTTAGTAATTTAGAATAGGGTAGGGCATATTTTATCTTGGGGGGCTTTGTTGTTTTATTAGGGGGCTTAGAGTAGGTGTAATTAGTTTAAAATTGTTGTAATATTTTTCTTATGTTTGTAGATATTTTTTTATTTTTTGTAACTTAGTTCTTTTTTATTTTTTGTACTTTAGTTAGTTTATTTCATTGTAGTTATTTGTAGGTATTGTATTTAATTAATGTATTGATAGTGTAGTGTTAGGTTTAATTGTAGGTAATTGTAGGTATTTTATTTAATTAATTTAATGATAGTATAGTGTTAGGTTTATTTGTAACTTAGGTTAGGATTTATTTGACAGGTAATTTTGTAATTATTTTAACTAGGTAACTATTAAATTGTTCTTAACTATTTAATAGCTATTGTACCTGGTTAAAATAATTACAAAGTTGCCTGTAAAATAAATATTAATCCTAAAATAGCTACAATGCAATTATAATTTATATTGTAGCTATATTAGGATTTATTTTACAGGTAAGTATTTAGCTTTAAATAGGAATAATTTATTTAATAAGAGTTAATTAATTTCGTTAGATGTATATTATATTTAACTTAGGGGGGTGTTAGTGTTAGGGTTAGACCTAGCTTTAGGGGTTAATACATTTATTAGAATAGCGGTGAGCTCCGGTCGGCAGATTAGGGGTTAATAATTGAAGTTAGGTGTCGGCCATGTTAGGGAGGGCAGATTAGGGGTTAATACTATTTATTATAGGGTTAGTGAGGCGGATTAGGGGTTAATAACTTTATTATAGTAGCGCTCAGGTCCGCTCGACAGATTAGGGGTTAATAAGTGTAGGCAGGTGGAGGCGACGTTGTGGGGGGCAGATTAGGGGTTAATAAATATAATATAGGGGTCGGCGGTGTTAGGGGCAGCAGATTAGGGGTACATAAGGATAACGTAGGTG
This sequence comes from Bombina bombina, assembly GCF_027579735.1. NCBI lineage: Eukaryota > Metazoa > Chordata > Amphibia > Anura > Bombinatoridae > Bombina > Bombina bombina. Next base: position 883,169,683 of record NC_069499.1, read on the forward strand.
GCGGCGCTTTGCGGTCGGCAGATTAGGGGTTAATAAGTGTAGGTAGCTGGCGGCGACGTTGTGGGGGGTAGGTTAGGGGTTACTAAATATAATATAGGGGTCGGCGGTGTTAGGGGCAGCAGATTAGGGGTACATAAGGATAACGTAGTTGGCGGTCGTCAGATTAGGGGTTAAAAAAATTTAATCGAGTGGCGGCGATGTGGGTGGACCTCGGTTTAGGGGTACATAGGTAGTTTATGGGTGTTAGTGTACTTTAGAGTACAGTAGTTAAGAGCTTTATGAACCGGCGTTAGCCCAGAAAGCTCTTAACTACTGACTTTTTTCCTGCGACTGGAGTTTTGTCGTTAGAGTTCTAACGCTCACTTCAGCCACGACTCTAAATACCGTAGTTAGAAAAATCCCATTGAAAAGATAGGATACGCAATTTACGTAAGGGGATCTGCGGTATGGAAAAGTCGCGGCTGAAAAGTGAGCGTTAGACCCTTTTTTGACTGACTCCAAATACCAGAGTTAACCTAAAACCAGCGTTAGGAGCCTCTAACGCTGTTTTCACGGCTAACGCCAAACTCCAAATCTAGGCCTATGTAAATTAGATAATAAATGTAAATTGGGATGTTGTTTAACCCCTTAATGACCACAGCACTTTTTCATTTTCTGTCCGTTTGGGACCAAGGCTATTTTTACATTTTTGCGGTGTTTGTGTTTAGCTGTAATTTTCCTCTTGCTCATTTACTGTACCCACACATATTATATACCGTTTTTCTCGCCATTATATGGACTTTCCAAAGATAGCATTATTTTCATCATATCTTATAATTTATTATAAAATTTTTTTATAAAATATGAGAAAAAAATGGAAAAAACACTTTTTCTAACTTTGACCCCCAAAATCTGTTACACATCTACAACCACCAAAAAACACCCATGCTAAATATTTTCTAAATTTTGTCCTGAGTTTAGAAATACCCAATGTTTACATGTTCTTTGCTTTTTTTGCAAGTTATAGGGCCATAAATACAAGTAGCACTTTGCTATTTCCAAACCATTTTATTCAAGATTAGCGCTAGTTACATTGGGACACTGATATCTTTCAGGAATCCCTGAATATCCCTTGACATGTATATATTTTTTTTTTAGAAGACATCCCAAAGTATTGATCTAGACCAATTTTGGTATATTTCATGCCACCATTTCACCGCCAAATGCGATCAAATACAAAAAATCGTTCACTTTTTCACAAACTTTCGGTTTCTCACTGAAATTATTTACAAACAGCATGTGCAATTATGGCACAAATGGTTGTAAATTTTTCTCTGGGATCCCCTTTGTTCAGAAATAGCAGACATATATGGCTTTGGCATTGCTTTTTGGTAATTAGAAGGCCGCTAAATGCCGCTGCGCACCACACGTGTATTATGCCCAGCAGTGCAGGGGTTAATTAGGGAGCTTGTAGGGAGCTTGTAGGGTTAATTTTAGCTTTATTCTAGTGTAGCAGACAACCCAAAGTATTGATCTAGGCACATTTTGGTATATTTCATGCCACCATTTCACCGCCAAATGCGATCAAATAAAAAAAAAAGTTCCCTTTTTCACAAACTTTTTGTTTCTCACTGAAATTATTTACAAACAGCTTGTGCAATTATGGCATAAATGGTTGTAAATTTTTCTCTGTGATCCCCTTTGTTCAGAAATAGCAGACATATATGGCTTTGGCGTTGCTTTTTGGTACTTAGGCCGCTAAATGCGCATCACACGTATTATGGCTAGCAGTGAAGGGGTTAATTAGGTAGCTTGTAGGGAGCTTGCAGGGTTAATTTTAGCTTTAGTGTAGAGCTTAGCCTCCCACCTGAAACATCAGACCCCTGATCCCTCCCAAACAGCTCTCTTCCCTCCCCCACCCCACAATTGTCCCCGCCATCTTAAGTACTGGCAGAAACTGCCAGTACTAAAATAAAAGCTATATTTGGGCTTTTTTTTTTTAAAGAAAAGGCATATTTACATATGCTGCTCTGTAGGACCCCCCTTTAGCCCCCAACCTGACTGATCCCCCACCAAACAGCTCTCTAACTCTCCCCCTCTGTCTTAATGGCCGCCATCTTGGGTACTGGCAGCTGTCTGCCAGTACCCAGTTTAGAATAAAATTGATTATATTTTTTTATTTTTCCCCTTTTCTGTAGTGTAGCTCCCTGCCCCACCAAAGACCAACCCCCCACCCCCTCCTAGATACCTTCGATTTATATTTCAAATAAAAATACCCCTTTCTCAAACTTTTATGCACAGTTATATTTTCTGTAGTGTAGCGTTCCCACCCGCTCCCGCCCGCCCGCCGCCCCCCGTGCACGCGCGCGCGTCCGTGCGTGCCCCCATCGGCCCTGCCCCCGATCCCGCCCCCCTCTACATTACCCGGCCCATCGATGGCCGCCCACCCGCCTCCCAAGTCGGCTCCCACCCACCAACGATACCGGCCATCGATGTCCGGTGCAGAGAGGGCCACAGAGTGGCTCTCTCTGCATCGGATGGCCATCTAGAGTTATTGCAGGATGCCTCCATATCGAGGCATCACTGCAATAACCGGAAAGCAGCTGGAAGCGAGCAGGATCGCTTCCAGCTGCTTTCCACACCGAGGACGTGCAGGGTACGTCCTCAGGCGTTAACTGCCTTTTTTTTGAGGACGTACCCTGCACGTCCTCGGTCGTTAAGGGGTTAAAATTGCATTCTCTATCTGAATCATGAAATACAAATTTGGGGTTTAATATCCCTTTAATTCAACCAAACCCCAGCCATGGAGCTATCAGCAACCCTAAGGAATCCATCAAAACTCATGTTGCCATCCTGCAAGACATCCCTAGAGAGAGATGGTGATAAATTGTCTTCACAGAAGCAAAACAGGCCAGGAAAGCATTAGCAGCATATAAACTTTTGGGTATAACTGATCCTATATTGATATCTACCTGGTTACATAACTGCTCCAATTAAATGAATGCTATTAAACTCATCTATTTAGTCTACAACAAAACATCCTATATATAACTAATAATATAACTTAAGTTGCAAATGTAAATGACAGAATTACCGTCCCTATTTACCCAGGGACGTGAATATTGCCTAGAATGTTACACACAAATTAGGTGTTTACTGCTGAGATTACAATTGCTACACAGCAGAAAATATTGTACAAGAGGTAGGGATGGAGGGATCCACTACAATAGAGAAAAGGGATTTTTAGAAAGGAGAGGGGGCCCTACAACAAGATATCTTGGATGGGGTAGATAGGAGGGGTAAGAGGGGTGGGTCACTACACTACAGAAACATTGCTTGATTTAAATTAATAAAAATGTGTATAAACTGGGTACTGGCAGAGACCTCCCAGTACCTAAGATGGTGGAGACCATTGTAGGGAGGGGGTGTTTGGGAGGGATCAGGGAGGTAGGAGAATAAGGGGGATCATACACTACAGAAAATAATAATTCATTAAATCTAACTAACCTCTACACTGACGGGAATTTCAGAATTTCAGAAATGTGGTACGCAGCTGCAATTAGCGGCCATCTAATTACAGACAAACATGACAATCCCATGCGTGTCTGCTATTTCTGAACAAAGTGGACCCCAGAGAAGCTTTTACAACCATATGTCTTTTGATTGCAGTAGTTGTGTTTGAATAATTTAAGTGAGAAACCCAAAGTTTCTGAAAAAGTTAACAATTTTTTAATATGATCGCATTTACCAAATATACCAAAATGTGCCTAGATCAATACCTTCGGTAGTCAATGAAAACAAAACATTTTGATAAGTAAATTTAAAAAAAGGCTCTATTTCTGTTGAAATGGAGTGATAGCAAAAATGCTAAACATTCTCAGGCACGTGCAGAGAAATTTTTTAACCCTTTCTGGTCCAATGTCGGAATACACCCAACTTAGAGCTCATTTCCATTGAGACGTAATTCCGTTTGCGTGCACTCAAAAACCGATAAATATGTTGTCGGAAGCAATATCATTTATCGTCTGCTTCAACTGCCCATTATAACCCAATTTCAGCAACCGGACTCCGGCTGCCGAAAACATTATCGTGTCCCATACAAAGTATAGGAAGCCGCTAATCTTTAAATTATACCCAATTTCCAATGCCCGCGCAAACTGTAAATACACTGTCGGAGGCTGCCGATAAATTAACAAAAATGGTTTCCTTTGAGACCTTTTTCTCATTAAAATCTAACCCGACAAGTCAAAACCCCTCTATCCGAAAACCCCCCACATTGCAACTTATAATAAATGTATTAACTTCTAAACCACCATGCCCCACAACGCAAACTAGCTATTTAAACTATTAACCCCTAATCCAAAATGCCCCCACAATGCAAACTATTTAAACTAATAACCCCTAATCCGCAATGCTCCTACAACGCAAACTTTTTAAAGTATTAACCCTTAATCCACCATTAACCCTCATTGCAATTAACCTAATAAATCTATTAACCCCTAAACCGCCAAACCCCACTACACAAATAATGAATCACTAAGCCCCCTAACCTAACACCCCCTAAATTAACCCCATTACATAAATTAAAATAATCCTAAATTACAATTAAAATAAAAAACTAACATTACTTTAAAAATAAAAAAAATAAGTTACTCATGGTTCCTGAAGTCCGGCGGTGAAGTCTTCTTCCAAGCCGCAACCTCTTCTATCTTCATCCAGGACCGGGGAACTGAAGACCGGCGACCGAGGAACTGAAGACTGGCGACCGTGGAGCCATGGAGTGTGGAGGATCCTCTTCGTACGATCGCCACCGTACACTGAATAGTGAATTCAAGGTACGCGATTAAATATGGCATCCCTTGCATTTCTATTGCCTGATTTGATTCTTCAAATTCAAATCAGCCAATAGGATGAGAGCTACTGAAATCCTATTGGCTGTTCAAATAAAAAACCTTTTAAGGGCAGTAAAAGAGCCAAATGCCTTTTAAGGGCAATGCCCATACAAATGCCCCTTTAGGGGCAATGGGTAGTTTAGGATTTATTTTTTATTTTTGGGGGTTTACTGTTAGGGGGAACTTACGGCTAGATTACGAGTTTTGCGTTAGGCTTAAAAAGCAGCCAGCTAGATTACGAGTTTTGCGTTAGGCTTAAAAAGCAGCGTTAGCCGGTCCTAACGCTGCTTTTTAACGCCCGCTGGTATTACGAGTCTTGCAGGTACAGGTGTACCGCTCACTTTTTTGGCCAGACTTGGCAATACCACAAATCCACTTACGTAAATTGCGTATCCTCTTTTTTCAATGGGACTTGCATAGCGCCGGTATTATGAGTCTGCCAAAAAGTGAGCGGTAGACCCTCTCCTGTCAAGACTGGTACTGCATTTAAAAATCAGTAGTTATGAGTTTTATGGTACAACGCTGTAGCATAAAACTCTTAACTAAAGTGCTAAAAAGTAAACTAACACCCATAAACTACCTATTAACCCCTAAACCGAGGCCCTCCCACATCGCAAACACTAAAAGAACATTTTTAACCCCTAATTTGCCAAATCTGACATCGCCGCCATTATAATAAATATGTTAACCACTCCTGCCTCGCAAACACTAGTTAAATATTATTAACCCATAATCTGCCATCCCTAACATCACCGCCACCTACCTACATTTATTAAACCCTAATCTGCCGCCCCAACGTAGCCGCCACTATATTAAAGTTATCAACCCCTAAATCTAAGACCAACTCCCTAACTTAAATATAATAAAAAGAAATCTAACTAAAAATTCCTATCATTAACTAAATTATTGCTATTTAAAACTAAATACTTACCTGTAAAATAAACCCTAAGATAGCTACAATGGGGCCTATCTATCAAGCTCTGAAAGAAGCTTGATGGCCCGTGTTTTTGGCGAGTCTTCAGACTCGCCAGAAACAGCAGTTATGAGGCAGCTGTCACAAAGACCGCTGCTCCATAACCCTGTCCGCCTACTCTAAGGAATCGCAACAATTCAACCTGATCGAGAGTACGATCGGGTTGATTGACACCCCCTGCTTGCTGCCCATTGGCCGCGAATCTGCAGGGGGCGGCGTTGCACCAGCAGCTCTTGTGAGCTGCTGGTGCAATGCTGAATACGGAGAGCATATTGCTCTCTGCATTCAGCGAGGTCTGGCAGACCTGATTCGCACTGTCGGATCAGGTCCGCCAGACTTTGTTAAATAGAGGCTAATATAACTAATAGTTACATTGTATCTAGCTTAGGATTTATTTTTATTTTACAGGCAAGTTTGTATTTATTTTAACTAGGTAGAATAGTTATTAAATAGTTATTAACTATTTAATAACTACATAGCTAATATAAATACAAAAGTACCTGTAAAATAAAACCTAACATAAGTTACATTTACACCTAACATTACTCTATAATTAAATAAATTAACTACATTAAATAAAATTAAATAAATTACATACAATTACCTAAATTAAACTAAATTAGCTAAAGTTCAAAAAACATACAAACACTAAATTAAATTACTGCCCGTCTGGAGGACCAATTCGCATGGCTTGGATGAAGACGTCTCCCGGTAAGTTGATCTTCAGGGGGTTAGTGTTAGGTTTTTAAGGGTGTATTGGGTGGGTTTATTTTTTAGATTAGGGGTTTGGGCTTGCAAAAGAGCCTTTTAAGGGCTATTGGTAGTTTAGTTTAGGCTAGGGTTTTTTTTTTATTTTGGGGGGCTTTTTTATTTTATTAGGGCTATTAGATTAGGTGTAATTAGTTTAAATATCTGTAATTTGTTTATTATTTTCTGTAATTTAGTGGGGGGTTTTTGTACTTTAGCCAATTTAATTTAATTTAGGTAATTGTATTTAATTTAGTTAATTTATTAAATTATAGTGTAGTGTTAGGTGTTAGTGTAACTTAGGTTAGGTTTTATTTTACAGGTAAATGTGTCTTTATTTTAACTAGGTAGTTATTAAATAGTTAACTATTCTACCTAGTTAAAATAAATACAAACTTGCCTGTAAAATAAAAATAAACCCTAAGCTAGATACAATGTAACTATTAGTTATATTGTAGCTAGTTTAGGGTTTATTTTTTTATTTTTTTATTTTTTAAACATTTTTTTTATTGAGGAAAAAAAAAAGAAAAAAGTTACAGGCAGTGAGTCAGATTACAATTTCCATAATTACATACATCATAATAACAACATGAAACTCAGATAGGAAATATACAATAATAGAACCAAATGTATAGGTTCTGCCTGTATGGTGTAGCTCTAAATAATAAAGTCCAATCCTCAGTTTTCAATCACCATAACCTAGGTACTGTAAAATTTGGGCCTTCAACAAATATAGCATACAGAGTAGCAGGAGGGCTACATTAATATAGGCCACATTTGGACCTTTTAAAATGCCAAAGAAACATAGCAATTATGAGTATAACATATACTTCTAACTTGCAAAATAAATACGAAAAAATCACATCTCATAAATAATAAATATCGAGAAACAAGATATATGGGAAACAGATATAATAAGAGGGAGCTACCAGTAGTTGTAACTACTTAGGATGGATTAATAACTAGATAAGTACCCCTAGGGGAATGTACAACCAAAGTGAGTGAGCACATATGTTTTACGTGGGATTTAAGGAATAAAGCCTGTGATTTTACAGCTACTGCCTCATACAGTAAGAGAAACCAGGGGTTAAAAGGGAGAAGCCATCTTCTTCTGGAATAGCACACCCTCTGATCAGACTATCTCAGGAGGCTCTCTATTCATTTGTGGGCAGTGAATTTAACTTTTGTAGATATAACTATTATTGTACCGCTATAGAGATTGACAGCAGGTAGTTTTTGTACATCATCTCCCACTCGAATATTAATCCCACATATTAAAAACAATTGTGGGTGGGATGCTACCGGCATGAATAGTTAGCATGTTCTAAATTAGCACTGTATTAAATCATATATAATTAACCCACAGGTTTACACATCCCCTCCACCTATGAGACTGAAAGACACAGATAAAATGCACAACAGGTATTATCTCTGATAAACATTTCTCTTTTGTTAAATATGTCTTGTTCGCATAAAACCTTAACCCCTGTCTTAAACATAGTTAATCATATTCAAAAGGTTGAATGATAGCATCCGACTAAAAAGTTCTCATTAGTCCTTTCTCTGTCATAGGTGCTTGTTCATAGCCTAAGGGTCTTAACCTTACCACCGGAGCTATAAATCCCCCATAAATGACCCCCTAGGATCTGAAAACTTAACCAACTCCAAACTTTTGTGTTAAGAATAGATTCCAACCAAGTAGGACTTTATCGGGTCCCAACCTCTTCTGACCTGCGACTACATGGGCCCTCCAAGATTGGCTGCGGAGCCCGCCAACCGAACAAACCCTCTGTACAGTGCTAGATGATTGACCGCATCGATCCACATATAGGGCCAGTCCAGGTCACATATAAAGTTAGCAACGGGGTCGGGCAGCACAAGCTCCATGATCCTCTGGGACCTCCGCACTCCCCACCCAGCACTGGCCTCTCTCTGTAACTCCTCCAGGGTCTCTGTGAGGTCTGGGGTACGAGCTGCCGCAGAAACAGAAAAGTGGCGTATGAACAGCGAACCGCACAATCCCGTCACTTGAACCGCCATGGTGTCACTCCCCTCAGGACTCTGCCGACTTGTAACTGCCCCAGGATTGTGAGCTCCCCCAGGATCCCGGCTCAACAACTCACTGGTAGGTGCTCCCTGGTTTAGGGGTTTCATTGCATCTGCTATTATGTTGCGCATCTGAGATTCAAAATGATCCATCAAAGTTTGTAACGCATGGTAGGTCTCTTCCATAGCTAGGTTCAGTTTTGTTGCTCTCCTTAGGATAATAATAGGGTAGAAGTTATGTCCATAAAGTTTCAAAAGCTACGCTTCAATGAATAAAGACAGCTCATAAGGCTGTTACTCCTGACAGATCAGGACTCAGGGAGGGTAAATGAGGAGTCAGGTCTATTACTAGGCCTCCGCTGCGTACCTCACTTATTCCGGTCTGCTTGGCTGAATTCAAAGCAGAAGAAAAGGCAAAAAAAAATATGAGTCCGTTCTTTAGCTATTAATCTCCAGTTCAGCTGTAATTTAGGACTTGAGCTAGATGCTTGAGAAGCGATAGGCAACGGAAGCATCAGCTCCAGAATTCAGCCTAAGTGAAAAGCAGCCATCTTGGTCGGTGTTCGGACCCGCCCCCCGTTTAGGGTTTATTTTACAGGTAAGTATTTAGTTTTAAATAGGAATAATTTAGTAAATGATAGGAATTTTTATTTCGATTTATTTAAATTATATTTAAGTTAGGGGGTGTTTAGGTTTAGGGTTAGACTTAGGGTTAGGTGTTAGTAACTTTAATAGAGTGATGGCGACGTTGGGGGCGGCAGATTAGAGGTTAATAAGTGTAGGTAGGTGGCAGCGACATTGGGGCGGCAGATTAAGGGATAATAAATATAGGTGGCCGTGGTGTCTGGAGCGGCAGGTTAGGGGTTAATAATTATAATTTAGGTGTCGGCGATGTTGGGGGCGGCAGATTAGGGGTTAATAAGTGTAAGATCAGGGGTGTTTAGACTCAGGTTCATGTTAGGATGTTAGGTGTAGACATAAATTTTAGACTTTTAAACTTTTTTCCAGCCGGCTCTCCCCGTTGATTCCTATGGGGAAATCGTGCACGAGCACGCTACACCAGATCACCGCTGACTTATTGGAGTGCGGTAATGAGCAACATTTTGCTCAACGCTCACTTCTTGTCTTTTAATGGGTTTCTGAGAACTCGTAACACCAGTGCTGCAGGTAAGTGAGCGGTGAGGGAAAACTGCTTGTTAGCAACGCACAGCCTCTAACGCAAAACTCATAATCTGGGACAGCATTAGCCGGTCCTAAAGCTGCTTTTTAACGCCCGCTGGTATTACAAGTCTTGAAGGTACAAGTCTACCCCTCACTTTTTTGGCCAGACTGGGAAATACCGCAAATCCATTTACGTAAATTGTGTATCCTCTTTTTTCCAATGGGACTTGCATAGCGCCGGTATTACGAGTCTGCCAAAAAGTGAGCAGTAGACCCTCTCCTGTAAAGACTGGTACCGCATATTAAAGTCAGTAGTTAAGAGTTTTACACTACAAAGCCGTAGCATAAAACTCTTAACTAAAGTGTTAAAAAGTACACTAACACCCATAAACTACCTATTAACCCCTAAACAGAGGCCCTCCCACATCGCAAACACTAAAAGAAAAAATGTAACCCCTAATCTGCCGAACCAGACATCGCGGCCACTATAATAAATATATTAACCCCTAATTCGCCGCACTCCCGCCTTGCAAACATTAGTTAAATATTATTAACCCCTAATCTGCCGGCCCTAACATCGCCGCCACCTACCTACATTTATTAACCCCTAATCTGCCGCCCTTAACGTCGCCGCCACTATATTAAAGTTATTAACCCCTAAATCTAAGTCTAACCCTAACACCCCCTAACTTAAATATAATTAAAAGAAATTTAACTAAAAATTCCTATCATTAACTAAATTATTCCTATTTAAAAATAAATACTTACCTGTAAAATAAACCATAAGATAGCTACAATATAACTAATAGTTACATTGTAGCTAGCTTAGGATTTATTTTTATTTTACAGGCAAGTTTGCATTTATTTTAACTAGGTAGAATAGTTATTAAATAGTTATTAACTATTTAATAACTACCTAGCTATAATAAATACAAAAGTAAAATAAAACCTAACCTAAGTTACAATTACACCTAACACTACACTATAATTAAATAAATTAACTAAATTATATACAATTACCTAAATTAAACTAAGTACAAAAAACAAACACTAAATTACAAGTAAAATAATAAACAAATTACAGAAATTTAAACTAATTATACCTAATCTAATAGCCCTATTAAAATAAAAAAGCTCCTCAAAATAAAAAAAAACCCTAGCCTAAACTAAACTACCAATAGCCCTTAAAACGGCCTTTTGCGGGGCATTGCCCCAAAGTAATCAGCCCTTTTACCTGTAAAAAAAAATACAAAAAAAAACCCCAACAGTAAAACCCACCACCCACACAACCAACCCTCCAAATAAAATACTAGCTAAAAAAAAACTAAGCTCCCCATTGCCATGAAAAGGGCATTTGGATGGGCATTGCCCTTAAAATGGCAGTTAGCCCTTTTGCAAGCCTAAACCCCTAATCTAAAAAATAAACCCACCCAATACACCCTTAAAAAAACCTAACACTAACCCCCTGAAGATCGAATTACCGGGAGACGTCTTCATCCAAGCCGGCCAAAGTGGTCCTCCAGATGGGCAGAAGTCTTCATCCAAGCCGGGCAGAAGTGGTCCTCCAGACGGGCAGAAGTCTTCATCCAGATGGCATCTTCTATCTTCATCCATCCAGCGTGGAGCGGGTCCATCTTCAAGACATCCGACGCAGAGCATCCTCTTCATCCAACGACTAACACAGAATGAAGGTACCTTTAAGTGACGTCATCCAAGATGGGGTCCCTTAGAGTCCGATTGGCTGATAGAATTCTATCAGCCAATCGGAATTAAGGTAGAAAAAATCCTATTGGCTGATGTAATCAGCCAATAGGATTGAAGTCCGGATTGAACCCGCATTCTATTGGCTGATTGGAACAGCCAATAGAATGCAAGCTCAATCCTATTGGCTGATTGGATTGACTTTTTTTCAGCCGGCTCTCCCCGTTGATTCCTATTGGGAAATCGTGCATGAGCACGTACAACCAGCTCACTGCTGACTTAAGCAGCGCTGGTATTGGAGTGCTGTAATGAGCAAAATTTTGCTCAACGCTCACTTCTTGTCTTTTAACGACGGGTTTCTGAAAACTCGTAATACCAGCGCTGTAGGTAAGTGAGCGGTGAGGGAAAACTGCTTGTTAGCAGCACATAGCCTCTAACGCAAAACTCGTAATCGGCCTTAGATTTTTTTAAAAGTAAAAGAGCTGTTTAACTTAGGGCAATGCCCTACAAAATGCCCTTTTAAGGTGTATTGGTAGTTTAGTATAAGATTAGTTTTTTTTTTATTTTGGGCGGGAATTTTTATTTTCATAGGGATTAGGTTTATTTTTTTTATTTTTGATATTTTTGTTTATTATTTTATGTAATTTTAGACTTTTTTTTAATTCCTGTAACCTTTCCATTTTTGCTTTTAAATCTTAGCTGAGAGCTTGTAAGGGAGTGCTGGACTTCCTCTGTGTGTTGTATTAATTTGTTTTGTAATCTCCCTATGGTTCTTGCACCCAGACCTGTCTGGGGTTAACTGCCTGTGACTCTGTGGACAGCACAGCTTCCTGTGAGTGCCCGTGAACACCCAGGGCTGAGCATGTTACAGGGTCATGGAATGTGTACCCGGTCCGGTATGAGAGTGCGGTTCTCTTCCGTGTTTTGTATATGTCTAGGGTGATTACAAAAGCCTGTGCACCCTTCCCTTGTTCCCAGTTTGTTTAGATTTTAGAGCTTGCATTGTGTGGCTGTTTTGGGGTCCCAGGTATTGAACAGAACCTTGATGTGGTACCTGGGTTTGTCCAATTTGGCCAAATGCGGTAACTAACCTTTCCATTTTTGCTTTTAAAGGGACACTCAGGTTTTATTAAATGTTCATGATTCAGATACAGCATGTAATTTTAAACAACTTTCCAATTTACTTCCATTATAAAAAATGTACACAGTCTTTTGTATTTACACTTTTTTGAGTCACCAGATCCTACTGAGCATGTGCAAGAACCGAGACTATACGTATATGCATTTGTGATTGGCTGATTGCTATCACATGGTATAGGGGGAGTGGAAATATACATAACTTTGAAATGTGTTAGAAAATAATTTACTACTCATTTGAAATTCAGAGTAAATGGTATTGTATTGTCTTGTTATCTTGCATTTGTTGATTTTGCAAATCTACTGTGTTTACTGGTCCTTTAAATCTTAGCTGAGAGCTTGTAAGTGAGTGCTGGACTTCCTCTGTGTGTTGTATTAATTTGTTTTGTAATCTCCCTATGGTTCTTGCAACCAGACCTGTCTGGGGTTAACTGCCTGTGACTCTGTGGACAGCACAGCTTCCGGTGAGTGCCCATGAGCACCCAGGGCTGAGTATGTTACAGGGTCATGGAATGTGTACCCGGTCCGGTATGAGAGTGTAGTTCTCTTCCGTGTTTTGTATATGTCTAGGGTGATTACATAAGCCTGTGCACCCTTCCCTTGTTCCCAGTTTGTTTGGATTTGAGAGTTTGCATTGTGTGGCTGTTTTAGGGTCCCAGGTATTGGAAAGGACCTTGATGTGGTACCTGGGCTTGTCCCATTTGGCAAATGCGGTAACTAACCTTTCCATTTTTGCTTTTAAATCTTAGCTGAGAGCTTGTGAGTGCTGGACTTCCTCTGTGCGTTGTATTAATTTGTTTTGTAATCTCCCTATGGTTCTTGCACCCAGACCTGTCTGGGGTTAACTGCCTGTGACTCTGTGGACAGCACAGCTTCCTGTGAGTGCCCGTGAGCACCCAGGGCTGAGCATGTTACAGGGTCATGGGATGTGTACCCAGTCCGGTATGAGAGTGCAGTTCTCTTCTGTGTTTTGTATATGTCTAGGGTGATTACATAAGCCTGTGCACCCTTCCCTTGTTCACAGTTTGTTTGTATTTGAGAGCTTACATTGTGTGGCTGTTTTAGGGTCCCAGGTATTGGAAAGGACCTTGATGTGGTACCTGGACTTGTCCCATTTGGCCAAATGCGGTAACTAACCTTTCCATTTTTGCTTTTAAATCTTAACTGAGAGCTTGTAAGTGATTCCTCTGTGTGTTGTATGTATATATATATATATATATATATATATTGTCACGTTCCTTCCCAATGGTGTATATACCTTTAAATCCTTCCTTATATATTCCCATAGTTACCTACTCCTTGCTCCTTGACTGAACAAGCTGTTCCTGAAAACATCTCTGGCTCAAACCTCCCTTACCCTGAAAATCATCCTTTCCTAGAGCACTGGTGTGTTCCCTTACAGACTATCTACCTATCTTAATAAAGGGGGATCTCAAATAAAAGCCTTCTAAGGATTTAACACAAATATCCAACACAAGGAATCCCATCTGTAACGCTGAAGTGCCGTTCACACTGAGAACTAACACTGAATGTGTGCTTATCCTTGAAAACGGACTTAAAGCATTCTCTGAAATCTTTCTCTCTCAAACAAATCCTACGTTGCCATACAACTTTAGTACACTGTTATACACACAGTATCTCACAAAAGTGAGTACACTCCTCACATTTTTGTAAATAATTTATTATATCTTTTCATGTGATAACACTGAAGAAATGAAACTTTGCTACAATGTAAAGTAGTGAATGTACAACCTGTGTAAATTTGCTGTCCCCTCAAAACAACTCAACACACAGCCAAATAGAAACAGAGAAACATAGAAACATAGAATTTGACGGTAGATAAGAACCAAAAAGGCCCATCAAGTCTACCCATATTACATGTTACTTTTTCCTTTGGATAGCCTTACGCATGTCCCAGGCATTTTTAAATTCCTTTACAGTCTTTGTGCTTACCACCTCAAATGGAAGTTTATTCCATGAATCCACCACCCTTTCTGTTAAAAAATGTTTCCGCAAATTTCTCCTGAATCTGCTACCCTCTAACTTTAGATTGTGACCCCCTTGTTTTGGCATTTATTTTTTTGTGAAAAATGCTTTCAGCTTCTATTTCATTAAGTCCCTTCATATATTTGAAGGTTTCTATCATGTCACCTCTTTCCTTTCTATCCTCTAAGCTATACATATTTAGATCATAGAGTCTTTCTTTGTACATTTTATATTTTAGACCATGTACCATTTTAGTAGCCCTCCTTTGGACAGCTTCTAGTTTATTTATATCTTTCTGAAGATATGGTCTCCAGAACTGTACACAGTATTCCAGATTTGGTCTAACTAATGATCTGTAAAGTGGCATAAGAACCTTGCTATTTCTGCTACTAAAACCTCTTCCAATGCAACCAAGCATTTGACTGGCCTTGCTGGCTGCACTGCTGCATTGTGTACCAAATTTTAAATCATCTGAAATAATAATTCCCAAGTCCCTTTCTTCTTTAATTACAGTCAGTAATTTACCATTGAAACTATAATTGGCCTTTGGGTTTTTGGATCCTATATGCATAATTTTGCTTTTGGTAATATTAAATTTCATATCCCATTTATTTGACCAGTCCTCTAGTTTATTAATATCATAGTTCATGTGATCAACTCCTTCTGGAACATCTACCCTGTTACAAATAATAAATAATGACTAAACCGTTGGCAATAAAAGTGAGTGGAAATTGGGCCCAATTAGCCATTTTCCCTCCCCGGTGTCATGTGACTCGTTAGTGTAACAAGTTCTAAGGTGTGAATGGGGAGAAGGTGTGTTAAATGTGGTGTTATCACTCTCACACTCTCCCATACCGGTCGCTGGAAGTTCAACAAGGCAACTCATGGCAAAGAACTCTCAGAGGATCTGAAAAAAAGAATTGTTACTCTACTTAAAGATGGTCTAGACTATAAGAAGATTGCCAAGACCCTGAACTGAGCTGCAGCACGGTGGGCAAGACCATATAGTGGTTTCACAGGACAGGTTCCACTCAGAACAGGCCTCCCCATGGTCGACCAAAGAAGTTGAATGCACATGCTCAGCATTATATCCAGGTTGTCTTTGGGAAATAGATATATGAGTGCTGCCAGCATTGCTGCAGAGGTTGAATGGGTGGGGGGGTCAGCCTGTCAGTACTCAGACCATACCCCTCACACTGAATCAAATTGTTCTGCATGGCTGTCATCCCAGAAGGAAGCCTCTTCTAAAGATAATGCACAAGAAAGCCTGCAAACAGTTTACTTAAGACAAGCAGATAAAAGGACATTACTGGAACCATATCCTGTGGTCCGATGAGACCAAGATAAACTTATTTGGTTCAGATGGTGTCAAGAGTGTGAGGAATACAAAGACAAGTGTGTCTTGCCTACAGTCAAGCATGGCGGTGGGAGTGTCATGGTCTTGGCCTGCATGAGTGCTGTCAGCACTGGGGAGCTACAGTTCATTGAGGAAACCATGATTGCCAACATGTACTGTGACATACTGAAGCACAGGTTTGAATGGGGAGCAGGTGTGTTAAATTTTGTGTTATCACTCTCACACTCTCTCATACTGGTCACTGAAAGTTCAACATGGCACCTCATGGCAAAGAACTCTCTGAGCATCTGAAAAAAGAATTGTTGCTCTACATAAAGATGGCCTAGGCTATAAGAAGATTGCCAAGACCCTAAACTGAGATGCAGCATGGTAGGCAAGACCATACAGAGATTTCACAGGACAGGTTCCACTCAGAACAGGCCACGCCATGGTCGACCAAAGAAGTTGAATGCACGTGCTCAGCATCATATTCAGAGGTTTTCTTTTCGAAATAGACCTATGAGTGCTGCCAGCATTGCTGCAGAGGTTGAAGGAGTGGTAGGTCAGCCTGTCAGTGCTCAGACCATACGCCGCATACTGCATCAAATTGGTCTGCATGGCTGTCATCACAGAAGGAAGCCTCTTCTAAAGATAATGCACAAGAAAGCCAGCAAACAGTGTGCTGAAGACAAGCAGACTAAGGACATTACTGGGACCATGTCCTGTTGTCCGATGAGACCAAGATTAAAGGGACAGTTCACCCAAAAAATGTCTCCCCTTTAAATTATTCCCAACGATCCTTTTAACCTGCTAGAGTGTATTAAATTGGTTACAAGTCGCTCCTTTACTCCTATTTCAGCATTTGAAATAGCTGATTTTGCCTGTGGTATCGCCACCTACACTGAACAAATTAATACTGGAGTATAGGCTATTGAATAGCCTAAGTATACACAGCCAGCAGAAGAGATTACACTCTCAGTGGGATGCAGGATAGTTAAGTAATAAAATGATCATTTTCTATTGTTCTCTCTATGTATTGAGCTTTGGTGTTCCAGCCAAATAAAAGATAAGGAAGCAAGTCTGTTTACACAAACTTAGAACATAATGAGATCTGATATCACCTTTAAGTTCAACCCATTGCAATAGACTGTGGTTTCAAAGCACAACATCAGCTACTTCATATATACAAATAAGCATGAAAATGGAATTTCTCAAATATTTTATACTCTGCAGTTGGTATAACAAGTCATTTAAAATACATTAATGGAAAAACAATTTTACAGTGTACTGTCCCTTTAACTTATTTGGTACAGATGGTTTCAAGCGTGTGTTGCGGCAACCAGGTGAGGAGTACAAAGACAAGTGTGTCTTGCCTACAGTCAAGCATGGTGGTGGGAGTGTCATGGTCTGGGCCTGCATGAGTGCTACCGGCACTGGGGAGCTACATTTAATTGAGGGAACCATAAATGCCAACATGTACTGGGACATACTAAAGCAGAGCATGATTCCCTCCCTTCAGAGACTGGGCCGCAGGGCATTATTCCAACATGATAACATCCCCAAACACACCTCCAAGACAACCACTGCCTTGCTAAAGAAGCTGAGGATAAAAGTGATGGACTGGCCAAGCATGTCTCCAGATCTAAACCCTATTGAACATCCTCAAATGGAAAGTGGGGGAGCGCAAGGTCTCTAACATCCACCAGCTCCGTCATGATGTCGTAATGGAGGAGTGGAAGAGGACTTCCGTGGCAACCTGTGAAGCTCTGGTGAACTCCATGCCCAAGGCAAGAGGGTTAAGGCAGTGCTGGAAAATAATGGTGGCCACACAAAATATTGACACTTTGGGCCCAATTTGGACATTTCCACTTAGGGGTGTACTCAGTTTTGTTGCCAACAGTTTAGACATTAATGGCTGTGTGTTGAGTTATTTTGAGGGGACAGCAAACTTACACTGTTATACAGGCTGTACACTCACTACTTTATATTATAGCAAAGTGTCATTTCTTCAGTTTTGTCACATGAAAAGATATAATAAAATATTTACAAAAATGTGCGGGGTGCAATGACTTTTGTGAGATACTGTATGTGTGTATATATATATATATATATATATATATATATATATATATATATATGTGTGTGTGTGTGTGTGTGTGTGTGTGTGTGTGTGTTATAGTTAAAGTAAGAAATCCGGGTAATCACAGGATTTCCCGGGTAAAACGAACATTACCCAAATGGCTGAGGGTAAAGCCCAATGTACTGTAATTCCCCCATCTACACTATTTATTTTGACTCCGGCTGGGGGGTTCAAGGAAGGTGCCGTGCTGATCCTCTGGCATACACTCCAAGTGTACCTTGAGGAATGAGGTTTAAAAGGGGGCTCACCTAGGTATTCTTTTTAACACAGTATATCAAGAGAACAAAACAAATAAGATAATATAAATAAAAAATAATAAATAAAATAGTTGTTTAAAATCACATGCTCCATCTTAATCATGAAAGAAAAAAATTGTGTGTAATGTCCCTTTAACTCCTGTAAGGTTAGCACAAGAGAGATAACTGTTAGGTACATTTTTTCCAGTTTGCGTTCTCCATTAAAGTCTACGGGGAGAAGAAGTTAGCGAGGGAGCGATATCCGAAGTCTTGACGTTAGCACACATTGGCGTTCGCTCGTGCGCAAACATTTAACTTTCAACTTGAAATAAGTGCGCTATCCCGCACGCATTAAAGGTTTACACGTGAGTGAGAACACAAATTGTAATCTGGGTCAGAATATTGTCACTATTGGAAGCTTTAATTTCTACACTGCTTGAGCTTCTGAATTTGTTGCAGCTTGAGTGTGGCGGATGGATCGCTGCATGTGATAATGATAGGGATGTGGCCATGCAGTGGTTCTATTCCTTGCAATAGGAACAAGCATTGAATCTAGACCTTATATCATATGCAGATTTTTTTCAATGTAGTGCTTAAAGGGACAGTCTACACCAGAATTGTTATTGTTTTAAAAGATAGATAATCCATTTATTACCCATTCCCCAGTTTTGCATAACCAACACAGTTATATTAATATACTTTTTACCTCTGTTATTATCTTGTATCTAAGCCTCTGCAAACTGCCCCTTTTTTCAGTTCTTTTGACAGACTTGCTGTCTATCCAATCAGTGCCTACTCCCAGATAACTTCACGTGCACCAGCACAGTGTTATCTATATGAAATACATGAACTAACACCCTCTAGTGGTGAAAAACTGTTAAAATGCATTCTGAAAAGAGGTGGCCTTCAAGATCTAAGAAATTAGCATATGAACCTCCTAGGTTAAGCTTTCAACTAAGAATACCAAGAGAACAAAGCAAAATTGATGATAAAAGTAAATTGGAAAATTGTTTAAAATTACATGCTCTATCTGAATCATGAAAGTTTATTTTGGCCTAGACTGTCCCTTTAACAATATTCATTTAAATACCAGTATTGGTAAATTCAAGTTGGAGATTGGTTAAGACATTGCTGTTTGTTAGATGCAACTCCAGCATCTAAATGACTGGAATGATACAAGTCTTAGGTCTGTTTTTAGCAAATGGGCATAGAAAAATAAACTGAGCTGTGCTATGTTTTTTGAAATGCACCTCTTAGCAGTAAGAAAGAAAGAAAAATTGTGTTCAATAATGAAATAATTTTGACCCCATATGCACTGACCCCTGCAAGAAATGACAATGACACCAAAATTGGGTTGTAAAGGCAGCAGCTTCACATTTATTATAAACATCAAACCATAAATATATATAACAATTGTAAACAGAATGTCCCCAAAAACCCCAAGAGGTGCTTGCCTAATATGTAGCCCTAAATTAAGCCACTTCCTCAAAACTATTCAGCCAGATCATCACAAATCTTTCACCTCCCCTGGACACCCAAGGGGTGCACCTCACTATTATGACTATTACTGCGACAAAAGCCTAATATACAGGGAGGGAACAGCTTCACACCTCTGCTTCTTAACCAAGAGGCTTACTTCCTTCCTAGCCCACCCTTTTATACCCCTAACCCCCATACCTAAGCCCACCCCTTGCTTGGGGCATCATGGGGGTCAAAAACCCTCCCCTCCATATTCCTTTGGTCCGGGCTATCTTTCTTTAAAGAGCCAATAAACATCACATACAGGCTATTACATTTAAAATGTATTTATTTAAGATTCTATTAGATGTTTAAATATGAGTGTAAATATAGTGTAAAATGTTAGCCTCTATAAAGTATTGCATGATCACATAGTACTTAGGCCCCTAGGTTTTAAAGCCTGCTATCATATCTTTGATGGGGTCAGTTAGGGAGAGTTATAAATGACCCTTTAAGGCCATTTGGGGCATCAGTACCCCCTTACTGAACCCATTACTGTATTACATAAAAATATACATCAAAGGGACATTCTAGTGTAAAAATAAAACATTGTTTTAAATTCCCTTAATTTATTTTGGGTTTCACCCCTGCAAATTGTTTACATACATAGGGCCGGATTACAAGTGGCCTGCTATTTGACATTTTCGCTTGTTGTGCAAACTCCTCCAGAAGTAAACTTTTAAATTTTAAGAAAATGCTCTATTTATTTTTAAAGGGACGATTATTTTCTTTCAATATTTAGAAAGAGCATGCGATTTTGTACAACTTTCCAATTTACTTTCAGATAGATTACAAGTTTTGCTTTGCGGCTTGCAACGCTAAAAATATGTCATTTTCAGCATTAAAACAGCTCTGCAGCTATTACAAGTGTTGTCAGTATAGCTGTACCGCACACCTTTTAGCCTAACGCAATGTCAGTTCTGCACACGTAAAAATTACGTTTTTTTAATGGGATTCCCATATCGCCGGTATTACGAGTTTTGTTTTCTGGCTAAAAAGTGAGCGTTACAGCCTAAAACGACAAGATCTGTAACGCCATCTAAAGTCAGTAGTTATGAGTTTTACACTACAAAGCTGTAACATAAAACTCATAACCAAAGTGTTACAAAGTACACTAACACCCATAAACTACTTATTAACCCCTAAACCGAGGCCCTCCCGTATCGCAAATACTATAATAAATGTATTAACCCCTAATCTGCTGCTCCCGACAGCGCCGCCACTAAAAATAATTATTAACCCCTATTTTGCCACTCCCCGACATTGTCACCACTATAATAAACTTATTAACCCCTAAACTGCCACCCTCCCGCATCGCAAACACTATTTCAATATTATTAACCCATAATAAGCCGTCCTCCCTACCGCCGCTATAATAAACCTATTAACTTCTAAACCGCAAGTCCCCCACAATGAAATATACTAAAATAAACTATTAACCCCTAAACCAAAAGCTCCCCCATAACAAAATAAACTAATTTAAACTAGTAACCCCTAAACCTAATGACCCCCTAACTTTATATTAAAATTACAATTTCCCTAGCTTAAATTCAATTAAAACTTACCTGTAAAATAAAAAAAAATTTAAACTAACAATTAAACTATTATAATTATTAAATTAAAGTTAAACTAACTACCAATTAAATAAAACTAAACTACCAATAAAAAATCCTAACACTACTCCTACTTTTCCTAACACTACTAAAAATTACAAAAAGTATCTAATTACAAAAAATAAAAAAAAACTGAAAAGGGCATTTGTATGGGCATTGCCCTTAAAAGGGCATTTAGCTCTTTTACTGCCCAGACCCTAAAGTAAAAAATAAAACCCACCCAATAAACCCGTAAAAAAACCCTAACACTAACCCCCTGACGATCCACTTACTGTTTTTGAAGTCCCGCTTGAACGATCTTCTACCAAGCGAAGTCTTCATCTAGGCAGCAAGAAGTTTTCGAATTAGCCAATAGAATGAGAGCTGCTTAAATCCTATTGGCTGATTTGAACAGTCAATAGGATTTTAGCAGCCCTAATTCCTATTTGCTGATTAAAATGTTTCAACCAATAGGAATGATGGGAGAGGGGCTGGGCATGATGTGGATGGGGTGTGATGGGGCATGATGCGGGGCGGGATCGGGTATGATGTGGGCGGGACCGGTGTGACATGGGCAGGGCCAGGCGAGAAAGAGAAAAATCAAAAAGAGGGGGATAGAGAGAGAGCAAAAGAGGGGGGATAGAGTGAGAGGGAGGGAGACAGCAAAAGAGAGGGGGAGGAAGAGCAAAAGAAAGGGGAGAGGAGAGCAAAATAGGGGAGATAGAGAGAGCAAAAGAGAGGGAGACAGCAAAAGAGAGGGGGAGAAAGGGGAGAGAGCAAAAGAAAAGGGAGAGAGAGCAAAAGAGAGGGGGGAGGGCGCAAAAGAAGGGAGAGAGAGGGGGATAGAGAGAGAGCAAAAGAGGGGGGATAGAGAGAGCAAAAGAGGGGGGATATAGAGAGCAAAAGAGAGGGAGAGAGTCAGCAAAAGAGAGGGGGAAAGCAAAAGAAAGGGGGGAGAGAGAGCAAAAGAGAGGGGGAGAGAAAGAGCATAAGAGTGGGAGAGAGACAGCAAAAGAGAGGGGAGAAAGAGAGCAAAAGAAAGGGGAGAGAGAGAGAGCAAAAGAGGGGGATAGAAAGAGCAAAGAGGGGGGATAGAGAGAGAAAAAGAGAGAGCGGAGAGAGCAAAAGAAAGGGGGAGAGAGAGAGCAAAAAATGGGGAGAGAGAGAGAGCAAAAGAGGGGGGATAGAGAGAGAAAAATTGGGGGGATAGAGAGAGCAAAAGAGAGGGGGGAGAGAGAGCAAAAGAGAGGGGGGAGAGAGAGCAAAAGAGAGGGGGAGAGATAGAGAGCATACGAGAGGGGGGAGAGAGAGCAAAAGATAGGGAGAGAGAAAGAGCAAAAGACAGTGGGAGAGAGACAGCAAAAGAGAGGGGAGAAAGAGAGCAAAAGAAAGGGGAGAGAGAGAAAGCAAAAGAGGGGGGATAGAAAGAGCAAAGAGGGGGATAGAGAGAGCAAAAGAGAGAGGGGAGAGAGAGAGCAATAGAGAGGGGGAGAGAGAGCAAAAAATGGGGGGAGAGAGAGAGCAAAAGAGGGGGGAGAGAGAGAGAAAAAGAGGGGGGATATAAAGAACAAAATATGGGGGATAGAGAGAGCAAAAGAGAGGGGGGAGAGAGAGCAAAATAGAGGGGGAGAGATAGAGAGCATAAGAGAGGGGGGAGAGAGAGCAAAAGATAGGAGGAGAGAAAGAGCAAAAGACAGTGGGAGAGAGACAGCAAAAGAGAGGGGAGAAAGAGAGCAAAAGAAAGGGGAGAGAGAGAAAGCAAAAGAGGGGGGATAGAAAGAGCAAAGAGGGGGGATAGAGAGAGCAAAAGAGAGAGGGGAGAGAGAGAGCAATAGAGAGGGGGAGAGAGAGCAAAAAATGGGGAGAGAGAGAGAGCAAAAGAGGGGGGAGAGAGAGAGAAAAAGAGGGGGGACAGAGAGACAGCAAAAGAGAGGGTAAGAGACAGCAAAATAGATGGGGGAGCGAGAGCAAAAGAGGGGGGATAGAGAGAGGAAAATAGGGGGGATAGAGAGAGCAAAAGAGAAGGGGGAGAGAGCAAAAGAGAGGCCGAGAGATAGAGAGCATAAGAGAGGGGGGAGAGAGAGCAAAAGAGAGGGGGAGAGAAAGAGCAAAAGACAGTGGGAGAGAGACAGCAAAAGAGAGGGGAGAAAGAGAGCAAAAGAAAGGGGAGAGAGAGTTAGCAAAAGAGGGGGATAGAAAAAGCAAAGAGGGGGGATAGAGAGAGCAAAAGAGAGAGGGGAGAGAGAGAGAGCAAAAGAGAGGGGGAGAGAGAGCAAAAAATTGGGTTGAGAGAGAGAGAGCAAAAGAGGGGGGATAGAGAGAGA
The DNA here is from genome assembly GCF_027579735.1 of Bombina bombina. Lineage (NCBI taxonomy): Eukaryota > Metazoa > Chordata > Amphibia > Anura > Bombinatoridae > Bombina > Bombina bombina. Next base: position 883,193,451 of record NC_069499.1, read on the forward strand.
AAAAGAGGGGGTATAAAGAGACAGCAAAAGAGAGGGTAAGAGACAGCAAAAGAGAGGGGGGAGAGAGCAAAAGAAAGGGGAGAGAGATAGCAAAAGAGGGGGGATAGAGATAGCAACAGAGAGGAGAAGAGAAAGCAAAAGAGAGGGGGAGAGAGACAGCAAAAGAGAGGGGGAAGAGAACAAAAGAGGGGGGATAAAGAGAGCAAAAGAGAGGGGGGAGAAAGGGGAGAGAGAGAGCAAAAGAAAAAGGAGAGAGAGCAAAAGAGAGGGGGAGGGCGCAAAAGAGGGGAGAGAGAGGGGGGATAGAGGGATAGCAAAAGAGGGGGGATAGAGAGAGAAAAAGAAGGGGGATAGAGAGAGCAAAAGAGAGGGAGAGAGTCAGCAAAAGAAAGCGAGAGAGAGCAAAAGAAAGGGGGAGAGAGAGCAAAAAGAGAGGGGGAGAGAAAGAGCAAAAGACAGTGGGAGAGAGACAGCAAAAGAGAGGGGAGAAAGAGAGCAAAAGAAAGGGGAGAGAGAGAGAGAGAGCAAAAGAGGGGGATAGAAAGAGCAAAGAGGGGGGATAGAGAGAGAAAAAGAGAGAGGGGAGAGAGAGAGCAAAAGAGAGGGAGAGAGAGAGAGCAAAACATTGGGGGAGAGAGAGCAAAAGAGGGGGGATAGAGAGAGAAAAATAGGGGGGATAGAGAGAGCAAAAGAGAGGGGGGGGGGAGAGAGAGCAAAAGAGAGGGGGAGAGATAGTGAGCATACAAGAGGGTGGAGAGAGAGCAAAAGAGAGGGGGAGAGAAAGAGCAAAAGACAGTGGGATAGAGACAGCAATAGAAAGGGGAGAAAGAGAGCAAAAGAAAGGGGGAGAGAGAGCAAAAGAGGGGGGATATAAAGAGCAAAATAGGGGGGATAGAGAGAGCAAAAGAGAGGGGGAGAGATAGAGAGCATAAGAGAGGGGGGAGAAAGAGCAAAAGATAGGGGGAGAGAAAGAGCAAAAGACAGTGGGAGAGAGACAGCAAAAGAGAGGGGAGAAAGAGAGCAAAAGAAAGGGGGGAGAGAGAGAGCAAAAGAGGGGGGATAGAAAGAGCAAAGAGGGGGGATAGAGAGAGCAAAAGAGAGAGGGGAGAGAGAGAGCAAAAGAGAGGGGGAGAGAGAGCACAAAATGGGGGGAGAGAGAGCAAAAAAGGGGGGATAGAGAGAGAAAAAGAGGGGGAATAGAGAGACAGCAAAAGAGAGGTTAAGAGAAAGCAAAAGAGAGGGGGGAGGGAGAGCAAAAGAGGGGGGATAGAGAGAGAAACATGGGGGGATAGAGAGAGCAAAAGAGAGGGGGGAGAGAGAGCAAAAGAGAGGGGGAGAGATAGCGAGCATACGAGAGGGGGGAGAGAGAGCAAAAGAGAGGGGGAGAGAAAGAGCAAAAGACAGTGGAAGAGAGACAGCAAAAGAGAGGGGAGAAAGAGTTAGCAAAAGAGGGGGGATAGAAAGAGCAAAGAGGGGGGATAGAGAGAGCAAAAGAGAGAGGGGAGAGAGAGAGCAAAAGAGAGGGGGAGAGAGAGCAAAAAATGGGGGGAGAGAGAGAGAGAGTAAAAGAGGGGGAATAGAGAGAGAAAAAGAGGGGGGATAAAGAGACAGCAAAAAAGAGGGGAGAAAGGGAGCAAAAGGAAGGGGAGAGAGAGAGAGAGAGAGAGAGAGCAAAAGACAGGGGATATAAAGAGCAAAGAGGGGGGATAGAGAGAGCAAAAGAGAGAGGGGAGAGAGGGAGCTAAAGAGAGGGGGAGAGAGAGCAAAAAATGGGGGGAGAGAGAGCAAAAGAGGGGGAGAGAGAGAGAAAAAGAGGGGGGATAGAGAGACAGCAAAAGAGAGGGTAAGAGACAGCAAAATAGAGGGGAGAGGGAGAGCAAAAGAGCGGGGATAGAGAGAGGAAAATAGGGGGGATAGAGAGAGCAAAAGAGAGGGGGGAGAGAGAGCAAAAGAGAGGGAGAAAAATAGAGAGCATAAGAGGGGGGGAGAGAGAGCAAAAGAGAGGGGGAGAGAAAGAGCAAAAGACAGTGGGAGAGAGACAGCAAAAGAGAGGGGAGAAAGAGAGCAAAAGAAAGGGGAGAGAGAGTTAGCAAAAGAGGGGGATAGAAAGAGCAAAGAGGGGGGACAGAGAAAGCAAAAGAGAGAAGGGAGAGAGAGAGCAAAAGAGAGGGGGAAGAGAACAAAAGAGGGGGGATAAAGAGAGCAAAAGAGAGGGGGGAGAAAGGGGAGAGAGAGAGCAAAAGAAAAAGGAGAGAGAGCAAAAGAGAGGGGGAGGGCGCAAAAGAGGGGAGAGAGAGGGGGGATAGAGGGATAGCAAAAGAGGGGGGATAGAGAGAGAAAAAGAGGGGGGATAGAGAGAGCAAAAGAGAGGGATAGAGTCAGCAAAAGAAAGGGAGAGAGAGCAAAAGAAAGGGGGAGAGAGAGCAAAAAGAGAGGGGGAGAGAAAGAGCAAAAGACAGTGGGAGAGAGACAGCAAAAGAGAGGGGAGAAAGAGAGCAAAAGAAAGGGGAGAGAGAGAGAGAGAGCAAAAGAGGGGGATAGAAAGAGCAAAGAGGGGGGATAGAGAGAGAAAAAGAGAGAGGGGAGAGAGAGAGCAAAAGAGAGGGGGAGAGAGAGAGCAAAACATTGGGGGAGAGAGAGCAAAAGAGGGGGGATAGAGAGAGAAAAATAGGGGGGATAGAGAGAGCAAAAGAGAGGGGGGGGAGAGAGAGCAAAAGAGAGGGGGAGAGATAGTGAGCATACAAGAGGGTGGAGAGAGAGCAAAAGAGAGGGGGAGAGAAAGAGCAAAAGACAGTGGGATAGAGACAGCAATAGAAAGGGGAGAAAGAGAGCAAAAGAAAGGGGGAGAGAGAGCAAAAGAGGGGGGATATAAAGAGCAAAATAGGGGGGATAGAGAGAGCAAAAGAGAGGGGGAGAGATAGAGAGCATAAGAGAGGGGGGAGAAAGAGCAAAAGATAGGGGGAGAGAAAGAGCAAAAGACAGTGGGAGAGAGACAGCAAAAGAGAGGGGAGAAAGAGAGCAAAAGAAAGGGGGGAGAGAGAGAGCAAAAGAGGGGGGATAGAAAGAGCAAAGAGGGGGGATAGAGAGAGCAAAAGAGAGAGGGGAGAGAGAGAGCAAAAGAGAGGGGGAGAGAGAGCACAAAATGGGGGGAGAGAGAGCAAAAAAGGGGGGATAGAGAGAGAAAAAGAGGGGGAATAGAGAGACAGCAAAAGAGAGGTTAAGAGAAAGCAAAAGAGAGGGGGGAGGGAGAGCAAAAGAGGGGGGATAGAGAGAGAAACATAGGGGGGATAGAGAGAGCAAAAGAGAGGGGGGAGAGAGAGCAAAAGAGAGGGGGAGAGATAGCGAGCATACGAGAGGGGGGAGAGAGAGCAAAAGAGAGGGGGAGAGAAAGAGCAAAAGACAGTGGAAGAGAGACAGCAAAAGAGAGGGGAGAAAGAGTTAGCAAAAGAGGGGGGATAGAAAGAGCAAAGAGGGGGGATAGAGAGAGCAAAAGAGAGAGGGGAGAGAGAGAGCAAAAGAGAGGGGGAGAGAGAGCAAAAAATGGGGGGGAGAGAGAGAGAGTAAAAGAGGGGGAATAGAGAGAGAAAAAGAGGGGGGATAAAGAGACAGCAAAAAAGAGGGGAGAAAGGGAGCAAAAGGAAGGGGAGAGAGAGAGAGAGAGAGAGCAAAAGACAGGGGATATAAAGAGCAAAGAGGGGGGATAGAGAGAGCAAAAGAGAGAGGGGAGAGAGGGAGCTAAAGAGAGGGGGAGAGAGAGCAAAAAATGGGGGGAGAGAGAGCAAAAGAGGGGGAGAGAGAGAGAAAAAGAGGGGGGATAGAGAGACAGCAAAAGAGAGGGTAAGAGACAGCAAAATAGAGGGGAGAGGGAGAGCAAAAGAGCGGGGATAGAGAGAGGAAAATAGGGGGGATAGAGAGAGCAAAAGAGAGGGGGGAGAGAGAGCAAAAGAGAGGGAGAAAAATAGAGAGCATAAGAGGGGGGGAGAGAGAGCAAAAGAGAGGGGGAGAGAAAGAGCAAAAGACAGTGGGAGAGAGACAGCAAAAGAGAGGGGAGAAAGAGAGCAAAAGAAAGGGGAGAGAGAGTTAGCAAAAGAGGGGGATAGAAAGAGCAAAGAGGGGGGACAGAGAAAGCAAAAGAGAGAAGGGAGAGAGAGAGCAAAAGAGAGGGGGAGAGAGAGCAAAAATTGGGGGGAGAGAGAGAGCAAAAGAGGGGGATAGAGAGAGAAAAAGAGGGGGGATAAAGAGACAGCAAAAGAGAGGGTAAGAGACAGCAATAAAAGGGGGGAGAGAGCAAAAGAAAGGGGAGAGAGATAGCAAAAGAGGGGGGAAAGAGATAGCAAAAGAGAGGAGAAGAGAGAGCAAAAGAGAGGGGGAGAGAGACAGCAAAAGAGAGGGGGAAGAGAACAAAAGAGGGGGGATAAAGAGAGCAAAAGAGAGGGGGAGAAAGGGCAGAGAGAGAGCAAAAGAAAAGGGAGAGAGAGCAAAAGAGAGGGGGGAGGGCGCAAAAGAGGGGAGATAGGGACAGATAGAGAGAGAGCAAAAGAGGGGGGATAGAGGGATAGCAAAAGAGGGGGGATAGAGAGAGCAAAAGAGGGGGGAAAGAGAGAGCAAAAGAGAGGGAGAGAGTCAGCAAAAGAGAGGGAGAGAGAGCAAAAGAAAGGGGGGAGAGAGCAAAAGAGAGGGGGATAGAAAGAGCAAAAGACAGTGGGAGAGAGACAGTAAAAGAGAGGGGAGAAAGAGAGCAAAAGAAAGGGGAGAGAGAGAGAGCAAAAGAGGGGGATAGAAAGAGCAAAGAGGGGGGATAGAGAGAGAAAAAGAGAGAGGGGAGAGAGAGAGCAAAAGAGAGGGGGAGAGAGAGAGAGAGCAAAAAATGGTGGGAGAGAGAGAGCAAAAGAGGGGGGAGAGAGAGAGAAACATAGGGGGGATAGAGAGAGCAAAAGAGAGGGGGGAGAGAGAGCAAAAGAGAGGGGGAGAGATAGCGAGCATACGAGAGGGGGGAGAGAGAGCAAAAGAGAGGGGGAGAGAAAGAGCAAAAGACAGTGGGAGAGAGACAGCAAAAGAGAGGGGAGAAAGAGAGCAAAAGAAAGGGGGAGAGAGAGCAAAAGAGGGGGGATATAAAGAGCAAAATAGGGGGGATAGAGAGAGCAAAAGAGAGGGGGGGGGAGAGAGAGCAAAAGAGAGGGGGAGAGATAGAGAGCATAAGAGAGGGGGGGAGAGAGAGCAAAAGATAGGGGGAGAGAAAGAGCAAAGAAGGGGGATATAGAGAGCAAAAGAGAGAGGGGAGAGAGAGAGCAAAAGAGAGGGGGAGAGAGAGCAAAAAATGGGGGGAGAGCAAAAAAGGGGGGATAGAGAGAGAAAAGAGGGGGGTAGAGAGACAGCAAAAGAGAGGGTAAGAGACAGCAAAAGAGAGGGGGGAGGGAGAGCAAAAGAGGGGGGATAGAGAGAGGAAAATAGGGGGGATAGAGAGAGAAAAAGAGAGGGGGGAGAGAGAGCAAAAGAGAGGCGGAGAGATAGAGAGCTTAAGAGAGGGGGGAGGGAGAGCAAAAGAGAGGGGGAGAGAAAGAGCAAAAGACATTGGGAGAGAGACAGCAAAAGAGAGGGGAGAAAGAGAGCAAAAGAAAGGGGAGAGAGAGTTAGCAAAAGAGGAGGGATAGAAAGAGCAAAGAGGGGGGATAGAGAGAGAGGGGGAGCGAGAGCAAAAAATGGGAGAGAGAGAGCAAAAGAGGGGGAATAGAGAGAGAAAAAGAGGGGGGATAAAGAGACAGCAAAAGAGAGGGTAAGAGACAGCAAAAGAGAGGGGGGAGGGAGCAAAAGAATGGGGAGAGAGATAGCAAAATAGGGGGGATAGAGATAGCAAAAGAGAGGAGAAAAGAGAGCAAAAGAGAGGGGGAGAGAGACAGCAAAAGAGAGGGGGAAGAGAGCAAAAGAGGGGGGATAAAGAGAGCAAAAGAGAGGGAGAAAGACAGCAAAAGAGAGGGAGAGAGAGAGCACAAAAGAGGGAGGAGTGCGCAAAAGAGAGGGCGGAAAAAGAGAGAGGGGAGAGAGCAAAATAGAGAGAGGGGGAGAGAGAGAGCAAAAGAGAGGGAGAGAGAGCAAAAGAGAGGGGAGAGAGCAAAAGAGAGGGGGGATAGAGAGCAAAAGATAGAGAGGGGTAGAGAGAGCAGAAAAGCAGGGGAAGAGAGAGCAAAAGAGAGGGGGCAGATAGAGCAAAAGAGAGGGGGGATAGAGAGAGAGCAAGGGGTGGAAATGCTGTACTGCAAAAAAATTGCCTGTGTACACAGGCTTTAGAACTAGTTTAGTTAATAATTGTATTTTTAATTTAGATCTTATTTAATTATGTTAAAGTTAGGGGGGGTTAGGATTAGGTTTAGGGTTAGGGTTATGTTTAGGGGTTAATATAGTTTAATCTAGCTTGTTGCAATGTGGGGGGGTGGCAGTTTAGGGGTTAATAGGTTTATTTAGTTAACAATTGTAAATTTAATTTAGCTATATTTTTATTATGTTAAAGGTTTAGGGGTTAATATAGTTTAATTTAGCTTGTTGCGATGTGGGGGGCTGGTGGTTTAGGGGTTAATAGGGGTTAATAAATTTAGTATAGTGGCAGCGATATCGGGAGCGTCAGATTAGGGGTTAATAATTTTATTTAGGTAGAGGCGATATCGGGAGCGGCTGAGTAGGGGTTAATAACTGTAGGCAGGCGTTGGCGATGTTGGGGAAAGCAGATTAGGGGTGTTTAGAAGTAGGGTTTATGTTAGGGTGTTAGGTTTAAATGGTATTTTTATTTGTCCATAGACAGCAATAGGGCTGCGTTACGGAACTTTTGTTTCCGCGATCGCAGGTGTTAAGGTTTTTTTTGCCGGCTCTCCCCATTGATGTCTATAGGGAAATCGTGCACGAGCACGTTATAGCAGCACTCTGATTGTGTGCGGTATGGAGCTCAACGCTACCATATTGCATGCAAAAGGCGTATGTTTGAAACTTGTAATGGCAGCGCTATAGGAGATTAAATAACAACTTTTGTTGCGTTTGTTAATTTCTCTCTAGCGCTCAAAACTCGTAATCTAGCTGTTTGTGAGGAGTAGCTGCTGAATGGTGGCTGCATTTAGATGCCTCATGTGATTGGCTCATCCATGTTCATTGCTTCAACAAAGGATATACTGTATAAAGAATAAAGCAAATTAGATAATAAGAGTAAATTGGTATGTTGTTTAAAATTGTATTCTCTATCTGAATCAGGAAAATTGTTGGGTTTCATGTTCCTTTAAATACATATTTCTGTATATATTTTTTGTAAAATATATATCTATACCTACACAGACACACACACACACACACACACACACACACACACACACACACACACACATATATATATATATATATATATATATATATATATAAATAGAACAGTTTCCTCTATGTGAAGAACATCGGAATGTGAAATATGTACAGGAAAGCACTATTTTCTTATGTTCAGGTATCTGAGTGGAAAGGGCTCCAAAGTATATATACACATATGCATATATGTGTATATGTGTTTATATCTATATATGTATGTATATACATATACCACATATAAACATAAATACACATGTAATTACATACATACATATATATATATATACATGTGATGATATCTGAAAAATAGATAAATATAAGGGGCGCTCACACTAAAATCTTAGGAAATAAAAAAAGTGATGGTATTGTATAAAACTGTATAGTATAGATAGTAATAGTAAAACTGTGTAAAATTGTATAAAAATATATACAAATAATAATAATCATATATATATATATATATATATATATATATATATATTACTGTGTATATATATATATATATATATATATATATATATATATATATATATATATATATATATATATATATATACACAGTGGGGCAAAAAAAATATTTAGTCAGCCACCAATTGTGCAAGTTCTCCCACTTAAGAAGATGAGAGAGGCCTGTAATTTTCATCATAGGTATACCTCAACTATGAGAGACTGTCTGATTTGGAAAGAATTTATTTGCATATTATGGTGGAAAATAAGTGTTTGTTCACCTACAAACAAGCAAGATTTCTGGCTCTCACAGACCTGTATCTTCTTCTTTAAGAGGCTCCTCTGTCCCCCACTCATTATCTGTATTAATGGCACCTGTTTGAACTTGTTATCAATATAAAAGACACCTGTCCACAACCTCAAACAGTCACGCTCCAAACTCCACTATGGTGAAGACCAAAGAGCTGTCGAAAGACACCAGAAACAAAATTGTAGACCTGCACCAGGCTGGGAAGACTGAATCTGCAATAGGCAAGTAGCTTGGTGTAAAGAAATCAACTGTGGGAGCAATAATTAGAAAATGGAAGACATACAAGACCACTGATAATCTCCCTCGATCTGGGGCTCCATGCAAGATCTCACCCCGTGGGGTCAAAATGATCACAAGAACGGTGAGCAAACATCCCAGAACCACATGGGGGGACCTAGTGAATGACCTGCAGAGAGCTGGGACCAATGTAACAAATGCTACCATCAGTAACAAACTACGCCGCCAGGGACTCAGATCCTGCAGTGCCAGACGTGTCCCCCTGCTTAAGCCAGTACATGTCCGGGCCCATCTGAAGTATGCTAGAGAGCATTTGGATGATCCAGAAGCGGAATGGGAGAATGTCATATGGTCAGATGAAACCAAAGTAGAACTGTTTGGTAGAAACACAACTCGTCGTGTTTGGAGGGGAGAGAATGCTGAGTTGCAACCAAAGAACACCATACCTACTGTGAAGCATGGTGGTGGCAACATCATGCTTTGGGGCTGTTTCTCTGCAAAGGCAACAGGATGACTGATCCGTGTACATGAAAGAATGAATGGGGCCATGTATCGTGAGATTTTGAGTGCAAACCTCCTTCCATCAGCAAGGGCATTAAAGATGAAACGTGGCTGGGTCTTTCAGCATGAGAATGATCCCAAACACACCACCCGGGCAACGAATGAGTGGCTTCGTAAGAAGCATTTCAAGGTCCTGGAGTGGCCTAGCAACCCCATAGAAAACCTTTGGAGGGAGTGGAAAGTCCATGTTGCCCAGCAATAGCCCCAAAACATCACTGCTCTAGAGGAGATCTGCATGCAGGAATGGGCCAACATACCAGCAACAGTGTGTGACAACCTTGTGAAGACTTACAGAAAACGTTTGATCTCTGTCATTGCCAACAAAGGATATATAACAAAGTATTGAGATGAACTTTTGATATTGACCAAATACTTATTTTCCACCATAATATGCAAATAAATTCTTTCCAAATCAGACAATGTGATTGTCTGGATTTTTTTCCACATTTTGTCTCTCATAGTTGAGGTATACCTATGATGAAAATTACAGACCTCTCTCATCTTCTTAAGTGGGAGAACTTGCACAATTGCTGGCTGACTAAATACTTTTTTGCCCCACTGTATATGTAATGAGATCAGTAAGAAAGGGAATCCTGGATTATAATCCAAAATGAAAGACAGGGAATTCAGCACTCTTTTATAAAGAATTTTATTAGCTTACATATGGTAATGTATCCTTAATTTGCTTAGACCGCAAAGAGGAGAAAGCGGTCACCTACACACAGTATGTATAGAGACTTAACACCAAAGATTAATATATACAGAAATACAAAACATGTGTGTAAATATTATTCAGCGTTTACAAATTTGCATTCAAACCTGACCGGTCTGGGGTCTGTGTGAGTACACTGAAAAACGATTGCATATGGCAACATAAGGACAAATTCAACAGAGGTTTAGTTAGACCTTCTACACCCCACTGCTCTCAGCACCTCTTGAGGAAAACCTCTAGATATCGAGGTCAATGCTGGGTAGATAAGTCTGTTTGGGTATAAGGAGGTTAATAACTATCCTCAATAGCAGCAGCAAGTTATCATACATCAGTATGTGAATTTCGTACATATGAGTATAGTATATACAAAGGGAGCACTACCCAGACTACTACACCCTAGTGCAAACGGCATGGCACCTCTCATGAGAGGCTTCTTGCCAAGCAGGTTAACAAAGTTGGGATCTAAGTAGTCAGTGGGATTGTTTCCCCTGCATATGCACAATATAGCTGAAATGGTTAGGCACAAGTGAATCAGCAAAGAGACAATTAGATGACATTCAATCTTTCGAAATCAATGAAAGGCGGTCAGATGTAAAGTTGCAAAGTTCATAAGAAAGAGCATGCAAGCGGTAGCAATTCATAGCCAAAAGCAAGCAGGATGCAAGAAAGCACAGAGAGCAGCTTGTCAGTCTATATGCGTGTGCATATGCATCTGTCATTCAGAGCTTGTAGCTAATGTTACTGAGGTAATGTGAGCCCCCTCGACAGGGTAGCTCAATGCACATATGCTTGTGCTCAATTAGGTAGCTGTCAGTTAACAATCAATGAAGGCAGCAGTAAGAAGAAATACGACCTTATTCTTGTAATGCAGATTTCTCAGATTTTTCAGTGCCGGTCCAGACCAGATAAGCCTCCAGGCTACTTATTGCATGAATCCATTTCCTGGCAAAACTTGCAAAAACTGTGTAGTTGCAATATCCTCCGGTACAAACACAGATCACATGTTCCGGTCAGCTGGACCAATGCCGACACGCGTTTCACCCGCTCTTCGTTCCAGGCTTTGTCAGGGCGTGATGCTGCAGAGAACCTTACGTCCTCTTTTATGCTAATTTGTATGAGCGCCTCTACTGGAGGGTGAAGATGTTTGCATGAGCCACTAAAGTAACAGGAAAAGTTTTTTAAGGACACAAAAAACCTATTATGTGTCGAGAGTTGGAACTTATACATATTAATAGAGAGTAAACATTAATAGAAAATAAACAGTCAAAAAATAATAAACATTTCAAAAGTGTTAACCCTTTATTTTTTTTTTTTATAAATTTTATTTTTATTGAGGCAATGAAACGAGTCAGAGTACAAACACAGTATAAAGGACAATATCTCAAACAGTATTACATGACAGTAATTCCTTCTTTCGAACATAGATACACTGAGCAATAATGGGAGCGCGGTATTGACCTTAATAATGCCTCTTTTCTTATAATTAGTTAACATAACATGCAAGCGTCAACAGTGTGAATTAGGTCCACTTATGGGACCTGTAAACTGGTACTCATCGGGAGACAGAACTCTCAGGATTAAGGATTCACAATATAAATCATATAGAGAAGAAACTAAGTGTTAGGTAATTGCCATAATCTTAAGACAAACATTGTGATAATTGTTAAATTCTGATGCGGGAAACAACTGGAGGATAACTTATGGTTATGGGGAAGGGGTATATCCCAGAGAACCATGGTCAGGAGGTGGGGGGAAGGGGAAGGTGGGAGAAGGAAAGAGGTAATGGGAAAAAAAAAAAAGAAGGGCCACTGAAGGCTGGAGGAGTGATCGGGCCGCCAGGGTCACAGCCCAGTCTCTAGGGCTGCACATCTATCTGTTTGCCCACCAAAATGCCGGCATCGTCAGGTCTCCTAAACTCCTCCCATGTCAACCATATAGAGCAATAGAAGTCAAAACGACCTTTGACCCTTAACGCGTATTCTTCCATGTTTTGGATGTAATCCAAGGACTCAAGGACTGGGGTAAGCGTAACAGGGGTTTGTTTCATCCACTGCCTAGCTATAACGAGTTTTGCCGCTAAGAGGATGACAACACCTAGCAGACGGGATGATTTTGGGAGGCCCTGCAGTCCAAGATGAAAGAGCGCCGTATCTCCTGTGAGGTCGTCGACAAGACCCAACCTCCGGAGTAGCCTCGCTACCTGAGTCCAAAAGTGGTTCAATTTGGGGCATTCCCACCAGATATGGAGGTGGGTGCCTCGCTGGGCGCATCCTCTCCAACAGTCCGCTGACCTGGAGGGATATATTCTATGCATCCTGGTCGGGACCCAATGCCACCGAAGTAGGATTTTAAGATATAATTCGAACAGGTTGGAACAGCGCACCGCTGCGTTGACATCCTGGAGAGCACGCTGCCATTTACCATATGATGTCACTGCCCCTAAGTCTCTCTCCCAGTCCTCTATGGACCGAGTTTTTAAGAAGTGAGGGGAGTTAAGAAGAATTCTGTAATGGAACGATAGGGAGCCCCGTAGAGGTCTACCAGCCAACCACCTCCTCTCCCAGTTGGTGAGAACTCTCATGTTAGCTTTCTGAAATCCCCAGGATTAAAGGAGCGAAACTAGGCGGAGGTATTCGAATTGCAACTCTCTAGGGAAGTTGTCCGTCGGATAAGCTTGGGGTAGAATAGCCAGGACGTCTCCCCTATAGAGGTCTGAGAGTAGTCTGATCTCTAAGGCTTCCCATTTCCTGGGGTGCGATTCAGGAAGGCACTGTAGTAAAGCCTTGATAGAGTGTATAGGGGAGGGGTGCGGGGCCACCGAGTCAAGAGGCCGTAGCTCTCTCCAAAGCTTCAGGCAGGTCTTGATTGTGCGGCAATGTATTCCGCTCAGCACCTCTGCATGATCTGGGATCCATATAAGAGTGGCCAAGTCCACTCCAGAGTGTTAACACTTTAATATGTACACACATCCATTTTATTATAGAAGAACACTGAGTATTACTTATCTTTAAAATCCTTATTCCTGTGGTTTTGTTAATTTCTTTATAATCCTAAATTTTGTGATGTAAAGTTTACAGAATATTAAACTAAGATTAGTAATAGGTAAGCTGTGTCAGTTTAGAGGAAATATGCCATGTCTATTCTATCATTAAGACCTACAGGCAATTGTGTTTCCAAAATGGAAATCCACCAGCATTCTTTGCAAAGGAGGGTCTTATCGTTGTCCCCTCCTCTATTATTAGTGATGCCTCTGTCTATGCCTATGAAGGATAGAGAGTCAGGATTACAGGCATGGACTAGTTCAAAATGTTTGGCAACATTACTTTTGGGGTTTTTGTTCTTAACATCATCACAATGTTCTGTTATTCTATCTTTGATGGCTCTACTTGTTTTGCCCACGTAAAAACGTGGGCAGCTGCAAGAGAGAAGATAAATAACCCCCTCTGTGTTGCAATTCACGTAACGTTTCAGCTTGTATGTCTTGCCTGTATGACTAGTTTTTGCCATGTATTTGCACGCCACACATCTACCACAAGGATAATTTCCAGTGGATCTATGTTTACTGAGCCAGTCTGTTTGTTTCTGTGCAGACACATACTGGCTTCTTACAAATTTATCTTTTAGATTCGGTGCCCTTCTGGCTGTGATATTGGGAGATTCACCAACCTCCTGTGACACTCCCTCATCATATTACTCATACTATAAAAGCCTTACCTTTAACCCTACTTCCTCCCTACAGTTTACTTTGTTTAACATTCTGAAAGTGGCAAAAAATATAGGTTTAATAACAACCTCTGAACAAATCTACCTCTATCCTGAATACCCGGTCATGCCAGTCTTCTATTGTATCCTCAAGATACATAAGAATGCAAACCACCCGCCAGGTCGTCCGATAATTCCTGGCATTGGCAGCCTTATGGAAAACCTGGGTAATTATGTTGACTACATTCTGAGACCCTTTCCCAACACCTTGCCTTCATACATCATGGACACTGCAGACCTCTTGAGGAAAATTGACGGCTTGACGGTCCCTCCAGGAGCAATACTGGCATGCTTAGATGTAGAGGGATTATACTCTTCAATCCCACACAAAATTGGAATACAGGCTTGCAAACATTTTCTCATGATGAGAGGAACACAAGCCCAAGAACATACAGAGTTTGTGATGGAACGTTTACAGTTCATACTCACTAACAATGTATTCATGTTTGACAACAAAATATATGTCCAACAGCAAGGGACAGCAATGGGGGCCACTTGTGCCCCCACGTATGCGTGTCTACACCTTGTGCATGGGAGATGGAGGAGGTGTATCAGAGCCCTCTCTTTGAGGAGAACATCCACATATGGCTTCGATATGTGGATGATATTTTCCTCATATGGGAGGGCTCTGAGGAAAATCTAATAGACTTTGTTGGAACCCTCAACAAAAACAACAGAAACATCTTACTTACCCTACAGTCTAGCAGGGAAGAGATATCCTATTTGGATATAAAAATCAAATTGAACCAGGGATCCCTGGAAACTGAGAATTTCCGCAATAGTACTGCCGCTAATAGCCTGCTACTTGCATTGAGCCACCACCCTGAGCACCTTAAAAAGGGCATACCCCAAGGGCAGTTTCTCAGATTACGCTGTAACTGTTCTACAAAAGCAAAATATTTTGAACATGCGGCAACAATGGAGGAACGGTTTATAGATAGAGACTACTCAAAGAAAATAGTAAAGGGAGCCCTGAATTGGGCAGCCCATCTAACCCGTGAACATCTCCTTACACCAAGGAAAAAGGCAACAGAGTCTAAAATAAGACTAATTGCAGACTACAACTGCCATTGGACTGCCCTAAGGCAGATCCTGGCTAAACATTGGCATGTCTTACACAGTGATGAGGGAGTGTCACAGGAGGTTGGTGAATCTCTCAATATCACAGCCAGAAGGGCACCGAATCTAAAAGATAAATTTGTAAGAAGCCAGTATGTGTCTGCACAGAAACAAACAGACTGGCTCAGTAAACATAGATCCACTGGAAATTATCCTTGCGGTAGATGTGTGGCGTGCAAATACATGGCAAAAACTAAAGTCTTTGCCACTCATACAGGCAAGACATACAAGCTGAAACATTACGTGAATTGCAACACAGAGGGGGTTATTTATCTTCTCTCTTGCAGCTGCCCACGTTTTTACGTGGGCAAAACAAGGAGAGCCATCAAAGATAGAATAACAGAACATTGTGATGATGTTAAAAACAAAAAAAAAACAAAAGTAATGTTGCCAAACATTTTGAACTAGTCCATGCCTGTAATCCTGACTCTCTATCCTTCATAGGCATAGACAGAGGCATCACTAATAATAGAGGAGGGGACAACGATAAGACCCTCCTTTGCAAAGAATGCTGGTGGATTTCCATTTTGGAAACACAATTGCCTGTAGGCCTTAATGATAGAATAGACATGGCATGTTTCCTCTAAACTGACACAGCTTACCAATTACTAATCTTAGTTTAATATTCTGTAATCTTTACATCACTAAGTTTAGGATTATAAAGAAATTAACAAAACCGTAGGAATAAGGATTTTAAAGATAAGTAACACTCAGTGTTCTTCTATAATAAAATGGATGTGTGTACATATTAAAGTGTTAACACTTTTCAAATGTTTATTATTATTTTTTGACTGTTTATTTATAGGTTTTTTGTGTCCTTAAAAAACTTTTCCTGTTACTTTAGTGGCTCATGCAAACATCTTCACCCTCCAGTAGAGGCGCTCATACAAATTAGCATAAAAGAGGACGTAAGGTTCTCTGCAGCATCACGCCCTGATGAAGCCCGGAACAAAGAGCGGGTTAAACGCGCGTCAGCATTGGTCCAGCCGACCGGAACATGTGATCTGTGTTTGTACCGGAGGATATTGCAACTACACAGTTTTTGCAAGTTATGCCAGGAAATGGATTCATGCAATAAGTATCCTGGAGGTTTATCTGGTCTGGACCGGCATTGAAAAATCAGAGAAATCTGCATTACAAGAATAAGGTTGTATTTCTTCTTACTGCTGCCTTCATTGATTGTTGACCGACAGCTACCTAATTGAGCACAAGCATATGTGCATTGAGCTACCCTGTCGAGGGGGCTCACATTACATCAGTAATATTAGCTACAAGCTCTGAATGCCAGATGCATATGCACACGCACATAGACTGACAAGCTGCTCTCTGTGCTTTCTTGCATCCTGCTTGCTTTTGGCTATGAATTGCTACCTCTTGCATGCTCTTTCTTATGAACTTTGCAACTTTACATCTGACCGCCTTTCATTGATTTCGAAAGATTGAATGTCATCTAATTGTCTCTTTGCCGATTCACTTGTGCCTAACCATTTCAGCTATAGTGTGCATATTCAGGGGAAACGATCCCACTGACTACTTAGATCCCAACTTTGTTAACGTGCTCGGCAAGAAGCCTCTAATGAGAGGTGCCGTTTGCAGCAGGGTGTAGTAGTCTGGGTAGTGCTCCCTTTGTATATACTATACTCATATGTACAAAATTCACATACTGATGTATGATAACTTGCTGCTGCTATTGAGGATAGTTATTAACCTCCTTATACCCAAACAGACTTATCTGTCCAGCATTGACCTCGATATCTAGAGGTTTTCCTATAGAGGTGCTGAGAGCAGTAGGGTGTAGAAGGTCTAACTAAACCTCTGTTGAATTTGTCCTTATGTTGCCATATGCAATCGTTTTTCAGTGTACTCACACAGACCCCTGACTGGTCAGGTTTGTATTTCTGTATATATTAATCTTTGGTGTTAAGTCTCTATACATACTGTGTGTAGGTGACCGCTTTCTCCTCTTTGCGGTCTAAGCAAATTAAGGATAAATTACTATATGTAAGCTATTAAAATTCTTTATAAAAGAATGCTGAATTCCCCGTCTTTCATCTTGGATTATAATCCAGGATTCCCTTTCTTACTGATCTCATTACACATTATTTAAGGGTCTGCACCATTTTCTACTTGTAGAGTATCCTAATATTATTTGTCTAGAGGTACTCATATGCTTAAAATTAGATCCTAGCAGTTGCTTCCCCACCATATATTTCTTGATATATATATATATGTATATATATATATATATATATATATATATATATATATATACATATATATATAAATATATAAAAGCCTATAAAGTCCAAATGTCCAGAAAGCAATTTGCTCTAATCATTACGCCACACTCCTCTTGTAACCAACAGTGAACTGGTGTAATTGGAAAGGTAAAAGAAGAAAAAATAAGGGGTGCCTCATAGCGTAGCCATCATTTGTAAATGGAAAACCCAATGTAAGCATAATAGTCACAAATGTAGATGCACCAGAACAATGAAGTAAGGTGCAAATGAGCAGACTGACATTCAACAGCAGTCAGCCCTCTGTGCAATAATCGCAATAGATCCGTGATCCGTCTTGCCGACAGATGAGAAAGCAGCAGACTTCTGGTGTAGTCACGATAGGTGTAGCCCAGCTGGTATAGCGGACGTAACTGTGTGATCTACTGTAAAGAGCACCCAGCTTGTCTGCGGCAAATAAACAACTGTGGAAAAGTCTAATTTAGGTTCAAACAGACAACTGGAGATAAAAAGTAACAATTTATTGCAACTAGTTTCTCGGCCAGCATAAAACAGATGTTTTCTCAGACATAATTAAATCATGGAAAAATGAAAAGGAGAGGTCCTTATAGTATAAAATATAGCTTTTATTCGCACAGCACACAACAGCTTGTTGTGTACATTTTGGAATGTATTTTTGGCATCTAATATGTAGGTTGTACCATCAGAACGCTCTCCGCATTCAGCATTGCACAAGCAGTTCTGGTGAACTGCTGGTGCAATGTCGCCTCATGCAGATTTGCGGCCAATAGGCTAGCAGAGGGTTTCAATCATCCCGATCATATCTGATCGGGTTGACTGCTGTCCGTGGTCTCAGAGAAGGTGGACAGGTTATGGAGCAGCAGTCTTTAGACCGCTGCTTTATAACTTGGTGTTTCTGGTGAGCCTGAAGGCTCGCCAGAAATACGGGGCATCAAGCTCTATATGGAGCTTGATAAATATGCCCCATAGACTTATTCAACTCAGACAACGTGAGACCTATTGGATTCACAGGCTCAAAAGCTTGCATCCAATGGGCTTCAATGTGAATGTTGATATGGCAGCTTTCAATTGATTCACACAACCATTTTTTAATTCGCCCTTTTTCCTTACACTTTCATATATTTCATATCTTCATCACACACCCATCTTTATTTCCCATCTATCACATTTTCACTATTCATACATGTTCCACACATTACATCTTTATTATTATTTGTTTTTATATATAGTTATCATATTCACCATATATTTTCACACTTTTTTCATACACAAACACAAATCCCCATTTATTTTTTCTAACTATGATCTATCAAATTTTTTATATCAATATTTTTTTTTCTCTCCCTCCAAGATCACACAAAGGACTATACACTTGTTCGTACCATCACTTACATCACATATTACACACTACAACAATATATTCACTTTGATTGAAACTTTCACTTTTATCATGGTCTGGCGGACCTGATCCGACACTGCGGATCAGGTCCGCCAGACCTTGCTGAATACGGCCAGCAATACGCTCGCCGTATTCAGCTTTGCACCAGCAGCTCACAAGAGCTGCCGGTGCAACGCCGCCCCCTGCTGACTCGCGGCCAATCAGCTACCAGCAGGGGGGATGTCAATCAACCTGATTGTACTCAATCAGGTTGATTTCCGGCGATGTGTGTATGGAGCAGCGGTCTTTGTGACCGCTGCTTCATAACTGCTGTTTCTGGCGAGCCTGCAGGCTCACCAGAAACACGGGAAAGCAAGCTCCAATCGGAGCTTGATAAATATGCCCCATAGTCTTTTCTGTCATGCTGTTGTCAACTATGCACGCTATATTTTGCATTCATAATATCTCATTACATGTGACACCTGTTTTCGTTTACAATCTCACTGATTGGTTTATGAATTTCAGTATACAATATCCCATGTTGTTTAAAGGGACAGTATACACTCATTTTCATATAACTGCATGTAAAAGACACTACTATAAAGAATAAGATGCACAGATACGGATATAAAAATCCAGTATAAAACTGTTTAAAAACTTACTTAGAAGCTGTCAGTTTGGCTCTGTTGAAAAGGTAGCTGGAAAGCCCACTGCAATTGGCAAATAAGACACTGCCCCCCTCCCCCTTCTTTTGCACATGAAAAGACCCTTTACACAAACAGGAGCAAGCTGGAGAAGGTAGCTGACAGTATTCACATAAAACTTTGGGGCTTGGTTAGGAGTCTGAAAATCAGAGCAATGTTATTTAAAAATAAGCAAAACTATACATTTATTTAAAAAAACAACTTTATGGGCTATATAAATAGATCATCTACAAAACATTTATGCAAAGAAAAAATGAGTGTATAATGTCCCTTTAACCTTTTAACGCCGTTATGCCGTTCTATTCCGTCATATTTACACTGGGCTTTAAAGCCATTATGACGGAATAGAACGTCATAACAAACGGCTGTCCTGAAGCCTTCTGTGCTTCAAGGACTTGATCGCAGTCTGGAGGGCGTTCCTAGGGTTGTAGGGACGCCCCCCAGATGCGATCCAATAATTGAAATCTCGCGATCGTATGCATGATCGCGTAGTTTCAATTTGTCTACATCGGAACAGGTGTTCCGATGTAGGCACTTTAACCCTGTCATGAAAGGGTTAAGGTATACACCATTATTAGTTCTCTATTTCCCTTTAGAATACACATCCATCATGTGTATTTTCCTTTTTTAACAATGTTTCAGTTTTAGTTACAAGTTACAGATAATGTGAATGTATATATTCACTAGCAACATTTTATTTTTAGATAACAAGTTGCAGATGATATGTATAAATATTTTCTAGCAACATTTTTTTATATATGATTGTAAATAAGTTACATTTTATCTTTTTTATCACGGTACCAATAGAAATATCAGATCTAATTTTTTTGGTATCAGTTACGTCTCTGATAGATGTCTCTCTATTGGCCTTTAGGGACAAATCATATCCGGAGTAACATTTTTAAATTTGTATAAATAAACCCCTTATGTACATGTTTTTAATATGCCTGAGGAAATGGCCATTTTATGCTGGCCGACAAACGCGTTGTAATAAATTGTTACTTTTTATCTCCGGTTGTCTGTTTGAACCTAAATCAGACTTTTCCACAGTTGTTTATTTGATGCAGATAAGCAGTGTACTCTCTACGGTGGATCACACAGTTACATCTGCTACTACACCTATCTCGACAACACCAGAAGTCTGCTGCTTTCTCATCTGTCAGCAAGATGGATCACGGATCCATTGCGGTTATCGATCAGTGTGCTGACTGCTGTTGAACATCAGTCTGCTCATTTGGACCTTACTTCATTGTTCTGGTGCATCTACATTTGTGAGAATTCTACTTACATTGGGTTTTCCATTTACAAATGATGGCTACACTATAAGCGTCCCTTGTTTTTTCTTATTTTCACCTGTATATATGCATGCATACACATGTATAAGTATGTACTGTATATATCAATTATAGCCCTTTCCATTCAAATACCTTGTCAAATACCATATACCTTTTAACCCTTATAACTATTTTTAATAGTGATAAGATTAATTTTAATAGATAATGCATATATACGTGTAACACTTTATTTTAATGTATTTATGTAGTGTTTAATGCAACTTTTTTCTTAGCCATAAACCTTTACGCAAGATCTTCAGTCTCGCTAATCCAACAAGTGCAAATTTAGTTTGCACTTGTGCGGTTGCATTTACTTTCAACTTGTGATAAGCACATAAGTTAATGCAGGCGCAATATTTTACTATTGTGTGCGCTAATGTTAGCGTTCCATTTTAATCTAGTCCATAATATCTTTGTGCTATTTCAGATGAGAACACATTCGCTGAGCAAATGAGAAGGAGGAATACATGTGAATACTCCACTCACTGGCATATCCTCATTTGAAGCAGTTAGTGGCTATTCCAGGAATTTAACTCTTTTGGTGTAGTCAGACTCGGTAAAAGAAGAAAAGTTGTTACAAAATAAAATGTTCTTTAATTTTTACACTAAAACATAAAAAGCACATATGCTGTTCAACCATTAAGTCAATTATCAATAAGGTAATACTGAGATACCAGAACGTACAGCTGTATACAACAAGGATCAAAGACCAAGCAGACCACCTAAATGGAAATGTTGATTTGTAATCTGTAAAGATTATTTCAGAGAAAGATTTGTAGACAGAGAAAGCTCCCTAGAGTAACAGAAAAAAACAGAAGCAGTATGTTTTAATCCTTACAAAGTCCAAGACATTTGTACTGTACAGTACTTTTGGAATAACTGTAGATGTTCAGTGTTTTTTCTTCAAAGGTTTTATCAAACTCCTGGGCTTTAGGATATGAAATGAGAGATTTTAAGTCTTGTCTTTTTTTATTTTTTATTTACTTACTGTTTTGATTTCCACAGTTTTTCCACCACTCACATTGTGTTACTAAGCCTTTCAAAGCGGTTCTTAAAGAACTAATTTCTGAATTGTTTCTTTTTTTTTTGTTTGTTTGTTTATTTGGAGTTTGCTAAAGAGACATATTACTTACAATGTTTATGTTTTTTTTTTATATGAAAGAACATCAGTTTAACATGTTAAAAATATTTTCATGTTAAATTTAAGATGAAGCTAACAGAAAGTACATGACTGTCCTGGGACTGTAAAGCTTACTGGCTGTTAGGAACATATCCCAAAGAAAAAAGTTGGACCATTTATTCCAGGAACATACATTTTGAATATACTCTTTTAGATGAAACACACACAATTTTGTGTACCATGTCTGTTTAACCGATTTTATGCATGTGACTTAAAAGGGTTCTCAGGCAAATTGCTGTCTGTAAGCGCATGATGACCCTTTCTTGTCATTAAGGGGTATCGCTGTTCACAGCATCAGATTGGCGATTCCACCACATTGCAGGACTGATCACTGGTAGTATAGTGGACAGCACTCCCAGAGCTACATCTTAGGGCCAGTGATGTCACCACAAACGCGCAAGGTGATATCACAGAGTGAGCGAGACCACAATGTGACAGGCAGGTAAGGTAACTGGATGGGGATGACTGTTCAAACCCCTTGAACTCAGCTCCCTTACTAGTCACAGACCTCTAAGTCCCTTCATTTGAAAGAAAATTGACTGTTCTATAAATGGTAGAGGTCTTGGAAAGCCACAAGCATTCATATCT
Source organism: Bombina bombina (assembly GCF_027579735.1). Taxonomy (NCBI): domain Eukaryota; kingdom Metazoa; phylum Chordata; class Amphibia; order Anura; family Bombinatoridae; genus Bombina; species Bombina bombina. The sequence continues at coordinate 883,215,376 of NC_069499.1, forward strand.
TTGTAAAAAAAAAAGTAGAAAGCATAACACATAGGTTTTTGCTGGGAATGGGAATTTATAAGCCATCAAAAAAATCTACTATGTCTAAAGACCTATAATAAAGTTTATTTCGTAGTAGACAAGATACATCTCTCATTTAAAATAAATGTGTCTGTATAAACAGGTGATTGTGGTATCTGTGACCACCTTGCAAGAAAAAAGTGCTTTCATTTTTGTACTGAAAAAAGGGGCCCTCTCTAGTTTATATTACAACCCCCCAAAATCCTGCAAGGGCACCTTTTTCACCTGTGGCTACCCTTCATTGCAAATTAGTAAGGTGATCATAGTGGTCACCTGGCTATTTTCAAGATTACCTCCTTGAATATTATCAAAAATATAAAAAAAAAACCAACTTTTTTTTTTGCCCACAGATCTCACATACCTGAAATATAAATATAATTATATAATATTCTGAATCTTTTGGGCCTGCTGAAAAAAAAGATATATAATTTCTGGAGGTTATTATAAAATTGGACTTTTATAATAAAATTTCTTAGAAATAGGCCTAGATTTAAAATTTGGCGGTAGCCGTCAAAACCAGTGTTAGAGGCTCCAAACGCTGGTTTTTACCGCCCTCTGGTATTTGGAGTCAGTCATTAAAGGGTCTAACGCTCACTTTTCAGCCGCGACTTTTCCATACCGCAGATCCCCTTACGTCAATTGCGTATCCTATCTTTTCAATGGGATCTTTCTAACTCCGGTATTTAGAGTCGTGGCTGAAGTGAGCGTTAGAAATCTAACGACAAAACTCCAGCCGCAGAAAAAAGTCAGTAGTTAAGAGCTTTCTGGGCTAACGCCGGTTTATAAAGCTCTTAACTACTGTGCTCTAAAGTACACTAACACCCATAAACTACCTATGTACCCCTAAACCGAGGTCCCCCCACATCGACGCCACTCGATTACATTTTTTTAACCCCTAATCTGCCGACCACCACCTACGTTATACTTATGTACCCCTAATCTGCTGCCCCTAACACCGCCAACCCCTATATTATATTTATTAACCCCTAATCTGCCCCCCTCAACGTTGCCTCCACCTGCCTACACTTATTAACCCCTAATCTGCCGAGCGGACCGCACCGCTATTATAATAAAGTTATTAACCCCTAATCCGCCTCACTCCCGCCTCACTAACCCTATAATAAATAGTATTAACCCCTAATCTGCCCTCCCTAACATCGCCGACACCTAACTTCAAACATTAACCCCTAATCTGCCGACTGGAGCTCACCGCTATTCTAATAAATGTATTAACCCCTAAAGCTAAGTCTAACCCTAACCCTAACACCCCCCTAAGTTAAATATAATTTAAATTTAACAAAATAAATTAACTCTTATTAAATAAATTATTCCTATTTAAAGCTAAATACTTACCTGTAAAATAAATCCTAATATAGCTACAATATAAATTATAATTATATTATAGCTATTTTAGGATTTATATTTATTTTACAGGTAACTTTGTATTTATTTTAACCAGGTACAATAGCTATTAAATAGTTAAGAACTATTTAATAGCTAAAATAGTTAAAATAATTACAAAATTACCTGTAAAATAAATCCTAACCTAAGTTACAATTAAACCTAACACTACACTATCAATAAATTAATTAAATAAAATACCTACAATTACCTACAATTAAACTTAACACTACACTATCAATACATTAATTAAATACAATATCTACAAATAACTACAATGAAATAAACTAACTAAAGTACAAAAAATAAAAAAGAACTAAGTTACAAAAAATAAAGAAATATTTACAAACATCAGAAAAATATTACAACAATTTTAAACTAATTACACCTACTCTAAGCCCCCTAATAAAATAACAAAGACCCCCAAAATAAAAAAATGCCCTACCCTATTCTAAATTACTAAAGTTCAAAGCTCTTTTACCTAACCAGCCCTGAACAGGGCCCTTTGTGGGGCATGCCCCAAAGAATTCAGCTCTTTTGCCTGTAAAAAAAACACATACAATACCCCCCCCCCAACATTACAACCCACCACCCACATACCCCTAATCTAACCCAAACCCCCCTTAAATAAACCTAACACTAAGCCCCTGAAGATCTTCCTACCTTATCTTCACCATACCAGGTTCACCGATCGATCCAGAAGAGCTCCTCCGATGTCTTGATCCAAGCCCAAGCGGGGGGCTGAAGATGTCCATGATCTGGCTGAAGTCTTCATCCAAGCGGGAGCTGAAGAGGTCCATGATCCGGCTGAAGTCTTCATCCAAGCGGGAGCAGAAGAGGTCCATGATCCGGCTGAAGTCTTCTATCAACGGCATCTTCAATCTTCTTTCTTCCGGATCCATGTAGTTCATCCCGCCGACGCGGAACATCCATCTTCACCGACGACTTCCCGACGAATGACGGTTCCTTTAAGGGATGTCATCCAAGATGGCGTCCCTTGAATTCCGATTGGCTGATAGGATTCTATCAGCCAATCGGAATTAAGGTAGGAAAATTCTGATTGGCTGATGGAATCAGCCAATCAGAATCAAGTTCTGTATACAAGGATCAAAGACCAAGCAGACCACCTAGATGGAAATGTTGATTTGTAATCTGTAAAGATTATTTCAGAGAAAGATTTGTAGACAGAGAAAGCTCCCTAGAGTAACAGAAAAAAACAGAAGCAGTATGTTTTAATCCTTACAAAGTCCAAGACATTTGTACTGTACAGTACTTTTGGAATAACTGTAGATGTTCAGTGTTTTTTCTTCAAAGGTTTTATCAAACTCCTGGGCTTTAGGATATGAAATGAGAGATTTTAAGTCTTGTCTTTTTTTATTTTTTATTTACTTACTGTTTTGATTTCCACATTCTAGGAACATACATTTTGAATATTCTCTTTTAGATGAAACACACACAATTTTGTGTACCATGTCTGTTTAACCGATTTTATGCATGTGACTTAAAAGGGTTCTCAGGCAAATTGCTGTCTGTAAGCGCATGATGACCCTTTCTTGTCATTAAGGGGTATCGCTGTTCACAGCATCAGATTGGCGATTAGACCACATTGCAGGACTGATCACTGGTAGTATAGTGGACAGCACTCCCAGAGCTACATCTTAGGGCCAGTGATGTCACCACAAACGCGCAAGGTGATATCACAGAGTGAGCGAGACCACAATGTGACAGGCAGGTAAGGTAACTGGATGGGGATGACTGTTCAAACCCCTTGAACTCAGCTCCCTTACTAGTCACAGACCTCTAAGTCCCTTCATTTGAAAGAAAATTGACTGTTCTTTAAATGGTAGAGGTCTTGGAAAGCCACAAGCATTCATATCTTTGTAAAAAAAAAAGTAGAAAGCATAACACATAGGTTTTTGCTGGGAATGGGAATTTATAAGCCATCAAAAAAATCTACTATGTCTAAAGACCTATAATAAAGTTTATTTTGTAGTAGACAAGATACATCTCTCATTTAAAATAAATGTGTCTGTATAAACAGGTGATTGTGGTATCTGTGACCACCTTGCAAGAAAAAAGTGCTTTCATTTTTGTACTGAAAAAAGGGGCCCTCTCTAGTTTATATTACAACCCCCCAAAATCCTGTAAGGGCACCTTTTTCACCTGTGGCTACCCTTCATTGCAAATTAGTAAGGTGATCATAGTGGTCACCTGGCTATTTTCAAGATTACCTCCTTGAATATTATCAAAAATATAAAAAAAAAAAAGTTTTTTTTTGCCCACAGATCTCACATACCTGAAATATAAATATAATTATATAATATTCTGAATCTTTTGGGCCTGCTGAAAAAAAAGATATATAATTTCTGGAGGTTATTATAAAATTGGACTTTTATAATAAAATTTCTTAGAAATAGGCCTAGATTTAAAATTTGGCGGTAGCCGTCAAAACCAGCGTTAGAGGCTCCAAACGCTGGTTTTTACCGCCCTCTGGTATTTGGAGTCAGTCATTAAAGGGTCTAACGCTCACTTTTCAGCCGCGACTTTTCCATACCGCAGATCCCCTTACGTCAATTGCGTATCCTATCTTTTCAATGGGATCTTTCTAACTCCGGTATTTAGAGTCGTGGCTGAAGTGAGCGTTAGAAATCTAACGACAAAACTCCAGCCGCAGAAAAAAGTCAGTAGTTAAGAGCTTTCTGGGCTAACGCCGGTTTATAAAGCTCTTAACTACTGTGCTCTAAAGTACACTAACACCCATAAACTACCTATGTACCCCTAAACCGAGGTCCCCCCACATCGACGCCACTCGATTACATTTTTTTAACCCCTAATCTGCCGACCACCACCTACGTTATACTTATGTACCCCTAATCTGCTGCCCCTAACACCGCCGACCCCTATATTATATTTATTAACCCCTAATCTGCCCCCCTCAACGTTGCCTCCACCTGCCTACACTTATTAACCCCTAATCTGCCGAGCAGACCGCACCGCTATTATAATAAAGTTATTAACCCCTAATCCGCCTCACTCCCGCCTCACTAACCCTATAATAAATAGTATTAACCCCTAATCTGCCCTCCCTAACTTCGCCGACACCTAACTTCAAACATTAACCCCTAATCTGCCGACTGGAGCTCACCGCTATTCTAATAAATGTATTAACCCCTAAAGCTAAGTCTAACCCTAACCCTAACACCCCCCTAAGTTAAATATAATTTAAATTTAACGAAATAAATTAACTCTTATTAAATAAATTATTCCTATTTAAAGCTAAATACTTACCTGTAAAATAAATCCTAATATAGCTACAATATAAATTATAATTATATTATAGCTATTTTAGGATTTATATTTATTTTACAGGTAACTTTGTATTTATTTTAACCAGGTACAATAGCTATTAAATAGTTAAGAACTATTTAATAGCTAAAATAGTTAAAATAATTACAAAATTACCTGTAAAATAAATCCTAACCTAAGTTACAATTAAACCTAACACTACACTATCAATAAATTAATTAAATAAAATACCTACAATTACCTACAATTAAATCAATAAATTAATTAAATACAATATCTACAAATAACTACAATGAAATAAACTAACTAAAGTACAAAAAATAAAAAAGAACTAAGTTACAAAAAATAAAAAAATATTTACAAACATCAGAAAAATATTACAACAATTTTAAACTAATTACACCTACTCTAAGCCCCCTAATAAAATAACAAAGACCCCCAAAATAAAAAAATGCCCTACCCTATTCTAAATTACTAAAGTTCAAAGCTCTTTTACCTAACCAGCCCTGAACAGGGCCCTTTGCGGGGCATGCCCCAAAGAATTCAGCTCTTTTGCCTGTAAAAAAAACACATACAATACCCCCCCCCAACATTACAACCCACCACCCACATACCCCTAATCTAACCCAAACCCCCCTTAAATAAACCTGATTGGAACAGCCAATAGAATGCAAGCTCAATCTGATTGGCTGATTGAATCAGCCAATTGGATTGAACTTGATTCTGATTGGCTGATTCCATCAGCCAATCAGAATTTTCCTACCTTAATTCCGATTGGCTGATAGAATCCTATCAGCCAATCGGAATTCGAGGGACGCCATCTTGGATGACGTCCCTTAAAGGAACCGTCATTCGTCGGGAAGTCGTCGGTGAAGATGGATGTTCCGCGTCGGCGGGATGAACTACATGGATCCGGAAATAAGAAGATTGAAGATGCCGTTGATAGAAGACTTCAGCCGGATCATGGACCTCTTCAGCTCCCGCTTGGATGAAGACTTCAGCCGGATCATGGACCTCTTCAGCTCCCGCTTGGATGAAGACTTCAGCTGGATCATGGACATCTTCAGCCCCCGCTTGGGCTTGGATCAAGACATCGGAGGAGCTCTTCTGGATCGATCGGTGAACCTGGTATGGTGAAGATAAGGTAGGAAGATCTTTAGAGGCTTAGTGTTAGGTTTATTTAAGGGGGGTTTGGGTTAGATTAGGGGTATGTGAGTGGTGGGTTGTAATGTTGGGGGGGGGGGGTATTGTATGTGGTTTTTTTTACAGGCAAAAGAGCTGAATTCTTTGGGGCATGCCCCGCAAAGGGCCCTGTTCAGGGCTGGTAAGGTAAAAGAGCTTTGAACTTTAGTAATTTAGAATAGGGTAGGGCATTTTTTTTATTTTGGGGGTCTTTGTTATTTTATTAGGGGGCTTAGAGTAGGTGTAATTAGTTTAAAATTGTTGTAATATTTTTCTGATGTTTGTAAATATTTTTTTATTTTTTGTAACTTAGTTCTTTTTTATTTTTTGTACTTTAGTTAGTTTATTTCATTGTATTTATTTGTAGGAATTGTATTTAATTAATTTATTGATAGTGTATTGTTAGGTTTAATTGTAGGTAATTGTAGGTATTTTATTTAATTAATTTATTGATAGTGTAGTGTTAGGTTTAATTGTAACTTAGGTTAGGATTTATTTTACAGGTAATTTTGTAATTATTTTAACTATTTTAGCTATTAAATAGTTCTTAACTATTTAATAGCTATTATACCTGGTTAAAATAAATACAAAGTTACCTGTAAAATAAATATGAATTCTAAAATAGCTATAATATAAATATAATTTATATTGTAGCTATATTAGGATTTATTTTACAGGTAAGTATTTAGCTTTAAATAGGAATAATTTATTTAATAAGAGTTAATTAATTTTGTTAGATTTAAATTATATTTAATTTAGGGGGGTGTTAGGGTTAGGGTTAGACTTAGCTTTAGGGGTTAATACATTTATTAGAATAGCGGTGAGCTCCAGTCGGCAGATTAGGGGTTAATGTTTGAAGTTAGGTGTCGGCGATGTTAGGGAGGGCAGATTAGGGGTTAATACTGTTTATTATAGGGTTAGTGAGGCGGATTAGGGGTTAATAACTTTATTATAATAGCCGTGCGGTCCGCTCGCCAGATTAGGGGTTAATAAGTGTAGGCAGGTGGAGGCGACGTTGTGGGAGGCAGATTTGGGGTTAATAAATATAATATAGGGGTCGGCGGTGTTAGGGGCAGCAGATTAGGGGTATATAGGGATAATATAAGTAGCGGCGGTTTACGGAGCGGCAGATTAGGGATTAATAATAATATGCAGGGGTCAGCGATAGCGGGGGCGGCAGAATAGGGGTTAATAAGTGTAAGGTTAGGGGTGTTTAGACTCAGGGTACATGTCAGAGAGTTAGGTGCAGACGTAGGAATTGTTTCCCCATAGCAAACAATGGGGCTGCGTTAGGAGCTGAACGCGGCTTTTTTGCAGGTGTTAGGTTTTTTTTCAGCTCAAACAGCCCCATTGTTTTCTGTGGGGGAAACGTGCACGAGCACGTTTTTGAAGCTGGCCGCGTCCGTAAGCACCGCTGGTATCGAGAGTTGAAGTTACGTTAAATATGCTCTACGCTCCTTTTTTGGAGCCTAACGCAGCCATTCTGTGAACTCTCAATACCAGCGGTATTTAAAAGGTGCGGCCAGAAAAAAGCATGCGTAGCTAACGCACCCCTTTGGCCGCAAAACTCTAAATCTAGGCGATAGTGTTTAAATGTAAGTAGCAAAAAAAGCTAAAAGGGTTTCATAACAGATTTATTGAAACTCTGTATACTAGTCCCACACCTGAATTTGTATATTAAACATTTAACTATGCTTAGATTGTAAAGTTTATTTAACAAAGATTATATCTTTCTATTTGTCTGTCTGTGTGTTAGTCAGTCTGTATGTCTATTTATTGATCTATCTATATGTTAATGTAGCATGAAACCCAAAATACTATTGATACACAAATATTGACGTTTTCTAGTTTTGTGCCTTTTCATTTAGAAATGCTTATAAATTATTTTTATTGCTGTTGATACTGTTTATAATTAAAAAAATATAATTCTTAACCCTTATCAACCACGACTATATATCATCTATCTATCTATCTATCTATCTATCTATCTATCTATCTATCTGTCTGTCTGTCTGTCTGTCTGTCTGTCTGTCTGTCGGTCAGTCTATCTGCTTATGATTCAATACACTTAAAGGGACAGTCTACACCAACATTTTTTTTATTTAAAAAGATAGATAATCCCTTTATTACCCATTCCCTGTTTTTGCATAACCAACACAGTTATATTAATATACTTTTTACCTCTGTGATTAACTTGTATTTAAGCCTTTGCAGACAACCTCCTTATCTAAGTGCCTTTGACAGACATGCAGTGTAGTCAATCAGAGAAGACTCCCAAATAACTTCACGGGAGTGAGCACAATGTTATCTATATGACACATGTGAACTAGCACAGTCTAACTGTGAAAAACTTTCAAAATGCTCTGAGCTAGGAGGCGGTTTTCAACTGTTTAGAAATCAGTTTGAGCCTAGCTAGGTTTAGCTTTTCAAAAACACCACCAAGGGAACAAAGCAAATTTGATGATAAAATTAAATTGGAAAGTTGTTTAAAATTGCATGCCCTATCTGAATCATGAAAGTTTAGTTTTGACTAGACTGTCCCTTTAACAAGGTTAATCCTCAATAATATGCGGTCTAGATGGGTCTAGCAGTAACATTGATGTGACCTTCTTGTGACAACTATGAATCTTTTTAAAGTTCACAATAACTTGTAGGATTAGTTTCTAATAGTATCCTGATTTATGTCTGGAAATATTCATACAAAGTCACAAATGCATTTTCTCTACAAGGTCAATTCCTAAGTTCTTTGTTTAGTATAACCAGGTAAGACCTAGAAGTCATTTATTTGGCTGGTTAAATTATGATTTCAGACTCTCCATCAATAGTAAGCTATGCTGTAGACAAATCTATGTTATAGCTAAAGATCATCATTGACACTCCACAAAATAAACTGTTTAATCTTGTTTCTTCTTGTGTAGTTCTTTGCCAATCTAAAATAGCGTTCATCTCTCTTAAAATATAAACCATTATCTGTCATGCCGCACTGCTCTAGCTGTTGCTAGGGACGCAGCACCTGCTACTCTGCTCGTTGCCTAGGGTTGAGTAGGGTCCTGTTGTGTGCGGAGATGACGTCATCGCCGCTTGCTCCTCTTACTCTGAAGTCGGTCAGGATCTCCTGTGGCGCGAATCATGCGGCTATGTAAGTTGCTCACTTTCTACCTATCACTGCCCAAGTATAGGTGTTAATTTCTGTTTTCCTGGGTGTGATTTGTATTACTGTATACTGGATTGCCATAAAGTTATTGAACTCTTCCTGTCTGACTACTCTGCTTGCTTAACTCCTAAAGTACTGGATTGCCTCACTGCTAATAAACTCTGCCTGTCTGACTACTATGCTTGCTTAACCCCTAAAGACTGGATTGCCAAACTGATGCTGAACATTGCCTGTCTGATCACTCTGCCTGTTTATCCCTTGAACCTTTGGACTGCCTTACTGTTGCTGAACTCTGCCTGCCTGACCATTCTAGTGGTTTACCCTTGAACTGCCTTACCGCTGGTTTCTCTACCTGTTGCCATCAAAGGCTATCCTGTTTGTCTCCAGTTCTTCAAATGGGATAACCTTGAACAGCCTAACCGCTGATTCCCTACCTGTTGCCGCCAAAAACTACCCTGCCTATAGTGAGTACTGCTTACCTCATTTTGAGAACTTTCTCTGCTCTGGGATATTCCCTATCATTCCAGCTTGACGCCTGGATAAGAAGACTACTGGCCAAGTTTGGTCTGATAGTGGAATATCCCATGAGCATTACATTATACTTGGGCCATGGACCCAAATGAGGTAGCAAGAGCAGTTTATCTTCAAGGACAGATGTTTGGAACCCATACCGTACAGTTGCAGAGTGTGGATTCCAAACTAGAGGCTATAACCGCTCAGTTCTCCTCACTATTTGCAGTGAAGAATACCGCTCCTGTATCGCCAGCCTCTGCTCCTAGTACTGCAACTTCTTCCCCTGCTTCTGAAAGTATACCCCGCATACCATTTCCTGACAAATATGAAGGTAGGGGTTTTCTTAACCAGTGCAGGCTGCACTTTCGTAATGATCCTCACACCTTTTTGGTCTCATCAATCAAGGGTCACCTTTATCATTTCCTTACTGAAAGACAAGGCCCTAGCCTGGGTCTCTCTCTTTCTGGAACAAAATGCTCCACTCCTAAATGATGCTGATGCTTTAATTTCTGCATTATCTTCTGTGTTTGGGACTTCTGGCCGTACTTCTGCTGCAGAGTATACTCTCCTGGATTTCCACGAGGGCAATAGAACTGTGGCACAATTTGCCATCGAGTTTCGCACCTTGGCACTTGAGACCACTTGGGATGGCAGTGCTCTCAAGGCATCCTTTAGGAGAGGTCTGCATGAACGCATCAAAGATGAACTTACTTATCGTGATGTTCCTTCTTCCTTGGATGAATTTATAACACTTTGTTTTAGGCTAGACTTTTGCTTCTAGGAGAGACAAGCCGAGAGAGACAGAACTCGAAGAATCCTTTCCTCCCGTTCTTCTATTCATCTGGTCTCTGCAGTATCCTCTACCCCTTCAACATCTCTAACTACCCTAGTAGAGGAACCCATGGATCTTTCCTCCTTCAAACCCGCAGAGTCTGAAAGACAGAGAAGAAGGAGATTGAGACAATGCTTTTATTGTGGTTCTAACTCCCACCAACTACAGAATTGTGAAATTTGCCCGGGAAAAGCCAATGCTTAGAGGATAACACTGGGGTACCTCTAAGCATGATTACTACTAAATTCCCTCATTCCTCTTGGATCCTGGTACCTGTTACCCTTACCTTCATTGATTTTGGGGCAGCTGGAAACTTTCTGGATCACCATTTTATGATTCAAGCTGGGTTGCCTCTTATGCAGAAAAGACATTGTCTCAAAATAACTACTCTGGATGGCACTCCCCTTGGTTCAGGGTTGATCCATTTAGAGTCAGCGTCCCTGACCCTAACTGTGGGAGTTCTTCATACCGAACAGCTACAGTTCGAGGTAATTGATTCCCCAGCACAGCCTGTCATCCTTGGTCTTCCTTGGCTTCATATACACAATCCACAGTTTGACTGGGCTGAAGGATAGCTGGCCTCCTGGGGTACCTCCTGTTTCCACTCCTGCCCTGCTAAGGTTACTCCTCTGCTCTGCATCCCCATAGCCAGTCTACAGACCGCTTCAAGCCTTCCCTCAGTATATGCAGACTTCACAGATGTGTTTGAAAAGAAAGCAGCTGATGTGCTTCCACCCCACCGTCCTTACGACTGCAAAATTGACCTCTTTCCCGGAGCCCCACTTCCTAAAGGGAGGACTTACCCACTCTCCAAAGCTGAAACCAAGTCCATAGAGGAGTACATCCAAGAGAACCTAGCTAAAGGTTTCATTCACCCTTCCTCCTCTCCTGCTGGGACAGGCTTATTTTTCGTCCGTAAGAAGGATGGTGGGCTCAGACCCTGTATTGACTACAGGGCCTTTAACAACATAACTATCAAGAATCACTATCCCATTTCTTTGATCATTGAACTGTATGAATCACTTCAGAATTCTCACTTCTTCACCAAGCTGGACCTACGTGGGGCATACAATCTGATTCATATCTTCCCAGGCCATGAATGGAAGACCGCCTTCAACACAAGATCAGGGCATTACAAATACCTCTTAATGCACTTTGGGCTGTGTAATGCCCCTGCAGTCTTTCAGGCATTTGTCAACAATGTCTTTCGTGACCTCCTCAATTGCACTGTCATAGTATACATGGATGACATCCTTATTTTCTCCTCCACTCTGGAGGAGCACCATAAACACGTGAGACAGGTACTTCTACATCTCAGAGACAATTCTCTGGTAGAAACTAGAAAAATGTTAGTTTGATCAAGTTCAGATCCAGTTCCTTAGTTATGTCTTATCAAAGGAGGGTTTTGCCATGGATCCTGCTAAGCTCACTGCAGTTTTGGAATGGCCTCAACCCACTTCATTAAAGGAATTACAGAGATTCCTGGGGTTCTACAATTATTACCGCAAGTTTATAAAGAACTTTTCCCAAACAGTCGCTCCACTCACTGAATTGACAAAACGGAACAAAGACTGTAAACATTGGCCTCCTGAAGCCATAAATGTTTTCTCTTGTCCTAAAAAAACATTTTGTTCTGCTCCTGTGCTCTTCCATCCTGATCCTGACCTACAGTTCACTTTAGAGGTTAATGCCTCCGATATAGGGGCTGGAGCAGTTCTGACCCAAAGGGATTCTTTAACCTCCAAGTTGCACCCTGTAGCCTTTTTCTCCAAATGCTTTACTCCTGCAGAGATGAATTATGACATGGGTAATCGTGAACTCTTAGCCAATAAGATAGCATTGACTGAATGGCGTCATTGGCTATAGGGCACCACCAATCCCATTCAGATTCTCACTGACCACAAGAATCTAACTTACCTAGAGACTACTCATCGACAGGCCAGGTGGGCCTTTTTATTATCCCATTTTAACTTTGTGGTCTCTTATCTTCCTGGAACCAAAAACAAGAAGGCTGACAGCCTTTCCCGTCAGTTTCCTCCCTCTAGTGATTCCTTTGAAGCTCCTATTGAACACATCATACCTCCCTCTCATTTGTGGTTGCTCAACTGAATACCCCCCTTCTTCAAAGACTGCAACGTGCCCAGTCTAGGAAACATACTAAAGGCCCTGTGTCTTCCAATATCCTTTTTGTACCCCTGAACCTACGCACCCCTGTGCTACCCTGGGCTCATGATAGTAAAGTTTCAGTACATCCTGGTTTGACAAGGAATTTTAAGCTTCTTTCCCGACATGTATGGTGGCCTACTATGAAGTCTGACGCTCAGGATTATGTGAAAGCCTGCATGACTTGTGCTGCCAACAAAACTCCCAGATTCTTGCCTCCTGGATTGCTCCAACCATTGTCCATTCCCAAACAACCATGGACACACATAACAATGGGCTTCATTGTGGACCTCCCTCCTTCTGACCATCATACAGTTATCTGGGTTGTGGTGGATCAGTTTTTCAGACTGGCTCACTTTGTACCCTTAAAAAAACTTTCTTCTGCCCAAGAATTATCGTCTCTTTTTCTCTTGCATGTGGTACAACTTCATGGCATTCCTGTGAATATTGTTTCCGACAGAGGTCCACAATTCATCTCTACCTTTTGGAGAGCCTTTTGTAAGTTAATTGGAACCACACTGTCCTTGTCTTCTGGCTACCATCCTCAGACCAATGAGGTATAACCAATAGCTGAGAGAGTAAATCTTAGAACTGAGTTGTCACCCCTAGCTAAGCTGGCAAGGAACACTCATTGGCACTCTTCTCTATGATGTTCTCCATTTCCAGCTGCAGCAGGTTATCAACCTCGTATCTTCCCCTTTCTGCTCAGTCCACAGGGATTCCTGCTGCAGGCCGACATGTTACTGATCTCACCACTCATTGGCAATGTATTCGCTCATAGCTACGTTCAGCTGTCTCTAGATACAAGAAGTTTGCTGATCATCATAGAGCTTCTGTACGTGCCATCTCGGTAGGTGAACGTGTTTGGGTTTCTACTCGACATATTCGCCTACGTCAACCCTGTCACAAATTAGGGCCTAGGTTTATTGGTTATTAAAAAAGTCATGAAAAGACTGTCTCCTGTTGCCTAAAAATTGGCCTTGCCCAAACCCCTATGCATACACCCAATCTTCCACATCTCCCTACTCAAGCCTTACATCAAGAAGAGATATACCCACCTCAGAGCTCCTCCTCCTCCACTCCTGGTCCATGGTGACCATGAATATGAGGTTGCTAAGATCATGGAGTCCAGATACAGGCGCAGACAACTGCAGTATCTTGTACACTGGAAGGGTTACTCTGTGGCAGATTGTTCCTGGGTTACTGCCCATGTGATGTACAGGCTCCACCTTTAGTCTCCAGATTCCATGCTGCCCATCTTTTGAAGCCGACTCTGGTTCCTGGAGGGAACCATTGAGAAGGGGGCTATGTCACGCCGTGCCGCTCTAGCTGTTGCTAGGGATGCGGCTCCTGCTACTCTACTCTTTGCCTAGAGTTGAGTCGGCTCCTGTTGAGCTGCACTCTACTGTCACTCTGAAGCCGATTAGGATCTCCTGTGGCGCGAATCCTGTACCTTTGTAAGTTGCTCACTTTCTACCTATCACTGCCCAGGTCTAGGTGTTAATTTCTGTGTTCCTGGGTGTGATTTGTATTACTGTATACTGGATTGCCATATCGTTATTGAACTCTGCCTGTCTGACTACTCTGCTTGCTTAACCCCTAAAGTACTGGATTGCCTCACTGTTAATGAACTCTGCCTGTCTGACTACTATGCTTGCTTAACCCCTAAAGTACTGGATTGCCTCGCTGCTAATGAACTCTACCTGTCTGACTACTCTGCTTGCGTAACCCCTAAAGACTGGATTGCCATACAGTTGCCTGCCTGACCACTCTGCCTGTTTATCCCTTGAAACTTTGGACTGCCCTACTGTTGCCAAACTCTGCCTGCCTGACCATTCTAGTGGTTTACCCTTGAACTGCCTTACCACTGGTTTCTCCAATCTCTACCTGTTGCCGTCAAAGGCTATCCTGTTTGTCTCCAGTCCTTCAAGTGAGTTACCCTTGAACTGCCTAAATGCTGATTCCCTACCTGTTGCCATCAAAGACTACCCTGCCTATAGTGAGTACCGCTTACCTCATTTTGCAAACTTTCTCTGCTCTGGGATATTCCCTATCATTCCAGCTTGACGCTGGGATAAGAAGACTATTGGCCAAGTTTGGTATGATAGTGGAATATCCCACGAGCATTACATTATCCTTTAATTTCAGCATTGAAGAAAAAGCTAATCTAGCACTGAAAGGGTCAATGTAATTAAAAAGTCCCATTTTTATGTCATATTAGGTTACATGTATCTGAGAAGAAGCCTGACAGTCTTATATATGTCCTTTATTTAAAAATACTATAAGATTCCTAATTAATTAATTAATAGCAAAACTTTATGGTAACTCTTTTCTTGAGTTGTTTTGATTAATAATAATGTAGGTGAAAATCTTTTTAAAGGAATGATCAGTCCGAGGCCTTGAACTGCCTTAACTAAAAGTGGGAATAACTTAAAGGCTTCCTTAGTTCCCATGACAACAATAATTAATTTAGAAGGGTAGATCTGTATTCCCTCATTTTTACTCATCTGAAAGACCATGTCTGATAACCCTGTAGAAGATTTGCCTTGAAAGCTGATAGTAAATATAAGCTAGTACCCGCGATTTAAAGAAACATATCATTTTATTTTATGAACACTGACCTTTCTAATATCCAGCAGTAACTCTTACAAATGGCGCTAAGAATGGAAGCCTATGTCAATCAACTACTTATTCAGAAAACACACAAACCACCAAAAGCAATCAGCGCAACAATCACTCAATAAATAGTGTGTGTATGTGTAAAAGAGAGTGTACCAAGAATACAATAGTTGATAAAAGAAAAATAAAATATCACTGATAAAAATATTCCACTGAAATATAATAGTCCAAAAGAACACAGCAGTCCAAAAAATGGTGTTATTTAAAATTGAGAACAGTCTTACTAATACTGAAAGATGGTATCAGGAGATTCCCTTTTTAAGACTCAGATGCAGCTACTTAGAAACGCTGCTTGTCCTGCAGCTAATACACAATGACTCAAATCCCACAGTAAACAGCACAGTCTGTGAATACAAAAAGGTGGACTCCAATAGTGCAATATTGTATGAACAAGCACTTTATTAACAATAAAAATATATATGCCAAAATACTCACAATATCAGGCATATAAGCATACACAAAAAGGTTTCTTTTCTCAGAATGGCAATATCGCCGAGTTCTATGCGGTGTGAGGACACTTGGAGAAGCGGCAGCAGATTTCCCGGTCGGCGTGTGACGTCAACACCCGACAAACAGCTGATACCAGTTTCTCTTGGTCCTTGCGCACACAGACTCCCAAAGCTTACAGCCTCAACGCGTTTCTCGCCCCCTACTGGGCGCTTTTTCAAGAGGAATGATGATCTGTCTTGTTGGATTGTCATTTCTTATTTATATACAGTGCAATAGCACCATCTATCTGTTGAACTTGTCATTACACTTCGTATTTGCGTGATATTAGCCAAAAAAGTTATATGACAATTTGACTTACAATCCTATTTAGATATCAGAAATTGCATCAATGCTACCAATCTGACCTAATTGCTAAGATAACATAATTTATCAAAAGGGGGCACATATATACACTAAGATGGAAATAAAAAATTCATAAATGTTACATCATATAATTAATTAAATTCATAAATATTTATACTATATATTATACTTGTAAATGTCTCATTACCAATTGGTTAGTTTATATCTCTATACATTAAAATTTAAATCTAGCTAGAAAAAATCTAATCAAGCAACTATCCTAAAAATTCATTATCATTAGTACAATTACCATAAATGATTAAAATTAATACACTTTCTAAAAGGCAACAATATACCACATTCTATAATATATATATATATATATATATATATATATATATATATATATATATATATATATATATATATATAAGAAAAATAAACATATAAATACAATATAAATACTAAAATATATATATAGTAATAAAATCTATCCATTCATAAAAAATTTTAATTAAATAATTATTCCCAAATCTTGTATTATAATCTATTGAGTTATGTTATATATGCTGCCACATCTAGATCAACATTTAAGCCCCTAGGCGCAAGAGTTCCCAATTTGTATATCCAAAAGGTCTCTCTGCGCCTGAGGGCCAAAAGTCTATCACCACCCCTGGAACTTGGTTTAACCATTTCTATGCCCATCACAGTCAGGCATTTGGGATCACAAGCATGTTTTTGCGAGAAGTGGATTGGTACACTATGTTTTAAGATCGGCTTCTTAATATTATAAACATGTTCGCTAAATCTCTTCGTACGACCTACATACTTCATTCCACAACTACATTCTAAAAGATACACTACATAAGAAGTTTTACACGTGATAAATTGTTTCACTTTATATTCTTGTCCTGATGTTGATCTAAAAACTGATCTTTCTTTATTGATACATTTACACATAGGGCGTCTAGCTTTGTGACATCTATAGGTACCCTTTAGACTTAAAAAGTTGTCATTAATATTGTACTTGACTGGTTTCAGTTCCTTCAACTTACTTGGGGCAAGTATATTCTTCAAATTAGTATTTTTCCTATATACAACATTGGGCTTCATATCTAATTCTTTTTTTATCAAAGGGTCCCCTTTTAAAATAGGCCAAAACTTATGAAGTATTTTTTTGACATTTATAATGCCTTCCCCATACGTAGTAATAAATTTGACAGTTTGTGTATCTGATTTCAAGGACTTGTCTCTTTTATTATTTAATAAAAATTCTCTATCTATCTGATCCACTTCATTCATGATCTGTGTTAAATGTTCTCTATTATGGGATTTACATATCAATTTATCTTTTAGTACTTTAGTACTTAGTCAGAAAAGGTGGACTGTTTGTTTTAATGTGGTGCAGTTCTAAATGCATATTGCAAAGCACATTAGTGTCTTAAATTCCTTTACCATGTTTTGATTAGGCCTTTAGGTATTCTGTAAGTAACATTCTACCTTCTGTATAGAAAAGCTCCACAAATCATAAATGGGGAGGGGAAACATTGATTATTTTCCAGACTATGTCACTAAATAATGAACTAATGTAATTCACATGTAAAACAATATTAGTGTGGTGTTTCTATCTTTAAAACCAGCTTAAATAACTAACTGTCCTTAACTGAGAGCGGTAGGGCTGCACTAATCCAAAGACTGGAAGCAGGGTGAAGATCCAGGATCATGCTAACAGGGGAGACTTGTGTGCTACTTGAGCCCAGTGCTGGACTAAAATGAAGTAGGTTAGCGTTAAAGAGAGCCAATGGTGCGCTGTGTGCTTCCCGATGTCAGATGAGTGCACAAAGTTTAGCGCACAGGGTGCTCAGGCTTCCTCTGTTAAATCTTTAGATTGTGTGACTTGCATTAAAGGTAGCTCTGTGTGTGCCCTGGGCATTGGAAATGGCCTTGCTGCACAATTGGGGCCAAGACTCACAGAGAAAGTATTAAAAGGCTCTTGTTAACATAATTAAGTGCTTGGTTATTCTTATGGAATTCCTGGCATTTTTTTCACTAATCTCCTTTTGTGGGTTTGACCCCTGCGTATATACTGGTTTATGCGCTCAGCCTTAATCTAGCCTCTACCTTGAACTATTGGAGCAGAACTATTGACTATTAATTTTGCCTGCTCGTTATGCTGTAACATCTGGTTTCTGAAGGAAACTCTGGTATTGGATTTTGGATTGGTTGCTGACTATTCTTTTGGATGTTCCCTGGTGACATTTTGGTTATGTTTATCTGGTGATTACTTCAGCTTCCTCATGAAATCTGAAACAAGTCTTCTACAAGCTTGGTTCCAGATCCCCAACAGCAAGGTAAATCCATTATTATCTTATACTCTGGCTCTCTGATGTCCACATGTAGAGAAAAGAGGTCAAGTTTGGACCCATATATGGTTCTGCTCAATAACCTTTGAAAACAAAGTGTAGTGGCATATAAAAAGTAAGGCCACATGTTCAATTAATAGGTTATCTTTAAAACATTAGTTAGGTATCTCCAATGTTGCCATGAGTTCATAAAGCAAAATAAATGTTAGAAAATTAAATTTAACTGGGATGAATTATAAGAGATCTTACATATTATGTTTACATTATTTTTATTAACATTTTCTGGTTCACATATATTACAAATTGAATATCAAGATACTCTAATAGAGTGTAAGCGTTAGTATGGTGAGAGACAATACAGCATATACACTTAGGTATTGGTCTGCAGACCCTCTCCTTATTCTCTTCTCTCTCCATGTCATCATGGAGTTCATCTTTGTATATGGAGGGTCTAATGTATTGGATAAAAAACCCATGTCCTGCGTGTCTCTCAAAGTCTTTTGTGGTTTTTAAAGGTATTATGATGCTGTTAATTCGTGAACATAAAAATAAACGAATGAAGTGTTAAACATTGGAACATACACATAAACAATTACATATGCTTCCTTTAATCACATGGCATCTGTACGATTTTTTGGAAGAATGGGGAAAGGGGGGGAGAGAAAACAAAGGTGGTGTCCCTCTTCTCAATGATTGCCCGTAATATAAGAGTATCTCATGGTTTCTTTTTTAGGGGCCATGGTGTAGCATCAATTATTGTGTATATTGTGTACTCCTCTAAGAGGAGTTCATTTACTGATCCAGTAGTACCAAATCTTATGAAATGAAGGCCTGTTGTTTAGGATGTTTGCTGCAGTTTCATACATAGTATATGTGTGGTGTATTTTATTATATATCTCTGGCCATGGGGGGTATCCCACCTTCCAATATTTTGTGATGCAAATGCTCATTACTGTACATAGGATTTTAATAAAGGTGTTGAGGTATCTGTGAAATTTGTCTATGTTTTCATGTAGCAGCGCCTGCTGTATGGTAAGAGTAATCTCCTCATCCAAAAGCTGACTAGTGAGAGAAGAGAGCATCTTCCATATCCCCTGTATCAGTTCTTATTGGGGTCAGATACCATCTAAATATGGTTTTCATGGAATTTTCTTTCAGATCCATACCGACCAGTCCCCTATCAGCTCCCTGGAACAACTCCTCCCATTCTTGTACCCCTTTAAGTATATTCAGGTCCTTATCCCATGCTATCATTACTGTAGACTTGGATATATTTGGGGGGGATTGTTATGCTATGTATATCCTAGATATAGAGTGTTTGGCCCTAGTAGGGCTGTTTCTGCAATCTTCCCGAATCGTTAATCCTCCATCCGAGGATTTTTTCAAGAAAGAATGCATGGAGGAATTTAATTGAAGGTAGAGGTACCAGTGAAGTCTGACAGGCATGAGTTTTGTCTGCAACTGGGTGTAGGTGAGTAATTGTCTCCTGTCCACTATATCTGCCACTCTATAAAGCCCTTTGTTTTCCCATTTCCTAACCAGTATGCGGGAATCTCCTGCAAGGGAGCATCTAATTGGAGTCAGTAAAGAGTGTTTATGAATCAAGTCTCTCCTCTTAAATGCCTTCGTCCAAGTCTTTATGGTCAGATCTGATGTGTGGGTTTTATATATTTTGTCTGTGTGTATATTCCATAGTATTGAGTCCCTCTCTTCCCATCCCCCCATATCCCTCTCCAAGAGCACCCAAGTGGCTTCCTCTGATCTCCTCAGGAGAATGGATTCCTGGGAGAGTCTAGCAGCTCTGTAATATTCCAACAGATCTGGGGCTCCCCCCCCCCCCGAGCTCTACTCCTGCAAACCGTTTGTTTTGCAATTCTCACAGATTTCGGCCCTCTACTAAACGTTAATATTTCAGCTTGTAATCTTTCCAGATCTTACTTGACAATCTTAATGGGGAGGGCCCTAAAAAAGTATAGAATGCATTGGAGAATATTCATTTTCACTATAGCCAACCTCCCCATCCAGGAGAAGTTATTTTTTTTCTATTTCAGGAGGTCTTTTCTAAACTGATTAAGTAGTGGGGTGTAATTATGTTTGTATAGAAGCTGCATCTGTACCGGAAGGTTAATGCCCAAATATCTAAATGTGTGTTTGATCCATCTAAACTCGAAGTTTAGTTCAATCATTTTTTGGGTTTGGGGAGGTATCGCCACAGGGAGGATTTAGCTTTTTTCCATATTTATCTTGTATCCCAAAATATCTGAAAAGTCAACCAGCAATGTATACAAGTTGGGGAGTGATATGAGTGGTTTGGTGATGGTTAACAGGATATCGTCTGCAAATAAGGCTAATTTATATTCTGAGTTGGCTATCCGAACTCCCGATACGTGTGGGTATGTTCGGATTTTGGCTGCTAGGGGTTCAATACATAGTACAAACAGTAATGGTGATAGGAGGCACCCCTGTCTTGTACCATTAAGTATGGAAAAGATACTAGATTTGTAACCTCCCGACGTCACCTGAGCATGGGGCGTTGAGTAAATTGCCTGTAAGGCTGTTATGAAGGATCCATCGAATCCCATCTCCTTTAGGGTTGTCTGCATGTACCTCCAATCTATTCTATCAAACGCCTTCTCCGCATCCAACGAGAGGAGCAGAGAAGGCGTTCCCGAGCCCTCCAGGTGATGGACCAGATTAATCACTCTCCGTATATTATCCGGGGCCTCTCTATTCTTTATGAATCCCACCTGGTCAGGGTGGATTAAATTTGGCATAATTGGCGGTTAGCTAAGACTTTGGTAAAAATCTTAAGGTCTTGATTTATTAATGAAATTGGGCGGTAATTTTGACACTTCCTATGATCCTTATCAGGTTTGGGGACTACCACTATCCTCGCATATAATAGCTCTGGGGGGATAGGGTTGCCATCTAGGATAAAGTTACAAAACTTAGTCAAATGGGGGACTAGTGTGCTCATGAAGAGTTTATAATATTCCCCCTGGAAGCCATCAGGGCCCGCCGCTTTACCCGGTATCAAGTCTTTAATAGCCCATAGGATCTCCACCTGGGATATCTGGGCATTAAGGGTATTTCTTTGTTCCACTGTCAGTAAAGCCAGTGAGCAGTCCCTAAAAAAAATTGCAGTCTGGTTTACTGTACCTGCATTGTGGATCACTTTTTTCCCATCGTATAGTTTTCCATAAAATTTTGCAAAGTTGTCAACTATTTCTTGTGGGTGGAAGGTTAACCCTCCCATCTCTGTTTCTATTAGGGGTATGGCTGACGTCCTGCATCTTTCCCTGATCTTATGCACCATAAATTTGTCTGGCTTATTCGCATAGACAAAATATTGTGACCTAAGCCGATGTGCCGCTCTCGCTGCTTGTGAGCTAAGTATCGTTGTCAGTGTATGTTTATTGTTTTGTAGGGTGCGTAATGTCGCTGTTTTTTTGGTCAGTCTGTGTTGTCTCTCCAATGTTTCAATTTCTTTGTGGAGTTCAGCAATGTGGGTTCTGCTTCTTCTATTAATTTTGGCTTTTACTTGGATTAACATCCCTCTAAGTACTGCTTTATGAGCCGCCCATAAGGATATTGGATTTGTTGTAGAGTCGGTATTGATCGACCAATATTCTGTCATGGAGCGCTGTATGTCGTCGTGAACCTGAATGTTTTTTAAGAGTGTGTTATCATATGTCCAGGTCCTAATTCTATTTGTATCCCTTAATCCCTCTAAATCAACTGAGATTATGGAATGGTCTGACCACACGCAACCATGTATGCTCAAGCTGTGTAGCATAGGTTGAAGTATCTGGCTAATATATATGTAGTCTAGCCTATATGCTGCTGAATAGAATGTTGTATCTGTGGTCGTACCATACAGTGTATTCCATGTGTCTATCATCGAGTGTGGTGCAAGTGAGTCCTGTATGGATCTGACTATACGGTTGTGATGGTGGTTTTTGTGAGTTAGTGGTTTGTCATTTGATGGTTGGAGTGGGGTCATAGTTATTTTAAAGTCCCCTGCTAAAATAATTTTGGATTGTGACCACTGCATCAGGAGATGGGCAATATGAGCAAAAAAATGTGTGTTGGTTGTCATAGGGGGCATAAATGTTACATAGGGTTACTTCAGTTTATAAGATTTGCCCCCTCACTATCAGGTACCTCCCCTCTGGGTCTGCTATTGTGCTGTCATGAGAAAAAATCACAGAGTAGTGGAGAAGGATAGAGACCCCACGAGTCTTAGTGGGTGCTGTTGAATGAAAGTGGGTAGTGAAGTGTTTAGACCAGTATTTTGGTATATTTTCCTTGAGAAGATGAGTTTCCTGTAGAAACACCAGATTGGCTTTCAATGCCCTATACTGATTCATTGCCATTCTACGTTAAATATCGGTATTCAATCCCCTTACATTATGGGATATCAATTTGATCATAGTATTCATAGGAAGTTACTCTATTGTGTTGTATTGGGTACTGTGTCTCAATTTTGTGTGTGGGGGTCAGTAGGTGGGCGATCTTACCCCAGGTCTCATGGCCTAATGGATTTCTGTTCACCGTGTAGATCTGCGCCCTGAAGGAATCACTTAGAGGGAAAAGAAAGAACAGGGATACATAACAGATTATTAAAAAATCAACAATTAACTGGTCCCCAACAATGGGACAACTTGTTTGTATTGTAAGGTAGTTCATAGGCCGAAAACTCGCCAGTTGACCCCACGCTGTGGGGGACAAGTATCTGCCTCATTTCAGTGTCTTTCTTGCTGCAGAGACTGTGGAACAGTCTCACCTCGATAATGTCTAAGGCGGTCAGTAGTTGTGAGGAAGTCTTTATGACCCATGTCTCTGAATATAATTAGAGAAGAAGCTTGAGAGGGGTTGCTTCCTCATCTCTTTTAATTTCATAATCACTTGTGTCTCGTATCTACAGGGCACAATAGTGTGTCCTACAGTACCTAGATTTGCATCTCAGAGGAAAAATTAAAGAAAGTCACAATACCTTTTCTCTGGTCTCCCTTGTTTTCTGCCTTTTGTGGATGACCTTCTGCCAGGACATTTGGGCGGAAGAGGTTATGGTGGTACTTTTCTGTAGTGATGGGACATTCTGCTCCGGAAGGACCGGGATCTCCAGGCCCAGTACCCTTCATACCTCCGGTATATCCTCCGGTTCCTTGATGTTGATTGTTTTGGAGCCCTTGATGATGGTTAGAGCAAACGGGAAGCCCCATCTATAGGGAATCTGTTGTTTTCATAGAATGTTAGTCAGGGGTCTTAGCGTGCTCCTCCTCTGTAGGGTGCGTAGTCTCAAATCCTGGTAGAATTGAATTATGTTACCCTGGAATTTGAATGTTTGGTTTTTCCTTGAAGCTTAAAATATTTTTTCTTTGTCTGGAAAAAAAGTCAACTTGACGATCACATCTCGTGGAGGTATACCATTTTTCGTTTTAGTCTTGAGGGCTCTATGTGCTCTTTTCACATGGAATGTGTACTCGGGGGGTGACCCCGTTAGTTGACTGAAAAGTTGTGCAATGTATGCTGGGATTTCTTTGCTAACTAAGTCTTCCAGAACCCCTTTTAATCTGACGTTATTCCGCCTGCTCCTGTTCTCTAGATCCTTTAGTTTGTCTTGAAATTCCTGTAGCAGTTGTTGTTTGGAAGAAACTGTTTGTGATAGTTCATATACATTTTCCACCATTGCATCTTTCTGGTCCTCCAATATATCAATTCTATTCCCCATATCTGTGAGGTCGGATTTAAATTCCGCTAGGCTAGATGTCACAGAAGTATGTATTGAATCTATCTTCTCCCATAGCTTTTTAAAATGATCCGCTATATCTTTCTTGGATACTAGAGTTTGCACATCTGCTCTATTGATGGGGGAATTATCTTCAGTGCTTTGCACAGGGTTTTTACCAATTTCTCTTCTGCCTCCACATCTTTATTGGTTTTAGGTGGTTGAGAGGATTTAAAAAAAAGAGGACATTGTAGAAGGTGTGTTAGAGTTTGCTGTTTTGTCTCCTTTCACCCCTCTCCTAGTGGCCATCTCTCTGGTGGTTCAAGCACCTCAGCTTCCAACTGCAGTTTATGTCAGTGATTTGGGGCAGATTTATGTATGGATTAGGAAAGATATAGGTTCTCGCCTCTCCTCCCCGCAAGATATGTCTCTGTGGTTGGTGGATAAGGGAACCTCTGTAGTCAGGGTCCATAATTCAATAGAATTGGAGCAGTAATGGTAGTTGCGTAGGTACCTTTCAATGAGCTCTATTCATATGACTGTCAAGTGAAGTTTACCGCATCTTCTGCCTTTTTTTTCTATGTTGAGGCAAGTGACCCCCAGTATTTTTCTCTAGGGTCTACATACTAGTAGCGGTAGGCTTAGTAGGTGGTTTAGTCGACAATGTATAGATTGAAGGGATCTTCAGTGAGCTGCTAGAGGGGCTAAATATAAGGCCCATTTGTTGTGCATTTACTTAGCTCCCAAGATGGCGGCGGTAAGTATCCATGTCCTCCACCATAGACCGCCGAGGCTAGTGCGGTCTCTCGCCCCAAGGTTTCCTCCCACTGCAGTGTCCTCACCACTCCAAGCGAAGCCGGGCGTGGCCCCTAGACTAATCTGCAGCCCTCCGGAAAGCGCTGTGTAGATCCTGGAGGTGGTTTACAGCAGAAGGCTGTGTATCTTCGCCCAGTATATGGTTGCTCCGGGATGGTGTTTCCTCACATCTGATCAAGGCTGAAGAGCTGTGGAGCGGTGTAGTTTTGCTGTGTGGCGGTGCCCTGTGAAAGGTGTTAGTTGTGAGGCTGATTGCACCACAAGCAATTATTTCCATTTCGCCTCCTCAAATCTTCCCCCAGAAAGTCTCTGTTGGACCCCAGATGTTATGGGAGCCCTTCAGCTAGGCAACTGTTAAGTGTTTCGGGTGGTAGGTCCCTTTTTTAAAACTTTAATATCATTTTTACAGCAGGAGCTCAGCTCAGACCCTTCTATCCTCTTTGCTACCTGACTCCGCCTCAGAGATCTTACATATTAAATAAATATGACATTCCAATGTTCTCCTTTATTATTCAGATAGAGAATACAATTTTAAGATAACACCCACTGTACTTTTATTGTCTAATTTGCTTAGTTCTCTTGGTAACTTTTGTTGAAAAGCATAACTAGGTAGGTTCAGGACCTGTCAGCTAGCTGTTGATAGGTGGCTGCGCATATAAGCCTCTTGTCATTGGCTTATTGATGAGTTAAGCCAGCTCTCTGTAATGAATTGCTGCTCCTTCAACAATGGATACCAACAGAGTGAAGCAAAATTGATAATAGAAGTAAAATGGTAAAAGGTCTAAAATTGTATTCTCTATCTGAATCATAAAGAAAACATTTTGGGTTTCATGTCCCTTTAATACAGAAATTCTATAATCTCAAATTCACTGACCCTGAAACAAGCAGACCTTTTGGTGTGCTGCGTTATGATTTTCATATCCTATATTTTCACAGGGACATTCATGAAAAATCAGACTTTTGTTCAAAAATCATGTATTTAAATGCAATATACAATGTGATACTACCATGTAGCTTTAATACTATAAATGTTTAATGCTACAGAAGGGATTTCAGATATAGTTGTATAACTTTAAAACATGAGCTTTTAAGCTCTTTTTGCATTTTTATATCCCAAGTCACTAGAATGATTTATACAATGTTTGTTCAACATAACCCCCCTCTTTAGATTCACTT
Source organism: Bombina bombina (assembly GCF_027579735.1). Classification (NCBI taxonomy): domain Eukaryota; kingdom Metazoa; phylum Chordata; class Amphibia; order Anura; family Bombinatoridae; genus Bombina; species Bombina bombina. The sequence goes on from NC_069499.1 coordinate 883,241,544, forward strand.
TTACCATCATTTCACTTGATATATTCCTCTGAAGTTAGCAGATGGAGCTATTTTTCCTACAAGCAGTTTTTAAGGGATATATCTCTTTCTTATCCGCATTCTGTAACATGCTGTGAATTATTATACTTGCTGTACATCCTCACACAATCTCTAATGCACCACAATATGTAAACACAGATTAATGTCTATGTTGTTTTCTATACAGATAATGCAAGGATTTTGGTCTACACAGACAAAGGTGCATTTTGCCCCCCATCCCCCACCACAACACCATAACCCCCCGACAATACGCAAATAATATGATTAGAATAGAGTTGCAACTGATACACTGAAAGCCAAAGGGCCCTGTCCTGCAATTTCACAATTAGATCACCACATCACCAATGCCATTAAAAGGATGTTCCTGTGCATATGTGCCAGCAGGCCAAGTTATAATTTTAAACAGTTGAATAGACATTTAAAATAGTAATAAAGGAATGCCAGAGCTTAGAAAGAGTGCCTTAAAGGGACAATCTAGTCCAAAATAAACTTTTATGATTCCGATAAAGAATGTAATTTTAAACAAATTTCCAATTTACTTTTATCACTAATTTTGCTTTGTTTTCTTGGTATTCTTAGTTGAAAGGTAAACCTAGGAGGTTTATATGCTAATTTCTAAGCCCTTGAAGGCCGCCTCTTCTCTCAGGGCATTTTGACAGTTTTACACCACTAGAGGGTGTTAGTTCATGTGTGTCATACAGATAACACTGTTCTCACGCACGTGAAGTTCCAGTGAGCCAGCTCTGATTGGCCAAAATGGATGTCTGTCAAAGGAACTGAAATAAGGGGGCAGTTTGCAGAGGCTTAGATACAAGGGAATCACAGAGGTAAAAAGTGTATTTATATAACTGTGTTGGTTATGCAAACCTAGGGAATGGATAATAAAGGGATTATCTATCTTTTTAAACAATAAAAATTATGGTGCAGACTGTCCCTTTAAAGGGACAGTCTACAATTGAGTTTTTATTGTTTTAAAAGATAGATAACTAGGTAAGTAAAATAGTCGATAAATAAAAATGACAAAGAAAAACAAACAAACAAGTAAATAAACAACAAAAAAAGTGGATACACAATTTCCTGTATCAAAATGAATAACAGATAAATAAATGTGTGTTCAGTTTATAGAGTTTCATTAAGAATGTATATCTTATACTTTATCTATCTGGTAATAAATATAATGCCCAATGTCAGTGTTCTGCTCCAAGATAAACTATAAGAAGGAGCTTGATAGGTTAAAGATGTATTATCCTATACCTAGATGCCCAGAGACAAATGCTTCAGTGTTAGGAATAGATCTTTCTTATCTAGGGCTCCCGCCAAGTGTTTGTCTGGTAGTGAATTAAGGAGAGAACGGGTTATCTCTGTGAATTTTCTGGTCTGTATATTTTATGTGAGGGATAAGTCCCACTTGACTTATTATAGTGTGTAAAGTTTAAAGGAGGATATTATCAGGAGGTAGCGGGTTAATCTGCTCGCCAGATATCTGTGTGATCCATAATTGACTGATGTGTAGTTGCGATGTCAAAAGTATATATAAATCTCATAACGTCATGAGTGTTGTTGCCTTTCCCCATATGCTTGTGGCCGGGACTATTAGGATCTCTAGTATATACAGACAGAGACAGGTCAATATACGCATCTTGACCTGTCTCTGTCTGCATATACTAAAGATCCTAATAGTCCCGGCTACAAGCATATGGGGAAAGGCAACGACACTCATGACGCATTTACATTTATCAGTTTGTCAGAGTGCTTTGGGTCTCCGTAGTTTGCCTCCTAACTTTTAACTTGAGTACCGGTGGTCTGGGTGGCAGGATGGGCTTAATTTACGTGACATGTTCACTTAGAGTTTCTCAGTCACGGTTGCCACATCCTGATCCACCTCCCAATATCCCGCTCAGACTGTCTTCACACACTGTGCACAGATAGGCTAAGCACAAGAGCCACTTACTTGCACTCAGCCTATCTGTGCACAAAAAGCCCCATGCCCACATAGCTAAATTGTCATCATTAGATTATCGCTGTGCGCACTAGTACTACAGGCATCCACATTAAATTGCATTTACAACATTTTCCCCCATGCGGTTCCAGCCACGCCAGGCAGATCCACCTCCCGCTGTCTGCCCAAACGCCGGCCCTGTATACAGATATTGAAAAAATGCTCAGAGCACTAATGTTTATATATATATATATATATATATATATATATATATAGCTACATACACTGTATACATATTACACTGTTAACAACAATATCACATGATAAAGAAAAAACTGATTCCCCTTATAGAAACACTCAGACCTAGATCCCATGCAATAAACTACCTGTAATGTTAATGATTCACCAGATACCAAACGTCGCTAGCTACAAACTTTGGCAGTAGCTGGACCTCATCAACCTCATATTCATTGGGTTGGAGCTGGTCCAGAATTGTAGTGGTGGTATCTTATGCCTATGACTGGATGCAGATGTTAGTATTTTTCCCTTTACATGTGCCTTTTAAAGTCATACTGTTTTATGTTAAAAATATATTAAAATATATGAAATAACCACCAGACTCCTAACAGTAACTAAATACTAGCTGCAACCCCACTAGTTAAATTAACCCCTAATGCAATCTCAAGACCCAAAACTACAAGGTAATTATTTTAACTCTAGCCTCTAAGACCCCTAAATGCCCCAGTAAAAGTTACAACTAACCTCTAGAATCCCCTGATCCCAAGAGCAAACAAAACCCCCACCACTAGTACTCCCAGATCACCCACACACACTCTTCAATTTAATTCTTACAATTAGGACCACTCTAACCATTAAGACACCCAGATAACCTAGCACATGTTAGCTCCTGTAACTTCTAGGACACCCTGACTCCCAGAACAAGTTAAGCTATATACTAAATCCTCTAAATTCCTCACTCTGTCCTTACAATTACAGATGTTACATCCCCAATACATAGTTAACTATAATTCCTAGGGCCCCCAGTAAATTTAATGTATATACAGTATATTTATATACATACAGAGAGAAGCGCACTCACAGGAACAACCAGCTCAATACTTTACATATACACAATTGTATTTTTCTTGGTGGTGGATGTATATATATGTTTTTATATATATATATATATATATATATATATATATATATATATATATATATATACCTTATGTGTGTGTGTATATATTCACCCTCCTCACTTTTTTGATATGGTCTTTATTGGTACCTATAATGTATATTATATATATGTCAGGATATATGTGAGTGTTATTAAATTATATATATATATATATATATATATATATATATAGAAAATAACTCATTGTATAAACCATTTACAAATCTAAACAAGTCAAAAAGACTTGCTATAAACCCAGAAACTCTCTGACTACACTGTTCCCAATGCAGCAAAGGAATCTGGGTAAGATATGCAAATGAGGTTCACAATGACTCACCTTTTTACTTTTAGCCTGCTTTTTAAAGACAGACTTCCCTTTATGCCATAGCACTGCTGCATTACACAGCTTTTATGCTTAGCTAGAGTTAGTACAGTGATTCTAACCAATCCCAGGACAGCTGTTTCGTGGTTTTTGCCACTCATCAGCTGGGAGTAGGTTAAATCACTGCTTGGTAAAGTTCATTTCTGGGGGAAATTCAACAACAATTAAAATTATGGGGAGGCGAAAAGCGAGTTTAAAATCCTCCACTAAATACAAAATATAGAGAAAATAACTCATTGTATAAACCATTTACAAATCTAAACAAGTCAAAAAGACTTGCTATAAACCCAGAAACTCTCTGACTACACTGTTCCCAATGCAGCAAAGGAATCTGGGTAAGATATGCAAAAGCAGGCTAAAAGTAAAAAGGTGAGTCATTGTGAACCTCATTTGCATATCTTACCCAGATTCCTTTGCTGCATTGGGAACAGTGTAGTCAGAGAGTTTCTGGGTTTATAGCAAGTCTTTTTGACTTGTTTAGATTTGTAAATGGTTTATACAATGAGTTATTTTCTCTATATTTTGTATTTAGTGGAGGATTTTAAACTCGCTTTTCGCCTCCCCATAATTTTAATTGTTATATATATATATATATATATATATATATATATATATGTATGTATATTTATCTACACATAGATATATGATAAGACCAAGAATTCATTTTATTTGTGAAACTGTTTTATAACAACCCCCCTCTCGTTCTGAAGCACAGATTTCAAGAACAAAGGAATTGTTTTCAACGGTTTCCTGCCTAAGGTGTGAAGTTAAAGTTCCTATCAGATCACCACTGACCCCCTCGCTGCTCAAGACATCTAAGAGAGAGCAAAAGGGAAACATTTGTGCTGACTTGAATACACAAGATCTCCTGTTTTCCAGACTATTTACCAGACTATTTTAAATAGCAGAATGTATACATAGAAAGTCATATAAATGATTTGTATATAATTTTCAAATCTATTTAAAATACTCAAATAACATATACTGTATATATGAACCTGGGAGATGTGTCTAATGCATAAGATACCTTTAACTCTAAAGTGAATGTATAACTGTCTATTTTAAGTGTTTAACCAACTCACTTCAGAATAACATTGTTTCTTTCATTTCAGACCGAGGAGAAAACAGTAAATTGTCCCATAAAATTGTGTTTTTCATGCACTCAAAATAACACTATCAAGAGATGTACAAAGATGTGGGCTATATTTATATTGAAAAGGAATGAGACTCCAATAAGCATATTTTAGCATAAAATTTATAATATACTTGTGTTTGATCTCAAATTGTACATTTTAAATTATATTAAATGAACCATATATGGAACATATAATTATTAAAACTAGGAGATTAAAATTATATAAATATAAGCATTTGATAAAAATATATATAAGAACTGTATTTACTGTAGCTGTATTGATAGTAAGACTGCAATTCTGGTTATCTGCTGCCACCAATAGTTCAGAAATGGTATGGCAGCCAAATGAATTGACTGTTTAAAATATATGCCAAACCAAATAACCAATCAATGCGCAGCTCCGTTAAGGGCGAATCACAGACAAGCATCCGAGGGCCTATCAAAATCTTGTGGGAATGATTAAAGAAAAGAAGGAGTGGCTATATCTTTGCTAAGCACCCAGACACGCAGTAGACAGGGGACACAGACTCAAAGAAGCATTTTTGGAGAGGAAAATATATAGGCTTTGGGCCAAGTATATTCTCTGCCATTTTGGGACACTTTCTTGAACAAAGGAAGATTAACAATTTTGAGACCGGTACCTCTATACATAGTGGATAAATCCTTCTTAGATGACCCACAAGAAATTCTGGAAACTGAATAATCATTTGGTTATTTTGTAACGTATGGCAGTGACTATAATCTAATATTTTAAAGAAAATATATTCATTATTGCTACAGTAATAAGCTGGTAATTTTAAAAGGCCACTTTGTATTTTAAGCTTATATGCATAGTCCTGTGTGCTAGTCACATTAATGCCAAATAATTTCATTTGCAGAAAAAGGTTTTTGTATTTCATATCTCTAAGTTAAGATTATTATAGTAAGTAAATCTCTCTGGTGTGTATTAAGTTATCTGCAGATATATATATATATATATATATATATATATATATATATATTAGAATTTGTCTTATTGTAGCTAAATAAGAGGTTATTTCAGGTCAGACATATTGGCATATACATTGGCTGTTTGCATTAATAATATATACAACCTCCTGTATTTTATTGTGGTATTTTAATGTGATTCATTGTGAGTAAAGGTATATTTTTTATGACCTGTGGTATTAAAAATATAGTAACAGCATAAGTGTGTATAATTTGATTCACAAGCTAGTCTCTACTTAATATATTTCAATGTGTATATAAATGTTCACTAATCTAAATAATTTAGGAATACATATTAATTTCAATTGTTTTGTATATAAATTTTAAATGGGAATTATTTTAAAGAATAAAAATAAATAAATTGTATTATAACCCTGGTATATACTGACTGTTATCTGGAGGCACTGCAAAAGATTAGTATATTTATCACATTGATATAATATATTTGTAGTAAATAGAGATTATGTAAAAAAAAATTGGAAAAATGTATACATTTTTAATTTTTTTAATTATTTTTTCAAAATTAATATTCATATATTTTTTTTAAATTCTCTTGTTGGTCCAAATTGTATTAGCGTTTTAAATTAACCAAATACTAAGCCAAAATAATAATGTCTGTTACTAGAAGTGAATCCAATGAATCTATACTCGGTGTTGAAATATGTTCCCCAAAATTACCCCTTACTAAGGGCGATTTTATAGGCCACATTAAAAAGAGGTGTAATATCGTGCGTGATTTAAATGATTATATGGATATGCTTGCAATTAAGGCTAAAAATATTGCTATTGATGATGGAAGGTGGAATGAAAAAGTTAATTATTCCAAGAATTATTGAAAATTAATCAATGCAAAAATCTCAAAAAACGGGATGAACTAATACTAAGATCTTGGCCCCTTGTAATATGCATTATTGATGAAATGTCCACACTCCTTATAGAAAAGGAATTGTAAATACAGGGGCTAGATGATGATATTCGCTCATCACGCAAGTGGAAAGAGAGTTTAGAAATGGCCGAAAATTAAATTGTTACAATTAAGCAAGACATGGCCGCCTTAGATAAGCATAACCCAAATTTACTAGCCAAAATACAAGAGTTAAATAAACAACTTGTGCAAAGCCAGAAAGAACTTAGTGAACTGAAAAGGCAGTCTAGCAATAATACACCCCCTTCTGTTAGCAATGAGGATAATGCAGGTATTTTTAAAACCCTTAAAAAATTAATGAGAAGTGAATTACAGAACTTTAGGGAAGAGTTTAAACAAAGGACCCCTTTCGGGTCAGAAATAAACTTCCCACATAGACAGTCACCTCATGTTATAAATTCAGGGAACTGCTACACTTCAGAGGGGGAGGACAGTGACTAAGTACTAGTACTAAGGGGTCTCCCCATACTAGAAGGGCAAATAGGGAATGCTCCAACCCTAACAATAAGGTCCCTAGGAAGACCCAAGATGTGTCTAATAAGGTGTATGGCACCCCTAAAATAATTACATTTTTAAGTGGCGCAAAACATATGTTTTCCAACAAGGGAACCAATTCTATAAATGACCACTTAGTGAAAATGCTTTATCCATAATGAATGTTACTAGTCAAAAATTGAATTTCTGCCCTGGGTATTTGAGGGTAAACATCACAAATTATTTGCCTCACTAAATGATATGAATATTCATTCCTGGACTGAAACAAAAAATCAGTGCAAAAAATAATTTGGGCAATATCACTCTAAAACCGCTGCGGAAATAGCTGTATACGGTTTAAAATGTAGTGCTAATCAAAGCCCTATAGAATTCCATTCTGTACTAAATAGTGCGTACAGTATGGCTGAAGATTACCCCATATTTGAAAGCTCAGAATTTGTGAATTTAGTTTACGAAGCATTGCTCGCACACATCAAACTTAACTTAGCTAGAGATTTTGATGAGCACTGCTCATTGGACTGGCTGATCAAAGAGAGTACAAAGTTATACTCTAGTCAGCAGTCCGGTGAACCGGGGGTTAAAAAGGAACCAAGGCCCAGCCCGAAAATTGTGGCAGAAACTAGGGTGTCACCTAGTCCCCTCAATTTGAAGTCTAACAAAAAACTTATGTGGCCCGAGAAAACTGGCCTTCCCCACAAAGTTTTAACTCTGCCCCTCCCCTAACACGGGCTGAGGTGCAGAGAGAATATACTCAAAATGGGGGCATTCCCAAATAGATAATTATCCCCAAAGAGATGAATACCCACAAGGTAAAGGGTACACCTGTAAAAATAAATACCAAAAGTGGCGAAAATACTCTCAGGGTAACCAGACACTCGAAGTAAATAGTGCTCCCCAAGACATTAACGCTGAACAAGTTGAATCCCAAAGACAACCACCTAAAAATAGGAACCAAAGCTATAATTCTGAGGGATCCTGGAATCAATATCCTGGGATATCAAAAACTCGGTCCATGGGTTAAAAGAGCTTGTATAGTCAAGTGGGCCAACTTAGTACACAGTTAAGTCAATTATGTACACTATTTACTAATATGAGTCAAGCTTTGATGGCTCAGCACCAGCAGTGGGCCACAGGTACAGTCATAAATACTGCAGTATTACCTGAGAGAGAGGGAGAGATATACCAAATACAATGATAAATGTCAATAATGGTACTAATCATGTTCTCTCCCTACAGACCAGAGGCGGATGGTTTAGCCATGATGACGAGCAACCTCAGCCTGGAAGCTCTATTAAACCTCTTCCTTTGCAGTTTTATCCTAACCTTATTCCCACAGATGAAGCACACAGGAACCCTGTCAGCCCTATTATAGAGGAAGAGACTTGTGAGAATAAAAATTCTCCTGCATCAGGTAACATGGTGAATCCAGATAAAACGTGGAGAAGCCCACAGATATGTAATCATGCTAATTTTATGTGTGAAATGGTAGAAACTGCAGGGAGATATTATATATGTGCTGAATTTCAGGATTCAGTTGCTAACCATATCATGGGATTAATTGATACTGGATCTCAGGCAACTATTTTATCCCACAGATATTACACACAGCTAAATGAGCTAACACCCCACAAACCTAAAATAAAAGAATTTGATGGTTCACTAATAGGTGTTGGGGGGTGATGCTCTCAAAGTCTATGGTACAGCATGGTTAAAACTAAAACTAGGGAACAGGGTAATAAGACACCCTGTTATTATAGTGGATCTGCCAACTGATCGTTTAATTATTGGTAGTGATCTTCTGAAGCAATTAAGCAAATTAATTATTTCCATAAATAATGTAATTTGGTCACAAGTAAAAAGACCTATTAATTATGAGCGGTCCGGTATATCTCACACCCAACATAACTGTCACGTGGTGGAAGAGAAGCCAGACGCTGAGGAGATTCATTTCAGGAATCACTTTGTACCTGATGGTAAGTGGCTCTGATGGTAATACTTTTAAAATTTCGCCTGGAAAGATAGCAAATATTTCCTTAGACAGTGATGTATTAACCATATCTCTCCACAAGGGGGATCATAAATTCCCTAAAGGGGGAGGCTACACTCAACACCTCGCAGAAATTGAGAGAGTTAAGGATGATCTATTTATCCCTATGCAAGTGCATGACCTTGGTAAAACCGAGTATGCTAAATTGAGCTTAAAACAGGAAGCTAGCTATATAAGCGAAGACTTATTGGCGCAGATCGCTGAACCTAAAGTGATTAAATATCTTTCTCCCCAAGATCTCTGGGTCTAGGACCTAGATGACAGGTGTGAAAGCTATAACATCACAGATAAATATTTATTAACTATCTCCATAGGTAATAAATCAACGAAGCACCTGTTTTTAGTTTTAAATACTCCCCATAATCAAGTATACATTGGCAATGATCTCTTACATAGATATGCCATACAAATAGATTTGATTAACCTTTGGCTCTGGAGCAGGTTAAAGGGGGACCATGAAATATTTCAGGATTAAAATGCAGCCCTTAAATCAAATCAGCAATTGCCATATGCTGTGAATATGAAGGTGTCTAACAATTTTGTAATCCCTGCTGGGGCTGATAAATTCCTCTTATCCTTGCAGGTAAAAAGAGGTCAGAGATTAAAAACTTCTGAAACACTAATTTGCATCTCCCATAGAATGCAAGATCTGGGTATAACAATGACCCATAGTCCTATGGTAAATATTGGAACTATTCCGAAACATGTTATTGTGCATAAAATGACCCCACAGGATATAACCTTATCCAAGGGAACTACCATAGGATATGTGCTGGAATCAAGTTATTACACTTTTGGATTCCAGAATAATGTAATTGGGCTAATACCTGAAGGATACTTAACTGAAGAACAATTAATAGAACAAGCCTTTGCATCTATGCCAGATGGACTATTTACAATTCAGTCTATTTATCCCTTCAGCTCAGAAGAAGGCATATGTAAAATTGAAGAAGGCTCTCTAGTATTTGATCAGTCGATCAAAGAGCAAGGATACCCCAATACCCAGAATCATGGGGGCAATGTAAATTATAATCAAGGGGATCTCACTTCTAGGTTGGAAGAAGCCTATGAGATAAGACAGCCTGAAGTCTTTCCAGGATTTCAGCAAATATTCGAAGAGCAAATCTCCTTAGCTAATGGCTGTTCCAGTGACGATGAATGCCGACAGCTACGAGAACTCCTGATGGAGCACAAGGATATGTTTGCTAGGGATTCTTATGACTGTGGGACTACAGACCTACACATTGCATTGCATGTCTGGCTGGCCTGTGCCATATATTGACCAGTGCCTAGCACAGATGCAGGGATCTAATATATTCACTGCCATTGATTGTGCACAGGGATATTGGACCATACAGGTACATGAGGAGGACCAGTATAAGCTTGCATTCTCATTCCAAAAGGTCCAGTATGCATTACAAAGGCTCCCGTTTGGATACGTAAATTCAGGACATGAATGTGCTGTATTCATGCATAAGGCTATGCCTGATGCACTGGAAAGGGGGACCTTTTCTTATGTTGATGATGTTTTAATCAAAAGCACAGACTTTGAGAAACACATCACTGAACTTAAACATGTCCTCAGCCAACCTAAAAGGGCAGGTGTCAGATTATCCCTACAAAAAGCTCAATGGTGCTGCTCTCATGTAAACTTCTTAGGACATGAAGTTACTTCTGAAGGGTTAAATCCTCAGAGGAAAAAGGTGTAAGCTATAATAAATTTTAAATACCCAACTAACTTAAAGGAATTGAGATCATTCCTGGGTATGACAAATTATTCTCGCAAAGTTATTGATAATTATGCAGAATTAGCTAAACCACTGCTATTTCCTCTAAAGAATGATGTAAAATGGCACTGGAGTGAGGCTCAAGAGACAGCTATCAAGAAGCTGAAGAGAAAACTCACTTAGCGTACCCTGATGGTGGTAAACCTTTCTACTTAGAAACAGGTTACACAGATATAAGCATGAGTGCTGTTTTATACCAAAAGCATGATAATTTAAGCAAAGTCATTTCTTATGCGAGCAAAACTCTATCCCGGTAGAAATAAAATTTAGTGATTGAGAAAAAGCCCTCTTATCTACTGTATAGGCTCTACAAAATGTCTGCAGCTATTATTGTAGAAACGGCCCACTAGCCTTTGCTATATCTGCAAAGCAAGAGAATAAGAAATGGAAATTTGTCTAACAGCCGCATAACCGCTTGGAGTCTTTCCTTCCAAGGCTGGCTTTTAGAAATTCGCTATATATATATGAACCTGGGAGATGTGTCTAACGCATAAGATACCTTTAAATCTAAAGTGAAAATATAACTGTCTGTTTTAAGTGTTTAACCAACTCACTTCAGAATAACAACATTGTTTCTTTCATTTCAGACCGAGGAGAAAACTAAATTGTCCCATAAATTATATATAAATTGTGTTTTTCATGCACTCAAAATAACACTATCAAGGAATGTACAAAGATATGGGCTATATTTATTTTGAAAAGGAATGAGACTCCAAGCATATTTTATCATAGAATTGATAACATACTCATGTTTGATCTCAAATTGTACATTTTAAATTATATTAAATAGACCATATATGGAACATATAATTATTAAAACTAGGAGATTAAAAGTATATAAAAATAAACATTTTAAAAAAATAAATATATAAGAACTGTATTTACTGTAGCAGTATTGATATTAAAACTACAATTCTGGTTATCTGCTGCCACCAATAGTAAAGAAATGTATGACAGCCAAACGAATTGACTGTTTAAAACAAATGACCAATCAATGCTCAGCTCCTTTAAGGGCGAATCACAGACAAGCATCCTCGGACCTATCAAAATCTTGTGGGAATGATTAAAGAAAAGCAAGAGGGGCTATATCTTTGATAAGCACCCACACACACAGTATGCAGGGGACACAATCTTAAAGAAGCATTTTTGGAGAGGAAAATATATAGGCTTTGGGCCAAGTATATTCTCTGCCATTTTGGGACACTTTCTTGAACAAAGGAAGATTAACAATTTTGAGACCTGTACCTCTGCACAGATAAATCCTTCTTAGATGACCAACAAGAAATTCTGGAAACTAAATAATTATTTGGTTATGTGGTAACGTATGGCAGTGACTAAAATCTAATATTTTAAAGCAAATATATTCATATTTGCTACAGTAATAAGCTGGTGATTTTAAAAGGGCACTTTGTATGTTAAGCTTATATCTATAGTCCTGTGTAGTCTTAGCTAGTCACATTAATGCCAAATAAAGGTTTTTGTATTTCATATATCTAAGTCAAGCTTATTATTGTAAGTAGATCTCTCTGGTGTGTATTAAGTTATTTGCAGCTATATATATATGTTTGCATTAATAATATATACAACCTCTGATATTTTATTGTGGTATTTTAATGTGATTCATTGTGAGTAAAGTTAATTTTAAAGGTATATTTTTATGACCTGTGGTATAGAATATTATAACAGCATAAGCGCGTATAATTTGATTCACAAGCTAGACTCTACTTAATATATTTCAATGTGTATATAAATGTTAACTAATCTAAAGAATTTAGGGATAAATATTAATTTCAATTGTTTCATATATACATTTTAATTAAGAATTATTTTAAAGAATAATAATAAATAAATTGTATTATAACCCTTCTATATACTGACTAGGGATGGACGAATGCTTCGCAACATTCGAAAAATGAAACAAATTTTAACACATTCGTTCATTCGAATAGAATTTCGAATGTTTACATAACATTCTAACATTCAATTTTTGAATGTTCGGTTTCGAATTTTATGATTACATTCGAAAATATTTTTTTCCAAAAATTCGAATTTATATTTGTATATTTAAATTCTTTAAATGTAATATTCGAATTATGCAATATTAGAATTCAAATAATTCGAATTTATATGTTTGTAATAGTATTTCTAATGCTTTCTTTAAATGTAATATTCGAATTATGCAATATTCTATATAGAAACATTCGAAATGATATATTTGTATTCTATTGTATAAATTTACTAGATTACCTCCCTACCACATGAACTATTGAACTTCTGAATAGTATTTGTTAAATAGAATGTTAAATTCAAAATTTCGAATGTGGACATTCAATATAATTATAAACAATCGAATTCGAAAGTGACATTCAAAAACTGTAAATAGCATTCGATTATAGAATTATTAAGAATATTAATTCTTATCAACATTCAGATGTATAATTCGAATTTCGGTAAAAACATTCGTTCTAACATTCAAAATTCAGAAATTTAAACATTCGCCCATCCCTAATACTGACATATATAAGCCTTTATTTAAAGAAAACCAGCGAGACCTCCAGGCGTATAGCAATAAAAAATGACTTTATTGGAGAAAAATAAAATTGCATAAAAAGCATATAACCCTTGCATCAGGGGTACAGAAAACAGGTCCTACGCGTTTCGGCAGCCCTCTGCCTTATTCATGGACTGATAGGTTAGCATAATCATGCTTCTTAAGTACACCTGAGCCTCCAGGTATGAGAAACCCCGTAGATGCCTATTTAAAGGGACAGTATCACACATAACATGATCATATACAGTATATGGATTACATAAATATGACTTAAGTATTGAAGTCACATATTCTCAATTTAAATACAATTTAGACTGATTCAATAACATAGTAGAGAGAAAGCGGAGCTGCTGCAAGTTACTTCCGCTGAGGACCGGGGGGTGAATGGGTTAGACCAAGACTGGAAAGAGGGGAATTGGTGTGGAGCCAACCAAGTAGCGGCGGACGACCGCGAAAGACTCAGCAAGGAAAAAATGGAAGGCTGCTGAGCAAACAGGTAAAAAAAAAAGAGACTTTATTCCATTAAAATAGAGAAAACACAAAAATAACAAGGAGGGTAGTTAGCCATCTAACATGTTTCGCGCTGGTGTGCGCTTACTCATAGATGCTAAGTGCAAGTAATGGAAGCTAATGTATTTAAAGGGGCAGGAACCAATAGGAGATTGATCTTTGAATTCTGTAATTTGATCAGTTTCACACATGAATTTTCTCCTAATTAATTTAATACTCAGCCCCATTAAAATGCATTAGGTTGTGTACTTAAGAACAAAAAAGACATATTACTTGTGAAAGTATAGCAATACTTGGCTTGTTAGAAAATTGCATCATTAGTTACATCAAAAAATTGTTGTTATTATTCCTAATTACTTAGAAAACAGTTTATATAAAAGAAAGAAAATTGACAAAGAATAATAATGAACAAGCAAAAAATGAGAAAAATAATAAATAAATAAAGACACTTTGAAGTTGGTCATTTGCAGATGAGTAAGACGTGTGTATGAACAAACACATACATGAGGAATATTTGCACACATACATATAAGAAAAGCACATGTAAAAACATGTATGTGAATGTATATGAATGTCAGCAAAGACCCAATAAATACTATAACCATCCTATACGAAATAACTGCAAACATGTCTCATATCTAAATAAAATTATAACATTACATGTATGTGTCACCACACGTATGATCCTACACAAATACCTTTTCCCTGTAGTTGAATTGAATGGACCCAGACTGAGGTGTTGTATGGATAAATAGGTAAACAAATACTGAAAACATACTAATATGAAAATATATGTATGAGTGTACAGTAATAAGTATATAGAATCATGTTTACCTAATCAACAAAATATCTCATGTCCCATTCTAGGTTCATGCCCAATGGTGATTTCGATCTTAACTTATAGATCCAATATAGTTCCTTCCTGTCAAGTATTTTTAACACATTGCCACCTCGCAGGGGAACTCTCGCTATGTCTATGATCTTAATTTTAAACCTAGGTACATTCGTGAGATGAAAAGAATTAAAATGTCTGGCAACCGCAGAATCCTTATTAAAGTTTTTTACATCTCTCAAATGTTCCCTAGTGCGATCCCTAAGGCTCCTAGTTGATTGACCAACATATTGGGCCTTGCAAAGTTGGCAATCGAGTAGATATACTATATAGGAGGTAAGGCAAGTGGCATAGAAATCAATTTTAAAAATTTCACCTGTAACTGCACTATTGAATGTATTAGTGTAGTCCATTGTTTCACATGTTAAACAATTTGAAAGGTGTGCTTTGAAATTACCTTTGCCCCTGAGCCAATTAGTGTTAGTACTTGTATTAGATTTCACTAAACTAGGAGAAAGCTTAGTCGCTAGTGTTGTTGGTTTTTTTGCTACAAATTTACAATTTTTAATATGAGGTAGTAAAATTTCATCACCTTTTAAAATATGTAGATGTTTTTTAATTATACCACAAATAGAATTGTATTGAAGTGAGAATTCAGTTGAAAATACAATACTATTTTCATCAAGATAATTCTTCTTTTTAGAATCATCCCTAAGTAAGGTGGTACTACCGGTTGTCCCTGCTGGAAGGGGGGAATCTATGGGTTTAGGCTTCCAATTTTTAATCTCTTCGAATGTTTTAAATAATTCTCTTTCATTGTAGCCTCTAGCTTTAAGTCGTGTGATCAATTCTTCACCACTCTGTACATAATTTTCAAGATTGCTAGCATTACGTTTGAGTCTAATGAATTGGCTCCTCGGTATCGATTTAACTAAATGGTGTGGGTGGCATGAGGTAGCATGGAGGATGGTATTACCAGCTGTGTCCTTCCTATATGTACTTGATAGAATCTTATGTGTTAAATTATCACCAATGAGATGTAGATCCAAAAAGTTAACTCCCTCAGGGTGTAAATCTCCAGTAAACCTCAAATTAATCTCATTGTCGTTTATGACAGATAGAAACTCCAGAAAAGGGAAATCATCCTTCACAATGAAGATGAGATCATCTATATACCTCATGTACATAAGGATGCCGGACCTGAAAGGTTCCCCTATATCATAAATATGTTGGAGTTCCCACCTACCCACAAAAAGATTTGCATAAGAGGGGGCAAATTTCGCCCCGATTGCTGTTCCTTGGCATTGTAAGTAATAAGCTGAATCAAAAATAAAATAGTTGTGGGTAAGTAGGAACTCCACAACCTCCAAGATGAATTGTTTGATCTCATCCCTATAGGAGGTGTTCCTGTTCAGGAAAAATTCTAAGGCCCGGCATCCATGCACATGAGGTATAGAGGAATATAAGCATGTAGCATCAATAGTTACCCATTTATAACCTTCCTGCCAATTAAAATTATGCAATGTTTCTAGTAAATGGCCTGAATCCCTAATGTAGCTATACAAGTTTTTAACTAACGGTTGTAGTATGCTATCTATCCATTCAGACATAGGCTCCAAAAGGGAGCCTATGCCTGAAATAATGGGATGCCCTGGAGGTGACAAAAGGCTCTTATGCGTTTTAGGCAAGTAATGGAATATGGGTGTTATAGCATTGGTTGGTAAAAGGTATTTCGATTTTTCTGTGGTAAAAATACCAAGAGACACAGCTTCTTCTATTAATCGTTGTAATTGTCTAGAGAAAAGTGTGGTAGGGTCTGAATCAACCGTTAGTTAAAAACTTGTATAGCTACATTAGGGATTCAGGCCATTGACTAGAAACATTGCATAATTTTAATTGGCAGGAAGGTTATAAATGGGTGACTATTGATGCTACATCCTTATATTCCTCTATACCTCATGTGCATGGATGCCGGGCCTTAGAATTTTTCCTGAACAGGAACACCTCCTATAGTGATGAGATCAAACAATTCATCTTGGAGGTTGTGGAGTTCCTACTTACCCACAACTATTTTATTTTTGATTCAGCTTATTACTTACAATGCCAAGGAACAGCAATGGGGGCGAAATTTGCCCCCTCTTATGCAAATCTTTTTGTGGGTAGGTGGGAACTCCAACATATTTATGATATAGGGGAACCTTTCAGGTCCGGCATCCTTATGTACATGAGGTATATAGATGATCTCATCTTCATTGTGAAGGATGATTTCCCTTTTCAGGAGTTTCTATCTGTCATAAACGACAATGAGATTAATTTGAGGTTTACTGGAGATTTACACCCTGAGGGAGTTAACTTTTTGGATCTACATCTCATTGGTGATAATTTAACACATAAGATTCTATCAAGTACATATAGGAAGGACACAGCTGGTAATACCATCCTCCATGCTACCTCATGCCACCCACACCATTTAGTTAAATCGATACCGAGGAGCCAATTCATTAGACTCAAAAGTAATGCTAGCAATCTTGAAAATTATGTACAGAGTGGTGAAGAATTGATCACACGACTTAAAGCTAGAGGCTACAATGAAAGAGAATTATTTAAAACATTCGAAGAGATTAAAAATTGGAAGCCTAAACCCATAGATTCCCCCCTTCCAGCAGGGACAACCGGTAGTACCACCTTACTTAGGGATGATTCTAAAAAGAAGAATTATCTTGATGAAAATAGTATTGTATTTTCAACTGAATTCTCACTTCAATACAATTCTATTTGTGGTATAATTAAAAAACATCTACATATTTTAAAAGGTGATGAAATTTTACTACCTCATATTAAAAATTGTAAATTTGTAGCAAAAAAACCAACAACACTAGCGACTAAGCTTTCTCCTAGTTTAGTGAAATCTAATACAAGTACTAATACTAATTGGCTCAGGGGCAAAGGTAATTTCAAAGCACACCTTTCAAATTGTTTAACATGTGAAACAATGGACTACACTAATACATTCAATAGTGCAGTTACAGGTGAAATTTTTAAAATTGATTTCTATGCCACTTGCCTTACCTCCTATATAGTATATCTACTCGATTGCCAACTTTGCAAGGCCCAATATGTTGGTCAATCAACTAGGAGCCTTAGGGATCGCACTAGGGAACATTTGAGAGATGTAAAAAACTTTAATAAGGATTCTGCGGTTGCCAGACATTTTAATTCTTTTCATCTCACGAATGTACCTAGGTTTAAAATTAAGATCATAGACATAGCGAGAGTTCCCCTGCGAGGTGGCAATGTGTTAAAAATACTTGACAGGAAGGAACTATATTGGATCTATAAGTTAAGATCGAAATCACCATTGGGCATGAACCTAGAATGGGACATGAGATATTTTGTTGATTAGGTAAACATGATTCTATATACTTATTACTGTACACTCATACATATATTTTCATATTAGTATGTTTTCAGTATTTGTTTACCTATTTATCCATACAACACCTCAGTCTGGGTCCATTCAATTCAACTACAGGGAAAAGGTATTTGTGTAGGATCATACGTGTGGTGAAACATACATGTAATGTTATAATTTTATTTAGATATGAGACATGTTTGCAGTTATTTCGTATAGGATGGTTATAGTATTTATTGGGTCTTTGCTGACATTCATATACATTCGCATACATGTTTTTACATGTGCTTTTCTTATATGTATGTGTGCAAATATTCCTCATGTATGTGTGTGTTCATACACATGTCTTACTCATCTGCAAATGACCAACTTCAAAGTGTCTTTATTTATTTATTATTTTTCTCATTTTTTGCTTGTTCATTATTATTCTTTGTCAATTTTCTTTCTTTTATATAAACTGTTTTCTAAGTAATTAGGAATAATAACAACAATTTTTTGATGTAACTAATGATGCAATTTTCTAACAAGCCAAGTATTGCTATACTTTCACAAGTAATATGTCTTTTTTGTTCTTAAGTACACAACCTAATGCATTTTAATGGGGCTGAGTATTAAATTAATTAGGAGAAAATTCATGTGTGAAACTGATCAAATTACAGAATTCAAAGATCAATCTCCTATTGGTTCCTGCCCCTTTAAATACATTAGCTTCCATTACTTGCACTTAGCATCTATGAGTAAGCACACACCAGCGCGAAACATGTTAGATGGCTAACTACCCTCCTTGTTATTTTTGTGTTTTCTCTATTTTAATGGAATAAAGTCTCTTTTTTTTTACCTGTTTGCTCAGCAGCCTTCCATTTTTTCCTTGCTGATTCAATAACATCATATCTGTATGGGGGAAATAAAAAGAAAAAGAGGAAGTTTGTGCAATCAAAAAGTTGAACAATTTAGACAAATATAGTAATAGTCTCCCAAATAAAAAGACTTAACTTAATATAATACTAAATAGTAAATAAGTCAGTACAGAAGCCATAACAAGTAATTAATATTTGGATGTACTAACTAATATAGCTATAATGGCTTTACTTTATATAATGTCTTATAAATGGGGATATACTATAGTAATCTTGTCAGTGATTTATTAAACGTGTAGAGAGAGGAAAGTATGGGTCAAGCTTAGTTCCTCCAGAGAATAATTATGGGATAGGGTTGATATGCAATTATTAATACCCATTGGTTCTAAAAATTGGGCTACTTATTAAACCATTCTATTAACCATACAAAACCCAATCAATATTAGTGATAATCACCAGCCATCATCTTGTTAGTGTATATTTAGGGAATCCCACCTCTATACACAATGTCAAGGTATTAAATAGTGGTGGAGAAATATTAAGCTGTAAGCTGTTTGAAGCCAGAATTAACATTATCGGTTCCAAAAGTTGATGACATCACCATCAATATTGAAGCCCTTTGGTCTTCTAGTCTGTAACTTGAAGATCCAAAAGGCTTCTTTGAACAGTAATTTGGCCAATCGATCTCCTCCACGTAGTGGAGTTTTAATCTGATCGATCACTTGCCATTTAAAAGATGTAACCACCTTATCATGAACATAGATAAAGTGTCTGGCTAAATCTGAACACTCATTGCCATTCTCTATGTTATTTAGGTGTTCCCTGATCCTTTTTCTGCCCTCTCTGGTGGTGCACCCTACATACTGCTTCTCACATTGGGTGCACCCAACCAGATATATTACAAAAGTAGAGCGGCAATTTGTATGAGGCGCATTCTATTCTTTGTATCCTAGAATCCCCAATACATAGTTAACTATAATCCCTAGGGCCCCCAGTAAATTTAATATATATACTATATATATATATATATATATATATATATTTATTTATATACAGAGAGAAGCGCACTCACAGGAATGAACAACCAGCTCAATACCATTATTAGCCTGTTCTGTGGCAATTTATCACCTGGGTGCAGCTTCTTTTTAGCCCAGTAATGCTTTTCACAGAGAAGAACTTTCCTGTAGTATATCAGTCCAGCGCCAAAATACCACGCAATTACTCTCTGAACAAGGAACACAGCAACCCCAAACGATTGTTTCAGCCTTCATTGGGCTTTATTAGTGAGGTGTAGTCATATTCCTCTAAGCACATTGAGCAAGGAGTCCACGTCTGGTTGCACCTTTTTCTCATAGGGAGTCATAATACACTCAGAGAGAAACGCACTCACAGGAATGAACAACCAGCACAATACCATTGTCAGCCTGTTCTGTGGCTATTTACCACCTGGGTGCAGCTTCTTTTTATCCCAGTAATGCCAGAGTGTGCTTCTCTCTGTATGTATTTAGTCTCCCTTAGGGAAAAAGGGACAACCAGACGTGGACTCCTTGCTGAGTGTGCTTAGAGAAATATGACTACACCTCACTGACGAGGCCCAATGAAGGCCGAAATGATCGTCTGGGGTTGCTGTGTTCCTTGTTCAGAGAGGAATTGCCTGGTATTTTGGCGCTGGACTGACTGTAATAGGCGGGATCAGACTGATATACTACAGGAAAGTTCTACTCTGCGAAAAGCATTACTGGGCTAAAAAGAAGCTGCACCCAGGTGCTAAATCACCATAGAGTACGTTCACAATGGTATTGAGCTGTTTGTTCATTCCTGTGAGTGTGCTTCTCTCTGTATGTATGTATATATATATATATATATATATATATACTGCCTCTATGTCATCACATCTAACTTATTTGAACATTAAGAAGTAAATTAATGTTATAAGTAATAGGCTGAGAATAAAATGCATATGTATATTTTTAAATTATGTTATAACTTTCATTTTAGGTGGTTTCACAATATCAGGTGCAAGTTAATGATAAGGTGCATGTTAGGATATTGACAGGCCATACAGGGGGCTGGGCATACAATTAGAGGGGAATTATAATCTACGGCTGTAGAATTATAATCTATGGCTGTATTTGATTCCTCCTTAGTTGCCACTTCACCATATAAGAGACAGATAGCCATAACAGGTTCCATGTTAAAGTTCAGCCTACCCAATATTCTGATTGGTTGATAACAACTAGTTAGTAGAGCGTGCAAGCTGAACTTTGACATTAGCCTGCCAGACCAGGCCAGGGGATCATTTGAGAAGGAGAATAATAGTGTAAATCATCATAAAGAAAGAAAACTGTTACAGTATATATATTTTTTATATATATAGGGGTACTGATTATTGCAATTCACAAGTAAAAGTAACTTTTAGTATGGTGGCATTATTTTGTGGTATTATTATGACAACGTGCTATAATGGCTTCAATATAATAACTTTTAATTTAGTTTACTTGGAAAAATGTTATAAATTAAATTATATGTTATAAATAAAAAATATGTGGTATAATTAGTGGCTGTTACAACAGGCTACAATTATGCACATCTGCAAGAAACACATAAACATGCATTCTGACATTTTAATCTCTGAGATTTGCAAATAAAAAAATAATTGTAATATTTAAAACTATCAAATACATATTGATAGTTGATATATTGTACATATTCTAAATTGTTTAGTGGTATGATCTAATACAAATGTATACATTTCTGTACTTTTTTTTTATAAATTATGTCTACAATTTATTCTTCTATCCATGTGACTTTATATTTGTTGGAAAAACTCCCAGATCCTTTAGAATGATAGAACAAGGATGAAGTGTATATAGATTATAAGAGAATTGCAAAATATGCAGAATATTTAAAATCACTGTGACTTTAATCCAGAACTATTTACCTTCAGGGTTATGGGATGTGTTCCATCTCCTAATTGGAAAGGAGGCCAATTATCAACAACTGTTAAGAAGAGAATGCTGGTAAATGCATAGGCTGCAATTAATAAACTCTTGGGATTTACTGACTATAAACACTAATAAGTCACTTTCATACAACTCTAAAAAATCTAGTCAAAATTAAACTTTCATGATTCAGATAGGGCATGCAATTTTAAACAACTTTCCAATTTACTTTTATCATCAAATTTTCTTTTGTTTGCTTTGTTTTCTTTGTTAAAAAGTTAAACCTGGATAGGCTCATATGCTAATTTCTAAAACCTTGAAGGCTGCCTCTTATCACATTTATCTCATTATTTTGACTTTTTTTTTACAGTCAGACAGTGCTAGTTCATGAGTGTCATATAGATAACATTGTGTTCACTCCTGTGGAGTTACTTAGGAGTCAACACTGATTGGCTAAAATGCAAGTCTTTCAAAAACACTAAGATAAGGGGGCAGTCTGCAGAGGCTTAGATACAAGGTAATCACAGAGGTAAAAAATGTGTTAATATAACTGTGTCGGTTATGCAAAACTGGGGTATGGATAATAAAGTGATTATCTATATTTTTAAACAATACAAATTCTGGAGTAGACTGTCCCTTTCAAATAGTAAGTAGAAGTTATTAAAATAAAAATTTAATAGTGTTTATTTTTTTTTTGGATCAGGAACAAGTTGTAACTGCAACAGGGTTGTTGTTATGGGCTTGATTTATCAAGCCCTTCGCCTTCCTATGACTGCAGGTTCTCACAAGAGAACTTGCAGTCACGATTTATCAAGCAGCGTTTATCAGACCGCTTCTTCCCTACCCTCTTCTCCATCTCTTAGGTGGAGAATTTCAATCTCCCAGGTCTCGTCCGACCAGGGACATTGACAGCTCCTGGCCGAGTGTTATTGGTTGTTCATGGGAAGGGGGCTGGAGGAGAGCTGGGCGGACAGGGGCAAATATGTACACCCCTGTCCACCCTTGCTTGATAAATCAAGCCCTATAACAGGTGCTGTCCAAAATAGTTTTTTCAAGAACGAATAATTGTGTTAAATGAAAAAACTTTTCATTATTTGATGTCATAACCTGCACTGCATTTGTCCTAACTTACCTACTCTACCCCAATTCTCATAAAGGAGGGGCTATAGAGGCATTCAAAAGAGTGGTATGTGATGAAATTAAGAAACTCAAACCGCACAAGATTAATAAACACAGACAAAACCTCTCGAGGGAGCAAATAAAAATCCTCAAAGGCCTAGAGAATAACAAAAATGTGATAATTAAACCGGCCAACAAGGGAGAAGGTATTGTGCTATTAGACAAGGAAGCATATGTGACTGAATCTAAGAGAATATTGGGTGATTCCAATAACTATGAGATTCTAAGGGGGGATCCAACAATGAGATTCAAGACAGAACTAGATAGACTATTAGAAGGGACTAAACTGAACGGGGTTCTAAATGAGAAAGAATATAAATATTTGAAAATCGAATACCCCAAAATTCCCATCTTCTATTATCTGCCGAATATACACAAAACACTCATTAATCCCCCTGGCAGACCGATCATTTCGGGTATTGGTTTCATAACAAGTAATTTATCACAATATATTGATAAAACTTACAAAAATATGTTAGCACTTTACCCTCATATCTGAAGGACTCCACACAGTTGCTGAATATACTAAATGGAATAACTTGGGATAAAAAATATATTTTAGTAATTTGTGATGTGACGTCTCTCTATACAAGTATACCCCATAAAGAGGGAATAGAGGCTGTGCAATATTTACTTAATAAAGATAATACAATGGCAAAGGAACAAAGACATTTTATTATGGAAGATAATTTTATAGATTTTAACCCATAATTATTTTAACTTTGATAATAAGTTTTATAAACAATTGTGTGGTACAGAGATGGGGACAAGATTCGTGCCTAGCTATGCAAATTTATATATGGGCAACTGGGAGACCATATTCTGGGACTCCTGCCCAGTTAGCATGGACCTGGTCCTCTATCATCGATATATTGATAATATTTTTATTATATGGCAAGGCACTGAGGAAGACTTGAAATTTACAATAGAAGTGATCAACAAAAATGAACAAAACCTCAAGTTTACCTATGAATTTAGCCATACTAATATAACGTTTTTAGATCTATTTATAGAAATAGAAAATGGTAAAATCGAAACTTCCACCTTTTTTAAAAAAGTTGACTGTAACAACTACATTCATCAATCAAGCTGCCATCACCCTACTTGGAAAAACAACATACCAAAGGGACAATTATTAAGAGTTAAGAAAAATTGTTCAAAAGCAGAAAAGTGGTTGGAACAGTCGAGTCTTCTGAAAGACAGATTTGTGGAAAGAGGTTATTCAGAAGATGTGTTAGAGAATAGCATTAAAACTGGCAATACAATAGACAGAGAATCTCTTTTGGTATATAAAAATAAGAATAAACTAAGTGAGAATGAAAATGAGATCATTGTCCCACTGATTACAAAATATAGTTAGAATCGTATTCTAATTGAACGTATAATTAAGAACAATTGGTACCTATTGAAACAAGATAATATAATAGCTGAAAAATTAAGTAATGCCCCCAAATTTTTCTATCGTAAATCTGAAAACCTCAAGACAATGCTATCACCAAGTCTACAAAAAACAGAAAAGAGATTATTTGAGACTAATATTAAAGGGGAGAGACTAAAAGGTTTCTTCCCTTGTGGATGGTGTAAAGCTTGCCAGCATGGTATCAAGGGTGACACATTTAAATCAAATATTAGCCAAGAGGTTTTTAAGATCAATGACATCATTCGATATCAGGACAAAGGGGTAATGTATCTTTTAGAATGTGGTTGTTACCTCCAATATGTTGGACAGACAACTTGGAGTGTCAAGGACAGAATCAGGGAACATTTATTAGCCATTTAACATAATAGAGATGATGTCCCAGTATACACACATTTTCAAGACAAACATGGAGGAAAAAATACAAGTCTCAAATATATGGCTATATGTAAAGTACCAAAACAATGGAGAGGGGGAGATTATGGTAAAAGACTACTACAGGCCGAGGCAAAATGGATTTTTTACATAGATAGTATATATTCACAGGGCCTAAATGCTGATTTCAAAGTCTTTCATCTTTTTAACTAAATTATTTTGATACAACTTTAATTTTTAAATAAATTTCAATTTGAAAATATTGATACAACTTCCTCTCCTACAGTTTGATTCACTTTTCACTTTTTATACTTCACATACTTTCATTTTTTTATACTTCTACTTAGTATGAATCATCAATATGTTTTTACACCATTTTTTCTCACCATTTTTTACTGTTTTCTAATTTTTTTTAATGTTTTTAAATGCTATTTATAAAACTATTCTGTTTTTAATGTCATTTCTATAATGTTTTAGAAAATATCTTTTTTTAGTGAGATTTTCTGTCTTTTAAATATCCAATTGTATAAACTCTTAATTGTACTCTATCCTATTGTTCTTATTTATAAATGTATTGTATTCACAATCACCTAGATTACGAGTTTTGTGTTAGAGGCTGTGCGGTGCTAACGAGCAGTTTTCCCTCACCGCTCATTTACCTACAGCACTGGTATTACAGGTTTTCAGAAACCCGGGCGTTAAAAGACAAGAAGTGAGCATTGAGCAAAATTTTACTCATTACCGCACTCCAATACCAGCGCTGCTTAAGTCAGCGGTGAGCTGGTGTAACGTGCTCATACACGATTTCCCCATATGAATCAATGGGGAGAGCCAGCTAAAAAAAGTCTAACACCTGCCAAAAAGCAGCGTAAAACTCCCTAACGCAGCCCCATTAATTCCTATGGGGAAATAAAATGTATGTCTACACATAACACCCTAACATGAACCCCGAGTCAAAACACCCCTAATCTTATTCTTATTAACCCCTAATCTGCCGCCCCCGACATCGCCAACACCTACATTATATTATTAACCCCTAATCTGCCACTCCGGACACCGCCGCCACCTACTTTATAGTTATGAACACCTAATCTGCTGCCCCCTACATCGCCAACACCTACATTATATTTATTAAACCCTAATCTGCCGCCCCCAACGTCGCCACCACCTACCTACATTTATTAACCAATAATATGCCGCCCCCAACGTCACCGCCACTATACTAAATGTATTAACCCCTAAACCTAAGTCTAACCCTAAACCTAACACCACCTAACTTAAATAGAATTACAATAAATCTAAATAAAATTAATATTATTACCTAAATTATTCCTATTTAAAACTAAATACTTACCTATAAAATAAACCCTAAGACTAATAGACATTGGCTGATTGGAACAGCCAATAGAATGTGAGCTCAATCCTATTGGCTGATTGCATCAGCCAATAGGATTTTTTCTACCTTAATTCCGATTGGCTGATAGAATTCTATCAGCCAATTGGAATCTAAGGGACGCCATCTTGGATGACGTCACTTAAAGGTACCTTCATTCTGTGTTAGTCATGGGATGAAGAGGATGCTCCGTGTTGGATATCTTGAAGATGGACCCGATCCGGGCTGGATGGATGAAGATAGAAGATGCCGTCTGGATGAAGAATTCTGCCCGTCTGGAGGACCACTTTTGCCCGGCTTGGATGAAGACTTCTGCTCGTCTGGAGGACCACTTCTGCCCAGCTTGGATGAAGACTTCTCCCGGCTCCATTGAGGACTTCGGCCCGGCTTGGATGAAGACTTCTCCCAGTAAGTCGATCTTCAGGGGGTTAGTGTTAGGTTTTATTAAGGGTGTATTGGGTGGGTTTTATTTTTAGGTTAGGGACTTTGGGCAGCAAAAGAGCTAACTGCCCTTTTAAGGGCTATGCCCATCCAAATGCCCTTTTCAGGGCAATGGGGAGCTTAGGTTTTTTTAGATAGGTTTTTATTTGGGGGGTTGGTTGTGTGGATGGTCAGTTTTACTGTTGGGGGGTAATTTGTATTTTTTTTTTACAGGTAAAAGAGCTGATTACTTTGGGGCAATGCCCCGCAAAAGGCCTTTTTAAGTTTAGGCTAGGGTTTTTTTTTATTTTGGGGAGTTTTTTTTTATTTTAATAGGGCTATTAGATTAGGTGTAATTAGTTTAAATTTATGTAATTTATTTTATTTTCTGTAATTTAGTGTTGTTTTTTTGTACTTTAGCTAATTTAATTTAGGTAATTGTATTTTTTAGTTAGTTAATTTATTTAATTGTATTTAATGTAGGTAATTTATTTAATTGTAGTGTATTGTTAGGTGTAATTGTAACTTAGGTTAGGTTTTATTTTACAGGTACTTTGTATTTATTTTAGCTAGGTAGTTATTAAATAGTTAATAACTATTTAATAACTATTGTACCTAGTTAAAATAAATACAAACTTGCCTGTAAAATAAAAATAAACCCTAAGCTAGCTACAATGTAACTATTAGTTATATTGTAGCTATCTTAGGGTTTATTTTACAGGTAAGTGTTTAGTTTTAAATAGGAATAATTTAGTTAATGATAGGAATTTTTATTTAGATTTCTTTTAATTATATTTAAGTTAGGGGGTGTTAGGTTTAGGGTTAGACTTAGGTTTAGAGGTTAATACATTTAGTATAGTGGCGGCGACGTTGGGGGCGGCAGATTAGGGGTTAAGAAATGTAGGTAGGTGGCTGCGATGTTAGGGACGGCAGATTAGGGGTTAATAATATTTAACTAGTGTTTGCGAGGCTGGAGTGTGGCAGTTTAGGGGTTAATATAATTATTATAGTGGCAGCAATGTCCGGTTCAGCAGATTAGGGGTTAAAAATTTTCTTTTAGTGTTTGTGATGCAGAAGGGCCTCGGTTTAGGGGTTAATATGTAGTTTATGGATGTTAGTGTACTTTTTAGTACTTTAGTTAAGAGTTTTATGCTACGGCTTTGTAGTGTAAAACTCTTAACTACTGACTTTAAAATGCGGTACCAGTGTTGAGGAGAGGGTCTACTGCTCACTTTTTGGCAGACTCGTAATACCGGCGCTATGCAAGTCTCATTGAAAAAAGAGGATCTGCAATTTATGTAAGTGGATTTGCAGTATTTCCAAGTCTGGCCAAAATAGTGAGCGGTACACCTGTACCTGCAAGACTCGTAATACCAGCGGGTGTTAAAAAGCAGCGTTAGGACCGGCTAATGCTACTTTTTAAGCCTAACGCACAACTCGTAATCTAGCCGATTGTGAATTACATTAGAGGTATATACCTACCAATATGGACAATCCCTAATACTAGTAGCTTTTATTTATTTTAGATTCAATGTAGACTCAAGCATATTAGTATAAATTGACAATAAATCAATATCCTCTTTATATATCAGAACTACATGTCCCAGAATTCCATCATGCAACCGGCTGTGACCTCAGAGCCGGAACCGGAATTGACATGCATTCCGAAAAACCGGATGTGACGTGCTATCCGAAAAAAACGGAAGTGACGCATCACCCGGATATAACGTAGTTGTCACGTGGCGTTTTTCATAGAATACAATATTTAGAACGGATTAACAATCCAGACTATTATGATAAAATTGAGTTTCTACTACGAAGGTTTGTAATCCTCAATTCCAGAATTTAGTGAATAGGGGGAATCAGCCCATAATAATAATATATCCAATACCGGAAGTGAAAGAGTCAGTAGCCACCATCTTTATTAAGGGCATTAGAGGATTGCCATGATACATGTAATGTCATTTTAAGGGGGGAAATTACAGGAAGTGAAAGAGCTAGTAGCCACCATCTTTATTAAGGGCATTAGAGGATTGCCATGATACATGTCATGGCAATTTAAGGTGGGAAATTACACCCATCTTGATTGTGTTATTACACTATGTGATTTTTGTTTTTCACAGGTACTGCAATTTTTGGATCCTATTGTATTTCTTATTCACTTTTTTCACTTGATTCACTTTTCTTCAATTTTTTTTTTTTTTTTTTTTTTTTATTTTTATCATATATTTTTGATAAGCATCTTTATTTTGATTTTTGATTTCCTGGATACCCCATCATACACAAAGGAGTAATTGGATTCACAAGGGCACCGGATCTGTTACACAGGATATTTTCTAAGGATATCATCACTTATTAAGACTTTTTATATCATTTGGGACTTTTATTACACATTTTTTTGTGTTTATATGTTTTGGTATTCCCCTCTTTCCTGAGGGGCACTTACTCTGTTGTTTTTAACTAATTTTTTAATTGTTTTCAATCAAATTGTTATATGTACATAGGGTACCCTAGTTTATGTGAATGTAATAAATGTATTTTAATATTATTCTGTTATTCTCATACTTTAGCCTATAGCTGGCGGTCCCTCTTTCTATATTAATAATCATTTTTTTTTAGTTTTTAGGGGTCTCACTTTGGGAGCTTGTATCTGTTTGGATGTTGGCGCTGTATATGCACTTTTAAACACTATCGGACAGATTACAAGTTTTTGTCGGTAAGGCTGTGCGGTGCTAAAAACGCTCCATTTTTTCTTACCGCTCACTTTAAACAACGCTGGTATTACGAGTTTTCTGCAAGGCGGCGTTTGCCTCAGAAAAGTGAGCGTTGAGCAAAATTTAGCTCCACATCTCACCTCAATACCAGCGTTGCTTACGGTAGCGGTAAGCTGGCAAAACGTGCTCGTGCAAAAAAGCAGCGTTCAGCTCCTAACGCAGCCCCATTGTTTCCTATGGGAGAATGAAATTTATGTCTTCACCTAACATCCTAACATGAACCCCGAGTCTAAACACCCCTAATCTTACACTTATTAACCTCTAATCTGCCGCCTCCGCTATCGCTGACACCTACATTATATTATAACCCCTAATCTGCCGCTCCGGACACCGCTGCCACCTACATTATACTTATGAACCCCTAATCTACTGCCCCCAACATCGCCGACACCTACATTATATTTATTAACCCCCCTAATCTGCCGCCGACCAGTCATTCAGTCGTCTGCCGTCGGATGAAGAGGATGCTCCGTGTCAGATGTCTTGAAGATGGACCGGCTCCGGAAGGATGAAGAAAGAAGATGCCGTCTGGATGAAGACTTCTGCCGCTTGGAGGACCTCTTCTGTCTGGATTGGATGAAGACTTCTGCCCCTCTGGAGGTCCACTTGTGCCCAGCTGGGTGAAGACGTCGCATGGTAGGGTGATCTTCAGGGGGTAGTGTTAGGTTTTTTTAAGAGGGGATTGGGTGGGTTTTAGAGTAGGGTTGAGTGTGTGGGTGGTGGGTTTTAATGTTGGGGGGGTATTGTATTTTTTTTACAGGTGAAAGAGCAGATTACTTTAGGGCAATGCCCTGCAAAAGGCCCTTTTAAGGGCTATTTGTAATTTAGTATAGGGTAGGGAATTTTATTATTTTGGGGGGCTTTTTTATTTTATTAGGGGGGATAGATTAGGTGTAATTAGCTTAAAATTTGTGTAATTCTTTTTTTTTTCTGTAATTTAGTGTTTGTTTTTTTCGTAATTTAGTTTATTTAATTTAATTGTAATTAATTGTAGGTAGTTTAGGTAATTAGTTTAATTATAGTGTAGTGTTAGGTGTAATTGTAATTTAGGTTAGGATTTATTTTACAGGTAAATTTGTACTTATTTTAACTAGGAAATTATTAAATAGTTAATAACTATTTAATAACTATTGTACCTAGTTAAAATAAATACAAAGTTGCCTGTAAAATAAATATAAATCCTAAGCTAGCTACAATGTAACTATTAGTTATATTGTAGCTAGATTAGGGTTTATTTTATCAGTAAGTATTTAGTTTTAAATAGGAATAATTTATTTAATAGTAGAAAATTTATTTCGTTTATTTAAATTCTATTTAAGTTAGGGGGTGTTAGGGTTAGACTTAGGTTTAGGGGTTAATAAATTTAATATAGTAGCGACGACGTTGGGGTCGGCAGATTAGGGGTTAATAAATGTAGGTAGGTGTCAGCGATGTTAGGGACGGCAGATTAGGGGTTAATAACATTTAACTAGTGTTTGCGAGGCGGGAGTGCGGCGGTTTAGGGGTTAATAAATTTATTAAAGTGGCGGCGATGCCCGGTTGGCAGATAAGGGGTTAAATAATTTTATTATAGTGTTTGCGATGTGGGGGGGGGGCTCGGTTTAGGGGTTAATAGGTAGTTTATGGGTGTTAGTGTACTTTGTAGCACTTTAGTTAAGAGCTATATGTTACGGCGTTAGCCCATAAAACTCTTAACTACTGAATTTTATATGCGGTATGAGTCTGGACAGGAGAGGGTCTACCGCTCACTTTTTAAGGCGTTAGGCAAATCCCATTAAAAAGATAGGATACGCAATTGACGTAAGAGGATTTGCAGTATGCTAAAATCGCAGAAAAAAAGTGAGCGGTAGACCCTTTCCTGCCTGACTCGTAATACCAGCGGGCATTAAAAAGCAGCGTTAGGACCCCTTAACACTGCTTTTTAAGGCTAACGCAAGACTCGTAATCTAGCGTATGTCTTTCAATCCTTTCAATACTGAAACAAATAGTGTGTGTCTGGAAAAACATAGACAGAAGACATATTGCTAAACTGAGAGGAGTGGTATATCACCCTTCATATGTAATAAGGGATTTGAAATATGATTACGAAAGTTTAATTTTGACTTTACCGTCCCTTTAATTGACTTCTGTGTCATAATTCCATAAGCCTCATCTGACAATAGTAACCCCATTAAAACTAAATTAACATATTTTAAAATGTGTGCTGCTTCTGCTGACTTGTAATAGTAGCACTAACTAATACTTTTTGTTTAAGCTGCAGCCCAGCTGCTTCTCTGCTGTTCTGAAATGTTCCCCATAGGAAATAGCAGACAAAATAATAATAAAAATTTCAGAACAACCCTATCTCTGAATATAGGACGAAACAAAAATTGTTTATCTTTTCAAGTTTACAACATTCTTAAAACTAAAAACATTTTGCATCAGTAGCACAAAAGGTCTAAAAAATATTATAAATGTTGTGTCTCACATAGTCTATACACATTGGTTTCCACAGATAGGTGTAATACTTTGCGATATAATAACATTTTATTTTATTTATAAATGTTGTTTAAAGCTTTCCAAAGCCCAAATTACTTACATACATTTACATCAATTAATTTAAGGATACTTTGTGCAACAAATATTGACACATTTAATATCAGCTAATTTTAGCGTAATATTAGCTTACATTTTAGCTGGGTGGTCAGCAGTGTTCCCGCTAAGGCCAGATTTTGTGAGCAGCCCAGCAGTGAAACCATTAATAAGGTACCTTGCTGTCTGCATTGTGTAGTGTTTGCTAACTGCAGGATGTGGTTCACTAATTAACTGTTTCACTGCTGGGTTGCTCACAAAATCTGGCCTAAGAGGGAACACTGGTGGTCAGTAAAATCAGTAGGGTGGTGTGGATACTAAATTGTAGACTTGTGCAGCTTTCAAAAAAAATAGTTTTGGATGAATTATTTGTAATGAATATTATAAAATATTAGCTTTTCAGAATATTCGTTTGCTGCACTATTTGGTTTTCGTTTTGTTTAATAATTAAATGAATACTGACTATTTTGGTAAAATGAATGTAAATGTATCTTTGCTGTATTTTTCTACTCACCTATAGGGCACTGGGGAGCCGCGCTATTCCCGACCCTTCTTTACAGTGCCCACCGTTGAGCTAATATGAGGTTTGGCACGGCAGATCCCAGCTAATTTAAAGGAAAGAAATATATACTAAAGAATTTTGTAAAATTTGTTAATAGGATTGAATTGGAAAATTGTTTAAAATTGCATGCTCTATCTGATTCATGAAAGATTTATTTTTATTTCACTGTCCCTTTAAGTGGTAACGTCTATTTAATAAATTAAACATTTCCATAATTGCCATATTTAAGCTGTTGCCCCTCCCTCTTATTTTACCTTGTGATTTATTTCATCATAATATGTATTAAAAAACACATATCTTGTGATCAGACCCTAACATGATACTTACATTTTCTTATAAAAGCTAAAAACAATCTTTTTATCTAAATACATCCCTGCAAGTATAATCACTGCCTTGTGTCTTTTTTTCTGCACAATCTCCTAATGCTTTTTTGATGTAACAGACTTACAATGTTAAAAAGCTTTGAAATCCAAAAGAAAACCCTTGGAGGGTTAAAAAAATAAATAAATAAAAATCTAAATAATTTAATTTTAATTTGTGAACTGAGCAATTAACCTTTTGTTTGTCACTATAAACAAAATGCATATGTATCAAGCAATAAGCTCAATGATACTTTAATTCACCTTGACAAGTGCAAAATCGGTTTCATATGCTGTGGCTTTTGCTGTGAATAAACATTTCTGTTCCCATTAGGGTTTCAAACACATGAATAAATGCTAAATAATAATCAGAACAGCCTTCAACAGACTGTACAAAGAGCGCTATCCCAGGCTAAGATAAAGGGCTAGGGGACCAGGAGAAATGACAAAATCTGCTCTGATGAATGCTGGCAAGTTGAATAAAATCGCTGCATGACTTCCCCTAGGTCACAAGACAACATTGTTTTCCTGAGCTTTAATGACAAGGAGGTGACAAAGATTAATAGCTTTGTATTGACTGAGCAACTTGAAGTTTCTTATCTTTGTCAAGTCAAGGCTCAGTCCAGAAGCTGAAACCGTTATTAGTCTCATAATTGCAGAGACATTTAAAGGGTTTCCCCTTAAGGGAGCTTAAAATCCAATAAACCTTTCATATAAACCTCAAGCACTGAACTGCAAAAGCTTGTGTCTTCCTAAGACAGCGACTAGTACAGTTGGTCCTAAGAAAACCTTGGAGCTTCATGCTTGGAATCATGTTTGATTTATGAACCTGATTTTGAATTTGTATCAGTAGTTTTATTAAAAATATATGAAAGGCTGTTCTAACCGCAAGCTGCGTGTTTAAGCTGGAGGTCTTTGCTTGTCATTTAGATTCATGGCATTAGCTGTATATGTATTGCTAATTTGAGAGCCTAATTCAATTGCATTCATATTAAAAAAAAAAAAATCTTCTGCCTGTCAAAAATTACAGAAAAAGATGCTATTATCAACTTGCAGTTTTTATGTTTCAAATACATTTTTTGGCAACTGTCTAATTGTCAGATTTTTTTTTTTTTTAGTTTTTAGTACAGAAAATTAGCAAGAAGTTATTCATTTTGTATTTTATAATGACCGAAATGAAATTAGGAAATTAATTTATGAGGAGCTGCCCAATTGATGAATTTCCCCACGCTTTTAGGTTTTGATGTTGTGCAGTCACCTGTTTAATTGCTTATAATATCAAGCAAGCAAAAATGTATTCATAGTTTTACTGAAAGTCCTTACAATTATTATGGCTTTTTAATAGTGTCACATCATGATATTTTACCTTGATGGCTGCCCTTTTCAATCTGTGAATTTGTGTGTTATTTTAGTACTAATTAGGCTGAAACCTGCTTTGTGAATATGTGACTTTGCTGCAAGAAGTCTGAGATTTTCAGTGCAGTATATGTAACTGACGTTACAAGGAGATGAAAATAATCTATACAAATGCAATACGGATTGCTGACTATTAAAGAAATATCTTCACGGCAACTATATTTTTCTCAAAAGGACGTTGACAAATTAAGACTAATTAAAGGGATATGAATTCGTTTGTTTCATTGTTGTCATAAAAAAGCACTAAGCAGCAGTATCTTATACTAATATAAATCATTGTAATATGTCTTATTCATCATTTTAAATTGATTTTCCTTTTATTTATTTAATTTTTTTAAACTTTGTTTGTGCAGAGTTGATAAGTCCCTGTCACAGCCCCAGAAGGAGCCTGGGGCCTCTGCAGGAAGGCATTTATAGCTTGATATCATAAAACTTCTAGAGTAACATGAGCTGGTTTTGTATTAAGTGCATACTAGATAAATAGGATGTCAGATTTGCCCATGCTCAGAACAGGCAGGATGCAACCTAAGTTGCCAATATGTCTGTTTCCTTACCTAGCTGCAGGCAGTGGCTACACTGAGAATTTCTAAGTGCATATTTTGCAAGAAAACAAGTAAGTTACTTGCTGATTCTTTACACAGTATTTCTTTTTATGTTTACTTTGATTTAACATATTTGTTTTTTACTAAAGGTGCACTGTTTAATACCTTTTTGAGAACATAGAAATTAGCTTTTTGTCCATTAAAGGGACATTAAACAGCAATTGAATGCTAGATATTAGACATGTACATTTGTTTTATATGTTGTAAAACAAATAACGAATATAGCCACCGTCAGCGACATTCAGACGGATTTCTTCTTGGTAAAAGTGTGACACAAAAATCTGTACAAATCCAGATTTTTGTGTGTTGCACTTTTTCACAAGAAGAAATCCGCCTCAGACAAAGAGCCAAATTCTGCTGGTAGCAGCCATATTCGTCATTCCTTTTACAACAAATAAAACAAATATACAAGTCTAGGGTGGCAATCAAAATGCCTAAACTCAAAATCCCTAATACCATAAGACAGAATCTTGAAATCCAGAAAGATCATAATCCCTAATGTCTAAAATCCAGAAAATCAAAATGCAGAAAGAAAAAAATCCCAAAATTATAAAATCCATAAAATGCAAAATCCTTAAACTTAAAAAAAAAACTATAGATACAATGTGCTGTGATGTTCCCATCTTCACTATCTTTTTGCCTCCGCCTGGGGGGTTCAAGGGGGGCAAAGCCAGCCTTGTAAACCCCATTCCCCAAGGTTCACTAGTGGTGGATGCCAGAGGATCGGCGGGGCACCCCCTTGAACCCCCCAGGGAGAGGCTGCTGCCAGTCTAACCGGTGATTGCTTTTGGATTGTGGTTTTGTAAGTGTTGGAAATCTTGTGGGATTTGATTGTTTTGGGATTCTGATTTTCGGTATTTTACAAGTTAGGGGTTTTATATTTTTGGAATTTTAATTTTCGGAATTATGTTGTGTCAGCATTTTTAAGTTTGGATATTTAGAACTTCAGGATTGCGGCGTTCTGTCTTGTGTACTTCAGTCTTTTTATATAGACCACATTTCTGATATCTAGCATGCAATTGCTGTTTAATGTCCCTTTAATGGACTAAAAACTAAAGTGTATGTTCTTAAACAAATGCACATGTCTACTAGATATAATGATGTATTCACATCAAAGCTTAGCCTGAGTAAAGTATGCAGATGTATCTTTTTTTAAAATATGTTAGTGATAGAGGAGAAGGTCCTTTAGCACAGGCTTTGGGATCTGCCAAGCGTATCCTCCTATTAGCGCGGCCCAGGGCTCTGTGAAGAGTCAGGATTATTGCTGTTTTCCAGCACGATGTACAGTAGGTACTGCAACAGACGATATTCAGAAAACTATTTTTTCTTAATATTTGTTCCAAAAGAATCATCCGAAACAAATATTTAGCCACTGCACAAGTATACTTATTACATTGTGGAAAGCAGGCTCACATGATTATTATTAAAGGGACAAAAAAAGTTATGTTTCAGTTACTGCCAAGCTGCATGTAAAAAAAACAGCAGCCAATCAGCATCAACAGTGCTGAGGTCATTAACTGGGATCTCATGAGATTTTATAGTAAACTTCCTTACACGGAATAGGGAAATAACATGAGTGTGCATAAGGTTCACTCCCTTGCTGGTCCTGGGACAGACACACTGATTGGCTCCTTAAAGTTCTGTACAATGGGGTTTGAATACATAGGACATTTTGAGGTAAAATATCTTTCTTTTTTACATAGTGATGTTCAAGTCATATTTTCTAGTCAGCTTTCTACAGTTATGCTGCATCACTTTCAAGTGTTTCAACATTTGGGTATCATTTCCCTTTAATGATTAATTATTTTCCTCTAGATTAGTTCATTGATTGTAATATTTTGTAAATAAGATATTTAGGCCTAGATTTGGAGTTTGGCGGTAGCCGTGAAAACCAGCGTTAGAGGCTCCTAACGCTGGTTTTAGGCTACCGCCGGTATTTGGAGTCAGTCAAAAAAGAGTCTAACGCTCACTTTTCAGCCGCGACTTTTCCATACCGCAGATCCCCTTACATCAATTGCGTATCCTATCTTTTCAATGGAATCTTTCTAACTCCGGTATTTAGAGTCATGGCTGAAGTGAGTGTTAGAATTCTAACGACAAAACTCCAGCCGCAGAAAAAAGTCAGGAGTTAAGAGCTTTCTGGGCTAACGCCGGTTCATAAAGCTCTTAACTACTGTGCTCTAAAGTACACTAACACCCATAAAATACCTATGTACCCCTAAACCGAGGCCCCCCCACATCGCCGACACTCGATTAAATTTTTTTAACCCCTAATCTGCCGACCGCCACCTACGTTATACTTATGTACCCCTAATCTGCTGCCCCTAACACCGCCGACCCCTATATTATATTTATTAACCCTAACCTGCCCCCCACAACGTCGCCGCCAGCTACCTACAATAATTAACCCCTAATCTGCCGACCGCAAAGAGCCGCCACCTACATTATAGCTATGTACCCCTAATCTGCTGCCCCTAACACCGCCGACCCCTATATTATATTTATTAACCCCTAATCTGCCCCCTCAACGTCGCCTCCACCTGCCTACACTTATTAACCCCTAATCTGCCGAGCATAGAAACATAGAAACATAAAAACATAGATATTGACGGCAGATAAGAGCCATAGGCCCAGCAAGTCTGCCCGACCTTACCTAACAGTATAAACTTATCTAGTTCGTAGGATAGCCCTATGCTTGTCCCATGCATTTTTAAAGTCCCCCACAGTGTTTGTTGCTACTACCTCTTGAGGAAGTTTATTCCATAAATCAATCACTCTTTCTGTAAAGAAGTGCTTCCTCAAATTACTTCTGAATCTACTACCCTTTAGCTTGAGCTCATGACCCCTTGTTCTTGAATTTTCCATTTTATGTAAAATACCCACAGCCTCTGTTTTACTAAACCCTTTAATGTACTTGAAAGTTGCTATCATATCACCTCTTTCCCTTCTCTCCTCTAAGCTATACATATTTAGGTCAATGAGCCTATCCTGGTAAGTTTTATTTTTTAGACCATGTACCATTTTGGTAGCCCTCCTTTGCACAGATTCAAGTTTGTTAATATCCTTCTGAAGATATGGTCTCCAGAACTGCACACAATACTCAAGATGAGGCCTAACTAATGATCTATAAAGTGGCATAAGAACCTTACTATTTCTGCTGCAAATACCTCTACCAATACATCCAAGCATTCTGCTTGCCTTACTCGCTGCATTACTACATTGTTTACTAAGTTTTAAATCATCTGAAATAATAATTCCCAAGTCCTGTTCCTCGTCTGTA
Organism: Bombina bombina; assembly: GCF_027579735.1. Classification (NCBI taxonomy): domain Eukaryota; kingdom Metazoa; phylum Chordata; class Amphibia; order Anura; family Bombinatoridae; genus Bombina; species Bombina bombina. The sequence continues at coordinate 883,279,909 of NC_069499.1, forward strand.
ACAGTCAGTAAAGTGTCATTGAGTCTGTAATTAACATTTGGATTTTTCTTCCCTAAATGCATTATTTTACACTTTGCTGTGTTAAACTTTAGACCCCAGTCATTTGTCCAATCCTCCAATTGTTGTATATCACTTCTCATTTTGTCTACCCCCCCTGGAACATCCACTCTGTTGCAAATTTTTGTATCATCTGCAAAGAGACATACTTTCCCCTGTAGCCCTTTGCTGATATCGCAGATAAATATGTTAAACAAAACAGGCCCCAGAACTGACCCCTGAGGAACACCACTAGTAACAGCCCCCTCTGCTGAATGAACTCCATTTACTAAGACACTTTGTTTTCTGTCTTTAAGCCAGCATTCCACCCAGTTCACAATTTTTGAATCTAGACCAAGGAGATATAGTTTGTGAATAAGTTTATTGTGTGGGACGGTGTCAAATGCTTTGCTGAAATCTAGATATGCAGACCGCACCGCTATTATAATAAAGTTATTAACCCCTAATCCGCCTCACTAACCCTATAATAAATAGTATTAACCCCTAATCTGCCCTCCCTAACATCGCCAACACCTAACTTCAAACATTAACCCCTAATCTGCCGACTGGAGCTCACCGCTATTCTAATAAATGTATTAACCCCTAAAGCTAAGTCTAACCCTAACACTAACACCCCCCTAAATTAAATATAATTTAAATCTAACGAAATTATTTAACTCTTCTTAAATAAATTATTCCTTTTTAAAGCTAAATACTTACCTGTAAAATCCTAATATAGCTACAATATAAATTATAATGATATAATAGCTATTTTAGGATTAATATTTATTTTACAGGTAACTTTGTATTTATTTTAACCAGGTACAATAGTTATTAAATAGTTAAGAAATATTTAATAGCTAAAATAGTTAAAATAATTACAAATTTACCTGTAAAATAAATCCTAACCTAAGTTACAATTAAACCTAACACTACACTATCAATAAATTAATTCAATAAAATACCTATAATTATCTACAATTAAACCTAACACTACACTATCAATAAATAAATTAAATACAATTCCTACAAATAAATACAATGAAATAAACTAACTAAAGTACAAAAAATAAAAAAGAACTAAGTTACAAAAAATAAAAAAATATTTACAAACATTAGAAATATATTACAACAATTTTAAACTAATTACACCTACTCTAAGCCCCCTAATAAAATAACAAAGCCCCCCAAAATAAAAAAATGCCCTACCCTATTCTAAATTACTAAAGTTCAAAGCTCTTTTACCTTACCAGCCCTGAACAGGGCCCTTTGAGGGGCATGCCCCAAGAAGTTCAGCTCTTTTTCCTGTAAAAAAAAACATACAATACCCCCCCCAACATTACAACCCACCACCCACATACACCTAATCTAACCCAAACCCCCCTTAAATTAACCTAACACTAAGCCCCTGAAGATCTCCCTACCTTGAGTCGTCTTCACCCAGCCGAGCCAAATTCTTCATCCAAGCGGAGCAAGAAGAGGTCCTCCATCCGGTAGAAGTCTTCATCCAAGCGGGGCTGAAGAGGTATTCCATCCGATTGAAGTCTTCATCCAAGCGGAATCTTCTATAGTCATCCATCCGGAGCGGAGCGGCAGCATCCTGAAGACCTCCGACGCGGAACATCCATCCTGGCCGACGACTGAACGACGAATGACGGTTCCTTTAAATGACGTCATCCAAGATGGCGTCCCTCGAATTCCGATTGGCTGATAGGATTCTATCAGCCAATCGGAATTAAGGTAGGAATATTCTGATTGGCTGATGGAATCAGCCAATCAGAATCAAGTTCAATCCGATAGGCTGATCCAATCAGCCAATCAGATTGAGCTCGCATTCTATTGGCTGTTCCGATCAGCCAATAGAATGCGAGCTCAATCTGATTGGCTGATTGGATGAAGAATTTGGCTCGGCTGGGTGAAGACGACTCAAGGTAGGGAGATCTTCAGGGGCTTAGTGTTAGGTTTATTTAAGGGGGGTTGGGCTAGATTAGGGGTATGTGGGTGGTGGGTTGTAATGTTGGGGGGGTATTGTATGTTTTTTTTTACAGGCAAAAGAGCTGAACTTCTTGGGGCATGCCCCGCAAAGGGCCCTGTTCAGGGCTGGTAAGGTAAAAGAGCTTTGAACTTTAGTAATTTAGAATAGGGTAGGGTATTTTTTTATTTTGGGGGGCTTTGTTATTTTATTAGGGGGCTTAGAGTAGGTGTAATTAGTTTAAAATTGTTGTAATATATTTCTAATGTTTGTAAATATTTTTTTATTTTTTGTAACTTAGTTCTTTTTTATTTTTTGTACTTTAGTTAGTTTATTTCATTGTATTTATTTGTAGGAATTGTATTTAATTTATTTATTGATAGAGTAGTGTTAGGTTTAATTGTAACTTAGGTTAGGATTTATTTTACAGGTAAATTTGTAATTATTTTAACTATTTTAGCTATTAAATAGTTCTTAACTATTTAATAGCTATTGTACCTGGTTAAAATAAATACAAAGTTACCTGTAAAATAAATATTAATCCTAAAATAGCTATAATATCATTATAATTTATATTGTAGCTATATTAGGATTTATTTTAAAGGTAAGTATTTAGCCTTAAATAGGAATAATTTATTTAATAAGAGTTAATTAATTTCGTTAGATTAAAATTATATTTAATTTAGGGGGGTGTTAGTGTTAGGGTTAGACTTAGCTTTAGGGGTTAATACATTTATTAGAATAGCGGTGAGCTCCAGTCGGCAGATTAGGGGTTAATAATTGAAGTTAGGTGTCAGCGATGTTAGGGAGGGCAGATTTGGGGTTAATACTATTTATTATAGGGTTAGTGAGGTGGATTAGGGGTTAATAACTTTATAATAATAGCGGTGCGGTCCGCTCGGCAGATTAGGGGTTAATAAGTGTAGGCAGGTGGAGGCGACGTTGTGGGGGGCAGATTAGGGGTTAATAAATATAATATAGGGGTCGGCGGTGTTAGGGGCAGCAAATTGGGGGTACATAGGGATAATGTAAGTAGCGGCGGTTTACGGAGCGGCAGATTAGGGGTTAAAAATAATATACAGGGGTCAGCGATAGCGGGGGCGGCAGATTAGGGGTTAATAAGTGTAAGGTTAGGGGTGTTTAGACTCGGGGTACATGTTAGAGTGTTAGGTGCAGACGTAGGAAGTGTTTCCCCATAGGAAACAATGGGGCTGCGTTAGGAGCTGAACGCGGCTTTTTTGCAGGTGTTAGGTTTTTTTTCAGCTCAAACAGCCCCATTGTTTCCTATGGGGGAATAGTGCACGAGCACGTTTTTGAGGCTGGCCGCGTCCGTAAGCAACTTTGGTATCGAGAGTTGAAGTTGCGTTAAATATGCTCTACGCTCCTTTTTTGGAGCCTAACACAGCCATTCTGTGGACTCTCAATACCAGAGTTATTTTAAAGGTGCGGCCAGAAAAAAGCCAGCGTTAGCTACGCGGGTTGTTACCAACAAAACTCTAAATCAAGCCGTTAGGGTTTTCAAATTTTTATATTATTCCCCACTAGTTTCCATAGTTTTGAAGTTCCTTTTTTTATAGAGTTAAACTATTTGTGCTATCTATGTCAAGAGTCTAAATCCTAAGTGTATCTGTACCTTTAATAAAGATTTTTTTTTTTATTACTTTCAATATTGCTTGTTTTTCCACTGTGACAACGCAATGTCTGGTGATAATGTCACACTGGTATTGTTCCCTGTAAGGTTTTACAGATCAATACTTCCCTAGATAACAATTAAATTGTTTCCTAGGTTTTCTGCACACATTTTAGACATCTGCAACCAGATGCAAGTTAAAATAAATGCAATGCTTTAAAAGCAATGGTATTAATAAGTTCATTTTTTTAATATTTTGTTTGTTTTGCACAAATATGTTGAAAATATTTCACAGATATAAAAAATGACTAAAATAATGGTCAATCTTTGAAGGACACATTGTCAATTCATGTTGAGGATTAGAGGGATAGTAAAGTCCAAATTAAACTGTCATGATTCAGATAGGGCATTACATTTTAAACAACTTTCTAAGTTACTTTAATCATTAAATTTGCTTTATTATCATACGGCTAGATTACGAGTTTTGCGTTATGAGGGGTGCGGTACTAACTTGCACGTTATTGTCACCGCTCACTTACCTATAGTGCTGGTATTACAGGTTTTTATAAACCCGGCGTTAAAAGGCAAGAAGTGAGAGTAGAGCAAAATTGTGCTCCATAAGGCACTCCAGTACCAGCGCTGCTTAAGTCAGCGGTGAGCTGGTTGTACGTGCTTGTGCACGATTTCCCCATAGACATCAATGGGGAGAGCCTGCTGAGAAAAAGTCTAACACCTGCAAAAAAGCAGCGTAAAGCTCCATAACGCAGCCCCATTGATTCCTATGGGGAAACACATTTTATGTTTAAACCTAACACCCTTACATGAACCCCGAGTCTAAACACCCCTAATCTTACACTTATTAACCCCTAATCTACCGCCCACAACATCGCCGACACCTACATTATATTTATTAACCCCTAATCTGCTGCTCCGGACATCGCTTCCACTATAATAAACATATTAACCCCTAAACCGCCACACTCCCGCCTCACAAACACTAGTTAGACATTATTAACCCCTAATCTGCTGCCCCTAACATCGCCGCCACCTACCTACATTTATTAACCCCCAATCTGCCGCCCCCAACATCACCGCCATTATACTAAATGTATTAACCCCTAAATCTAAGTCTAACCCTAACACCCACTAATTTAAATATAATTAAATTAAATCTAAATCAAACCTACTATTAATAACTAACGGCTAGATTTAGAGTTTTGTCGGTAACGACCCGCATAGCTAACGCTGGCTTTTTTTCCCCTGCACCTTTTAAATACCGCTGGCATTTAGAGTTCACAGAAGGGCTTCGTTAGGCTCCAAAAAGGGAGCGTAGAGCATAATTTACCGTCACTGCAACTTTAAATAACAGCGGTGCTTACGGACGCGGTCAGCTTCAAAAACGTGCTCGTGCACGATTTCCCCATAGGAAACAATGGGGCAGTTTGAGCTTGAAAAAAACCTAACACCTGCAAAAAAGCAACGTTCAGCTCCTAACGCAGCCCCATTGTTTCCTATGGGGAATCACTTCCTAAGTCTGCACCTAATACCCTAACATCTACCCCGAGTCTAAACACCCCTAACCTTACACTTATTAACCCCTAATCTGCCGCCCCCACTATCGCTGACACCTGCATATTTTTTTTAACCCCTAATCTGCCCCTCCGTACACCGCCGCAACCTACATTATCCCTATGTACCCCTAATCTGCTTACCTGTAAAATAAACCCTAATATAGCTACAATATAAATTATAATTATATTGTAGCTATTTTAGGATTAATATTTATTTTACAGGAAATTTTGTATTTATTTTAACCAGGTACAATAGCTATTAAATAGTTAATAACTATTTAATATTTACCTAGTTAAAATAATTACAAAATTACCTGTAAAATAAATCCTAACCTAAGTTACAATTAAACCTAACACTACACTATCAATAAATAAATTAAATAAAATACCTACAATTATCTACAATTAAACCTAAACTACACTATCAATACATTAATTAAATACAATACCTACAAATAAATACAATTACATAAACTAACTAAAGTACAAAAAATAAAAAAAGAACTAAGTTACAAAAACTAAAAAAATATTTACAAACATTATAAAAATATTACAACAATTTTAAGCTAATTACACCTACTCTAAGCCCCCTAATAAAATAACAAAGCCCCCCAAAATAAAAAAATGCCCTACCCAATTCTAAAATACAAATAGAAAAGCTCTTTTACCTTACCAGCCCTTAAAAGGGCCTTTTGCGGGGCATGCCCCAAAGAATTCAGCTCTTTTGCCTGTAAAAAAAAACATACAATACCCCCCCAACATTACAACCCACCACCCACATACCCCTAATCTAACCCAAACCCCCCTTAAATAAACCTAACACTAAGCCCCTGAAGATCTTCCTACCTTATCTTCACCACGCCGGGTATCACCGATCGGTCCAGGCTCCGAAGTCTTGATCAAAGCCCAAGCGGGGGCTGAAGACGTCCATCCTCCGGCTGAAGAGGTCCATCATCGGGCAGAAGTCTTCATCCTATCCAGGCAGAAAAGGAGATCCGGACCAGTAGACATCTTTATCCAAGCGGCATCTTCAATCTTCTTCCATCCGACGACGAGCGGCTCCATCTTCAAGACCTCCGGCGCGGATCCATCCTCTTCTTCCGACGTCCTAACACAGAATGAAGGTTCCTTTAAGGGACGTCATCCAAGATGGCGTCCCTCGAATTCCGATTGGCTGATAGGATTCTATCAGGCAATCGGAATTAAGGTAGGAAAATTCTGATTGGCTGATGGAATCAGCCAATCAGATTCAAGTTCAATCCGATTGGCTGATCCAATCAGCCAATCAGATTGAGCTCGCATTCTATTGGCTGTTCCGATCAGCTAATAGAATGCGAGCTCAATCTCATTGGCTGATTGGATCAGCCAATCGGATTGAACTTGAATCTGATTGGCTGATTCCATCAGCCAGTCAGAATTTTCCTACCTTAATTCCGATTGGCTGATAGAATCCTATCAGCCAATCGGAATTTGAGGGACGCCATCTTGGATGACGTCCCTTAAAGAAACCTTCATTCTGTGTTAGGACATCAGAAGAAGAGGATGGATCCGCGCCGGAGGTCTTGAAGATGGAGCCGCTCGTCGTCGGATGGAAGAAGATTGAAGATGCCGCTTGGATGAAGATGTCTACCGGTCTGGATCTCCTCTTCTGCCCGGATAGGATGAAGTCTTCTGCCCGATGATGGACCTCTTCAGCCGGAGGATGGACGTCTTCAGCCCCCGCTTGGGCTTGGATCAAGACTTCGGAGCCTGGACCGATCGGTGATACCCGGCGTGGTGAAGATAAGGTAGGAAGATCTTCAGGGGCTTAGTGTTAGGTATTTAAGGGGGGTTTGGGTTAGATTAGGGGTATGTGGGTTGTAATGTTGGGGGGGGTATTGTATGTTTTTTTTTATAGGCAAAAGAGCTGAATTCTTTGGGGCATGCCCCGCAAAAGGCACTTTTAAGGGCTGGTAAGGTAAAAGAGCTTTTCTATTTGTATTTTAAAATAGGGTAGGGCATTTTTTTATTTTGGGGGGCTTTGTTATTTTATTAGGGGGCTTAGAGTAGTTGTAATTAGCTTAAAATTGTTGTAATATTTTTATAATGTTTGTAAATATTTTTTTATTTTTTGTAACTTAGTTCTTTTTTATTTTTTGTACTTTAGTTAGTTTATGTAATTGTATTTATTTGTAGGTATTGTATTTAATTAATTTATTGATAGTGTAGTGTTAGGTTTAATTGTAGATAATTGTAGGTATTTTATTTAATTTATTTATTGATAGTGTAGTGTTAGGTTTAATTGTAACTTAGGTTAGGATTTATTTTACAGGTAATTTTGTAATTATTTTAACTAGGTAACTATTAAATAGTTATTAACTATTTAATAGCTATTGTACCTGGTTAAAATAAATACAAAGTTGCCTGTAAAATAAATATTAATCCTAAAATAGCTACAATATAATTATAATTTATATTGTAGCTATATTAGGGTTTATTTTACAGGTAAGTATTTAGCTTTAAATAGGAATAATTTATTTAATAAGAGTTAATTTATTTCGTTAGATAAAAATTATATTTAATTTAGGGGGGTGTTAGCGTTAGGGTTAGATTTAGCTTTAGGGGTTAATAAATTTAATAGAGTAGCGGTGAGGTCCGGTCGGCAGATTAGGGGTTAATACTTAAAGTTAGGTGTCGGTGATGTTAGGGAGGGCAGATTAGGGGTTAATACTATTTATTATAGGGTTTTTGAGGCGGGAGTGAGGCGAATTAGTGGTTAATAACTTTATTATAGTAGCAGTGAGGTCCAGTCGGCAGATTAGGGGTTAATAATTGTAGGTAGGTGGCGGTGATGTTTGGGGTTAATAAATATAATATAGGGGTCGGCGGTGTTAGGGGCAGCAGATTAGGGGTACATAGGGTTAACGTAGTTGCCGGCGGTGTGCGGTCGGCAGATTAGGGGTTAAAATTTTTTAATAGAGTGGCGGCGATGTGGGGGGGCATCGGTTTAGGGGTACATAGGTAGTTTATGGGTGTTAGTGTACTTTAGAGCACAGTAGTTAAGAGCTTTATGAACCGGCGTTAGCCCAGAAAGCTCTTAACTCCTGGCTTTTTGCTGCAGCTGGAGTTTTGTCGTTAGAGTTCTAACTCTCACTTCAGCCACGACTCTAAATACCGGTGTTAGAAAGATCCCATTGAAAAGATAGGATATGCAAATGGCGTAGGGGGATCTGCGGTATGGAAAAGTCGCGGCTGCAAAGTGAGCGTTAGACCTTTACCTACACGACTCTAAATACCAGCGGTAGCCCAAAACCAGCGTTAGGAGCCTCTAACGCTGGTTTTGACGGCTAACGCCAAACTCTAAATCTAGGCGATAATAATTTCTATTTAAAAATAAATACTTACCTGTAAAACAAACCGTAAGCTAGCTACAATATAACTAATAGTTACATTGTAGCTAGCTTAGGGATTATTTTTATTTTACAGGCAAGTTTGCATTTATTTTAACTAGGTAGAATAGTAACTAAATAGTTATTAACTATTTACTAACTACCTATCTTAAATAAATACAAATTTACCTTTAAAATAAAACCTAACCTGAGTTACACTAACACCTAACACTACACTACAATTAAATAAATTACCTAAATTAAATACAATTAAATAAATTAAATACAATTACCTAAGTTACAAAAAACAAACACTAAATTACACAAAATAAATAACAAATTACAAGATATTTAAACTAATTACACCTAATCTAATAGCCCTATCAAAATAAAAAAGCCCCCCCAAATAAAAAAAAACCTAGCCTAAACTAAACTACCAATAGCCCTTGAAAGGGCCTTTTGTGGGGCATCGCTTCAAAGAAATCAACTCTTTTAACTGAAAAAAAATAATACAAACAACCTCCCCAAAAGTAAAACCCACCACCCACACAACCAAACCCCCCAAATAAAACCCTAACTAAAAAACACTAAGCTCCCCATTGCCCTGAAAAGAGCATTTGGATGGGCATTGCCCTTAAAATGGCATTTAGCTCTATTGCTACTCTTAAAAAAACCTAACTCTAACCGCTGAAGATCCACTTACAGTTCTGAAGATCCGACATCCATCCTCAACGAAGCCGGGAGAAGTCCTCATCGAAGCGGCAAGAAGTCCTCAACGAAGCAGGGAGAAGTCTTTATCCAAGCCGGGAGAAGTAATCCTCCAGACGGGCAGAAGTCTTCATCCAGACGGCATCTTCTATCTTCATCAATCCAGCGTGGAGCGGGTCCATCTTCAAGACATCCAGCGTGGAGCATCCTCTTCCAACGAAGTCTTCTTCAAGAATGAATGTCTCTTTAAGTGACGTCATACAAGATGGTGTCCCTTAGATTCCGATTGGCTGATAGAATTCTATCAGCCAATCGGAATTAAGGTTGAAAAAATCCTATTGGCTGATGCAATCAACCAATAGGATTGAACTTCAATCCTATTGGCTGATCCAATCAGCCAATAGGATTGAGCTCACATTTGTTTTTTATTTTGTGTAATTTAGTGTTTTTTTTTTGTAATTTAGGTAATTGTATTTAATTTAATTGTATTTAATTTAGGTAATTTATTTAATTGTAGTGTAGTGTTAGGTGTTAGTGTAACTTGGGTTAGGTTTTATTTTACAGGTAAATTTGTATTTATTTTAGCTAGCTAGGTAGTTAGTAAATAGTTAATAACTATTTAGTAACTATTCTACCTAATTCAAATAAATACAAACTTGCCTGTAAAATTAAAATAAACCCTAAGATAGCTACAATGTAACTATTAGTTGTATTGTAGCTAGCTTAGGGTTTATTTTACAAGGTAAGTATTTAGTTTTAAATAGGAATTATTTAGGTAATGATAGTGGGTTTTATTTAGATTTACTTTAATTATATTTAAGTTAGGGGGTGTTAGGGTTAGACTTAGGTTTAGGGGTTAATAAATATAGTATAGTGGCGGCAACATGGGGGCGGCAGATTAGGGGCTAATAAATGTAGGTAGGTGGTGGCGATGTTAGGGACAGCAGCTTAGGGGCTATTAATATTTAACTAATGTTTGCGATGCAGGAGTGCGGCGGTTTAGGGGTTAATATGTTTATTATAGTGGCGGCAATGTCGGGAGCGGCAGATTAGGGGTTAATAATTTTATTTTAGTGTTTACAATGTGGGAGGGCCTCGGTTTAGGGGTTAATAGGTAGTTTATGAGTATTAGTGTACTTTTTAGCAGTTTAGTTATGAGTTTTATGCTACGACTTTGTAGTGTAAAACTCATAACTACTGACTTTAGAATGCGTTACAAATCTTTTGGGATAGGCTGTACCGCTCACTTTTTGGCCTAAATAAAAACAGCTTGTAATACCGGCGCTATGGAAGTCCCATTGAAAATAGACTATACGCAAATTGCGTAAGTTGATTTGTGGTAAGGCCAAAAAAGTGTGCGGGACAGCTGTACCTACAAGACTCGTAATAGCAGCGGTAGTAAAAAAGCAGCGTTATGAGGCCTAACGCTGCTTTTTTACTCAGAACGCAAGACTCGTAAGTCGTAGGTAGGCTCATATGCTAAGTTGTAAGCCCTTGAAGGCCACCTCTTATCTGAATGTATTTGACAGTTGTTCTCAGCTAGAGGGCGTTAGTTCATGTGATTAATATAAATAACATTGTGCTCATGCAATTGGAGTTATTTAAGAGTCAGCACTTATTGCCTCAAATGGAAGCAGTCTGTAGAAGCTTAGATACAAGGTAATTATAGAGGTAAAAAGTATATTTCTTAAACCATGTTGGTTATGCAAAACTGGGGAATGGTAAATAAAGGGATTATCTATCTTTTTAAACAATAACATGTTTGGTGTTTACTATTCCTTTAAATATATACATATAGGGTTGGCATTCAGGTGTCCAGTATTTAACCAGGCAGCCCAGTATTTAAGCAGACTGTCCAGTAAAATCTGTACAGAAACACTGGGAACTTAATCTCAGATAAATTTAAAGGGCCTCCTATGCTTCTATGCATTAGAAAGATAACCCAAAAAGAAGTAATACTGTGCAGTTTCTGTTATATGTGTTATGGGCAGCCAATAGGATTCTAAACCAATGATGTGTGTAGGTGCTCATGGCAGTCAAGGGGTTCAAATCACTATTGTGTATGTGTGTTACAGACAACCAAGGGGATAAAATGACTGCTCTGTTTGTAGAATTAAGAGTGGGCTTAAGATGTACTTTGTATACCCATTATATAAGCATTTTTCCTCATGATATGAACTCAAACACCACATATCCGTACAGGTTTTTGGTATTATTTATATTCACAAGTCCTCACAAGCGCTGTTAAAAACCATTAGATAAATGTCCACACAGGTTTTATTGTTGTTTATCTAACAACACCGTATATCTACGCTTTTTGTCTATGTTTTTCATGGATGCCTGTCCTAGGTTTGTAAAAGGTTAAACTTACTGACTAAATCTCACTGTTAAAGGGAGAGCCTAGTCCAAAATAAATTTTCATGATTCAGATAGGGCATGTAATTTAATTTTTTTTGCCAATTTACTTTTATCACCAATTTTGCTTTGTTTCTTGGTATTCTTAGTTGAAAGCTAAACCTAGGAGGTGCATATTCTAATTTCTAAGTACTTGAAGGCCGCCTCTTCTCTCAGGGTTCATTTGTGTCATATATAGTGATGTCGCAAACCTAAAATTTTGCGTTCGCAAACGGCAGACGAGAACTTCCACAACTGTTTGCGAACGGGCGAACCGGGCGAACCGCCATAGACTTCAATAGGCAGGCGAATTTTAAAACCCACAGGCACTCTTTCTGGCCACAATAGTGATGGAAAAGTTGTTTCAAGGGGACTAACACCTGGACTGTGGCATGATGGAGGGGGATCCATGGCAAAACTTCCATGGAAAATTACATAGTTGATGCAGAGTCTGGTTTTAATCCATAGAGGGCATAAATCACCTAACATTCCTAAATTGTTTGCAATAACGTGCTTTAAAACATCAGGTATGTACACTACTGTTACACCAGATATGAGTTGCCCTGGGGTGACACTGTGCCCTGGCAGGCAGGCACGGAAACGCACACGTGTGAAGGAAACTGACTGCTATTATTTAACACAGTCAAAAAAGTGGTTTTTTTTTTTAAATCTACACTACTGTTACACCACATATGAGTTGCACTGGGGTGACACTGTGCCCTGGCAGGCAGGCACTGAAACGCACACGTGTGAAGGAAACTGACTGCTATTATTTAACACAGTCAAAAAAGTGTTGTTTTTTTTAAATCTACACTGCTGTTACACCAGATATGAGTGGTGGCACTGGGCAAGTGGGCACAGTATACGCTGTGAGCCTGACACACACGCTGGCAGGCAGGCAACTGCAATTAGATTACACAGGAAAAAAAAGCAGCCCTAAAAAGGGCTTTTTGGGGTGCTGTCCTTACAGCAGAGATCAGATGAGTCCTTCAGGACTGTAGTGGACACTGAATACACTAGCCTAGCTATAGATTTCCCTACTAAATCAGCAGCAGCTACACTGTCCCTCCTCTCACTAACAATGCAGCTTCCAAATGAATCTAAAATGGATGCTGTCCAGGAGGTAGGAGGGTCTGGGAGGGAGGGTCTGCTGCTAATTGGCTGGAATGTGCCTGCTGACTGTGAGGTACAGGGTCAAAGTATTACTCAATGATGACGAATAGGGGGCGGATCGAACATTGCATATGTTCGCCCGCCGCGGCGAACGCGAACATGCTATGTTCGCCTTGAACTATTCGCCGGCAAACAATTTGCGACATCACTAGTCATATAGATAACACTGTGCTCATGCACGTGGATTTCCAGTGAGCTAGCTCTGATTGGCTAAAATGGATGTCTGTCAAAAGAACTGAAATAAGGTGGCAGTTTGCAGAGGCTTAGATACAAGGTAATCACAGAGGTAAAATGTGTACTTATATAACTGTGTTGGTTATGCAAAACTAGGGAATGGCTAATAAAGGGATTATTTATCTTTGTAAACAATAAAAATTCTGTTGTAGACTGTCCCTTTAAATTAAGGAACATGTACACAATTAAAATATGTAAAAAAAAAAAGGATATTTTAACTCAAAATTTCCTCGATTGCCACTTTAAAGGATAGAATCAAAACTTTAATTATTCAGATAGAGCTTGTAATTTTAAACAGTTTTCCAATTTACTTTTATTATATATTTTGCTTCTTTGTCTTGGTATCCTTTGTTGAAAAGCACAGCTAAGTAGGCTCAGTGGAAGCAATGTACTACTCGAAGCTAGCTGCTTATTGGTGGCTGCACATATATGCCTCTTGTCATTGGCTCATATAATTGTTTAGCTATCTCCTACTAGTACATTGCAGCTTCTTCAACAAAGGATACCAAAAGAATATAGCTACGTTGATGATAGATGTAAATGAGAAAGTTGTTTAAAATTGTATGCTCTATCTGAACCATAAAAGAAAAAAAAAAATTTTCATGTCTTTTTATGCACCTAATGAGGATGCTTGTCCTGGGACATGCGAGCGGGCATCTTGGACATACAGGCTCAGTGTAAGGAAGTTTACTATGAAATCTTATGAGATTATGGTGAAAAGTAGGCAAGTGCATTTGGCAGTTTCGTTAGTGAAACCCACACAATAACCGTAAAGCAAAAGTGTGACCTCAACACTGATTCTGATCAGTTGTATTTTTATTTTTCGCCAAGCAGTAGCTGAAGGAAAACTTCTCACACAGAGCACTTACTCAGATGAGCTGAAGACATTTGTGATATTTTCTTGTTAGCTTTTTACAGATATGCTGCACCACTTTCAAGTGATTTAGCACATTAGTAACACATCTATTATGTGAAAAAAATAATCCTGCAAGCACATTAGGATGTCCTCATTAATACTGAACCGGACATTGTTTACCTTTTGCATTGTCTGCTTCTATTTTATAATATTTTATATTATACTTTTTTTTGTGTGTGTTTATGAATTTCAAGGCGCTGTAAAACAAAATATATTGTATATATAACGGAGCACTATTTAAATAAGTTAAAATATTTTTTTGCATTAAATAAAGTTTAAATATTATTATTTTTTGTTTGAAGCTAACAGTGCATGACTGTGTGCAACTGATATTTGAAGGGACATAAAACCCAGATTTTTTTAGCTCATGATTCATGAGGATAGATTTTTAAGCAACTTTCCAATTTACTTCTATTACCAACTTTGCTTCATCCTCCTAGTATCCTTTGTTAAAGGAGCAGCAATACACTACTGGGAGCTAGCTGAACACATCAAAAGTCAATAACAGAAGTCACATATGTGCAGCCACCAATTAGCAGCTAGCTCTAAGATCCAGATCCTCCCTAGGTATGATTTCCAAAGAAGGCTACAAAGAGAACTAAGCAAATTAGATAATAGAAGTAAATAGAAAAGTTTTTTAAAATGGTATGGTCTATCTGAATTATGTGTTTCATATTCCTAAAATACTTATTGCTGAAAGTTCCTTTATTTGCAGCGAGTTTATGTTGCACTGAGCACCTCAGGCCGCCCACGGTAGAAAGCTATTTTGTCAATGAGATGACGTTAACCAATAGCTGTGTGGCCCAGTTGGCATTAATATGCTGTATGGCTTGCATGCTTTTGGCTAACATTACCTCACTGACAAAATAAGCATTCAGCCGTTGGCGGACAGAGGCGCTCAGTGCGGCATAAGCTGCAAATAAAGGAATTTTCAGCAAGAAGTATTTTATACATCATGACTGAAAGTTCCCTTTATTTGTAGAACTGGGAAATCCTACGCCTAGATTTAGAGTTCTGCGGCCAAAGGGGTGCGTTAGCTACGCGTGCTTTTTTCCCACGCACCTTTTAAATACCGCTGGTATTTAGAGTTCACAGAATGGCTGGGTTTTCAGTGCGTTAGGCTCCAAAAAGGGAGCGTAGAGCATAATTTAACGCCATTGCAACTCTAGATACCAGCGGTGCTTACGGAAGCGGCCAGCTTCAAAAACGTGCTCGTGCACGATTCCCCCATAGAAAACAATGGGGCTGTTTGAGCTGAAAAAAAAAACTAACACCTGCAAAAAAGCCGCGTTCAGCTCCTAACGCAGCCCCATTGTTTTCTATGGGGAAACACTTCCTACGTCTGCACCTAACACTCTAACATGTACCCCGAGTCTAAACACCCCTAACCTTACACTTATTAACCCCTAATCTGCCGCCCCCGCTATCGCTGACACCTGCATATTATTATTAACCCCTAATCTGCCGCTCTGTACACCACCGCCACCTACATTATAGCTATGTACTCCTAATCTGCTGCCCCTAACACCGCCGACCCCTATATTATATTTATTAACCCCTAATCTGCCCCCCACAACGTCGCTGCCAGCTACCTACACTTATTAACCCCTAATCTACCGAACGGACCGCACCGCTATTATAATAAAGTTATTAACCCCTAATCCGCCTCACTCCCGCCTCAATAACCCTAAAATAAATAGTATTAACCCCTAATCTGCCCTCCCTAACATCGCCGACACCTAACTTCAATTATTAACCCCTAATCTGCCGACCGAATCTCGCCGCTACTGTAATAAATGGATTAACCCCTAAAGCTAAGTCTAACCCTAACCCTAACACCCCCCTAAGTTAAATATAATTTAAATCTAACGAAATAAATTAACTCTTATTAAATAAATTATTCCTATTTAAAGCTAAATACTTACCTGTAAAATAAACCCTAATATAGCTACAATATAAATTATAATTATATTATAGCTATTTTAGGATTTATATTTATTTTACAGGTAACTTTGTATTTATTTCAACCAGGTACAATAGCTATTAAATAGTTAAGAACTATTTAATAGCTAAAATAGTTAAAATAATTACAAAATTACCTGTAAAATAAATCCTAACCTAAGTAACAATTAAACCTAACACTACACTATCAATAAATTAATTAAATAAAATACCTACAATTACCTACAATTAAACCTAACACTACACTATCAATAAATTAATTAAATACAATATCTACAAATAAATACAATGAAATAAACTAACTAAAGTACAAAAAATAAAAAAGAACTAAGTTACAAGAAATAAAAAAATATTTACAACCATCAGAAAAATATTACAACAATTTTAAACTAATTACACCTACTCTAAGCCCCCAAATAAAATAACAAAGACCCCCAAAATAAAAAAATGCCCTACCCTATTCTAAATTACAAAAGTTCAAAGCTCTTTTACCTTACCAGCCCTGAACAGGGCCCTTTGCGGGGCATGCCCCAAAGAATTCAGCTCTTTTGCCTGTAAAAAAAACACATACAATACCCCCCCCCAACATTACAAACCACCACCCACATACCCCTAATCTAGCCCAAACCCCCCTTAAATAAACCTAACACTAAGCCCCTGAAGATCTTCCTACCTTATCTTCACCATACCAGGTTCACCGATCGATCCAGAAGAGCTCCTCCGAAGTCTTGATCCAAGCCCAAGCGGGGGGCTGAAGATGTCCATGATCCTGCTGAAGTCTTCATCCAAGCGGGAGCTGAAGAGGTCCATGATCCGGCTGAAGTCTTCTATCAATGGCATCTTCAATCTTCTTTCTTCCAGATCCATGTTCATCCCGCCGACGCGGAACATCCATCTTCACCGACGACTTCCCGACGAATGACGGTTCCTTTAAGGGACGTCATCCAAGATGGCGTCCCTCTAATTCCGATTGGCTGATGGATTCTATCAGCCAATCGGAATTAAGGTAGGAAAATTCTGATTGGCTGATGGAATCAGCCAATCAGAATCAAGTTCAATCCGATTGGCTGATTCAATCAGTCAATCAGATTGAGCTCGCATTCTATTGGCTGTTCCGATCAGCCAATAGAATGCGAGCTCAATCTGATTGGCTGATTGGATCAGCCAATCGGATTGAACTTGATTCTGATTGGCTGATTCCATCAGCCAATCAGAATTTTCCTACCTTAATTCCGATTGGCTGATAGAATCCTATCAGCCAATCGGAATTCGAGGGACACCATCTTGGATGACGTCCCTTAAAGGAACCGTCATTCGTCAGGAAGTCGTCGCTGAAGATGGATGTTCCGCGTCGGCGGGATGAACATGGATCCGGAAGAAAGAAGATTGAAGATGCCATTGATAGAAGACTTCAGCCGGATCATGGACCTCTTCAGCTCCCGCTTGGATGAAGACTTCAGCCGGATCATGGACATCTTCAGCCCCCCGCTTGGGCTTGGATCAAGACATCGGAGGAGCTCTTCTGGATCGATCGGTGAACCTGGTATGGTGAAGATAAGGTAGGAAGATCTTCAGGGGCTTAGTGTTAGGTTTATTTAAGGGGGGTTTGGGTTAGATTAAGGGTATGTGGGTGGTGGGTTGTAATGTTGGGGGGGGTATTGTATGTGTTTTGTTTACAGGCAAAAGAGCTGAATTCTTTGGGGCATGCCCCGCAAAGGGCCCTGTTCAGGGCTGGTAAGGTAAAAGAACTTTGAACTTTTGCAATTTAGAATAGGGTAGGGCATTTTTTTTATTTTGGGGGTCTTTGTTATTTTATTACGGGGCTTAGAGTAGGTGTAATTAGTTTAAAAATGTTGTAATATTTTTCTGATGTTTGTAAATATTTTTTTATTTTTTGTAACTTAGTTCTTTTTTATTTTTTGTACTTTAGTTAGTTTATTTCATTGTATTTATTTGTAGATATTGTATTTAATTAATTTATTGATAGTGTAGTGTTAGGTTTAACCTCTTAAGGACATATGACGGAATTTTTCCGTCATAAAACAATTGAGCAAACTGAAAGCTGTGTCATTAAAGGCTTAATTGTAGGTAATTGTAGGTATTTTATTTAATTAATTTATTGATAGTGTAGTGTTAGGTTTAATTGTAACTTAGGTTAGGATTTATTTTACAGGTAATTTTGTAATTATTTTAACTATTTTAGCTATTAAATAGTTCTTAACTATTTAATAGCTATTGTACCCGGTTAAAATAAATACAAAGTTACCTGTAAAATAAATATAAATCCTAAAATAGCTATAATATAATTATAATTTATATTGTAGCTATATTAGGGTTTATTTTACAGGTAAGTATTTAGCTTTAAATAGGAATAATTTATTTATTAAGAGTTAATTTATTTTGTTAGATTTAAATTATATTTAATTTAGGGGGGTGTTAGGGTTAGACTTAGCTTTAGGGGTTAATCCATTTATTACAGTAGCGGCGAGATTCGGTCGGCAGATTAGGGGTTAATAATTGAAGTTAGGTGTCGGCGATGTTAGGGAGGGTCAGATTAGGGGTTAATACTATTTATTATAGGGTTATTGAGGCAGGAGTGAGGGGGATTAGGGGTTAATAACTTTATTATAGTAGCGGTGAGATCCGCTCGGCAGATTAGGGGTTAATAAGTGTAGGCAGGTGGAAGCGACGTTGAGGGGGGCAGATTAGGGGCTAATAAATATAATATAGAGGTCGGCGGTGTTAGGGGCAGCAGATTAGGGGTACATAAGGATAATGTAGGTGGCGGTCGGCAGATTAGGGGTTAATAAGTGTAGGTAGCTGGCGGCGACATTGTGGGGGGCAGGTTAGGGGTTAATAAATATAATATAGGGGTCGGCGGTGTTAGGGGCAGCAGATTAGGGGTACATAAGGATAACGTTGGTGGCGGTCGGCAGATTAGGGGTTAAAAAAATGTAATCGAGTGGCGGCGATGTGGGCGGACCTCGGTTTAGGGGTACATAGGTAGTTTATGGGTTTTAGTGTACTTTAGAGCACAGTAGTTAAGAGCTTTATAAATCGGCGTTAGCCCAGAAAGCTCTTAACTACTGACTTTTTTCTGTGGCTGGAGTTTTGTCGTTAGATTTCTAACGCTCACTTCAGCCACGACTCTAAATACCGGAGTTAGAAAGATCCCATTGAAAAGATAGGATACGCAATTGACGTAAGGGGATCTGCGGTATGGAAAAGTCGCGGCTGGAAAGTGAGCGTTAGACCCTTTCCTGACTGACTCCAAATACCGGCAGTAGCCCAAAACCAGCGTTAGGAGCCTCTAACGCTGGTTTTGACGGCTACCGCCCAACTCTAAATCTAGGCCCTAGTGTTTAAAAAATGCTAGTATTTACCATCACTTTAAGGACTAATAAGGAGAATTTCCACAGTTTTATGGTGAGCAATGGCATGCCCCACAAGCATAAAAACAAAACATGATTTTTTCAGAAGATAAAAAAAAGTTTTTGCTTTATCGCCTAAGTCAGAGCTTTCCAAACTTGTCATGTTGGTGACACACTTTTTAGACCTACATCATTCCGCGACACAGTAATGCAGTTGTACTAGCAAACAGGAGATTAAACTAACTTGTTTTAAGAGATACGGACACATACATAAATTATATAATAACAAAATGTATTTACAAGTAACAGTATGTATGTGCAAGAATGAAAAAAAAATCACCAATAGCTACTTACTATGTTAATGGAATGTATGAGGTTGATGGGATGAACACAGTTTCTGAATATTTGGTGGAATATTAAAGACACTTGCACTTCATCATCAAACATTTTTAAGCTTCCACTTCCTATCCATATATCAAGAGCAGGAGCAGCAATGCACTACTGGGAGCTAGTTGAGTCCATTGAGTCTGATTGACTACTGCCCATGCTGCAAACACACTGCTGTCCCACTCACTGACTACACATGCAGTCACGAGCCAATTAAGGAGACTACACGTGCAGTCAGGAGCCAATGTGCCGATAATGGGAATAGTTTCAGTTCCCACTGAGCTGCGCCAATGATCTGTGACCCACTAGGTATCAATCACGTGTCAACCATGTGATATGCGTAGCAAGCAGGCGGAAAGTCAGAAACCCCCCAAAAAAACATTTAAAAAAAATAATTAAATTAAAAAAAAAATTGTGCTTAAGCAGGGACACACCTACACACTGCAGCCGACACACTATTGTGTCACGACACACAGTTTGGAAAGCACTGGCCTAAGTAATGGTGGTAACTTAAATAAATAATGCAAAACAATGGACCATTAATAGAATAATCCGTTGTCTTCTGAGGGCACAATGAAAGCTATGCTTAAAATACTAATGCTGCATTTATAAAGTTGCCAAACCTACAGAATTTTTTTTTATTAAGGGGAAGGATGGGTTCTGATACTACGGAAAGGAGTGAAAGAGGGAGTACTATATGCAATCGGTTGGAGGGGAGGGTGAGAGGGGCTGCTACACAACAGAAAAATACTTTGAAAAATAAATTATTAAACCAAAAAAAAAATTGGTACTGGCAGACAACTGCCAGTACCTAAGATGACAGCCCCTAGGGGGGATATCAGGGATGTGTATGGGTGAGGAGGGTTCCCTACACTACACAAAAAAAGAAAATACTGTCCATAAACTGCATACCGGCAGACTGTCTGCCAGTAACTAAGATGGTGGTTACCAGTGGGGTTATTAGGGAGGGAAGAGAGCTGTTTGGGAGGGATCAAGTAGGGATCAGGGGGTGGGAGGGTAATCTCTACACTACAGCTAGTTTACCTTACACACTACCTCATTAACCACTTCACTACCAGGAATTTCAGAAGTGTGGTATGCAAATGCAATTAGTGGGCTTCTAATTGCCAAAAAACATAATTTATGCTTACCTGATAAATTCCTTTCTTCTGTAGTGTGATCAGTCCACGGGTCATCATTACTTGTGGGATATTAACTGCTCCCCTACAGGAAGTGCAAGAGGATTCACCCAGCAGAGTTGCTATATAGCTCCTCCCCTCTACATCACCTCCAGTCATTCGACCAAGGACCAACGAGAAAGGAGAAGCCAAGGGTGTAGTGGTGACTGGAGTATAATTTAAAAAATATTTACCTGCCTTAAAAAACAGGGCGGGCCGTGGACTGATCACACTACAGAAGAAAGGAATTTATCAGGTAAGCATAAATTATGTTTTCTTCTGTTAAGTGTGATCAGTCCACGGGTCATCATTACTTGTGGGATACCAATACCAAAGCAAAAGTACACGGATGACGGGAGGGATAGGCAGGCTCTTTATACAGAAGGAACCACTGCCTGAAGAACCTTTCTCCCAAAAATAGCCTCCGAGGAAGCAAAAGTGTCAAATTTGTAAAATTTGGAAAAAGTATGAAGCGAAGACCAAGTTGCAGCCTTGCAAATCTGTTCAACAGAGGCCTCATTCTTAAAGGCCCAAGTGGAAGCCACAGCTCTAGTGGAATGAGCTGTAATTCTTTCAGGAGGCTGCTGTCCAGCAGTCTCATAAGCTAAACGAATTATGCTACGAAGCCAAAAAGAGAGAGAGGTAGCAGAAGCTTTTTGACCTCTCCTCTGACCAGAGTAAACGACAAACAGGGAAGACGTTTGTCGAAAATCTTTAGTTGCCTGTAAATAAAATTTAAGGGCACGAACTACATCCAGATTGTGCAAAAGACGTTCCTTCCTCGAAGAAGGATTTGGGCACAAGGATGGAACAACAATCTCCTGATTGATATTCCTGTTAGTGACTACCTTAGGTAAGAACCCAGGCTTAGTACGCAGAACTACCTTATCCGAGTGAAAAATCAAATAAGGAGAATCACAATGTAAGGCTGATAACTCAGAGACTCTTCGAGCCGAGGAAATAGCCATTAAAAATAGAACTTTCCAAGATAACAACTTTATATCAATGGAATGAAGGGGTTCAAACGGAACACCCTGTAAAACGTTAAGAACAAGGTTTAAACTCCATGGTGGAGCCACAGCTTTAAACACAGGTTTAATCCTGGCCAAAGCCTGACAAAAAGCCTGAACGTCTGGAACTTCTGACAGACGCTTGTGTAACAGAATGGACAGAGCTGAGATCTGTCCCTTTAAGGAACTAGCGGATAACCCCTTTTCTAAACCTTCTTGTAGAAAAGACAATATCCTAGGAATCCTAACCTTACTCCAAGAGTAACCTTTGGATTCGCACCAATATAGGTATTTACGCCATATTTTATGGTAAATCTTTCTGGTGACAGGCTTCCTAGCCTGTATTAAGGTATCAATAACTGACTCAGAAAAACCACGCTTTGATAAGATCAAGCGTTCAATTTCCAAGCAGTCAGCTTCAGAGAAGTTAGATTTTGATGTTTGAAAGGACCCTGAATCAGAAGGTCCTGTTTCAGAGGTAACGACCAAGGTGGACAGAATGACATGTCCACCAGATCTGTATACCAAGTCCTGCGTGGCCATGCAGGCGCTATTAGAATCACTGATGCTTTCTCCTGTTTGATTCTGGCAATCAATCGAGGAAGCATCGGGAAAGGTGGAAACACATAAGCCATCCCGAAGGTCCATGGTGCTGTCAAGGCATCTATCAGGACCGCTCCCGGATCCCTGGATCTGGACCCGTAGCGCGGAAGCTTGGCGTTCTGTCGAGACGCCATGAGATCTATCTCTGGTTTGCCCCAACGTGGAAGTATTTGGGCAAAGACCTCTGGATGAAGTTTCCACTCCCCCGGATGAAAAGTCTGACGACTTAAGAAATCCGCCTCCCAGTTCTCCACTCCCGGGATGTGGATTGCAGACAGGTGGCAAGAGTGAGACTCTGCCCAGCAAATTATCTTCGATACTTCCATCATTGCTAGGGAGCTTCTTGTCCCTCCCTGATGGTTGATATAAGCTACAGTCGTGATGTTGTCCGACTGGAACCTGATGAACCCCCGAGTTGCTAACTGGGGCCAAGCCAGAAGAGCATTGAGGACTGCTCTCAATTCCAGAATGTTTATTGGAAGAAGACTCTCCTCCTGATTCCATAGTCCCTGAGCCTTCAGAGAATTCCAGACAGCGCCCCAACCTAGTAGGCTGGCGTCTGTTGTTACAATTGACCAGTCTGGCCTGCTGAATGGCATTCCCCTGGACAGATGTGGCCGATAAAGCCACCATAGAAGAGAATTTCTGGTCTCTTGAATGGAATGAAGGACACGGCATGCATTTTGAAGTTTTGTTAACCTGTCCTCTGTCAGGTAAATCTTCATTTCTACAGAATCTATCAGAGTCCACAGGAAGGGAACTCTTGTGAGTGGAAAGAGAGAACTTTTCTCTTCGTTCACTTTCCATCCATGCGACCTTAGAAATGCCAGTACTATCTCTGTATGAGATTTGGCAGTTTGAAAGCTTGAAGCTTGTATCAGTATGTCGTCTAAGTACGGAGCTACTGAAATTCCTCGCGGTCTTAGTACCGCCAGAAGAGTGCCCAGAACCTTTGTGAAGATTCTTGGAGCCGTAGCCAGTCCGAATGGAAGAGCTACAAACTGGTAATGCCTGTCTAAAAAGGCAAACCTTAGATACCGGTAATGACTTCTGTGAATCGGTATGTGAAGGTAAGCATCCTTTAAATCCACTGTGGTCAAGTACTGACCCTCTTGGATCATGGGCAAAATTGTTCGAATAGTTTCCATCTTGAACGATGGAACTCTTAGGAATTTGTTTAGGATCTTTAAATCCAAGATTGGCCTGAAGGTTCCCTCTTTTTGGGAACTACAAACAGATTTGAGTAAAACCCTTGTCCTTGTTCCAACCGCGGAACTGGATGGATCACTCCCATTAATAAAAGATCTTGTACGCAGCGTAGAAACGCTTCCTTCTTTGTTAGGTTTGTTGACAACCTTGACAGATGAAATCTCCCTCTTGGGGGAGAGGATTTGAAGTCCAGAAGGTATCCCTGAGATATGATCTCTAACGCCCAGGGATCCTGAACATCTCTTGCCCAAGCCTGGGCGAAGAGGGAAAGTCTGCCCCCCACTAGATCCGGTCCCGGATCGGGGGCCCTCAATTCATGCTGTCTTAGGGGCAGCAGCAGGTTTTCTGGCCTGTTTGCCCCTGTTCCAGGACTGGTTAGGTTTCCAGCCTTGTCTGTAGCGAGCAACAGCTCCTTCCTGTTTTGGTGCAGAGGAAGTTGATGCTGCTCCTGCTTTGAAATTACGAAAGGAACGAAAATTGGACTGTCTAGCCTTGGCTTTGGCCTTGTCCTGAGGCAGGGCATGACCTTTACCTCCTGTAATGTCATCAATAATCTCTTTCAAGCCGGGCCCGAATAAGGTCTGCCCTTTGAAAGGAATATTAAGCAATTTAGATTTAGACGTAACATCAGCTGACCAGGATTTTAGCCACAGAGCTCTGCGTGCCTGAATGGCGAATCCTGAATTTTTAGCCGCAAGTTTAGTTAAATGTACTACGGCATCTGAAATAAATGAATTAGCTAACTTAAGGAATTTAAGTTTGTGTGTGATGTCATCTAGTGTGGATGATTGAAGTGTCTCTTCCAGAGACTCAAACCAAAATGCTGCTGCAGCCGTGACAGGCGCAATACATGCAAGAGGTTGCAATATAAACCCTTGTTGAACAAACATTTTCTTAAGGTAACCCTCTAATTTTTTATCCATTGGATCTGAAAAAGCACAGCTATCCTCCACTGGGATAGTGGTACGCTTAGCTAAAGTAGAAACTGCTCCCTCCACCTTAGGGACCATTTGCCATAAGTCCCGTGTGGCGGCGTCTATTGGAAACATTTTTCTGAATATAGGAGGGGGTGAGAAAGGCACACCGGGTCTATCCCACTCCTTAGTAACAATGTCAGTAAGTCTCTTAGGTATAGGAAAAACGTCAGTACTCGTCGGTACCGCAAAATATTTATCCAACCTACACATTTTTTCTGGGATTGCAACTGTGTTACAATCATTCAGAGCCGCTAATACCTCCCCTAGTAACACACGGAGGTTCTCAAGCTTAAATTTAAAATTTGAAATGTCTGAGTCCAGTTTATTTGGATCAGAACCGTCACCCACAGAAAGAAGCTCTCCGTCTTCACGTTCTGCAAACTGTGACGCAGTATCAGACATGGCCCTTGCATTATCAGCGCACTCTGTTCTCATCCCAGAGTGATCACGTTTACCTCTTAGTTCTGGTAGTTTAGCCAAAACTTCAGTCATAACAGTAGCCATATCTTGTAATGTGATTTGTAATGGCCGCCCAGATGCACTCGGCGCTACAATATCACGCACCTCCTGAGCGGGAGATGCAGGTACTGACACGTGAGGCGAGTTAGTCGGCATAACTCTCCCCTCGTTGTTTGGTGAAATTTGTTCAATTTGTACAGATTGACTATTTTTTAAAGTAGCATCAATACATTTAGTACATAAATTTCTATTGGGCTCCACTTTGGCATTAACACATATAGCACAGAGATATTCCTCTGAATCAGACATGTTTAACACACTAGCAAATAAACAGCAACTTGGAAATACTTTTCAAAGTAATTTACAAATAATATGAAAACGAACTGTGCCTTTAAGAAGCACAGAAAATATTATAACAGATAAAATAATTAAGTTATAGCATCAATCTTTGTCAGAATATACAGTTTTAGCAAAGGATTGTTCCCCTCAGCAAATGATAACTAACCCAGGCAGCAGAAAAAAATACACAAATAAACGTTTTTTATATCACAGTCAATACCCTCAGCACAGCTCTGCTGTGAATGATTACTTTCCTCAAAAAAGACTCTTGAGATCCCTGAACTCTGTAGAGATGAACCGGATCATGCAGGAAGAAAATGAACCTCTGACTGAGTTTTTCTGATGCATAGTGAAAGCACCAAAATGGCCCCTCCCCCACACACATAACAGTGAGAGGGATCAGTGAACTGCTCTAATTTAAATCAAAACTATTGCCAAGTGGAAAAAAAGTGCCCAAAACATTTTTTCACCCAGTACCTCAGAGAAAAAAACGTTTTTACATGCCAGCAAAAAAACGTTTTACCTCAATAATTAATTGTCATTTAAAACCTATTGCAAGTCCCTGCAAAATAGGTTAAGTCTATGTATACAGTTTAAAAGCCAGAGAAGTACCATTTCCCAGAAAACTGAAGTGTAAAATATACATACATGACAGCCTGATATCAGCTACATCTACTGCATTCAAGGCTGAGTTTACATTATAAGGGTATGGCAGGATTTTCTCATCAATTCCATGTCAGAAAATAATAAACTGCTACATACCTCTTTGCAGATTAATCTGCCTGCTGTCCCCTGATCTGAAGTTTACCTCTCCTCAGATGGCCGAGAAACAGCAATATGATCTTAACTACTCCGGCTAAAATCATAGAAAAACTCAGGTAGATTCTTCTTCAAATTCTACCAGAGAAGGAATAACACACTCCGGTGCTATTATAAAATAACAAACTTTTGATTGAAGATATAAAAACTAAATATATCACCATAGTCCTCTCACACATCCTATCTAGTCGTTGGGTGCAAGAGAATGACTGGAGGTGACGTAGAGGGGAGGAGCTATATAGCAACTCTGCTGGGTGAATCCTCTTGCACTTCCTGTAGGGGAGCAGTTAATATCCCACAAGTAATGATGACCCGTGGACTGATCACACTTAACAGAAGAAATAATGACAAAGCCATGCATGTCTGCTATTTCTGAATAAAGGGGACCCAAGAGACATTTTTACAACCATGTGTTTGAGGGCTACAGTTGTGTGTAAATAATTTCAGTGAAAAACTCAAAGTTTGTGAAACAGTTGCAATTTTTTATATTTTTATATGATCACATTTGGAGATGAAATAGTGGCATGAAATATACCAAATGGGCCTAGATCACTGGTTTTCAAACATGTCCTCAGACCTCTCCAAAAGGCCAGGGGCCCTATTACATATGCGGCATCGCCTGCAAAAGCCGGCGACGCCGGTTTTAACGTGATTTTGGTATTACATATACGGCGTAGTATGCAAGTTACGTGTGTAGTATCAAAGTTACGTATATTTCACCTGTATTTTGTTCTCCCATAGATTAACATAGAACAGCCACGCAATTTGGTATCCAATATACAGCGTAAGAATTTACGCGCGCATAATTCAAAAAATCTACTCCATTCTCATCTTGCCAAACATTGCAGTCGCAGCAACCCTTGCACTGACTAAAAAAGCAACGTAACTCCCTGGAGGCCTTAACAAACACATACATTTAAGCAGCATCTAAAATAGTTAAAGGGGCAGTATATTATGAGATTTGCTTTTTTTACTTTATCACATTGTGTACATATACTTGCTTATTTACTTTATATTTGTTCTTAAAACAATCACCAATACTTGGAGAGAACAATGGGAAATCATAATTGTATTACCTTTATCTCTTTAGAACTCACTGGGAGTTAATTTATTCTACTGTTAACACAGCTTGGCATTGCTGCTAAAATATATAATGGGACAGTCTAGTCCAAAGAAAACCTTCTTGTTTCAAATAGGGCATGCAATTTCAAACAACTTTCCATTTTAATTCTAACACCAATTTAGCTTTGTTCTCTTGGTATTCTCAGTTGAAAGATAAACCTAGGATGGCTCATATGATAATTTCTAGGACCTTGAAGACCGCCTCTTTGCAATTGTGTCAAACCAATCACAAACAACACAACCTCTCACCTGCAGCCTTAAAACACCTGATAATGCCCACCTCTCGGTAACATCAGTATTATATATACCCATGTGTCAATTTATAATGGATGTGAGATACATTGATTTACATCTTAGAAGTGAATATTACTATGTGTACCCTTCATAAACAACTATTGTGGATGTGAGTTATAGTACAAGAATATGTCATAAACATTATAATATTAACTGTTTTTCTTGCCATTTCCACACAGGTCATATTATATGTTTTAACAATATTAGTATAATAAAACACACCTCACATGGATGTGTATGACAATTACAAGGTAAATAACAGAGGACAAGGTTTATGGTGAACTATAATAATATGTATTTATACATATTATGGCTTCTTGGATGAGGGAGCTGAGGTGCCTGTAGTGGATTTTCTTGGTTTTCCTGGTTTTAGAGGATTCTGGTTTTTCTGCTGGTGTGCTGGCCACAGATGATAGGCTGGAGGCAGTGTCCTGCTGGCATGTAAAGTGCTCAACCAACACATCCAAGAGTTGATTTTGTTCTCTCCATCTATTGTTCATCTGCATCTGCATATCAGACAGAATTCACATCATCTGTGACTGGTTCTGAACATTTAACGATGCTGCCATGTCCCTCTGCAGCTCTATGCTATGTTGTTGTATCCTCTCTTGCCTCCTGAAGAACCTCTCTTGGCCTCTTTGTATGCTCTCAGTGCTTGTTATGAGCCTCCTCTGGAGTGCAATGTATTCCTCACCCAGGGGAGAATACAATGCATCCACAGGCTCTTGAGCAACAGGGCTTCTAGTTGCTTGTGGGGCATGTTCACCTGCATCTGATGGTGCTTGTTGGGCAGGTTCAGCTGCATATGATGGTGCTTGTTAGGCAGGTTCAGCTGCATCTGATGGTGTTTGGTGGGCAGATTCAGCTGCATCTGATGGTGCTTGAGGTGCAGCTGTAGTTTCTGATATATTTCAATCTGCAGATGGGGAGGTCATCCCATGGATGTGGATGGGGGAGGTTGTCCCATGGATGAGGGAGTTCGTCCCATGGATGAGGATGGGAGAGGTCGTCCCATGGATGAGGATGGGGGAGCTCTCATGGTCAGGGCCGCCACTAGAAATGTTGGGGCCCCTGACTTAACCATTGACCAGCCCCCCCTTGACATGTGCAATTTTTGACCAAGTGACTAAAATGTATATGTACTTTATTCTTAAGTGTCTATTTAAACTTGGAAATGTTGCAAAGGTAGTAACATATAAACACACAGACACACTCATACACTGAAACACACACACACACTCACACACTCACACATAAGGATTCACATATAGACACTCTAGCAGACACGAAAAGAAACACACTCAGACACAGACACCCAAACAGACACTCAGCCCTTGTTTACATTGACCTGGCAAGTAATGAGGTAGACTACAGTTTTGTAAAAAAAAAGGAGATTTAGAAAAAATATATATATACCCAAACTGATGCATATAATAACCAGGTTTGGGTCTTTCTCCGGATACAAAATAAATGCATCTAAATCAGAGATTCTGTGGCTCAGAAAAAAAAAGGATTCATTAAGTGATTGCCCATTCAAAGAGGTAATTGAATCATTCAAATACCTGGGAATTATTATTCCAGTCAATCCCTCAGATTTATATAAAATGAATGTAACGCCAATTCTCTCTTTGATCCGAGAGAAACTGAAAGTCTGGTTAAATTTACCAATCTCACTTTCCGGGAGAATTGCGTTATTTAATATGGTCCTTCTCCCTAAACTTCTATACGTTTTACAGAACACACCAATAATGATGTTTGAAAAAGATATTCGGTCTTTTAACTCGGCAATTAGAAATTTTATCTGGCAGGGAAGGAGATCAAAAATTTCAATACCTAAACTCTCAGTAGGTAAAGAATTTGGAGGATTGTCCTTGCCAGATATAAGAGCTTATAACCTCGCTTTCCTTGCGCGCATGGTGTCAGACTGGTTTCTTTCCAAAAACTACGCGACCAACAATCAACTAGACGAAAATATCTGCCACCCTTTTCTCCCTGTAGGACTGGCCCACTGTGAGCCTAAATTACTCCCGCCCGAAATCAAGAATTTTAAAACTATGCTAAATCCCATCAAAGCATGGTGGAAGTTAGGAAGTCTTTTGAAAGTTAAGTGCAGCGCCTCACAGTATTTACCTATGCAGGGCAATCCTAACTTCTGCCCAGGCCTGAACTCCGCTATTTTTAACAAATGGTCTTCTAGGGGTCTAGTGAAAGTTCACCAAATTGTCAGGGCAGACATAAAATGTGTGAGAACATATGAGGAATTGAAGAGTGAATTCAATCTAGCAAACAACAAATTTTACGCATACCTGCAATTAAGACATTATACTTCAGAATTGGTTAGAAGGGTAGGTTGGAACTGGGCCATGGGAAAAATGGAAAACTGGCTCCTATTAACAAAGAGCGGGCATACATCAATTACATATTGCTACAGATCCATATGTAATATCAAGGGACTACCTGTATTAGACCAGATAACGACGGATTGGAATAGGTTAATTACCTCCAACGACATCGAACCAAAATTCATCCAAAGATCTATCAGAAAAGTATATCAGGCCACGCTCTCCGCGAACTGGAGAGAGGCACATGTTAAACTTCTGCATAGAGCATATTTCACGCCAGAAAAGGGTCATAAACTGCACAATGCAAATTTCAACACATGCCCAAAATGCTCCCTCTTTGCAGCAGATTTAAAACATATGATTTGGAGCTGTCTGAAAATTAGGCAATTTTGGCATAAATTAGAATATTGGCTCAATAACACATTGGGGATCTCTCCTCTGGGTCTCACACTTATGCAGGTGATCTTCTGCATAAAAAAGCAAGTAAATCAACACCCTCAGGAAAAATTAGTGATTCTTTCAATTTTAGCTGCCAGAAATTTAATAACTGGGTGCTGGAAGAAGCATAGGGCCCCCACAATAGCAGAAGTTAAAAACTATATAAAAAAACAATGCATGTTAGAACAGAGAGATACTGAATTAAGCAACGAGGAAGAGATTAAGGCATTCTTTAAGAAGTGGACAGTATTCAGCAAAAGCTTTCCAGATAATGAAGTAGAGCATCTAATCTTCCCATTTAGAAACTCAGAGCTGGTGCAGTTAAACGCCTGGTAGTAGGGGAGTGGGGAAGAGAGAGAGGGAGAGGGAGAGAAAGTCCCCCCCCCTTTTTTTTTTTTTAATTTTATTTTTGTTCTGTTGCATATTTGTTTTTGATTTGTTTAGTTCTGTTATGTTTTGTTTTTTGTGGTTCTTCATTACCTTGATGAATTTTTTGATTTGGTTGCTAAAAATATAAAAATCCAACAACGTGGTTATATAAATCGTACACGATAAGCATTATTTTTTAGTGGATCTAAGCATGCCTCGTATAAAATAGCTATGTACATATTATATCTAAGATGCATATATTTGCATATCATTCGCTCTGAATATAGTGAACCAGTATAAGAGCATGCTGCTTTTATAAAAAATGTATACCTAAACTATAATGTAATACTGTGTATTAACAGATCTTTCCTTTTTTTTTTTTTTTTTTTTCTCTCACCCTGCGAGGCGTAACGACATGCACAGTGTTCTTTGTTACTATGTGTTGGTTATAAATAAAAGATTTTTTTTTAAAAAAAAAAAGGAGATTTAGAAAACAAAATATGGAGTTCTGATTATATTTTTGTAAAGGAAGATGCCAACTAAATGATGACAACAGCATGCGATGGCTGAAAGGAAGGGCCCTGAGCTGCCTAAACAATAATTTAAAGGTTAAATGGTGGATAGGTGACTTCCGGAAAGGTCTCATTTAGTCTCAAAGTCTGTAGAAAGATGTGAATAATCAGTAGTAAGGTCAAAATGTCCTAAAAAGGAACAGACAATGGACAAACACACACAAACTCAAACGTGCACATAAACCCAAGGAAACACCGACAGAGAAAGCCTCAGAAAACACACAAAGACATACACACACACACAGAGACACCCACAGAAAACACACAAAGACATACACACACAGAGAGACAACCATATAAAACACAGAAAGACATACATACATACACCCTCACTGAGACATTCACAGAAAACACACAAAGACATACACACACCCTCACAGAGACACCCACAGAAAACACACACCCTCACAGAGGCATCTACAGAAAACACAGACATACATACATACACACATACACACACACACACCCTCACAGAGGCATCTACAGAAAATACAGACATATACACCCACCCTCACAGAGGCATCCAGAGAAAATACACAAAGACAAACATACACACACCCTCACAGAGACACCCATAGAAAAAGCTCAAAGACATATGCACACACCCTCACAGACATCCACAGAAAATGTACAAAGACATACACACCCACCCTCACAGAGAGTCCCACATAAAAAAGACATACACACTCATAGAGACACAAACCAAAGCACAAAGACATAAACACAGACACCCACAGAAACATTTATGCACCTTGCATTCCCTAAATCAACAGTGTGTGACATGCATGATAAAAAAATGCAGAAATTAAGAGATCACTTTTTAAAGAATCATATTTGTAAATGTGCAAACAAAAATAATTCTGTGAATTCAAAATTTTACATTAATGATCTGGGTAGATGGCTAGATGAAGAAAAGTACTTTTAAAAAGGTTGACATATGTTTGTTTGTTTTTTCCCCATTTTCCCCAACCAAGAGCACCACTTCAAATATAATGTACAAATGTTCCCATCTGTCAGCTGTACTTATGGATTTTGAAAATGCTGTACTCTATATGGTCTTGGTGGAACCATAAGCTGTGGTACTCATATGATTAGATCTGGTTAAATGCAGGATTTAGGCTTGTTGGTATGTATTTCAAAATTAAGTCAGCTGTAGTGTAAACTGAACAGTTTTAAGTTAACCTGTCTCATTTCAAACACTGAGCAATCTCTGAGTCTGAGAGTATAACATTTTATGCAGATGTAAATATCTTAGATAAAATGCCTCCTTGCATCTGGAAAGTCCTTGCATAAAGAGCAGTAAACTGGAATGTAATTAAATATTATTTATATATATATATATATATATATATATATATATATATATATATATATATATATATACACAAAGAGAAGCACACTCACAGGAATGAACAACTGGCTCAATACTATTGTTAGTCTGTTCTATGGCGATTTACCAACTGGGTGCAGCTTCTTTTAGCCCAGTAATACTTTTCACAGAGAAGAACTTTCCTGTAGTATATCAGTCTGATCCTGCCTATTACGGTCAGTCCAACGCCAAAATACCAGGCAATTCCTCTCTAAACAAGGAACACAGCAACCCCAGACGATCGTTTCGGCATTCATTGGGCCTCGTCAGTGAGGTGTAGCCATATTCCTCTAAGCACACTGAGCAAGGAGTCCACGTCTGATTTCCCCTTTTTCCCATAGGGAGACTAAATACACACAAAGAGAAGCACACTCACAGGAATGAACAACTGGCTCAATACTATTGTTAGCCTGTTCTATGGCGATTTACCACCTGGGTGCAGCTTCTTTTAGCCCAGTAATGCTTTTCACAGAGAAGAACTTTCCTGTAGTATATCAGTCTGATCCTGCCTTTTACGGTCAGTCCAGCGCCGAAATACCAGGCAATTCTTCTCTGAACAAGGTACACAGCAACCCCAGACGATCATTTGGGCCTTCATTGGGCCTCGTCAGTGAGGTATAGCCATATTCCTCTAAGCACTCTGAACAAGGAGTCCACGTCTGGTTTCCCCTTTTTCCCATAGGGAGACTAAATACACACAAAGAGAAGTGCACTCACAGGACATCTCTTTTATGGTTGATGTCTATACTTGTTTAATTGTTTATTTATTTATTCATTTGCCATTCTTCATGGAGCCTTTTAGGATATGTTGTGACCATATTTATTAGGCTACGTCATATTCACTGACAATAAATTTTTGTGCCATATTTGGATCTATGGACATGGACTACATTGGTTAAGAATTTATCCAACTGCTTCCATATGCACATAATATCCATATTTACTAGTGTTGCATACATTTGACCTCTGGTCTATGGTGATAATGGTCTATATATATGCGTTAATGTCTATATCATCACTATATATATTTATATTTATATATGTCTAATTGATGTATTTGATATACTTACATACTAAAAGTGATCTATTAGTGTCAGCATATATGGAGTTAAAATTTCACATTGTTTTGTTTTTAGCCAATCAGGAGATGCTACATGTTACTTAAAGGTATGGTACACATGTTATGTATTAGTCTATGATTACGGTCAGAGAGACCGAAACCGGTCAGACTATGTTTTGAACTTTTAACAGCATGTCCTGTTGTTTTTATCCTGGAATAAAGCAACTTATCTTTTGATTCACAAATGGTTGGCTACTGGAATCTTTCTTTTATATTTTATATATAAATAGACAATATATTATATATATAAATAGACAACTCAAGGTATTGATCTAGGCCCATTTATGTATATTTCATGCGATCATATAAAAAAAAAATAATAACCTTGGGTTTCTCACTAAAACTATGTACATACCTCTTGTGCAATAATAACACAAATTATTGTATCGGCTTCTCTGCAGTGTAGTCATCCTCCTCAATTCTCCCAACTACCTGATCCCTCCAAAATAGCTCTCTAACCCGCCCCCTCCCAATAATGGCGGCTACCTTTGGTACTGGCAGCTGTCTGTTAATACTCAAGTTATGGCTATTTTTTTTCTTTTCATTTATATATATATATATATATATATATATATATTTTATCTGCAGCGTAGTGGACCCCTACCTCCCCCATTCTGGTGATTGTTAACTAGGGAACTGCACTCCCCCATTCCACCCCTTTTCTGTAGTGCAGCATCCCATTCAACTGCTTTCCCTCCTACACCTCCCACTGGCACCAGCAGATGATCGTTACAGATGGTGACACACACAGTGTCACTGTCTGTAATGATCTGGCATCTTCCTATTGTGCTCCATTTATATATGCAGACAGATGCCTACAGCTTAGGAACAGCAGCTCTCGGTGGTCACTTGACAATCAAGACTGCTGGAGCTTCCTGCAGCTACAACATAAATATATATGTTATGCAGTACTATGGGCTTTGTACCGCTTCACACACACACACACACACACACACACACACACACATATATATATATATATATATATATATATATATATATATATATATATACAGTATATGTTAGAAAATAACTATAAAAGTAGGTACACCAAGGTGTTCCCACTGATATAGAAAAAGCTGTGCACACCCACAATGTGTATTAATAATGTGTTTCAATGGTTTAATGATTTGGTTTTATAATTAATTCAATATACACCAAATTGAACAATATAAATTGAAAAAATATATAATAAAAATAAATAATTGAATTAAAAAATTATATGCAATAGAATCTAGAATACAATGCAATACAATAAAATGATTTAAAAATATATAGAATAAAAAGTCTTATCCTTCTGTCGATGACATTTTTCTCCAGGTTTTATTTTCAACAGAGGTGTTCAGTGCTGCTCATCCAAAGTAGACTCAAGGTTCAGGTTGAGTAAAAAGGTACAGCTGCAAATATCTAAAAAGACAAGCGCACAAAAACACCTCTCATAGTGCAGATCAATTTTAATAAAAACAATACAAACACATATAAAAACCTTCCCCTACTCAATCATATGAGGTAAGGAAGGGTGAATGGATGTATAAGTGTCCCCACTTGGTTCACAGTGGATGTCACCAGAAGTTCTTTAACACAATAAGATTCCTTTCTTCTCCAAATGTCCTTTATGACACTGATGGCCAATTCCTGACCCTTGGATTGAAGGCAGTGGCTTTTGACAGATATTAGATATTCCAAGCTAATAGCTGATGATATGTCTGAGAGAACGCTGAGAGAGGTATCCGCAAACAACACGGAACACTGAAACAGCATGTAAGTCACAAATGACGTAAGGTGGGCGTGGCCTTACACGTTTCACGGAACTCGTCCGCTTCGTCAGAGGCTTGATGCGTGGGTCACAAATATTAGTTGCTCCACAGATCTGTGGAGCAACTAATATTTTAATCATGACCCACGGGCACACTAACAAGTAATTTGTATATATAAGTGCAAACTACACGTAACTTAGAAGGTATCAATACCTAGCCTTACTACTACTGTTGCAGTACTCTAGCACAGAGTACATATGGGTACAATTTATTTTAGTATACACATAACACTCAGTGAGGTATACAATTTATGAGTACACACTTCGACTGATTAGTGGCCCCTAACAAGCTGGCCTCAATTTTGCAGGGATGTTAGCACACAGCAGATTATAAACATACCTTTACCATTAATGTTTACCACAAATCCTCTTTAGGTTGGAGTTACTATCCATGATATCAATTCAGGATAAGAATTTGTAACTATCCACCATTTTCACAACATTAGTTTGAAAACCACTTTTACTTGCTGCAACTGTTTTTATTGTGTGTAACCCTTTTTAAATAAAACTAATAACGTTGATATATTTTAAAACCTATATACACTAAGCCCATACGTATGAGGGCAGAGTGCTGTTCTGGTTAGTATCCTGTCCAGCTCTGTTGCTGGAATTGTTCTTGTATATGTTTCTCTCTGATACTCAGCACCTTTAAACAATTACATAGTATATTAGATTATATTCTATACATTTAAATACAGTGTTCCCTCAAAGTAATAAGAGTGGTGCCATTGCTCATCTCTCAAATTTGCCTATATATGACTGATGGCTGTCACATGATACAGGGGGCCGGGAAAATGGGAGACAATTTAAATGTCAGAAAAAAAAAATCTGCTGCTTATTTGAAATTCAGAGTAGGGGGCCGATTTAACAAGGGCCGAATGGCCCCTGATGCCGCTGTTTCTGCTTGAGCCTTCAGGCTTGCCGGAAACAGCAGTTAAGAAGCAGTGGTCTTAAGACCGCTGCTCCTTAACTTATCCGCCGCCTCTGAGGCTGGGGACATCAATCCGCCCAATCTCATTCGATTGGGTTGATTGACACCCCCTGCTAGTGGCCAATTGGCCCCAAATCTGCAGGGGGCGGCATTGCACCAGAACTGCTTGTGCAATGTTAAATGACAACAGCGTATGCTGTTGGCATTCAGTAATGTCGGGCAGACATGATTCGCTACTGCGAATCATGTCCGCCCACCATTTGGTAAATCGGCCCCTAGGTGTTTAATCATTGTCTTTTTATTATGCACTTGTTAGTTATGCAATTCTACTATATTGAGTGGCCATTTAATGTCCCTTTAAAGGAGTTTTTGCAGACAAACACAAAAACTATGCAGCCAATAGTAAAGGAGAAATTCATCAAAATGGAGTCCTTAATTTAGCTAATTACCTTGTGTATTTGGATGTAGTTTGTTATTCTCCTAACAAGCTTGAATCATGACGTGTGCAATTAACTGTTTATTATTTTGTGCTAATTTTTAATTAACACATTTATAATGTGCAAACATTTACATGCAATCATGAACATTCTGCTTATCATATTTTATTTCTGTAAACAGGTTCTTGTTTAAAAATGTAATTTATTTTCTGTTTTAACATTTTATTGAAACCAGGAAATGACTTGGTTTGAATTAATAGCTCAAAGAATGTAATGGGAAAAGACAAGATAAGCTCTGCAAAAAGGGAACAAAAAAGGTTTTCAAGAGATAAAATATACTTTATTATTATTATCATGTATTTGTATAGTTCCACAAAATTCAGTATAACTTAAATAAGATATTTACAAAAAACATGCAAAAAACTAGTGTAAAGAATGGGATTGGAATACTGCTGATGAGGGGAAATAACATAAAGGGCTCTATTTAAATAGGCAAGCCTACAATTGTAAGCTAAGAAACAGTCAGCTAGATTACGAGTTGTGCGTTAGGCTGAAAAAGCAGCGTTAAACGGTCCTAACGCTGCTTTTTTACTACCACTGCTATTACGAGTCTTGAAGGTTTAGGGGCACCACACACTTTTTTGGCCTTACCGCAAAACGACTTGCGTAAACTTCGTAAAGTCTTTTTTCTATGGGACTTCCATAGCGCCGGTATTATGAGTCTGTCCTGGGAGGCTAAAAAGTGAGCGGTACACCCTACCCTGTCAAGAGTCCTAACGCATTTAAAAGTCAGTAGTTAAGAGTTTTAAACTACAACGCTGTAACATAAAACTCATAACTAAAGTGCTAAAAAGTACACTAACACCCATAAACTACCTATTAACCCCTAAACCGAGGCCCTCCCGCATCGCAAACACTAAAATTATATTTTTAACCCCTAATCTGCCGCTCCGGACACCGCCGCCACCTACATTATATTTATGAACCCCTAATCTGCTGCCCCCAATATCGCCAACACCTACATTATATTTATTAACCCCTAATCTGCCGCCCCCAATGTCGCCGCAACCTACCTACACTTATTAACCCCTAATCTTCCACCCCAAACGTCACCGCCACTATAATAAACATATTAACCCCTAAACCGCCGCACTCCAACCTCGCAAACATTAGTTAAATATTATTAACCCCTAATCTGCCATCCCTAACATCACCACCACCTACCTACATTTATTAACCCCTAATCTGCTGCCCCCAACGTTGCTGCCACTATACTAAATGTATTAACCCTATCCCTAACACCCCCTAACTGAAATATAATTTAAATAAATCTAAATAAAATTACTATAATTAACATTACATTATTCCTATTTAAAACTAAATATTTACCTATAAAATAAACCCTAAGATAGCTACAATATAACATAGTTACATTGTAGCTAGCTTAGGGTTTATTTTTATTTTACAGGCAAGTTTGTATTTATTTTAACTAGGTACAATAGTTATTAAATAGTTATTAACTATTAAATAACTACCTAGCTAAAATAAATACAAAAGTACCTGTAAAATAAAACCTAACCTAAGTTACAATAACACCTAACACTACACTATAATTAAATAAATTTATTAAATTAAATACAATTGCCTTAATTAAATTAGCTAAAGTACAACCCCCCCCCCACTAAATTACAGAAAATAATAAACAAATTACAGATATTTAAACTAATAACACCTAATCTAATAGCCCTATCAAAATAAAAAAGCCCCCCTAAATAAAAAAAAAAACCCTAGTCTAAACTAAACTACCAATAGCCCTTAAAAAGGCCTTTTGCGGGGCATTGTCCCAAAGTAATCAGCTCTTTTACCTGTAAAAAAAAAAATACAAACAACACCCCCAACAGTAAAACCCACCACCCACACAACCAACCCCCCAAATAAAATACTATCTAAAAAACTAAGCTCCCCATTGCCCTGAAAAGGGCATTTGGATGGGCATTGCCCTTAAAAGGGCAGTTAGCTCTTTTGCAGGCCATTGGCTTATTGGAACAGTCAATAGAATGCAAGCTCAATCCTATTGGCTGATTGGATCCGCCAATAGGATTGAACTTCAATACTATTGGCTGATTGCATCAGCCAATAGGATTTTTTCTACCTTAATTCCGATTGGCTGATAGAATTCTATCAGCCAATCGGAATCTAAGGGACGCCATCTTGGATGACGTCACTTAAAGGAACCTTCATTCGTCGGGTAGTTGTCAGATGAAAAGGATGCTCCGCGTCGGATGTCTTGAAGATGGACCCGCTCCGCATCGGATGGATGAAGATAGAAGATGCCGTCTGGATGAAGATTTCTGCCTGTCTGGAGGACCATTTGCCCGGCTTGGATGAAGGCTTCTCCCGGCTACGTTGAGGACTTCGGCCCAGTTAGATGAAGATGTCTGCCGCTTCCTTGAGAATGGATGTCCGGTCTTCAGAACTGTAAGTCGATCTTCAGGGGGTTAGTGTTAGGTTTTTTTAAGGATGTATTGGGTGGGTTTTATTTTTAGGTTAGGGTGTGGGCCTGCAAAAGAGCTAACTGCCCTTTTAAGGGCAATGCCCATCCAAATGCCCTTTTCAGGTCAATGGGGAGCTTAGGTTTTTTTTAGATAGTGTTTTATTTGGGGGGGTTGGTTGTGTGGGTGGTGGGTTTTACTGTTGGGGGAGTTGTTTGTATTTTTTTTTAACAGTTAAAAGAGCTGATTACTTTGGGGCAATGCCCTGCAAAAGGCCCTTTTAAGGGCTATTGATAGTTTAGTTTAAGCTAGGGTTTTTTATTTTATTTTGGGGGGGGGGGGCTTTTTCTATTTTGATAGGGCTATTAGATTAGGTGTAATTAACTATCTGTAATTTGTTTATTATTTTTTGTAATTTAGTGGGGGTTTTTTGTACTTTAGCTAATTTAATTTAAGTAATTGTATTTAATTTAGTAAATTTATTTAATTATAGTGTAGTGTTAGGTGTTATTGTAACTTAGCTTAGGTTTTATTTTACAGGTACTTTTGTATTTATTTTAGCTAGGTAGTTATGAAATAGTTAATAACTATTTAATAAATATTGTACCTAGTTAAAATCAATACAAACTTGCCTGTAAAACAAAAATAAACCCTAAGCTAGCTACAATGTAACTATTAGTTATATTGTAGCTATTTTAGGGTTTATTTTATAGGTAAGTATTTAGTTTTAAATAGGAATCATGTAGTTAATTATAGTAATTTTATTTAGATTTATTTAAATTATATTTAAGTTAGGGGGTGTTAGGTTTAGACTTAGGTTTTGGGGTTAATACATTTAGTATAGTGGCAGCGATGTTGGGGTGGCAGATTAGGGGCTAATAAGTGTAGGTATGTGGCGGTGACATTGGGGCGGCAGATTAGGGGTTAATAAATATAATGTAGGTGTTGGCGATGTTGGGGGCAGCAGATTAGGGGTTCATAAGTATAATGTAGGTGGCGGCGATGACGGAGGTGACATATTAAGGGTTAATAAGTGTAAGATTAGGGGTGTTTAGACTCGGGTTCATGTTAGGGTGTTAGGTGTAGACATAAATTTTATTTCCCCATAGGAATCAATGGGGCTGCGTTAAGGAGCTTTACGCTGCTTTATTGCAGGTGTTAGACTTTTTCTCAGCCGGCTCTCCCCGTTGATTCCTATGGGGAAATCGTGCAGCGCTGTTATTGGAGTACGGTAATGAGCAAAATTTTGCTCAACGCTCACTTCTTGTCTTTTAACGACTGGTTTATAAAAACTCATAATACCAGTGCTGCAGGTAAGTGAGCGGTGAGACAAAACTGATTGTTAGCACCGCATAGCCTCTAACGCAAAACTCGTAATCTAGGTGAGTGGTTTTAACTTCCTAAACTGTTTGCTACCTCTGAGCTACTGGAGGTAAATCTGACTGCTCTACCTGGAGTGATTGACAGTGCCTGATCTTGAACTATTAACTGTGACCCTGGTCCATTATGATTAACCTTAACCACAACTTCACCCCAGCACAATAAACATTAATGGATAACCCCACCATTTCTATTCCTAACTATGATCCTGCCCACAGAAATAATACATAAAGGCTTACCCACTCCCCCTACACAACATAATCCCACTACTTGAATCATTCATCATATAAAAAAAAACATTAAAACATCACAATTGGATCCTTCCAATAAAAATCTAGGGAACTCCAATGCAGTTTCCACCAACATTACAACTGCTTACATCTAAGTCTCCCAACATTATCCCCCACTACAATAATCATCATAGGGCTATATTACAAGTGGCGCGCTAACTGTTGCTCGCAAGGGAAAAGGGGTTTATCACGGTTCTTTGTTTGTGTCAAAAGTAGCGCGTGTATTACAAGTTGAAAGTAAATACATTTACTCAAATGCAATTTAATTTAACATGAGTCGGCATAGCGTGGCTTCAGAGCTCTGATTAACTGTTATGTGAGTCAAAAAAGTTGCACAAAACACATCAAAAATAGATTTAAAATTACAGATACACTTATAATATAAATCAAATAGAAGAAGGAAAAACTGCTTCTGAACAACAATAGTGCTTAAGGATGTCCAAGTTTATTAGACCACAATCTGAAAAGGTTCACAGATTGAAACACCTGACATGTTTGGCGCAGTTGCACCTGTGCTTCATCAGAGAGGTGCATTGCCTCTCTTTGCTTGACTGGGAAACAGCCTGTCTTTTAACATTATTGACTGCTTTAGTGTCTTGTGATCATACATTCACGGATACAAGCACTTGAAAGTGGACATTTGCACCCCTCTAGCAAACTTTTCTACTTTAATATTGGACTGCAACACATATTGGCAATGGATTGAGCTGTTCAGCTCTCCTGCTCTTTGTTATTATAGCACTTATAATATCCAGTACACTATCTAATAAAAACTATTTTAAAAAATCAAATACAAAGTTATAAGGGCTCAAAGTAATGAAATCTCAGATGTTAAAAAAGGCTGTAAATATGTATACATAAGTATATATATATATATATATATATATATATATATATATATATATATATATATATACAGGGCTTGAAATTTCCAATAGTCCACTAGTCCTGGGAGACTTAGAAATTTGACTTTTTCCTATCTATAACATTTAGTGGACTAGTAACCTTTTCCCTCTGGGCTAGTAGATTTTAAAGGGCCACTAAACCCAAAATCTTTCTTTCATGATTCAGATAGAGAATAGAAATTTAAACAACATTACAATTTACTTCCATTATTTATTTTTCTTCATTTTTTAAATATCCTTAGTTGAAGAAAAAGCAATGCACATGGTGAGCCAATCACACAAGGCTTCTATGTGCAGCAACCAATCAGCAGCTAGTGAGCATATCTAGATATGCTTTTCATCAAAAGAATATCAAGAGAATAAAACAAATGAGATAATATAAGTAAATTAGAAAGATGTTTAAAATTGCATTCTCTTTCTAAATCATAAAAGAAAAAATGTGGGTGGCATGTCCCTTTAAACCACCGACTAGTAAACCATAGTGATATTTTGATATATATATTGTATGTGTGTGAGTGTACACATGTATTTACATGTGCATATATGTATTTACAAACATATATACATATATAAATACATACATATGTATACATATATAGACATAAGTGCATTGTAGCCCTTTCCAGTCAAGTAGCTGAAAACATGTAAAATCATATTTATGCAGTTTTCATATTTAATAAAGTGTTTAACTATGTACACTATATATGCATTTGTTTTTTCCTGTTTGTTGCCTTAGTTTGGGCATAGATTATTTTCTATTAATTTATTACTAAACAAATCCTGATTAGTTAAGTCATTAAACAATCAGTATGATATGGGAGAGCTAACTAGTAAAAATATAGATCACACTTTCTGATTGTTTTTAAAAGAATTTTGGGTGGCTAACTTTGGTCATTTTTTTATTCTTTTTTTCTGGAGGGGTAGTGTTCAGGGGCTTTAGGTGCTGGGGAATATTAGACTTTAGTAGAGTTTATGGAGTGGCATACATACATGTAGGGGATTTTATTATAGGAGGATTGCATAGAGAGTACTTAGATGTCGGTGTTGCATAGATATTGGGTACTTCGATGTAATAGGAGTTTTTATTGTGGGAGTCACATGTGGGGCTGTGTACATGTGGGGTCAGGCCAGCTGTATGGCTTTATTATTGTAGGACCAGATTGCAATTAAGCTTAATTGCTGTAGGGTTTAATTGTGGTGGCCATAATAGGCTGCCTTGGTAGTTTAATGCTAAAGGAATGGATATAAATCTGCGCTAGTTGAAACATGTTAACAATGCCAATAGATAAAGGCTATTATCTCCAAAACAGCCCAAAATGCAAATAGGGAACGTTATTTAGAAAGAATGACAAATCAAACTTTACTAAAAGAATCTATGGCGCTAAACAGCTTAATGTTAACTTAAGGGCCTATATTAATTTATATTTGGAATAAACCAAGATATAAATGTATTCAAAAGAATATATATATGTAGATTTAAGAATATTAAATATTAAATTATCAAATGGCGGTAGTTAATAGATATATTTCAATTTTAATTCATAAAATAAAATAGTGTATACTAAACACAATAGTGTATACTAAAAACAATAAACTCTAGCTGTCATCAGCAAAAAACACAACATTAAAATTCAGAACAATTAAAATTCATAAATGCATAAATTATCCTTATAGTTAAAAAAAATAAAATAAAACAATATTAGATATATGGCATTATACAACACAGACAATAAAAGAACAAACACTGGTGCAAAGAGCAGTGTTCACTGCTTAATTCGTGTAGTAAGCATAAAAACTGAAATAGATAAATCCTCCACTTGAAAGTGTGATTCCTATAGAGATGTTATTAACCCACAGTCTTATAAAAGTATTTTAGAATTCTTTAAGGGGTTTAATAGTTTCACCGGATGGTGTTGGATGTCTCTCCAGATACTGTGGTGGATCCCAGAGTTCTCCCTGAGACGGCAAGGTGTGGATCTTGCTAAATCTTAAGGGTTTGCTGCGTCCAGGTGCCAGTTTGCCGGTTGGACCAAACACAATGGCTACGCTTCTTGCGTCTAGGTAACAGTCACAGGAATTATCACAGATACGGATCCTCAAGTGGACCACAATTAGAGCAACGCGTTTCGGCTATTACGCCTTTCTCAAGCTCTATCTCACACTCGCATCCCAAAGCCTTTTATAGGGC
Organism: Bombina bombina; assembly: GCF_027579735.1. Taxonomy (NCBI): domain Eukaryota; kingdom Metazoa; phylum Chordata; class Amphibia; order Anura; family Bombinatoridae; genus Bombina; species Bombina bombina. The sequence goes on from NC_069499.1 coordinate 883,324,290, forward strand.
TATTTGTTATTGAATTATTTAATTGACATATGTGTGATTTAATTTTGGGATTCAGAAAATATACGTTTGGATATGTCAAACATAATCACTTTAAATTAAATGCATAAAGAAACGTTATAATATATGTGGATACAGTTAACAAATATTTTTAACCTTATAAAAAGAAATGGTAGCGATATGTTCACAATCTTAATTACAGATTACAAAATTGAAATCAATTAGCACTTTAAAATATACTGAATATGAACGTTATACTTGCGTATTTGTAATTTACTTATCCCATTGTGATTTATTTTACCCATTATATCATATTTCGTTAGTAACTGTGCTAGCTTGTATAGGATGTTTGAACTTCTTGTGATATATTGTATATATTTCTTTTATACGTATTTGTTAGTAGTTGGTATTGACCAGAGGCTGCCACGTTATATAATGGCTGATAATACCAATACTACTACTGTTAGTTTTGGATAGTGTGATTTCGCATTAGACCTACAATAGTTGTCATTTTTTGTTATTCACTTAATATTTTTACTTTTATTATTTAGTTTTTATTCTTCTAACTATGTTAATAATAATGTTTCATTAGATATTTTATTACCTAAATCAACCATATAAATGATATCCTTAGTTCGAAAAAACCTATTCTACAATATACATATGGCAATTATGGATAACTGAAACCTAAAAAAATATTTAGATATATACATATATATATATATATATATATATATATATATTCTTTTGCATACATATATATCTTGGTTTATTCCATATATAAATTAATATAGGCCCTTAAGTTAACATTAAGCTGTTTAGCGCCATAGATTCTTTTAGTAAAGTTTGATTTGTCATTCTTTCTAAATAACGATCCCCATTTGCCTTGGTGGTTGATCAATATTCCAGTAGGTAAACACAGTAAAACATGTGTGACAAACATCTTGAATATGATTGATCGCAAATTCATACTGTAGTGACTCTTTTGCCACCATTAATAGTTTAAAACGATCTGCTCTTTCAGGCAAACAATGGTATGGAAAAGAAGGATGTTGTTTTTTTTTTTATATCTGGAATCATGCTATTTAAGTTTTTAAGCTTCCAGTAAAATGATGCATAACAAAAAAATAAAATAATTTAACATCTGTCTAAATGCCTGTTAGTAATTCAAGACAGATTCATTTTATTCATCTGCACTGGCTGTCTATCTCTAAATTTGCTGACATGGAGGTGTGTGTAAGAAAGTTTCCAGTAGCCATGTTTATCCCTAACACAGCACCTGTCACATTGAGTATATTCTTCATAACTTCAAAGATATGAAAGTCATAATATCAAACACAGATGAGGTCAGAAGTCCTTGGCTATTTTGATTGATGTTTTGACATATTTGGCTCATTACCTCACAGAGCTTCTTTCTCCTTGCAAGTTCTTATTGAATTCAGGGTAGCATCATAGGACACATCTTCTTTATCTAGCAGAGAAACTCAGTATATATTATTTTCTAAACAAGAATAGCTTCAAATTTATCCGTAACCGCTTTCGAATCAAGGCTGAGGTTTTTGGACTTTTGTATATTTCTTACAAGAAACAATGGAGATGTTTGACGTGTAATATTATTTATTATATAAAAGTGCTTGAATGCGTACATATTTTCACAGTTTCCTTTTTCCTTAGGATACTATAAGTAGATATCAGTGTATTATACCAGAGCCGTTGTGTAATCAAAAGTTGTCTATGCCAATTTAAATCTCAGATATACCAACGTCACCATTCCAAAGCTCCTATGTAGCACGTTCTCACATATTTTACGGTAGGAAATGAGGGATTACAGGAAGTGCTTATTGCTGAATACATATGGGGCTTGACGTGCCACAGAAAAGAATTAGATCTTCACCTTTTGTAAAATAAAAAATAGATAAGGTAATGAAGAATAGCTGAGAAGAACAATTTTATGGAACATAATACGGAAATTGAGAGTACCAGTGGAGAAGGGAAGTAAGTACAAGAGCAAACTGAATGGTGTCCATGAAAGACTGAACAGAACACATAGAAACATAGATTTTGAAGGCAGATAAAAGCCAAAAGATCCATTGGGCCAATTTAACAATGTGTGGGCGGACATAATCTGCTGTAACGGATCATGTCCGCCCTACATCGATAAATGCCGACAGCATACACTGTCGGCATTTATCATTGCACAAACATTTCTAGTGAAATGCTTGTGCAATGCCGCCCCCTGCACATTCGCAGACAATTGGCCGCTAGCAGGGGGTATCAATCAACGCAATTGTATCTGATCGGGCTGATTGCTGTCCGCCGCCTAAGAGGTGGCGGACGAGTTAAGGAGCAGCGGTCGTAAGACCGCTGCTTCTTAACTTATGTTCCCAGTGAGCCTAAAGGCATGCGCGGAAACTGCTGCATTCGCAGCATATTAAATCGACCCCATTGAGTCTTCCTATATTTCCTTCTAAAGTGCAATTGCAACTAATTTTTAACATATACTTTAAACTATCCCAGAGATTTATGAATTTAGTTTCATTATTTGTCTTTACCCCTTCTTTTAGAAGTTTATGAATCAACCACCCTTTCTATAAAGAAGATGTTGTGCAAATATAATCTTGAAGCCGCAAAATTCCAATATGAAATTATTCTGGTGAACTCTTTGTGGAATTTTCTTTTCTTAACAAGTGTAGTGACAATAACTGTTTTTATTAATTTCATACATTTACAGACATAACTCCTCATACGAAGAGTACTATTTCTATGATTTTTATTCATAGCATATCCAGTTGACAACAATAAAACAAATAGTATTTGATTGAAATAAAAGCTAAAGCTGCTTGAAACAAATATGGGGAGAGGTAACAGTTTAGCCCCTATTGAATAAAAAACACAGTCGACATCTAGAAACTAGTTTTGACAATGTAAGAGCAATCATTCAATAACTTACACCTAGATTACAAGTTTTGCACTATAGAGGGTGCGAAACGAATGCAACAAAAGTTGCGATATTTCACCCTCCATAGCGCTGCCATTACAAGTTTATAAAAAGCCACCTTGTGCATGCGATATGGTGGCTATGAGCTCCATACTGCACAAAATCCAAGGGCTGAGAATACGTGCTTGTGCACACTTTCCCCATAGACATCAATGGGGAGAAGGTGTTAGAAAAAAACTAACACCTGAAGCGCGAAATGGCGATCGCCGTAATGCAACCCTATTGATGTCTATGTGGGAAAAAAAGTTACGTTTAAACACCCTGACATAAATCCCAAGTCTAAACACCCCTAATCTGCTGCACCCAACATCACGACACCAAAATAAAAGTTATTAACCCGTATTCTGCCGCTCCCTGACATCACCGCCACTATAATAAAGTTATTAACCCCTATTCCCCCGCACCCCAACATCGCCGACACTATAATAAGGATTATTAACCCCTATTCCGCCACTCCCCGACATCGCCGCCACTAAATAAAGTTATTAACCCCTAAATCTCTGGCCTCCCATATCACCGCCACTAAATAAACCTATTAACTTCTAAACTGCCAGCCCCCCACATTGCAAAAAACGAAGGCCTAGATTACGAGTTGTGCGTTAGGATTAAAAAGCAGCGTTAAGAGGTCCTAGCGCTGCTTTTTAATGCCTGCTGGTATTACAAGTCTTGCAGGTACAGGTGTAACGCTCACTTTTTTGGCCAGACTCGGAAATACCGCAAATCCACTTACGTCAATTGCGTATCCTATATTTTCAATGGGACTTGCATAGCGCTGGTATTACGAGTCTGACCAAAAGTGAGCAGTAGACCCTCTCCTGACAAGCCTGGCACCCCATTTAAAGTCAGTAGTTAAGAGTTTTACACTACAACGCCGTAGCATAAAACTCTTAACTAAAGTGCTAAAAAGTACACTAACACCCATAAACTACCTATTCACCCCTAAACCGAGCCCCCCCCCCACATCGCAAACACTAAAATAAATATTTTAACCCCTAATCTGCCGAACCGGACATTGTCGCCACTATAATAAATATATTAACCCCTAAACCGCCGCACTCCCGCCTCGGAAACACTAGTTAAATGTAATTAACCCCTAATCTGCTGTCCCTAACATCACCGCCATCTACCTACATTTATTAACCCCTAATCTGCCGCCCCCAACGTCGCCGCCACTATATTAAATGTATTAACCCCTAAACCTAAGTCTAACCCTAACCCCCTAACTTAAATATAATTACAATAAATCTAAATTAAATTACTACAATTAACTAAATAATTCCTATTTAAAACTAAATACTTACTTATAAAATAAACCCTAAACTAGCTGCAATATAACTAATAGTTACATTGTATCTAGCTTAGGGTTTATTTTTATTTTACAGGCAACTTTGTATTTATTTTAACTAGGTAGAATAGTTATTAAATAGTTATTAACTATTTAATAACTACCTAGTTGAAATAAAGACACATTTACCTGTAAAATAAAACCTAACCTAAGTTACACTAACACTACACTATAATTAAATAAATTAACTAAATTAAATACAATTAAATACAATTAAATAAAATGATCTAAAGTACGAAAAAAAACCTAAATTACAGAAAATAATAAAGAAATTCCAAGATTTTTAAACTAATTACACCTATTCTAATCCCCCTAACAAAATAAAAAAGCCCCCTAAAATAAAAAAAACACTACCCTACACTAAATTACAAATAACCCTTAAAAGGGCCTTTTGCGGGGCATTGCCCCAAAGTAATCAGCTCTTTTACTTGTAAAAAAAAAGTACAAATACCCCCCCAACATTAAAACCCACCACCCACACAACCAACCCTACTCTAAAACCCACCCAATCCCCCCTTAAAAAAAAACTAACACTAACCCCCTGAAGATCACCTTACCGGGAGATGTCTTCATCCAACCAGGCCGAAGTCCTCAACGAAGCCGGGAGAAGTCTTCATCCAACCGGGCAGAAGTTGTCCTCCAGACGGGCAGAAGTCTTCATCCAGACGGCATCTTCTATCTTCATCCATCCGGCGAGAAGCGGGTCCATCTTCAAGACATCCGATGCGGAGCATCCTCTTCTTTCCACGGCTGATGACTGAATGAAGGTTCCTTTAAATGATGTCATCCAAGATGGCATCCCTTCAATTCCGATTGGCTGATAGAATTCTATCAGCCAATAGGAATTAAGGTAGAAAAAATCCTATTGGCTGATGCAATCAGCCAATAGGATTGAAGTTCAATCCTATTGGCTGATCAAATCAGCCAATAGGATTGAGCTGGCATTCTATTGGCTGTTCCAATCAGCCAATAGAATGCCAGTTCAATCCTATTGGCTGATTGCATCAGTCAATAGGATTTTTTCTACCTTAATTCCAATTGGCTGATAGAATTCTATCAGCCAATCAGAATTGAAGGGACGCCATCTTGGATGACATCATTTAAAGGAACCTTCATTCAGTCGTCGGCTGTGGAAAGAAGAGGATGCTCCGCGTCGGATGTCTTGAAGATGGACCCGCTCCGCGCCGGATGGATGAAGATAGAAGATGCCGTCTGGATGAAGACTTCTGCCCGTCTGGAGGACCACTTCTGCCCGGTTGGATGAAGACTTCTGCTCATCTGGAGGGCCACTTTTGCCCGGTTGGGTGAAGACATCTCCCGGTAAGGTGATCTTCAAGGGGTTAGTGTTAGGTTTTTAGGGGGGATTGGGTGGGTTTTATAGAAGGGTTGGTTGTGTGGGTGGTGGGGTTTAATGTTGGGGGGAATTGTAATTTTATTTCAGGTACAAGAGCTGATTACTTTGGGGCAATGCCCCGCAAAAGGCCCATTTAAGGGCTATTTGTAATTTAGTGTAGGGTAGGGCTTTTTTTTATTGGGGGGGGGCTTTTTAATTTTGTTAGGGGGATTAGATTAAGTGTAATTAGTTTAAAGATCTTGTAATTTCTTTATTATTTTCTGTAATTTAGTGGGGGGGGGGGTTGTACTTTAGATAATTTTTAGGTAATTAATTTAATTATAGTGTAGTGTTAGGTGTAATTGTAACTTAGGTTAGGTTTTATTTTACAGGTACTTTTGTATTTATTTTAGCTAGGTAGTTATTAAATAGTTAATAACTATTGTACCTAGCTAAAATAAATACAAACTTGCCTGTAAAATAAAAATAAACCCTAAGTTAGCTACAATGTAACTATTAGTTATATTGTAGCTAGTTTAGGGTTTATTTTCTAGGTAAGTATTTAGTTTTAAATAGAAATTATTTAGTTAATTGTAGTAATTTTATTTAGATTTATTTAAATTATATTTAAGTTAGGGGGGTAGGGTTAGGTTTAGACTTAGGTTTAGGGGTTAATAACTTTATTATAGTGGTGGCGACGTTGTGGGCAGCAGATTAGGGATTAATAAATGTAGTTAGGTTGCAGCAACATTGGGGGCGGCAGATTATGGGTTAATAAATATAATGTAGGGTTCGGCGATGTTGGGGGCAGCAGATTAGGGGTTTATAACTATAATGTAGGTGGCGGTGATGTTGGGGGCGGCAGATTAGAGTTTAATAAGTGTAAGATTAGGGTGTTTAGATCCGGGGTTCATGTTAGGGTGTTAGGTGTAGACATAACTTTTATTTCCCCATAGGAATCAATGGGGCTGCGATAGGAGCTTTACGCTGCTTTTTTGCAGGTGTCAGTTTCTTTTTCTGCCGGCTCTCCCCCATTGATTCCTATGGGGAAATCGTGCATGAGCATGTTTAGCCAGCTCACCGCTAACGTAAGCAGCGCTGGTATTGAGGTGAGATGTGGAGCAGAATTTTGCTCTTCGTTCACTTTTTTGCAGTTAACGCCGGGTTTCTAAAAACCCGTAATACCAGCGCTGTCTGTAAGTGAGCGGTGAGCATAAACTGCTCGTTAGCACCGCACTGCTTCTAATGCAAAAAACTCGTAATCTAGGCGTAAATTAAACTAGTAACCCCTAAACCTAACAACCACCTAACTTTAAATTAAAATTACAATATCGCTATCTTAAAATAAATAAAAACTTACCTGTCAAATTAAAAAAACTAAGTTTAAACTAACAATTAAACTTATATAACTATTCAACTAAAATTAAACTAACTACTAATTAAAGAAAACTAAAATACACATTAAAAAATCCTAACACTACTATAAAAATTACAAAGTATCTAATTAAAAAAAATAAAAAATACTAAATTACAAAAAATAACAAACAAAATTATCAAAAATAAAAAAGAATTACACCTAACAGCCCACCCAAAATAAAAAATAAGTTGCCACTATATCATCGTTGCCACTATAATAAAGTTATCAACCCCTATTCCCCCACACCACAACATCGCTGACACTATATTTAAGATTATTAACCCCTATTCCGTCGCTCCCCGACATCACCGCCACTAAATAAAGTTATGAACCTCTAAACCTCTGGCCTCCCACATCACCGCCACTAAATAGGATAAGGATAAGAGCTACTAAAATCCTATTGAATGTTCAAATCAGCCAATAGGATGAGAGCTACTGAAATTCTATTGGCTGATTTGAATAGCCAAAATAATTTCAGTAGGTCTCATCCTATCGGGTGATAGTTATGTTAGGTTAATTGTTAGTTTAATCTTAGTTTTTTTTAATTTCACAGGTAATTTTTTATTTTTTTTTAAGATAGGGATATTGTAATTTTAATTTAAAGTTAAGGGGTTGTTAGGTTTAGGGGTTAATAGTTTAATTTAGTTTTTTGTGATGTGAGGAGCTGGTGGTTTAGGGGTTAATAGGTTTAATTAGTGGCGGTAATGTGGGAAGCCAGAAGTTTAGGGGTTAATAACTTTATTAAGTTGCGGCAATGTCGGGGAGTGGCGGAATATGAGTTAATAACTTTATTATAGTGGTGGCGATGTTGGGGAGTGGCGGATTAGGGGTTAATAACTTTTATTAGTGGCAGTGATGTCGGGAGCGTCAGATTAGGGGTTAATAAGTTTAATTTAGTGTTTGTGATGCGGGAGGGCGGCAGAATAGGGGTTAATAGGTAGTTTATGGGTGTTATTGTACTTTGTAACATTTCAGTTATGAGTTTTGTGTAACAGTTTTGTTGCGTAAAACTCATAACTACAGGTCTCAGATGGCGGAAAGTGTATAGGCTGGAACGCAAGCATTTTAGACTCACCGCACAACCTGTAATACCAGCGCTATGGAAATCCCACGCAAAAAAGTCATATTTTTAAGTGCGGGATTGACGTTGCGTTACAGGCTAAAATGCTTGCGGTATTGCTATACCCACAAGACTTGTAATGGATGCGTTACAGTTTTTATGCTGAAATGGTAATTTTTTCAGCGTTAAAACTGTAACGCAAAACTCGTAATCTAGGTGTATATAAATTATATATTAGACTGTACTGGAAGAAACTTATTTTACTTCAACTTGAGTATAACTAGACAGATAAATGTCTAGATCCAAGATTTAGTAAAACTTTCAATTTATTTCTTCATTAAAAATATCATCAGTGGTTAATATAGGGAAAACCCAAAGGAGAATATATTTTATGCATTTCACAGATGAAAAAGTCTGCTTTCACTAAGGTAATAGACATTCTAATGATACCCATAAGGCTAAAACAGATGTGGATGAATACGCTTTCAACTGCATTTTTTTTTTCTTGATTAACTGGTTTAGATGATTTAAAACAACAGTTAAAATTATTCTAAGTTGTTTAAAAAAAAAACAAAAAAAAACCCCACATATACACTACATAAGACATATTATCGCCATGGATGTCTATAAGCTTATTAAGAAAATATAAATATATTTCTTAAAACAATTTGTAAATCCAAATTTACTGAAAAGACTATGGGGCCTATTTATGTAAGTGCAAGCAGACATTTTACGATGTAGCGTATCATGTCCGCTGCACATCGATAAATGCAGACAGCATATGCTGTCAGCATTTATCATTGCAACAGCAGTTCTGGTGAACTGCTTGTGCAATTCCGTCCCTGCAGATTAGTGGCCAATCGACTGCTAGCAGGAGGTGTCAATCAACCCGATCGTATTAGATTGGGTTGATTTCTGTCCACTGCCTCAGAGTAGGCGGACAGGTTAAGGAGCACCGGTCTTTAGATAAATCAGCCCCTATATGGCTAAATAATGGTTCATATTCAAATATATCTGTATTCCGATACTGTTTTGCATGGCTTTTTTTGTGAGGTTTTCAAATTGGAAAGCATTCCAGTTCATTTGAAAAATACCAACCCATTTACTCCAAACCTCAAGGGCACTAGCCAAATGTATCATACAACACACTAAAACTGGGAGAGAAAAAATTACCGTCAAGGTATTTACAAAGAAAAGTTCAACTATTTTGATCCCTGCCCTGGCAACTACCTAAAACCCTAAGGAAGCCATTAAACTTCAGGGCCATTGCTTCCAGCATCTGAAACAAGAGAAAAAACAGGGAAGAGAGGGTGGCAAATTGCAGACGACAGCAGCAGGAAAAGAGGAACCCAATGGTTAATGGTTATGAGTGGCGCACTAACTGTTGCATGCGAGCAATAAGGTGTATATCGTTACTCTTTGCATGCGTCGGAAGTCGCGTGTATTATGAGTTGAAATTCAATTGTAATGCGAGACAAAAAAGTGTCACAAAAAACATCAGCTACACTCATAATAACACTAATAACATAGTTTTTTTAAAATACATTAAAATGTTATAAAGGCTCAAAGATATGAGGTCTCAGGTGTTACAAAAAAAAGGTTGCAAGGTCTTCGACATAGAGATACATACACAACACATATCTTCATGATGAAGGGATGAGAACCCCAAAACGTCACGCTTGCTATTTTTTCATAATTAAGCATGTTTAAAAAATTTCCAGTGAGTGCATGCCTGCCTTGGACTACATAAGTTTTTATTTGCCTTCACCCTGGTGGTTGAATTAAACGTATATATATATATATATATATATATATATATATATATATATATATATATATTATGGTTTAAAAAAGGGAGAAATGACTAGGAGTGTAATCCTAGTTATAGAAAGACAGGGATTTCAGCACTCTTTTTGAAAAAATAAAGCTCATAAGACCAAAATACGTTTTTAGACAGTGAATTTTTTAATCCAATTGTGAACAGGGAAATCCTCCAACTGTATGCACACCACTCCCCAGATGAGAAAGATACAAAACACTGTATAACATTCGTTATAGGGAGTTAAAAAGAAAACAAAAATTACTTATATACATACTAGAGTTTGTATTCAAAACCTGACCGGTCAGGGGTGCACAGCTTGTACAAAGAAAAAGCAGCCAAAGCTTAGTAAATTTGATATGTGATACCTTTATATAACCTCTACACCCTGCTGCACACAGAACCCCTTGTGAAGAGGTATATCCTGGGCAGGTATAAAAAAGTGGGATCTAAGAGGTCAAATAGGGGTATCATAAACAGAAGCAAGTCACAACTTATTGTCACAGTTACAATATGGTATACAATGAATAGCGTATTTTTATATATAATCAAGAATATAAAGCCTTATTTTTAGACTCACTACACCCAACTGCTCACAGTACTCCAAACAAGGAGAGTATAATACCGGGCAGTACATAAAATGGTAATTGTTACCAGGATCTAAGTGGTCTCTAAGTTAGGCTTTCTTGAATTAAACAATATGCATGTAGAACGACATTTATAGGCAATAATAACAGACAGTATGTGCCATTTTAGTGCTTTTTTGTTAGCTCTTCATGCAAAGCTTGCAGTAGGAAAAAGTAAGCAAAGGTAGAGGGTTATAGCATAAAGCACAGTGGGTGATATTTCCTCAGTATTGCTGGGATCCTGAAATGCTGACAAGTGAGGCTGCATGCAAAGAGAATTGTAGCAAGCAAGAAGAAAAGCAGTTCACAATGTTGTTACTATGAGGCCAGCGTAGCATATAAGTAACAATGTTGCTATCCTCGGCAAATGTTATAGCAGTACCCAGAACTTTCTTTGTAAATATATTGCTCACGGATCAACTAGACATGCAAGTTTTCACAGGTAAAGGGCAATTGTATCCATAGTTGTATGTGACCGTGATACAGTCCATATTAGTGAACCATGATATGACATATACGACCTTGCTATTTCATTCAGACATATCGCTGTGGCAAGGTGCGTCCTTGTTACTTATCTGATCCTCAGGTTACACTTGTTGCGCTTCTGTGTTTCACCGCAGGTACCATCAACCATGCGGTCTGGAGGCTGTGTTAGTAGCGTGCACCACGTAGGCCGGTCGGCTTAGCCAATGCCTATATATATATATAAGTGTGTGTGTGCATATGTATTTATGTGTTTATATGTGCATATATGTATTTACAGACATATATACAAATACACATAAATACATATGTATACAGTGGAGCAATGGAGCCCTTTGCTGTCAAGTAGATGACATGTAAAATCATACTTATGCAATATTTAGATTTCATAAAGTGTTTTATTGTGTATATACTGTAAATATATTTGTGTTTGGTCACGATATTTGGACTTCGGTTAGCGCTCGTGCAAAAGCAGTTTACTTTCAACTTGTGCTACCCGACGCACATAAAAAGCCTCTGTCTAGCGGAAACTCAAAGTACTACTCCACTCTTAAAGGGACAGTCAAGTAGAAAAGCAACGTTCATGATTTAAAGGGCATGTAATTGTAAATAACTTTGTAATTTACTTTTATTACCAATTTTGCTTTGTTCTCTTGGTATTCCTAGTTGAAAGCTAAACCTAGAAGGTTCATATGCTAATTTCTTAGACCTTGAAGGTCGCCTCTAATCTTGAAAGCATTTTCACAGTTTTCACCACTAGATTTGTTTCAATATGTGTTTCATATAGAAAACATTGAGCTCAGGCACGTGAAGCTCCTAGGAGTCAGCACTGATTGGCTAAAAATGCAATTCTGTCAAAAGAACTGAAATAAGGGGGCAGTTTGCAGAGGCATAGATACAAGTTAATCACAGAGGTAAAAAGTATATTATTATAACTGTGTTAGTTATGCAAAACTTGGGAATGGGTAATAAAGGGATTATCTACCTTTTTAAACAACTAAAATTCTGGTGTTTACTGTCCCTTTAATCAGGCCATAAATAGGGTAAATGAAAAACCCACCCACACAAATGCAACATAATTGCAACATAGTTGCAAACACACACTCATACCAACCCATATCTCCAGGGGTCAGGCCCTTATCTTGCCTAAGGCTGACAAGCAGCCTTAGAGGCCTATTTAACAAAGGTCTGTTGGACCTGATCTGACAGTGCGGATCAGGTCCGACAGACCTCGCTGAATGCGGAGAGCAATACGCTCTCCGTATTCAGCATTGCACCAGCAGCTCTTGTGAACTGCTGGGGCCACGCCAATCAGCCACCAGCAGGGGGTTGTCAATCAACCCAATCGTACTCGATTGGGTTGAATTGTGGCGATCTCTGTCCGCCTCCTCAGAGCAGGCGGACAGGTTATGGAGCAGCATTCTTTAGACCGCTGATCCATAACTTGCGTTTCTGGCGAGTCTGAAGACTCACCAGAAACTCGGGCCCTCAAGCTCCATTCGGAGCTTGATAAATGGGCCTCTTACACTGGAATAAGGGCTAAAACCCTTAACAGAAATTTTCAACCTAATAAACTACCTAAAATAAGACACCACACAAAGACCTGAAGGTAAAGACCAAACATGGTGACTTTATTGATAATAATTTAACAAGATGACTTAAAACGTATTACAAAGTTGGTCCGTCCACTTTTGTGAGCTAAAGGTTTGAATTGTCTTCCAATCCGTGCTCTAGCCATGCAGCACCTTTTTTGTAGCTAAAGCGCTGATTAGAGGACAATTTCAAACCATTAGCACACAAAAAATATGAGTTTTGAAGTGGGGATCGAAGCATAGGTTATAGAATGGAAGGGCTAGATTAAAAAGTTACAACACGTATTCATGAGAAATGATCAATTAAAGTTTATATAAAATATCTCTTTGATTCTTGACCTGATTTTATAACACGTCAAGTTTACCATAACTTTAATGTTGGCTAAGTAAAAACCCAAACCTTCACCAGACAGATGTACCCTATCAAGGCAGTAAATTTGGAAATATATTGAGCTAGATTGTAAATTGAGTGCAAAACATCACTTCTGCAAAAGTGATATTTGCACTAATCTGAGTAATACCAGCACAAATAAATGTGCACTGGTATTACAAGTACTGCGCAATTGCAGGGAAGTTTTGCTCTCACAAGACTGTGCTTCCATAGGCTCCAAATATGGCATGAGAACTAGCGCAGTGAAGGGGGTAAGTCGCGCAGTGATGGACAGCAATTATAAATATACTAGTCCTAAAGCCCGTTCACACGGGCCGTGTTGTGTTATATTTAATTCTCTCTCTCTCTCTCTCTCTCTCTCTCTCTCTCTCTCTCCTTCTGCCTTCACTTGCCGGTCCTTGCGCGTGCGATCAGCCGTGCTCTTTGCCCGGTCCTCGCGCTGCTGCTTTCATCTGCAGGGGGTGGCGCGTGCGAAGTCGGGTGGGTGCGCGTGCGATCAGCTGCTGTCTAAGGCCAAGTGTTTGTCTGAACTGCGCATGACGGCTTCAGACAAACTCTTGTCTTTTATAATATAGGATATGTATATGAATATATACATATATATTTATGTGTTAATATATACACATATTAACACATAAATATATACGTATATAAGCATATATATATATTTTTTTACAGGTAACAAACAATTCCTATAGACCGCAATGTTAAGACACTTTTTGTGCCATTTTTTTTTCCAAACATCCCACAGCCGCCAACTGTAGCCCCACAAAACTGCCTAGTACAGTTTTTTGTTGTTGTTTTGTTTTGTTTTTTAAATGCCACATTTTTTATATTTTAAAAGGGACTACATATATTTTTTTGGGGCTAGTTAGTGCACATTTAAAAAATCACCACAGGTCTGAGCTCTGGTTAATTTGTTGAGCGCTAATTGCTACCGTGAGCTCATGGTAGCAATAACCAGCCACTTGTAATTAATGGTTATTTATTGTGCTCCCACAAATGGGCAAATTTGCATGTTTGCTAGAGCGTGATAAATTAGAGATCCACTTGTAATAGAGCCTATTATTCGGTGCTTACCAGAAATCTGCAAAATGTCATCAGCCTATCATACAAACCACTTGTGAACCTTGCATATATAGCAATCAGCTGCTTTTCTGCTTTAATAATCTACTTCTTTTGATATTTCACTGCCTTAATTTTCTGTGGTTTAGAGGTGGTTTTGTCTCCAACTCTACCATTGGCAATGTCCATAGGACTTTATCAATCATACTATGAAAATGTGCTGCCATTTCTTTGACTATTATGCATAATAAATTACAGGTAGCCTAATGGACTTTGTGTTTGACGGCATGATCACACTACAAACTATGCACATGACTGAGTCTACCACAGTATGCGCTCTTGCAACAAAACATAGCAAATATTTAGCTACTAACTACAAAGTTACAAACTACTAATAAAACGCAAATATTTAGCTACTAACTACAAAGTATTTAAACCTCATATATTCTCTTTTTTATATAATCCTTCATTTTTGACATCATGTTTGCTCCAGATAATACATTATAAAGGAACAGGACAATATTAGAACTGTTCAAAATGCAAGTGTTTAATAGAGAACCAGTGAATAATTCAATAATATAAGTGCATACACTCTACTGACCTAATCTGATATTATGCGCATTATCCAGACCACCCTTCTCGAATATATTAATTTTTCATAAATCTCAGAAATAGAGACCAGTAATTGGTCCTTGGTGCACCTAGATGACATCACCACAACGTATGTGTAAACAGAATAGAAGATGCTTCTGATTGTCCAAGGATTGAAAAATAGGCAGAGCTTATTCTACAAATACCCGCAGATGCCGGCTCCCATCACCTTTTGAAAAAGCCTTAACAAACACAGCGAAACATGTTAAGGGAGGGTAGTAGAAATGCCCTATAAACTTTAACTTTTAAAGGGACATTAAACACTAAATACATGCTAGATAGAATGATGCATTCAAAGAAAAGATTAGTCCATGACTAACATGTAGATGTATTTTTTAAAGTTTCATTAGTTATTTAAAAAGTGACAAAATAAGTGTAAAGTTTTAGTGTCTATAAAACACAGGGAGCTGCCATGTTGTAACTTGTGTTACCTTCTCTGCTGTGGCCAATTAGGGTCAGTTATACATAGGTCACTAGAGTGCGCAGTAAATGGTTGTACTGGATTTAACAGTGTTCTGAATGGAATTACAGGCAAAGAGGACAAAATTAATAATGAAAGTATATTGCAGAATTGTTTTATTATATACAATTTATCATTTTATATTACCATCTCAAAGTGTTTAATGTCCCTTTAAGCCTAGCAAAGAAAATTGATGCCTATAGAGCACTTGGTACACCGGTATATGGGTAGATAGCATAATACAGCTTATAACAATCTCTGTAATAGCAGTTTGTCCTAGTCTAATCAGTGGCAGAATCTGACCGCATTTGGTCACACACATGTGGGACGGGCTTATACTTTGATCTCAGTAATAGATTGTAAAATAACTTAACGGTCCAGCATTTATACAAACAATATATATTGTCTAATGGTAGAACTTAATATTCGCAGCAATTACTGTGGTAGCACCTGATTTGATACAGGTCTTTATGAACAAGCAAAACATTGTGTTGCACATATTATACATAGAATAACAATATTGAAACAATTCAATTAACAAGATCTTGGTACTTAGTGCCCATATAAAGCATTTCAAATACTGATGTTGAAAGACTATCTACAACAATATTAGTATATCGTGCTCTAGCTATTAAAAGTCGAAAAGACATTCTAAAGAATGCAAGTATTCAATAACTTAAATAATAGATAACAGCACTAACTGTACCCACCAGTAATACCTATTAATAAGACTGCAATAAATACATATATGGGTTCCAGGTGCTGTTAAAGACTTTGTGGATGTGCATGTGATTGCACATAAATATATTTTTAAACATATGCGCCATTAACTTTAAAATAAATAATGCATAACTTCATAGCTAACCTATGTTGCCTGTAAAATATCAACACACAATTTTTTTAAACCGTTAATGTTTCTTTGGTGCACCAAACTATAACATAAGATCAGACAGATTGCTTCTGATAATATTTGCTTTATTCTTGCAACACTGATGTATCTAACCTGATAAGGGGGGAATAATAGCACATGTGTGGGATTTCTCAGCTCTGGTACACCCTCATATAGACATACCTGCAAACCAAGTATTGCACTAAATATAATAGTAACATTAGGGCAATCAGTGGGCGTGTACAGTGTTACACATAATTAGGGGTATATTATAGCTGGTATGTTAGAAATAACCCACTAAGCCACTCACGTCTTCTGTATACACTCTGTTGATGAGATACTATTATATAGACAGCTGAGTCCTTTTATTATTCACAATATTGATTTATTTTGTTTTCCCCTGAACATGTATGTTATATTATCCCACCCAATGAGACCATTATGTTAAAGGGACAGTCAACACCAGAATTTTTATTGTTTAAAAAGAAAGATAATCCCTTTATTACCCATTCCCCAATTTTGCATAACCAATACAGTTATAGAAATACACTTTTTACCTCTGTGATTACCTTGTATCTAAGCTTCTGCTGACTGCCCTCTTATTTCAGTTCTTGTGACAGACTTGCATTTTAGCCAATCAGTGCTTACTCCTAGGTCACTTCACGTGCATGAGCTCAATGTTATCTATATGAAACACATGAACTAATGCCCTCTAGTGGTCAAAATGCATTCATATTAGAGGCAGTCTTCAAGGTCTAGGAAATTTGCATATGAACTAGACATGTGTGATTCGTTTCGGATTGATTCGGAAATTCTGAAAATTCGTTAAATTCGGAGATTCGGATCGATTTCCGAATTAAAATACTACCGAATCTACCGAATGAATCCGAATTAGCTGCCGAATCTACCAAATAAATCCGAATTAGCTCGGTAAATTCGGCATTCCCCCTTAGGAAACAATGAGGCAGTTTCAGCTGAAAAAAAAACTAACACCTGCAAAAAAGCAGAGTTCAGCTCTTAACGCAGCCCCATTGTTTCCTATGGGGAAACACTAAGTCTACACCTAACACCCTAACATGAACCCCGAGTCTAAACACCCCTAATCTAACACTTATTAACCCCTAATCTGCCGCCCCTGCTATCGCTGACACCTGCATTATACTATTAACCCATAATCTGCCGCTCCGGACACCGCCGCCACCTACATTATCCCTATGAATCCCTAATCTGCTGCCCCCAACATCGCCAACACCTACATAATATTTATTAACCAATCAGCCAATAGAATGCAAGGTCAATCTGATTGGCTGATTGGATCAGCCAATCGGATTGAACTTCAATCTGATTGGCTGATTGAATCAGCCAATCAGATTTTTCCTACCTTAATTCCGATTGGCTGATAGAATCCTATCAGCCAATCGGAATTCAAGGGACGCCATCTTGGATGACGTCACTTAAAGGTACAGTCATTTAGTTGTCGGATCAAGAAAGAAGAGGATGCTCCGTGTCGGATGTCTTCAGGATGCTGCCGCTCTGCTCCGGATGGATGAAGATAGAAGATGCCGCCTGGATGAAGACTTCTGATGGATGGAAGACCTCTTCTTGCCCCGCTTGGATGAAGACTTCTGCCAGTCTGGATGTCCTCTTCTGCCCCATCGAATGAAGACTTTGGTCCGGCTGGGTGAAGACGACTCAAGGTAGGGAGATCTTCAGGGGGATAGTGTTAGGTTTATTTAAGGGAGGTTTGGGTTAGAGTAGGGGTATGTGGGTGGTGTTTTTTTTACAGTCAAAAGAGCTGATTACTTTGGGACATGCCCCGCAAAAAGCCCTTTTAAGGGCTGGTAAAAGAGCTGATACTTTGTAATGTAGAATAGGGTAGGGACTTTTATTATTTTTTTTTTATTTATTTTATTAGGTGGCTTAGATTAGGTGTAAATAGTTTAAAATTCTTGTAATATTTTTTTTATTTTTTCTAATTTAGTGGTTTTTTTTTTTTTTGTACTTTAGTTTATTTAATTGTATTTAATTGTAGGTACTTGTAGTTAATTTATTTAATGTATTTAATGATAGTGTAGTGTTAGGTTTAATTGTAATTTAGGTTAGGATTTATTTTACAGGTAATTTTGTAATTATTTTAACTAGGTAGCTATTAAATAGTTATTAACTATTTAATAGCTATTGTACCTAGTTAAAATAAATACAAAGTTGCCTGTAAAATAAATATAAATCCTAAAATAGCTACAATCTAACTATTAGTTATATTGTAGCTATATTAGGGTTTATTTTAAAGGTAAGTATTTAGTTTTAAATAGGATTCATTTATTTAATTATAGTAATATTATTTCATTTTATTTAAATTATATTTATGTTAGGGGGGTGTTAGGGTTAGGGTTAGACTTAGGTTTAAGGGTTAATAACTTTATTATAGTAGCGGCGAGTGGCGACATTGGGGGCGGGAGATTAGGGGTTAATAATTGTAGGTAGGTGTTGGCGATGTTAGGGAGGGCAGATTAAGGGTTAATAAAATGTATTACAGTGTTTGCAAAGCGGGAGTGTGGCGGTTTAGGGGTTAATACATTTATTATCGTGGCGGTGATGTCCGGTCGGCAGATTAGGGGTTAATACTTGTAGTTAGGTTGCCGCGACGTTGGGGGGGGCAGATTAGGGGTTAATAAAATGTATTATAGTGTTTGCGAGGCGGGAGTGCGTCGGTTTAGGGGTTAATACATTTATTATAGTGGCGGCTAGGTCCTGTCAGCAGATTAGGGTTTAATACTTGTAGTTAGGTTGCGGCGACGTTGGGGGGGGCAGATTAGGGGTTAATAACATTTATTATAGTGTTTACGAGGCGGGAGTGTGACGGTTTAGGGGTTAATACTTGTAGTTAAGTTGCGGCGACGTTGGGGGGGCAGATTAGGGGTTAATAACTATAATGTAGGTGTCAGCGATGTTAGGGACAGCAGATTAGGGGTTCATAGCTATAATGTAGGTGGCGGCGGTGTCCGGTCGGCAGATTAGGGGTTAAATAATTTTATGATAGTGTTTGCGATGTGTGGGGGCCTCGGTTTAGTGGTTCAGAGGTAGTTTATGGGTGTTAGTGTACTTTGTAGCACTGTAGTTAAGAGCTTTATATTCCGGTTTTAGCCCATAAAGCTCTTAACTACTGACTTTATTCGGTAGATTCGGATGGCCGTGTATTACACTAGTATTGTACAGTATATTAGGTTTTAGGTTATAACACTCTGCTATGGGTTACACCTAATATACAGTACATAATACTAGTCTAATACACAGCATATCCCACCTAACACATACCGAAATTCCGAATTTCGGAACCGAACTGAATTGAACCGAATTCAGTCGAATTTATTCGAATCAGAATAAATCCGAAACGAATTTATTAAAATGTTGCCGAATTCGAATCGATCCGAACCGAAATTCGAAAAAATGCGAATCAATCCGAACAGAAACAA
Source organism: Bombina bombina (assembly GCF_027579735.1). Lineage (NCBI taxonomy): Eukaryota > Metazoa > Chordata > Amphibia > Anura > Bombinatoridae > Bombina > Bombina bombina. The sequence goes on from NC_069499.1 coordinate 883,343,889, forward strand.
ATTTATCGATCATGCACATATCTAATATGAACCTCCTATGATTTGCTTTCAACTAAGAATACCAAGAGAATAAAGCAAAATTGGTGAAAAAAGTAAATTGGGAAGTTGTTTAAAATTACATGCCTTATTTAAGTCATGAAAGTTTTTTTGGGACTTGACTGTCCCTTTAAGATAGTCAATACTACCATAGAAGTAGTCTCCAAGAAACGCTACACTCTTACTATACAATATATTTGGATCTGATACGCTGCATAAGGTATTAAACTACAATGATTGTTTAAGAACAATATAGTGCTCTACAACATGAAGATTATGCAGCTTTAAAAATAAATTGTGATTTTAAGTTTCACATTTTTTGGTTTTAAAAGTTATTTTGTTAATAAAAGTTATGTTTTAATTTTAATAAGTTTTCCACATCCTAAACATGATGATGTTATATTGACCAGGGGAGACGGAAGTGTTGTACAAGTGCATACTTTTTAGTCTAATTTCTTTATGACTTTTTGTTGTCAAAACATAGCAAAAGGAATAGGTACTATTGATAATATAAGTGTATTGGATTTTTTTTATTAAATGATGTGCTCTGAATCATGAAAGTGTACTGTTTGTCATTTTTCTTTAAGGCATTTTAGTCTGTCAATTTGAATAACCTGTTATCAGGATCTTGTTACCCTTTTTATTCACACAACAATAATATAATACACATAAAAAATGAAAAATCCATACCCACACCTAACACCATTAATTTGCTCATAATGCTTACTATTTTGTATGGCAGTACAGTTTAAGCATTTACTTATAGCTGAGGAATATATTTTAATTATGTCCATGGCTTAAAAGTATGATAAATGCTGTATTTTGTAACCTTTCATTAAATCATGAAGTAATCATGTTTATTAAAATTTGATCTGAGGGTGGACTTTTCTTGATGGATGCACTAAGTGTGAGATCCCAGGGTAATATATTTTTCCGTGCTTGTATCATAGTCATCTTTGCTGCCTTTTGCTGTCAGTTGAAAGTACATAGGAGTGAGGTGGATCATTTCTTGAAAATGTTCAGGATTCTCCTGTCTCTGGAACCAGACAATTGACAACCCTTGTAGGGTTTGTTGTTCTTTAAAAAGAAAGATAATCCCTTTATTACCCATTCCCCAGTTTTGCATAATCAACACTGTTATATTAATATACTTTTTACCTCTGTGATTACCTTGTATCTAAGCCTCTGCAAACTTCCCCCTTATTTAAGTTCTTTTGACAGACTTGCATTTTAGCCAATCACTGCTCACTCCAGGGTAACTTCACGTGCATGAGCTCAATGCTATCTATATGAAACACATGAACGAATGCCCTCTAGTGGTCAAAATGCATTCAGATTAGAGGCAGTCTTCAAGGTCTAAGAAATTAACATATGAACCTCCTAGAATTAGCTTTCAACTAAGAATACGAAGAGAACAAAACAAAATTGGTGATAAAAGTTAATCGGAAAGTTGTTTAAAATTACATGCCCTATTTAAGTCATGAAAGTTTTTTTTTACTTGACTGTCCTTTAAACTGTGACCTTCGGTCATCATTGGGATGAGTGGTGAGTTCAGCAATGTCACTGCTACTGTAGAGTCTGAAGACTGGTGCTGCAACTGAGTCTCTGATTTCTTCAGTTTGGAATTCCTGTCAGAGGCCTAAATTACAAGTGGAGTGGAGTGCGCTATCAGTATTGAGGGTTTGCACTCAGAATATCACACAATCTGGTATTACAAGTCAATGGTAAAACAGAATTACCAGAGAATGCTTAGCACGGCAGACATTTCTTTAGTGCTCCATACACTTTCAATGTATTGCGCGGCCACTCTAAACATCACTCATATTACAAGCTGTGAGTCATGTGTTGCACATAACAGTGCTAAAAATGTTTGCACAACTGGACAACAAAGTGTTAGGGCTACAAGAAAAGTATAACATAACACATGTAAAATATATTAAAGGGACATGAAATCCAATTTTTTTTCATTATTAAGATATAAAATGCAACTTAAAAAAAGTTTCTGATTCACTTCTTATACCAAATTTACTCATGTTATTCTTTGTTGAAGAGATACCTAGTTCAGAAGTGTGCACATGCCTGAAAAACTACATGACATGTAATAGTGCAGCTATCAAGTGCTCTTGATAATGTATAACATTGATGCCAAACTGCTGTCATATAGTGCTGCAGACACATGCACACTCCTGAGCTTATCTCTCTGCTTATTAACAAAATATAACAAGAAAATGAAGAAAATTTGATAATAGAAGTAAATTGGAAAGTTGCTTAAAGGGATATCAAACCCAAATTATTTATTTCATGATTCAGATAGAGCATGTAATTTTAAGCAACTTTCTAATTTACTCCTATTATCTTCGTTCTCTTGGTATCTTTATTTGAAAAAGCAGGAATGTAAGTTAAGCTTAGGAGTCGGACCGTTGTTGGTTATGAACCTGGGTAGTGCTTGCTGATAGGTGGCTATATATATATATAGTGATATCCAAAAAGATATACACATCCACTTACATGTCCATATGCCGGGGTGCTTCCAGTGAATCACATAGACACTGTGCTTTTACTTGGGACGTTGATTGGAGTAGCCATGTTAGTCAAGAGATTTAGCTATCAAAATAAAAAGAGTATTGCATTGAGCGATGATACTTTTTTATTGGACTAACTATAAATTTTCAAGTTGACAAGCTTTTGGAAGAATAACTTCCTTTCTCAAGTCTGAAGCAATATTGACCAATTCAATGGAATTTACAGATTATATTGTAAAACACAGGATGGCTAAAAAGACAGAAATTGTTACAGAGGTCTGGCAGCATTTATATGTCTATTTCCCATAGACAACCTCTGGATATGACGCTGAGCACGTGCACTCAACTTCTTTGGTCGACAATGGGGAGGCCTGTTCTGAGTTGAACCTGTCCTGTGAAACCACTGTATGGGCTTGCCCTCCGTGCTGCAGCTCAGTTTCAGGGTCTTGGCAATCTTCTTATAGCCTAGGCCATCTTTATGTAGAACAACAATTCTTTTTTCCAGATCCTCAGAGAGTTCTTTGCCATGAGCTGCCATGTTAAACTTCCAGTGACCAGTATGAGAAAGTGTGAGAGCGATAACACCAAATTTAACACACCTGCTTCTCATTTACACCTGAGGGAAAATGGCTAATTGGGCCCAATTTGGTCATTTCCACTTAGGGGTGTACTCACTTTTGTTGTCAATGGTTTAGACATTAATGGCTGTGTGTTGAGTTATTTTGAGGGGGCAGGAAATTTACACTGTTATACAGGCTGTACACTCACGACTTTACATTGTAGCAAAGTGACATTTCTTCAGTGTTGTCACATGAAAAGATATAATAAAATATTTACAAAAATGTGAGGGGTATACTGGCTTTTGTAGGAAACTGTATATATATATATATATATATCTATCTCTCTCTCTCTCTCTCTCTCACTCTCTCTCTCTCTCTCTCTCTCTCTCTATATATATATATATATATATATATATATATATATATATAAAACCAAAAACACAAAGGAGATCCCAGCACTGTTTATCGAAAATTCTTCTTCTTTATTAGGTTAAAAGGAAGCCATAAAATAGCAGCGATGTTTCGGGCCTACATAGCCCTTACTCATGCTAAGGTGTAACAATATCCTTATATAGCACCTGTGCAATTAATTAGTTAGCTCTTTAGTTCATTATACTTCATTTTACATCACAGTTAGTGCAAAAAGAGCACCACCTAGTGGACCTATCAGATTATATTTACAAAAGTTAAAAACATCATCATAAATACATATAGATAATTACATAATATATTCAATCAATACATGATTGAACCTCAATAATTAAAAACAAAATATATTAAAATAAACAAATGTAAATCATAATCTTTATTTAAACCTACTGGATGTAGTCTCCCTAGTTTTATGATCCACCAAACCTCCCTCTTTTTTAACATTAACTCTCTATCCCCTTTCTTTCTTCCTTCCTTCCTCCACTGTCATTGCTTAGTCTATTTCTAGCAATGACAGTGGAGGAAGGAAGAAAGAAAGTAGACTAATGTTTGCTACAGAATATAGTGAACATAGTGACAGGCTATCATCGATTTTAAGGAAGCATTGGTATATCCTCAATAAATCATATCCAACCTTAGAACCTTAGAAGAGTTCAAAAAACCTCCTATTCAATCCTTCAAAAGGGTTAAGAACCTGAAGGACAAACTGGTTAGAGCTGATGTAGGCAGTACAAAGTCATTAGTCACATTAATTATCTCTCCACCCCCAACAAAGGGTCCTATCCATGTTTGAGCTGTGCTCAATGTAATTCTATGATTAAGGTCAAGGATATAAACCAAATTAATGAAAATATGAAAAGGGAGATTAATGGATATTACACCTGTGACACAGAGTTTGTAGTCTATTTGTTGAAATGTCCTTGTGGCGGATCTATGTGGGGGAGACAATACGCCCCCTAAAAGACAGAATTAGTTCCCACAAGTCAAGTAATAGAAATAAAGACATGACTCTCCCTGTATCAGCAGACTTTGTACAAGCAGGACACACAGTGACCCAACTCCACTTCCATGTTATAGACCATATCCCCAAGTTGAGAAGAGGAGGGGATAGAGAGGGAGGTTTGGTGGATCAAAAAACTAGGGACACTACATCCAGTAGGTTTAAATAAAGATTATGATTTACATTTATTTATTTAAATTTATTTTGTTTTTATTTATTGAGGTTCAATCATGTATTGATTGAATATATTATGTAATTATTTATATGTATTTATGATGATATTTTTAACTTTTGTAAATATAATCTGATAGGTCTATATGAAATTTAAAAAGATTTTGTTACTGGTCCACTCGGTGGTGCTCTTTTTGCACTAACTGTGATGTAAAATGAAGCATAATGAACTAAAGAGTTAACTAATTAATTGCACAGGTGCTATATAAGGATACCGTTATCTATACACCTTACCATGTAAGTAAGGGCTATGTAGGCCTGAAACGTAGCTTCCTGTTAACCTAATAAGGAAAAAGATTTTTTGATAAACAGTGATGGGATCTCCTTTGTGTTTTTGGTTCTATATGTAAGGGGAGTTGCAGGACCCCATAGGTCCACATGCACTTTGAAAAATTTGATGGGACATACACAGTGCTGTACTTAGTCTTTGAAATATTATATATATATATATATATATATATATATATATATATATATACAGTATACAGGGAGTGCAGAATTATTAGGCAAATGAGTATTTTGACCACATCATCCTCTTTATGCATGTTGTCTTACTCCAAGCTGTATAGGCTCGAAAGCCTACTACCAATTAAGCATATTAGGTGATGTGCATCTCTGTAATGAGAAGGGGTGTGGTCTAATTACATCAACACCCTATATCAGGTGTGCATAATTATTAGGCAACTTCCTTTCCTTTGGCAAAATGGGTCAAAAGAAGGACTTGACAGGCTCAGAAAAGTAAAAAATAGTGAGATATCTTGCAGAGGGATGCAGCACTCTTAAAATAGCAAAGCTTCTGAAGCGTGATCATCGAACAATCAAGCGTTTCATTCAAAATAGTCAACAGGGTCGCAAGAAGCGTGTGGAAAAACCAAGGCGCAAAATAACTGCCCATGAACTGAGAAAAGTCAAGCGTGCAGCTGCCAAGATGCCTCTTGCCACCAGTTTGGCCATATTTCAGAGCTGCAACATCACTGGAGTGCCCAAAAGCACAAGGTGTGCAATACTCAGAGACATGGCCAAGGTAAGAAAGGCTGAAAGACGACCACCACTGAACAAGACACACAAGCTGAAACGTCAAGACTGGGCCAAGAAATATCTCAAGACTGATTTGTCTAAGGTTTTATGGACTGATGAAATGAGAGTGAGTCTTGATGGGCCAGATGGATGGGCCCGTGGCTGGATTGGTAAAGGGCAGAGAGCTCCAGTCCGACCCAGACGCCAGCAAGGTGGAGTACTGGTATGGGCTGGTATCATCAAAGATGAGCTTGGGGGGCCTTTTCGGGTTGAGGATGGAGTCAAGCTCAACTCCCAGTCCTATTGCCAGTTTCTGGAAGACACCTTCTTCAAGCAGTGGTACAGGAAGAAGTCTGCATCCTTCAAGAAAAACATGATTTTCATGCAGGACAATGCTCCATCACATGCGTCCAAGTACTCCACAGCGTGGCTGGCAAGAAAGGGTATAAAAGAAGAAAATCTAATGAAATGGCCTCCTTGTTCACCTGATCTGAACCCCATTGAGAACCTGTGGTCCATCATCAAATGTGAGATTTACAAGGAGGGAAAACAGTACACCTCTCTGAACAGTGTCTGGGAGGCTGTGGTTGCTGCTGCACGCAATGTTGATGGTGAACAGATCAAAACACTGACAGAATCCATGGATGGCAGGCTTTTGAGTGTCCTTGCAAAGAAAGGTGGCTATATTGGTCACTGATTTGTTTTTGTTTTGTTTTTGAATGTCAGAAATGTATATTTGTGAATGTTGAGATGTTATATTGGTTTCACTGGTAAAAATAAATAATTGAAATGGGTATATATTTGTTTTTTGTTATGTTGCCTAATAATTATTCACAGTAATAGTCACCTGCACACACAGATATCCCCCTAAAATAGCTAAAACTAAAAACAAACTAAAAACTACTTCCAAAACTATTCAGCTTTGATATTAATTAGTTTTTTGGGTTCATTGAGAACATGGTTGTTGTTCAATAATAAAATTAATCCTCAAAAATACAACTTGCCTAATAATTCTGCACTCCCTGTATATACAGGGCTTGAAAACCAAGTGGGCCCGGCCAACTTAGCTATTTGACTTTTCTATCTATAACATTCAGTAACTACTAGTAGCTTTTAACCCCTGACTAGTAAACCATAGAGCTATTTTTCCACCCGTATGTTTGTGTGTGTGTGTGCGTGTGTATGTGTTTAGTTGTCCGGGACCACTGGTTTTCTCAAGCCCTGTATATATATAAAACTTAAACTGCCTCCACTTGAAAGCTTTGCATGACATTCTCAATGGCATCAATAGTGATATCAGCTATGACATCATCTTAGAGTCAGAGCTAAAATATTTAGGTATACTTTGCACCCTCTAATCCCACTCTAACTTCCATAAGCATCTGGTTACCTTTTTATTCCCTTGTACCTCAGACAAAACCACTTCCATATCCAGCCACCTACCTCAAGAAATTTCCCACTTGCATCTCCATTTTTTACACACACATGTTACTTTACCTTTTACTCCCTCACCTTATCAGCAACCTCTCCCTCACATTCTGCTCACCCTCTCAATCCCACTAGATCTCACACACATCCTTGTAGCCAGCCCTCCTGAAATACAGCCTCCTCTTCATGCCCTCCCCAACTGACTGCCATCATGTTTGATGCCATTAATGATGTCATTTAGGATGTCATGCAGCGCTCCCAAGGGGGGATTTGGAGCTGTTTACGTTTGGAATTTCCTTGCTTTTATACATCTGATAGAAAACCTAAACTCTGGCATTAACATACATTTTTTGCCAATTACTTTCCTCCCCCCTCTAAAACATAAGATAAACTACATATGCACTTTAGAAAAAATGATTTAAAAAATAAACCCGAGAACTATAAGTATATGTTTTTTTGTTTCCTTCTAAAATTTCCGCTAGATTATAATAAAAATTTCTGAAGCACCACCAAATTCTATGGCATGAATAATATATACAAACATAAAGGTAGGTTTTTCCCTCACAACAAACCATAAAAATCTTTACAGTCAGATCTTTATAATGACACAACACATGACATTCTACTTGAGTTTAATCATTTCAACAATTGAAAAAACAATATTCTGGTCAGTATTTAGACCAGCGAGTGAAAATCTGATGTGTGCTATCTTCAGGAATTTGGATACCGCAACTATGCTAGCTTCTTTTCCCCAAAGACTTCTTTGGGGAGCGCTGTAACAAACCTTACCGTCATCAACCGTGCGCTAACCCAATACCGAGTTAAACCAACTGTGCTAAACTAGAATTTAGGAATACTTTAGAGTTGTATGTTATTCCCATAGAAGAAAACGTTCTTTTTATTTATATATATATCAAAGAAATACAAAAGGAGAAAAAGAGGTATCCTGTGGCACACTTAAATAGAGAGCTTATATTTTCAATTTCTACATCAGAAAAGGCACTTGGGAAGAAATGAAATAAAATATAACTTTTATTAAGTTCATTAAAATAAGAGGGTTTAATGTGTTAATAAGAATTAAAAGAGGGAATATTTGTGTTTACACAATAAAGAGTATGATCTAATTTGTGCTAGGTTGTCACCCATGAAACTCATAGGGACAGCTAATTTTCCATTATATTAGACAGAATAGACTGTATCAATTTACAAAAAGCTTTTTCTATTTCGGTAAGGATATACTTTGTCTTATTGGTATCAAATACCCCTAAAGATGATCTAATTCATCATACATTAATTGTGAATGTTAAAATCTTAAGTGCAAGAATATTAAAAATACTGTGTCTAGGATCACACAGGGTTAATAAGTAACACCATAGCTTATAGATGTGGCTTGCATAATCAAGAAGGGGGGTAGTATATCAAATTGTTCTTGTATAACAAAATGCTAAGCTCATATGCAAGGGTTACCGAAGGGGGTGCTTAAACAAAACCACAGCGTTTCCCCGAACGGACACGGACTGATTTAGCTTAGACTAGACAAAGGATAGCATATATTATGCCCGACAATTAATTCTTAAATATAATAACTGCCCCACATATCTGTCACACATATTAAACTGAATAACCCCTAAAGGTATCAAAATGTTATTATTAGAACGTCTTCCAATAAAAAAATGGTGCCCTTAGACACAATATAAGTTAGAAAAAATGTGTATTGCTTCTCGTTTCAAAGAGAGGGGATTGTCCCATAAGTAAAGCTTTTTATCATATAGGTTAGCTGAGAACCCGGTATTGGGTAGTGGAGAGTGTTTGTGCACACATCAAATGAGAATTAGAAATATCGTACTATGAAGTGATTATCGTTGCAGTATACTTTCAATTTTTACCATAGATTATTCTCCCACTAAATACCCTCCAAGTTTTAAGCTAAGGTGCCGATATTCGGCTATTGTTTCTTGTTATAAAGAGAGGGTATTGTCCCCTAAGTAAAGCTTGTTTAGATCTCATATAGGTTAGATGAGAACCCGGTATTGGGTAGTGGAGAGTGTTTGTGCACACATCAAATGGAACTTAGAAATATCCTCGGTGAGAGCAATGTGGATACTCCACAGAACTGCTCCCTTAGATGACGATAATAACTAGAGGTGTTATAAAGTGATTATCGTTACAATATAGTTTCATCTTATACCATAGATTATTCTCCCACTAAAAGACCCTCCGAGTTTTAAGCTAAGGTGCCGATATTCGGCCAACAATATTAAATTATTCTATTTGTTTAACAATTAACACATGGAGAAGCAGAGCGCCTGATGCGCGTTTCGCCTACTGCTTTATCAAAGGTGCCGAACTATCTTCGTGCCTCCTGATTTAAGGCCAAGTGATCCAATCGTATAGGGTGTGTGTGTGAGTCACATGAGCGCGAGTAACCAATAGCGATGTTAGGGTGACGTCACCAAAATTTCAGTGCAAATGACTGTACTCGGGTAAGAGAGGGTGTGTATGGACATCTACCTATCAGGTTCAGCTCTCAGAGTTAGTAAACAAACCCGTCAGGGTGAGTTGTAATATCAAGCAATCGTACTGCTTTGATGGCATTCAATGTTCAGATCTTGGATTCCACAACCGAGTTGCTCATGAAATATATATTTACATATTCACAGTATTCTCACAGAACTTTTCATATGTCAGTCTAGATGTCTATGACAATCTTTACGTAGTTGTTGTACTGTTCTGTAAAGCGTCAAGAATAATGGTGTCAGACCCGGTTATAAAATCCCCTGCTGTCATACATATTACAATCCTTAATGGATACCTGGACATGCGGGTAGATATCATGTTAACTTTTAACTTGTACCTGATAGTGACAATCAGAGCCCCAAATGTGCTACTTTGATGGCATTTAATGTTTAAATCATGGATTCCACAACCGAGTTGCACATAAAATAACCATTCACATATTCACAGTGTTTTCAACGAATTTCTCATATGTCAATCTCAGGGTCTATAACTGCCTTTTCATAGATGCTGTATTGTCCTGTAAAGGGTCAAGAGTAATGGTGTTAAACCTTGTTACAGGCTCCCCTGGTGTCATACACATTACGATCCCTGATGGATACCTGAACATGCGAATAGATATCATGTTAACTTTTTAGTTTGTACCTAATAATAGCAGTCAGAGCCCCAAACGTACAGCTTGATGGCATTTAATGTTCAAATCCTGGATTCCACAACCGAATTGAATTAATATGATCAGTAATGAGTATTTTATCAGTGAGATTTATGATTTGCATATTATCATCGTGGTCTTTTCCCCCAGTCCTCCCTGTTGCCTCCATTGTTCTTGTAACCCCATCTGGTCCTGTTTCTTAGGCTGCGATCTTGATTGCCCGCCCCTTCTTTGTCTTTTGTTTTTGTTTTTTTGGACTCCTCGTTTCTTGAGAGTATTGCTTGTCTCTCACTTGCGTTCTGGACTAGTAGGGTTCTGTTCTGGGGTATTTCCTCACTATCTTCAGCTGCAGAGGATTCACATTCTGAGGATGTTATATCTTCTCTATTTGTATTAGGGGGCAGAAAATTTCTCCTGCGTCTGGGTTTTTTTTCGTCCCATGTAAAGACACGACCTTTCTCAAAATCTTTTATGTCCCTAGTCAATTTATTACACTTAGTTTGTATTATCTATTTTTCCTTAGTGTCGAGTTCTTCCCTTAGATTCTTATAGGCAGTTTTAAAATTGTCTAACGGTTCAAATTTATGTAATTTGACATTAAGGTCTGAGATCTCTTTACTCAGGTCATCAACAATTTCTGTTTCATAGTCAGATAGAATAGCGACTAATACTTCAGAACAGGATATTAAGGCTTGTTCCCATCTTTCCCTGTAGCTCTCAATATAAAATGAGAATGTTGGAAAGAGTCTGACCCTCAGACCTCTTGGTATGATATGCTTGGCAAGGTACCGATCATAGGTGCTTTTATTCCAAACAGATCTAGAGTGTTTCCTTATTAAGGAAATCCTTAATAGTTCACCCAACAGTTTAAGACCTGTTTCCCAATCCGTTATTTCTTTGTTTTGGTTACCCTCTGTACTGAAATTAGAAAAAGTTTTGTCAATATTTGCTTGGCGTTCTTTCTCTCTAGCGAGAAAGTCATCCATCAAATTGATGGATGTCATATCAAGTCCCCAGAAAGACTACTGAATAGTCCAAAGGCAAAGGGGATTTACGTGTGGGAACAGGTCAAAGCTCTCAGAGGGTATCCCAGCAGGGTAAGCCTATGTATCCCTGCAGAGCAGTGCCTGATACTAAATTATATATCAAAGAAATACAAAAGGAGAAAAAGAGGTATCCTGTGGCACACTTAAATAGAGAGCTTATGTTTTCAATTTCTACATCAGAAAAGGCACTTGGGAAGAAATTAAATAAAATATAACTTTTATTAAGTTCATTAAAATAAGAGCATTTAATGTGTTAATAAGAATTAAAATAGGGAATATTTGTGTTTACACAATAAAGAGTATGATCTAGTTTGTGCTAGGTTGTCACCCATGAAACTCATAGGGACAGCTAATTTTCCATTATATTAGACAGAATAAACTGTATCAATTTACATAAAGCTTTTTCTATTTCGGTAAGGATATACTTTGTCTTATTGGTATCAAATACCCCTAAAGATGATCTAATTCATCATACATTAATTGTGAATGTTAAAATCTAAAGTGCAAGAATATTAAAAATACTGTGTCTAGGATCACACAGGGTTAATAAGTAACACCATAGCTTATAGATGTGGCTTGCATAATCAAGAACGGGGGGTAGTATATCAAATTGTTCTTGTATAACAAAATGCTAAGCTCAGATGCAAGGGTTACCGAAGGGGGGCTTAAACAAAACCACAGCATTTCCCTGAACGGACACATACTGATTTAGCTTAGACTAGACAAAGGATAGCATATATTATGCCCGACAATTAATTCTTATATATAATAACTGCCCCACATATCAGTAACACATATTAAACTGAATAACCCCTGAAGGTATCAAAATATTATTATTAGAACATCTTCCAATAATAAAATGGTGCCCTTAGACACAATATAAAGTTAGAAAAAACGTGTATTGCTTCTCGTTTCAAAGAGAGGGGATTGTCCCCTAAGTTAAGCTTATTATCATATAGGTTAGCTGAGAACCCGGTATTGGGTAGTGGAGAGTGTTTGTGCACACATCAAATTAGAATTAGAAATATCGTACTATGAAGTGATTATCGTTGCAGTATAGTTTCAATTTTTACCATAGATTATTCTCCCACTAAATACCCTCCAAGTTTTAAGCTAAGGTGCCGATATTCGGCTATTGTTTCTTGTTATAAAGAGAGGGTATTGTCCCCTAAGTAAAGCTTGTTTAGATCTCATATAGGTTAGCTAAGAACCCGGTATTGGGTAGTGGAGAGTGTTTGTGCACACATCAAATGGAACTTAGAAATATCCTCGGTGAGAGCAATGTGGATACTCCACAGAACTGCTCCCTTAGCTGACAATAATGACTAGAGGTGCTATAAAGTGATTATCGTTACAATATAGTTTCAGCTTATACCATAGATTATTCTCCCACTAAAAGACCCTCCGAGTTTTAAGCTAAGGTGCTGATATTCGGCCAACAATATTAAATTTTTCTATTTGTTTAACAATTAACACATGGAGAAGCAGAGCGAACGACCTTCGTGCCTCCTGATTTAAGGCCAAGCGAACCAATCGTATAGGGGGTGTGTGTGAGTCACATGAGCGCGAGTAACCAATCGCGATGCTAGGGTGACGTCACCAAAATTTCAGTGCAAATTACTGTACTCGGGTAAGAGAGGGTGTGTATGGACATCTACCAATCAGGTTCAGCTCTCAGAGTTAGTAAACAAACTCATCAGGATGCATTGTAATATCCAGCAATCGTACTGTTTTGACGGCATTCAATGTTCAGATCTTGAATTCCACAACCGAGTTGCTCATGAAATACACATTTACATATTCACAGTATTCTCACAGAACTTTTCATATGTCAGTCTAGATGTCTATGACAATCTTTACGTTGTTGTACTGTTCTGTAAAGCGTCAAGAATAATGGTGTCAGACCCGGTTATAAAATCCCCTGCTGTCATACATATTACAATCCTTAATACCTGGACATGCAGGTAGATATCATGTTAACTTTTTAACTTGTACCTTATAGTGACAATCAGAGCCCCAAACGTGCTACTTTGATGGCATTTAATGTTCAAATCATGGATTCAACAACCGAGTTGCACATAAGATAACCATTCACATATTCACAGTGTTTTCAATGAGCTTCTCATATGTCAATCTCAGGGTCTATAACAGCCTTTTCATAGGTGCTGTATTGTCCTGTAAAGGGTCAAGAGTAATGGTGTTAAACCTTGTTACAGGCTCCCCTGGTGTCATACACATTACGATCCCTGATGGATACCTGAACATGCAAATAGATATCATGTTAACTTTTTAGCTTGTACCTAATAATAGCAGTCAGAGCCCCAAATGTACAGCTTTGATGGCTTTAATGTTCAAATCATGGATTCCACAACCGAATTGCACACAATATAACCATTTACATATTCACAGTATTTACACAAAACTCCTCATTTTTCAAAGGTGCTGTACTGTCCTGTAAAGCGTAAGGAATAATGGCGTCAAATCCGGTTGCAAGATCCCCTGATGTCATACATATTACCATCCTTAATGAATACCTGAACATACGGATAGATATCATGGTAGCTTTTTAAACTTATACTTAATAGTAAATTTATTGTATTAAATCGTGATCCTTAAATAAACTAATCTATGAGTGAGGATTGATCTCATGAGTAATGATTATATATGAGCACAATGGATTAAAAGTTTGTCTGTTGTTACTTAGTATATATACGTATTAATTGTATAAATACATCCATACATCTATAGATAAGAAATAATCACACAAATTAATGATTAAACATTAAACATGGGAGCCTGGGGTTATCTATAGTAACTCCAGTTATATGCCTTTTTAATATCAATAATGGTAGGTTGTTAATATAGTGTACCATCATAAATATGAATACCACTATATGGCCCATCCCATGCAGTAAATTACAGTGATCTGAATTTGACGATATTGTTCATTAGATATGAAATTAAATGCAAATATTATTTAATCATATTTGGACTAGATTTAATTTGTTTCAAGTTTCATACGTGTAAATTTACCTGTATAGCCTATCTATCTATTTCCATCATACATAGTATGTGTTATAGATACCCATATATGTTTTATGCATTATTTATTTATCTTATGGTCTCGTTACCCATTGGATCAGAAATCATTATAAAAAAGGACTAAAGGATAGTTGTTCATTAAGGCCTTTAGGGGCCATGGTCTGGAGTCTGAAAATCCATTTAGTCTCTTCCTTTAAAAGAGTCGTTTCAATGTTACCACCTCTAATCCCTGGTCTAATTCTCTGTAAGATCCAGCATGTGAGGTCAGGTTTTCTTTGTGTTTGTCCAAGAAATGCTTGGCCACTGATGTTTATGATGATTATCTTGCTTGTAAGGGTTGATTGTAGGCATCAAATAATTGCATAAGAAGAGAAATGGAAGAATCATTTTTTGCAAGTATTATCACTGATAAGAAAAGTATCTTCATAAGAACATTTTATAGAAACTTTTTCTTTTTTGTGAGGAACACTAAATAAAAGTCAATAGTAAACCTGTCCACCTTAAATGAAAAAAATCCACCTTAAGAAAAATCTGGATTGGACCAATGAAAACCGAGGGGAGGGTAATTAACCCCTTAATGACAACTGACGTACCAGGTACGTCATGCAAAAACAACCAGTTAATGAAAATAGACGTACCTGGTACGTCAGTTGTCTAACAGAGTGCTGGAAGCGATCGCAATCGCTTCCAGCAGCTCTCAGGGTATTGCAGTGATGCCTCCATATGGAGGCATCCTGCAATACCTTTTTAGAAGACTCCGATGCAGAGAGAGCCACTCTGTGGCCCTCTCTGCACCAGTAGCGATGGTGCCGTTCGTTGGTGGGTGGGAGCGTAACAGGGAGGCGGGTGGGCGGCCCATCGCTACCCGGCATCCGGTTCCTGTAAGTGCAATGTGCACGCTGGGTGCCGGGAGCGTGCGGGGGGTGCGCGCGCGCATGTGTGTGTGCGCGTGCGCGCGCATTAGCTGGCCACTGACACCAATGAGGAGGGAAGAGGGGGGGAAAAAGATTTTAAAAAAATTAATATAAAAGGATCTGGGAAGGGGAGGGGGATGCTACACTACAGAAAACATTAAGAATTGCAAAAGAGAAAAAAAATACCAGTACTCAAGATGGCGGCAATTAGGTAGGGGAGAGAGTTAGAGAGCAGGGGGGGTGGATCATGGAGGTTGGGGCTAAGGCAGGGGTCCATCATAGCTAAAGTATTTTATTTTTTTTATAAAAAAAAACAAAAAACTCCTTTTATTTAGTACTGGCAGACTTTCTGCCAGTACTTAAGATGGCGGGGACAATTGTGGGGTGGGGGAGGGAAGAGAGCTGTTTGGGAGGGATCAGGGGGTGGGATGTGTCAGGTGGGAGGCTGATCTCTACCCTAAAGCTAAAATTAACCCTGCAAGCTCCCTACAACCTACCTAAATTAACCCCTTCACTGCTGGGCATAATTTACGTGTGGTGCGCAGCAGCATTTAGCGGCCTTCTAATTACCAAAAAGCAATGCCAAAGCCATATAAGTCTGCTATTTCTGAACAAAGGGGATCCCAATGAAGCTTTTACAAAAATGTGTGCCATAATAGCACAAGCTGTTTGTAAATACTTTCAGTGAGAACCTAAAATTGTGAAAAATGAAAAAAAAAAATATTATTTGCTCGCATTTGGCGGTGAAATGGTGGCATGAAATATATCAAAATGAGCCTAGATCAATACTTGGGGTTGTCTACTACACTACACTAAAGCTAAAATTAACCCTACAAGCTCCCTACAAGCTCCCTAATTAACCCCTTCACTGCGGGGCATAAAACATGTGTGATGCACAGTGCCATCTAGCGGCCTTCTAATTACCAAAAAGCAACCGCAAAGCCATATAAGTCTGCTATTTCTGAACAAAGGGGATCCCAAAGAAGCATTTACAACCATTTGTGCCTTAATTGCAGAAGCTGTTTGTAAATAATTTCAGTGGGAAACCTAAAGTTTGTGACAAAATTTGTGAAAAAGTGAACTTTTTTTTTATTTGATCACATTTGGCAGTGAAATGGTGGCATGAAATATACCAAAATGGACCTAGATCAATACTTTGGGTTGTCTTCTAAAAAAAAAGTCAAGGGTTATTCAGGTTTTCCTGACAGATATCAGGGTTCCAATGTAACTAGCGCTAATTTTGAAAAAAAGTGGTTTGGAAATAGCAAAGTGCTGCTTGTATTTATTGCCCTATAACTTGCAAAAAAAGTAAAGAACATGTAAACATTGGGTATTTCTAAACTCAGGACAAAATTTAGAAACTAGCATAGGTGTTTTTTGGTGATTGTAGATGTGTAACAGATTTTGGGAGTCAAAGTTAGAAAAAGTGTGTTTTTTTCCATTTTTTTCCTCATATTTTATAATTTTTTTATAGGAAATTATAAGATATGATGAAAATAATGGTATCTTTAGAAATTCCATTTAATGGCGAGAAAAACGGTATATAATATGTGTGGGTACAGTAAATGAATAAGAGGAAAATTACAGCTAAACACAAACAGCAGAAATGTAAAAATAGCCTTTGTCATTAAGGGTAAGAAAATTGAAAAATGGTCTGGTCATTAAGGGGTTAAAGAGTTCACAGGCATCTGCCCTTTATCTTGAAAAAGCCTTGCAAAAAGATGAAATGCGTCGATTAAAGGGCACTGTTTGTTCACCAGTAAACTCAGGAACCCCTGAGCATCAACTCTGCGCAGAGAAAAAGTTTTAGAACTCCTACGGATTAATTTTCATAGAGCCGAGTTCCAAGAGCCACTATTGGCTGGAGAGCTGCACGTGGTTAAGGCAACACACGTGACACGGAAACTCCTGAGACTGGCAATGCTGTATCCCGCAACAGAGGTGAAACAACACACGGAGAGAGAGGTGTGTAAATTAAGACTGATTGGAACAGCCAATAGAATGCAAGCTCAATCCTATTGGCTGATTGCATCAGGCAATAGGATTTTTCCTATCTTAATTCCAATTGGCTGATAGACTTCTATCAGCCAATCAGGATTCAAGGGATGCCATCTTGGATGACGTCATTTAAAGGAATATTCATTCATCGGGTAGTCGTCAGTCTGGATGGATGCTCCACGTCGGATGTCTTCAAGATTGAGCTGCTCCTCGTCGGATGGATAAAGATAGATGCCACCTGGATGAAGACTTCTGCCCGTCTGGAGGACCTCTTCTGCCCGGTTGGATGAAGAGTTCGCCCGGCTTCGTTGAGGACTTAGGCCCGGTTGGGTGAAGACTTCTCAAGGTAGGGTGATCTTCAGGGGGTTAGTGTTAGGTTTTATTAAGGGGGTATTGGGTGGGTTTTAGAGCAGGGTTGGATGTGTGGGTGGTGGGTTGTAATGTTGGGGGGGGATTGTTATTTTTTTTTACAGTTAATAGAGCTGATTACTTTGGGGCAATGCCCCGCAAAAGGCCCTTTTAAGGGCTATTTGTAATTTAGTATAGGGTAGGAATTTTTATTATTTTGTGGGGCTTTTTAATTTTATTAGGTGGATTAGATTACGTGTAATTAGTTTAAAATTCTTGTAATTATTTTATTATTTTCTGTAATTTAGTGGGGGTTTTTTTGTACTTTAGTTAATTTTATTTAATTGTAATTAATTTATTTTAATTTAGGGAATTAATTTAATTATAGTGTAGTGTAAGGTGTAATTTTAACTTAGATTAGGTTTTATTTTACAGGTACTTTTGTATTTATTTTAACTAGGTAGTTATTAAATAGTTAATAACTATTTAATAACTATTCTACCTAGTTAAAATAAATACAAAGTTGCCTGTAAAATAAAAATAAATCCTAAAATGGCTACAATGTAACTATTAGTTATATTGTAGCTATCTTAGGGTTTATTTTACAGGTAAGTATTTATTCTTAAATAGGTATAATTTATTTCATGATAGGAATATTTATTTAGATTAATTTAAATTATATTTAAATTAGGGGGTGTTAGGGTTAGACTATAGTGGGGGTGGGAGATTAGGGGTTAATAAATTTAATGTAGGTGGCGGCGGTGTAGGGGGGTCAGATTAGGGGTTAATAAATTTAATGTAGGTGGTGGCGGGGTCCGTGAGCGGCGGTTTAGGGGTTAAACATTTTATTTAGTTGTGGCGGGGTCCAGGAACGGCGGTTTAGTGGTTAATACATACAATGTAGGTGGTGGTGGGCTCCGGGAGCGGCGGTTTAGGGGTTAATACATATAATGTAGGTGGCGGTGGGCTCCAGGAGCGGCGGTATAGGGGGTAAAACAGTATAGTATAGTGTGGGTGATTAGTGACAGGTTACCAAGAAAGCTGCGAATAAGCTGATGAGCAGCGAGATCGATAACTGTTAGTTAACAACAGTCCGTTGCTCATCACACCGTACTTGGTGCTCATCTTTTTGACAGCTTTCTTGATAATTTTGGCGAATGTATTCAGGTCCGCGGCAGCAATGTTAGGCGATCTTAGGCGAGCGTGTTGGTGCCGTCAAATGCAAGAAAGTCGATGGCTTGATAACTAGAGGCCTATGTATTTTTAAAACATATATCTGTATATACCTATACATGTATATATTCATATAGATATATAGGTAGGTATAGATATATATTTCACACAAAAAAAATCAGATAAATATAAAAATATCTATCAAACAATAGAAAATTTCCTTCTATGTGAAGAACATTGGAATGTAAAATGTGCATACTTTGGGGCATATGTATCAAGCTCCGAATGGAGCTTGATGCCCATGTTTCTGGCGAGCCTGCAGGCTCACCAGAAACAGCAGTTATGAAGCAGCGGTCACAAAGACCACTGCTCCATAACCTGTCTGCCTGCTCTGAGCAGGAGGACAGACATCGCCAGAAATCAACCCGATCGAGTACGATCGGGTTGATTGACACCCCCCTGCTGGCGGTGAGTTAGCAGGGGGCGGCGTTGCACCAGCAGCTCTTGTGAGCGGCTGGTGCAATGCTGAATACGGCGAGCGTATTGCTCGTCGTATTCAGCGGGGTCTGTCGGACCTGATCCGCACTGTATATATATATGCCCCTTTATGTCAGATATAGCATACTTGGTTAAACACAATCAAGTTAGCAAACAAGCGATAGGTGTTTTTTACTATAGGGAATCAAATTTAACGCGGTTGCGGTATTCGAAGTCCAGTGTTTAGTGTGCATCAGGTTTTGTTCGCAACAAAAAAATACTTTAAACTTGTAATACGATATCCTAAATGATACAAGTTTATTTTTAGCTTTATTAGTGCACAAACGGAAGTGTTAAATACCACTCCACTTGTAATCTAGCGCAAAATCAGTAACCTAGGTAATCAATTTGCTTCAAATTGCCGAAACCAGCTACTTGATATGCAGCAATTGCAGGTTGTAGAATTTGCTTTTTGGCCTCAATTTTACACAAAAGCAATTACTGTTGAAAGGGAAAATAAACTGTCTGTTTCATTTTTGTAATTAAAAAGCACTGAGCAGTGGCTTATACTTAATACAAATCACTCCAATATATATAGGCCTAGATTTGGAGTTCGGCGGTAAAAGGTCTGTTAACGCTCCGCGGGCTTTTTTCTGGCCGCACCATAAAATTAACTCTGGTATCGAGAGTTCAAACAAATGCTGCGTTAGGCTCCAAAAAAGGAGCGTAGAGCATTTTTACCGCAAATGCAACTCTCGATACCAGAGTTGCTTACGGACGCGGCCGGCCTCAAAAACGTGCTCGTGCACGATTCTCCCATAGGAAACAATGGGGCTGTTTGAGCTGTAAAAAAACCTAACACCTGCAAAAAAGAAGCGTTCAGCTCCTAACGCAGCCCCATTGTTTCCTATGGGGAAACACTTCCTACGTCTGCACCTAACACTCTAACATGTACCCCGAGTCTAAACACCCCTAACCTTACACTTATTAACCCCTAATCTGCCGCCCCCGCTATCGCTGACCCCTGCATATTTTTTTTAACCCCTAATCTGCCGCTCCGTAAACCGCCGCAACCTACGTTATCCCTATGTACCCCTAATCTGCTACCCCTAACACCGCCGACCCCTATATTATATTTATTAACCCCTAACCTGCCCCCCACAACATCGCCGACACCTGCCTACACTTATTAACCCCTAATCTGCCGAGCGGACCTGAGCGCTACTATAATAAAGTTATTAACCCCTAATCCGCCTCACTAACCCTATCATAAATAGTATTAACCCCTAATCTGCCCTCCCTAACATCGCCGACACCTAACTTCAATTATTAACCCCTAATCTTCCGATCGGAGCTCACCGCTATTCTAATAAATGGATTAACCCCTAAAGCTAAGTCTAACCCTAACACTAACACCCCCCTAAGTTAAATATAATATTTATCTAACGAAATAAATTAACTCTTATTAAATAACTTATTCCTATTTAAAGCTAAATACTTACCTGTAAAATAAATCCTAATATAGCTACAATATAAATTATAATTATATTATAGCTATTTTAGGATTAATATTTATTTTACAGGTAACTTTGTATTTATTTTAACCGGGTACAATAGCTATTAAATAGTTAAGAACTATTTAATAGTTACCTAGTTAAAATAATAACAAATTTACCTGGAAAATAAATCCTAACCTAAGTTATAATTAAACCTAACACTACCCTATCAATAAAATAATTAAATAAACTACCTACAATTACCTACAATTAACCTAACACTACACTATCAATAAATTAATTAAACACAATTCCTACAAATAAATACAATTAAATAAACTAGCTAAAGTACAAAAAATAAAAAAGAACTAAGTTACAGAAAATAAAAAAATATTTACAAACATAAGAAAAATATTACAACAATTTTAAACTAATTACACCTACTCTAAGCCCCCTAATAAAATAACAAAGCCCCCCAAAATAAAAAATTCCCTACCCTATTCTAAATTAAAAAAGTTACAAGCTCTTTTACCTTACCAGCCCTGAACAGGGCCCTTTGCGGGGCATGCCCCAAGAATTTCAGCTCTTTTGCCTGTAAAAAAAAACATACAATACCCCCCCCCCCAACATTACAACCCACCACCCACATACCCCTAATCTAACCCAAACCCCCCTTAAATAAACCTAACACTAATCCCCTGAAGATCTTCCTACCTTGTCTTCACCATCCAGGTATCACCGATCCGTCCTGGCTCCAAGATCTTCATCCAACCCAAGCGGGGGTTGTCGATCCATAATCCGGTCCAGAAGAGGCTCCAAAGTCTTCCTCCTATCCGGCAAGAAGAGGACATCCGGACCGGCAAACATCTTCTCCAAGCGGCATCTTCGATCTTCTTCCATCCGGAGCGAAGCGGCAGGATCCTGAAGACCTCCAGCGCGGAACATCCATCCGGACCTACGACTGAACGACGAATGACTGTTCCTTTAAGGGACGTCATCCAAGATGGCGTCCCTCGAATTCCGATTGGGGTGTACGATGGTACAGAATATATCATTATTCCTTCTATGTCTTTCTTTGGGACAAAGTTGTTGTTCCGAGGAATTCTTCTACAGCAAAGTGGATAAGCCTCCTTCTCTAACACCTATCTTGATCTGCAGGTTGTATGGCATACATGGCAACAGGAAGTGATGTGTCCTCAGGTATGACAAGACTCATTATAATACATAACATAGTAAATGAGGTTGAAAGAAGATAGACATCTATTGAGTTCAACCTATAAAATGAGTATATAAATATTGCCATACTGTGTGAGGGTGCACAATTTTCCAGAATATATCATTTTGCCTTAAATAATTCCTCCTTCGCATGGAACTTAAGCGTCTCTGTTGCTCTCTTTGGGTGGCCTGGAGATGCTGGCAGCGATCAAAAGAAAGACTGACTCTTTCTGATTGTTCAGTTCTCTCATCCCCTGTGTTTGGCTGTTCCTTCTCCTTGTTCTCCTCAGTACTCTTTGTTGCCTCACTAAGCTCTGGCCTTTTATACCCTGTCACTTATGTCATAATGAACATTCTGACATTTAGCAAAGAATGGACAAAAGGTAAAGTGGTTAAAAGTTGACATCATAATATATGTACTAGTTGTAGTGTTGCTACCTTTTGCACATCCATTTTAGTACTTATTCTGAGGTGGCAAAGCATATGTGTGGAGGATGTGGTTTTCAGACAAGGCTTCACATATTTGTACTAAAATATTTTATTTTACACAGTTTCAAATATGCATAAACACAGTGTGCCAGATTACAATTGGAGTGTTATTTAACACTCCCTCTCGAATGTAAGCTGCGCTAGAAGTAGACATTTTGCCCGCATTGGGTTGTGCTTGTATTAAAGTAAACTGCTTTCACTCGCGTGCTAACTTAGAAGTCAATTGAGCAAAAAAAGTGGAAAAAACCTAACACCCTACTCGCGCCAACCCGAGTGCGCTAATACAACATAAAAATATGAATCTTTCACATTCCAATGTTCTTCATATAACATAATATGTTCTATTTATTCATAAATACATATTTCTATATATATCTGATGGTATTTTGGTACAAACTATATATATATATATATATATATATATATATATATATATATATATATATATATATATATACAAAATAAATAGATAGGGTCCAGCACTGTACCCATAAATATTGTAGCAGACTGTGTGCTCGTCACTGTGGAGTATCAGCAAAACTCCAATATGTACAGTCCATGCATAGATTGTGACAGCACCACAGTACAACGATATTCTTAAAGGTGAATAATTTCTTTATTTGGATATCAAAACCATAAAAAAAAAGCGACGTTTCGGACCTACAATATCAAAACCATAAAAAAGCGACGTTTCGGACCTACATGGTCCTTAATCATGCAAGGTCCATGTAGCAGCTCTCAGGGTATTGCAGTGATGCCTCGATATGGAGGCATCCTGCAATACCTTTTTTACAAGCCTCCGATTCAGAGAGAACCACTCTGTGGCCCTTTTTGCACCGGTAGCGATGGTGCCGTTTGTTGGTGGGTGGGAGCGTAGAAGGGAGGCGGGTGGGCGGCCCATCGCTACCCAGCATCCAGTTCCTGTAAATGCAATGTGCACGCCGGGTGCCGGGAGTGTGCAGGGGGGCCTGCTGGGGTGCGTGTGTGTGTGTGCGTGCGTGCGCCCGCATTAGCCACTGACACCAATGAGATCATGAGAGGGGAAAAAAAGTTAAGTTAATGAAATAAAATATAAAAGGATCTGGGAGGGGGATGGGGGTATTGAGGGGGGGGGGGGCTGTTACACTACAGAAAAAATACAGGTCAAAAGCAAAACAAAAATACTGTTGTTTTTGGGGGCAAACTTGGTACTGGCAGACAACTGCCAGTACCCAAGATGAAGGCAATTAGGTAGTGGGGGAGGGAAGAGAGCAGTTTGGGAGGGATCAGGGGGTGAGATGTGTCAGGTGGGAGGCTGATCTCTACACTAAAGCTAAAATTAACCCTGCAAGCTCCCTACAAGCTACCTAATTAACTCCTTCACTCCTGGGCATAATTCACGTGTGGTGCGCAGCAGAATTTAGCAGCCTTCTAACTACCAAAAAGCAATGCCAAAGCCATATAAGTCTGCTATTTCTGAACAAAGGGGATCCCATAGAAGCATTTACAACAATTTGTGCCATAATTGCACAAGTTGTTTGTAAATAATTTCAGTGAGAAACCTAAAATTGTGAAAAATATAAAGTTTTTTTTATTTGCTCGCATTTGGCAAAGACAACATTGTATTGGACTGTAAAACCGAAACAGACATTCTTTCATTTTGGTACAAAGTAGCAATACAGCTAACACCAAGTTGATTACTAAGAAATAAAAGCTAAAATATTGTCAAGTTTTTAACATTCACGTTCTTGCTGCAAGACTATAGATCAAGTATTATCCAATTTAAGGTGGAATTTTAAGAGAATATATTAGAGTGTTCTTTTTCATAATTGTTTATTTTTATAGTCCTCAAGGGAGACGTCCCATGATCTGTTTTTATTTTTTAAATAAATTTTATTTCTGTTAAATTGTATATCAGTCTCCAGACTATCTTATTTAGCTTTTGGCGCTCCCAAACTACAAATTGTTCTGTTATTTGCATATAATTATATGGTAATCATAGGGAAGATTACTTGTGAGGGAGCTTTAAGATTAAATACCTGGCGCTGCTCTTAATATATTTATTTTTAACTATTTCTAAACTCAGGACAAAATTTTGAAACTATTTAGTATGGTTGTTTTTTGGTGGTTGTAGATGTGTAACAGATTTTGGGGGTCAAAGTTAGAAAAAGTGTGCTTTTTTCCATTTTTTTCCTCATATTTTATAAACAATTTTATAGTAAATTATAAGATATGATGAAAATAATGGTATCTTTTGAAAGTCCTTTTAATGGCGAGAAAAACGGTATATAATATGTGTGGGTACAGTAAATGAGTAAGAGGAAAATTACAGCTAAACACAAACACTGCAGAAATGTAAAAATAGCCCTTGTCCTTAAAGGGACAGTCAAGTCCAAAAAAAAACTTCCATGATTCAAATAGGGCATGTAATTTTAAACAAATTTCCAATTTACTTTTATCACCAACTTTGCTTTGTTCTCTTGGTATTCTTAGTTAAAAGCTAAACCTAGGAGGTTCATATGCTAATTTCCTAGACCTTGAAGGCCGCCTCTAATCTAAATGCATTTTGATAGTTTTTCACCACTAGAGGGCATTAGTTCACATGTTTCATATACATAACATTGAGCTCATGCACGTGAATTTACCATGGAGACAGATTGGCTAAAATTCAAGTCTGTCAAAAGAACTGAAATAAAGGGGGAAGTCTGTTGAGGCTTAGATACAAGGTAATTACAGAGGTAAAACATGTATAATTATAACTGTGTTGGTTATGTAAAACTAGGGAATGGGTAATAAAGGGATTGTCTATATTTTAAAACAACAAAAAATATTGTGTTGACTGTCCCTTTAAGGGTAAGAAAATTGAAAAATGGTCTGGTCATTAAGGGGTTAAAGAGATTTTATTAGATAGTGTTATTATGAGTTTAAGTATACTTTGTGATTTTTTTATTTTATTAATTAATATACTTTTTACCTCTGTGATTAACTTGTATCTAAGCATCTTCTGACAGCCCCCTGATCACATGACATTTTATTTATTAGCTATTGACTTTTATTTTAGCCAATTAGTGCAGTGTCTGCCACAATCCACTGGCATGGTCACAATGTTATCTATATGGTTTACATGAACCAGCTCTCCCCTGTTGTAAAAAGCAAATAAAAAAACATGTGATATTAGGCTTAGAAATTATCATATGCGCCTTCCTAGGTTTAGCTTTCAACTAAGAATACCAAAAGAACAAAGCAAAATTGGCGATAAAAGTAAATTGGAAAGTTGTTTTTGAAAGTGTTTTTTTTTGGACTTGACTGTCCCTTTAACCAGAGCTCTCAGCTTGAGCTAACTCGACACGCAATAACTTTAATTGCAATCAAGCAATCATATTGTTTTCATACTCAGCCTACTAAAAAATGCAGCCCTCCTGTTACAGAGGAGGAGGTTTCTGATTTCCTTTCATCTTCCCCCTGTCCCTTGACACTATTTCCTCACAACTACTACCTTATCCTTCCCCCACTCTTACACCCATCCTCAGACACATATTCAACTTGTCCCTTAAATCTGCTACTTTTCCATCATCCCTTAAACATGCTCTCATTACATGTTTTCTTAAAAAACGTTGCTCAGTCCAGCATCCCCATGCAGCTATCAACCAATCTGTCTTCTTCCCCTCTCTTCTAAACTTCTTGAGCAGATTGTTTGTTAACGCTTATCACACTTTCTCTCATCTTACCATCATCTCAATCCTTTGCAATGTGGCTTTTACCCTCAGTCTACCAAAACTGCCATCACCAAGTAGACAAATGACCTGCTTACTGCCAAGTCTAAAGGTCACTACATGCTAGTCCTTTTAGACCTCTCTGCAGCCTTTGATACTGTTGGCCATCCTTTGCTGGAAAAGAGGACTATAGAAAACGCTGACATTGACATTACTACAATAAGAGTCAAGGAAGGGAAATCACTTTAGGTGGATTGTTAGCTTTTTTATGGTCAGGTTTTTTTGGTGTATGGTCCATTATTCAGGTTTATCCCTTAGATAGTAGGCAAATCAGAACTCGAGGAGTAATGTGGAAAGCCCTTGAGTGTTATGGTGAGGGGTGCCACTGATTGTTTACCTAGTAGATTATATAGGTCCTGATGGGTTTAAGTACTATGGAGGGAACATTCAGCATTGTAAGAGCCATTGCCAGGTTTCATGCACTGAGGGTATTTTGTTTAGTGCACATGCCCTGGAGATTATTAACTGCACAGGTTAACACATTGATTATAGCAATGGGAAATATTGTTGTATAGCATTAATGCAGTTGGAAAGGTCACGGATAGGGTTTATATGATGATCAGCCTAAAAGGTAATTGGTTGATTTTGGAGATAGGAGTTAATATGTTTATATTTATTATGGTGGGGCCAGGATATAAAGTATAACATACCTCCCTACATTTGCTGGATCAAATATGGGACACAGTGGCTTAGGCTGACTCAGGCAGCCAATGGTTTGGGTTGTGATGGTTAAGGAAGATTCATGGATGTTCAGTGGGACAGGTAGGGGCATGATATGAGTGGGAAAGAGCAGTCAGCAGAGGTGCTAGGAAGTCCTTGGCTTCACTTCCAGAAACTGGGTGTTTATAAATCAGAAAGGGCTATGTAATTAATAACTAGTATTTATATAGAGTCTTTCTCCCAGTGGGACTCAAATCGCTTTTTCTCGGAATTCACCAAATCGGCAGCTGAATAGTAATAGTTGTTATTATTACCCAATTTAATGGTACTCATTTTATCGACCTCGGAAGGATGAAGGGCTGAGTCGGCCCTGCCGGGATACGAACCTGTGACCTTGGATCTTTTAAACAGGCTTTTGTTGTAGTCAGGGCAATTACCAACTGAGCTACCTCACCGGCCTCATAATCTCTGACAATCCAACAAGATGCAGGAAGACTGGAAGCCTTGTTATAGAGTTTATTGTTTTGGTGGAGGCTGTGGATAGAGTTAACAAGACAGTGTGGGATAAGAGAGAACATTGGATCCCCAACATATAGAAAAGCACTGGTAAACATATATCAAATGTACCAGCTCCTTTGTGTTAACTATTTGTTATTCTTTATTGATAAATTATTAAATTTATGACCAGTCATAAGGAGCTATTCTTTTATAGTGTCGCATGGCATTGTAAAACTAGAAACATACTCAAAATTCTATTGTTGCAATGTTACTAATAGCAGCTCCTTTTTTGTCAAAAAGTAAAAATCTAGGCCACTATCAGCAATATATGGTGGCTTGCATTTATATTATCAGCATTAAACAGTTACCTATTTTCTACCTTAAGAGATGCACTGAGCAGTAATACAACAAGGTCAAATACAATGGTTTAAGCATGCGGCCTATAGATAATTAATTTTGCTCAATAAAATGTCAAAACCGTATGAATTTATATTGACAGATAAATGTGCAGTCTTAGTAGTTTATATATAAATATATTGTATTATTTTACAAAAATCTATATTTTGGGTTAAACTAGTTATGATGACTGGCAGGGCAGTTATTGCTTCTGCAGATCTAATGTTTTTTTGTTTTTTTTTCCTATTTAGATATGGCCTTTAAGCTATTTATAAGTCGAAGGTTATATCATAGTAAAAAAAAAAGTGTTCCTAGCTCAATAAAATTATGTCCTTAAAGGGACATAATACTCATATGACTCATATGCTAAATCATTTGAAAGTGATGCAGTATAACTGTAAAAAGCTAACATGAAAACATCCCATGAGCATCTCTATGTAAGAAAGGAAGTTTTTTTTACCTCAAAATTTCTTCAGCTCACCATAGTAAGTGTTGTGTAAACAGTTATACTTCAGCTGCTGTCTAACTGCAAGTTAAAACATATATATATATACTGTATATATATATATATATATTTTTTTTTTTTTTTTTTTCTTAATAGCCAATCAGCATCAGCAGTGCTCTGCTGAGGTAATGCTTTGCCTTTGCTGTGATCTCATGAGATTTCAATGAAATCTCATAAGATTACATAGATCTTACTTGAATACTTAGAGGAAATTTAAGGTAAAAAAATCTTCCTTTTTACATAGAGATGTTTAGGTGATATTTTTTAGTCAGCATTTTACAGCTATGCTGCATCACTTTCAAGTGTTTCAACATTTGGGTATCATGGCTCTTTAAGATTAATTAGATAAGGTATTTTTGAAATACAAACACATTTCATATTAAACAAAACAAAATGTAAGAAAATTCACAGAATTCAGAGTTAGCATTAACAAATTTCGACATCCCAGAAGAATGGTCGTTTGTGATTAAAAACACGAGTCCCAATTAAAGGTCCTGTTTAAACAGAAACAGTACAGAAGTATTATGAATAGACACTTATGGCATACTTAACCATATTTCCTGGAGTTCCTCTGGGATAGGTAGGTAAGGGGTGACTTGTAGGTGCTGAACCACCAGTGTTTTGTGCCATAGGTACACTAGACAAATTATGGTTGTGGTTGTTTGAGTCAGGTTGTTTGCTGGGCAGTGCTGGGGTAGTCCTTAGAGACTGGATTTTTGACCTGATTAGAAAAGCCATGGGAGGGACAGTAGGCAGACTTAAAGGGACATTGTACACTAGATTTTTCTTTGGTTATATTTTTTGTAGATGATCCATTTATATAGCCCAACTCGGAGTGTTTTTGTAACAATGTATAGTTTTGCTTATTTTTTAATAACATTGTGCTGATTTTCAGACTCCTAACCAAGCCCTAAAGTGTCAGATGTATACGTGCGTTTACACACTAATGCTGGCTCCTGTTTGTCTTATCTGTCTTTTCATATGCAGGGAAGGGGAAATAGTGTTTGCTCTCAGCCCCTTTCACTGGGTGTTCCAGCTAACCTCATCAACAGTGCTAAACTTGGAGCTTCTAAGTAAAAAATTTTAAGGGTTTTATACTGGATTTTTAGATCAGTGTCTGTGTATATTCTTCTTTATAGTAGTGTCTATTACATGCAGTTATATGAAAATTGGTGAATACTGGCCCTTTAAACCATGATAATTCAACAATATCTGGGATTGAGAGGAGATCTGCTATTGTCGATAGAATGTGTTTATGAATCTTTGAGCTAATTTTCTTTTAAAAGGCCATGAAACCCACATTTTTTTTAATTCAATATTCAAATATATTATTTACTATTACTATTATCTAATTTGATTAATTATCTTTTAATCATTTGTGGAAAAGCTTACCTAAATAGACTAAGGAGAGCTAGCTGCTAACTAGTGGCTGTCCATATAAGCCTCTTGCCGTAGGCTCAGCCAATGTGCTCAGCTAGCTCCCAGTAGTGCATTGGTGTTACTTCAACAAAGGATAACAAGAAAATGAAGACAATTTGGAAATAGAAGTAAATTATAATTTTTTTTAAAATTGTATCTTCTAAATCATAGCAGAAAAAAGTTGGGTTTCATCTTCCTTTAAGCTTGGGCTTTCCAGTAGGAGGAGATGTAGAGACAAGAAAGGTTAAGTTTAGTAAAAAAAAAAAAAAAGTTGTATAAGCTCATTGGAGTCTATGTCAATCTATGAGAAGTGATTGTGTAACAAAGGTTTTTGCAGTGTTTTTTTAAGTTCAAAACATTTCAAATGTCTAATTTAACTGTCCTGACCATTCAAAAATCCCAATTTCAACTGTTAATCAGATATAGCAAACGAATACAAAAGTAACTAAATTGTTAAGAACTGGTATTAGTCAAAATGAATGTTTCATATAGAGTGTGCAATTTAAATCTGCTATTGTGAGACAGATATAAGGCTAGATTGCAGTTGGAGCTTATAATTGCGTTTACCCGAAGCCCTTAATTGCGCTGGCGAGATTTAGCTATCATGAACCTTGCACGTGGCTTTTTGGTGTTGGATTACAAGTTGAAAGTATAACTATTGCTTGCTCTCGCTATTTATGGATAGTGTATATTATAGCAGGGGGGATTCTCTATGATATTGTGTTCTGGCTACATTACTTACAAGCTCAAAGGCCATTAATTGAGTGGATATGAACACATTGTTTCAATGAAAACAGACTAATTAATTCAAATGGTGACAACCATTAATATGTTGAAAACCACTTAGAGCAACTGAATATTAACACATCTACCATGTGCATGTGCAAAGACAAAACCTAATTATAGGGTCAGCACAAGAAAGGACAATGGTCACTTTAATTAGATTTACATCTTTAGCACAGTTTACAATGATAGCTGGAGTGCGCCTACTAGGGTTGACATCTCAGCCATGTTTTTATAGACACTTGCAACATATACATGCTGAAAGGTGTGCAGAGGGGAACAGTAATCGTGCTGTCATGACCACAATGCGTGTTACCATATGCACACGCTGAAACATGGGTAACTCAGAACACTGCTACTGAAACCAGTACACTGAGCAAATATCTTGGGCAAGATTACATATATGGCGTAGGTTTCAGCGCAACTGCTGAAACCCATGCCGCCCGTAAGTTCACCTCGCACATTGGGTGAATCACATATGCCGTGCCGGCAGATCATATACTGCCGTAAGTAGGATAAACTGGTGAGGTTCAGAAATGTGCAGAAATACACATTTCTGGAGTCGTCAGCGACTTACAGCGTCTAACTAAAAAACAAAAAAAGCTTAAAATGGTCTAATAACCTCTAAACCGCCATCTACCCACATTGCAATAAATAATAAAAGTATTAACACCTAACCCGCCAACCCCCACAACACAATCTACATATTAACACTATTAACCTCTAAACCGCCATCCCCACACATCGCAATCTACATAATAAAGTTATTAACCCCTAAACCGCTAACCCCCAAAATGCACACTATCTAATTAACTTATTAACACTACTAACACCTAAACCGCCAACCCCCCACAACACAATCTAACTAATTACACTATTAATCCCTAATCCTCTAACCCCCCACAATGCAAAGCATTAATCTAATAACTAAGCCCCCTAATCTAACACCCCCTAAATTAACCCCAATTAACTGCAATTACATAAAATAAAAAAAGACTATCTCCTTAAAAAAATTAATTAAAAATAACCAAAATTAAAAAAACTAAAACCTAAGATTACATGAAAAAAATCTACGAAATTATCCAAAATAAAAAATTTAAATCTAATACCCCTATAAAAACAAAAAAGCCAAAACAAAATAAAAACACCCCTTATCTAACACTAAACTACAAATAGCCCTTAAAGGGGCCTTTTGTAGGGCATTGCCCTGAAGAAATCAGCTCTTTTACATTAAAAATACAAATTAACCCCTAACAGTAAACCCCCCCACATCCAAAATAAAAAAAGCCCTAATAAACCCCCCCCCTCAAAAAAAACTAACAGTAACCCCACAAAATGTACTCACCATTCCTTAAGTCTGGACATCCATCTTCTTCCAGGCAGGGCAAAGTCTTCAGTCAGGTGACGAAGATCTTCTTCCAGGGCAGCATCGTCTTCCATCTTCATCTCAGTGGCACGGAGGCATAGAGGAGCAGGATTGGCGACGGTGCTGACATCCAACTTAGAGCCTCCTCTTCATGCGATCATCCACCGCACACTGAAGCTAGAATGCAGGGTACCCATTTTATATTGGGGTACCTTGCATTCCTATTAGCTGAAAATTTCAAATCATCCAATAGGATGAGAGCTGCTTAAATCCTATTGGCTAATAGGTAGATTGCGTTGTCTGGGGTTGTCGGATTATGGGTTAATAGTGTTAATAGGTAGATTGCCTTGTGGGCATTTGCGGATTAGGGGTTAATAACTATATTAAATACTTTGCGATGTGGGGGTTGGCAGATTAGGGGTTAATACATTTATTAGTTATTTCGGTGGAGGGATGGCGGTTGAGAAGTAGATATTGTGCATGTGTTAGGTGTTTGTTAAGACTTCCAGGGAGTTACGGTGCTCATATACTCAGCGCAAGGCTTGCTGTGCCTGCCTGTGTGCAGAGAGGTAAATATGGAGTAAAATGTCTCCATTTTCGCCTCGTAAGTCCTTGTGCTGAATATGTGATGCCGACTTGCGACGCCGGTTCTATTTTAGTTTATGGAAGTAAAAACAGCGGCCGACAGATAAAATATACTCTCGGCATTTCTATGCGGCGCCATATATGTAGTCGCTACATCCGTCTAAAAACAGCCGACGCTGGCTTTTGCGGGCGACGCTGCATATGTGATTGAGCCCCTTGTTGGAGACTACTACATACATGTGTGCGTGCATTGTGATTATTTGTAAAAGATGGCGATGTATTATGTAGTTTGCAAACAAACAACTGTTTAGATGACGTAGGCAATACTCATTACATTGAGGATGCGAATATTACAAAATTAACATCAATAAAATGCGGTAATAGCTTCATGCACACATGAAATAAAGCTTACAACACATTTATAGAGATTTTTTTTTGAGCGCGTGAACAATGTTCCAAATATATTCACATTGCACACACAGAAATACGTTTATGTAATCAACAAGCTAATCCTTAATGGAGTTTTTACTATTACATTTGGTAAATAGCAAAAAAAGTTACCTCTATGTAAATACATAGGCCACTACTTGAGATGGATGTGTTTAAAGGGACATTATACTAGAATAATTGCACACATCCTACTATAAAGACATAACCCTGTTTGCAATGCAAAAAATTAAATGAGGGGTCACTGACCCCACTTGGAGGGAATGGAGGGGTCAGATATAGTGGAAGGGGTCGGGCAGTAATTGGAGGTGTTAAAAGTGGACTGTAAGGAAGTTTGAGCTTTTTTTCAAATCAAGACCTAGCAGCAACAAGTGTCCACAGCCTACCCTGTATTGCAGAGGTAGAGTGTATTTTGTCGCAGCTTTAGCAGGGTGCTTGCCCTGGGTGTTA
Organism: Bombina bombina; assembly: GCF_027579735.1. NCBI lineage: Eukaryota > Metazoa > Chordata > Amphibia > Anura > Bombinatoridae > Bombina > Bombina bombina. The sequence continues at coordinate 883,377,337 of NC_069499.1, forward strand.
GTGGCTTACGCCATTTAAGTTAACTTTAGGTGCCTCCTGTTGGGATAGCAGGAGAGGGTTGGTTATATGGGAGGCGTGCCTCGTGACTTGGAAAGCATGTGTTAGTGGCTACCATGACCGGATTGGCGTACCAGGATAATTGGTCTGGTCTCCAAATTTTCCAGGGCTGCTTTTTATTCCCAGTCCGGCCCTGGTGGCTACCAGGTTAAGCTCTGTTGGTGAGGTTTTAATGGTTTATATTTGGATATTTTTATGTTTAATAAACCAAGCTGTGGCCTTTTCATCCCAATTCATGATGTCTGTCTTATTTTAGGGTTGGGTTGTTCAATGACTGGACAATAAGGGGTCAATTTTCATTTATATTATATTGAAATTGATTATTTTAAATATTTAAACATCATATTGTTATGAATTACTAAAAAAATATTCAAATTGTAAGATATATTTTATTAAGAAATAAATATATACTGCAGCTAATAAATAATAAAAAAAAAACACAAGCACATAAAGGATGTACACTAAACTGTACCTTAGGTTGTCATTAAAAATGTCCCATTATGATAAACAAATAAAGACACAGATGTGTTATCATTTGGAACACTGGCACATTATAATTAATACTCCTGAATATAAGGTTACTCAACAGTGTTCAAAGGGAAAGATCTATGATTACGCCAACGGCCGAAACGCGTAAGATCAGGCTTATGCTCTATCAGCTGAAGCTTCTATCATGAATTTTTAACCTGTTGGAATAAAGACTACTTGTTTTAACATTACCGGGAGTTAAGATCTGAAACTTTTCTTAGTTCCACCACCGCCAAAACCAAGGCAAAAATGCTGTGTCCATTCAGTTCTGCAATATGCCAAATGTCCTCCCTTTACAGTTAACATCAACTAGGCCTCTGCTAGCATTATTCGATGTAAGGAAATCTCAAGACAGTCCCAATAATGCTAGTGATCATGATTTCATTAAGCACATCTTTTCCCCTGATCTTTTTATGTGCTCGGTAATCGCCTGTAGTTCTTAGCTTGTCGTTTTATAATCCATAAGCAACATTTATATGGAGTCTTTTTTTGTCTTCACTAATAAAGTATATGGTCAGTCTATAGGTGTCTATTATAAGTAACTGGGAGAGCCTAAAACAAATTAGGCTGAAGTGTGATAGAATGATAATATGTTAAAATTAAAAATCAATATATTATTTATTTTTACACAATGAAAAGTAGTCAACATAAACAAAAAAACACTTAATAGTTGTATTGACCGGTACCATAAAAAACTTTAAACATATATGCGCATATAGTAATAAGAATGTCGAAGTTGTGGGACAAATGTCCAAGTCTGTGTAAAAAAATGTGTCCAAAAGATGTATCCAATACAAAAAGTGTCCTATTGAGCGATAAAAATCATATGTAATATTCGTAGTCTTCTTTTATAGAAAAACTCTGTGAAGATCATAGTACCTAAAAAATAATAAATGTGTACATAGTGCAAAAAAACTGTATCAGCGTGCTTGGCTTTCAAGAGCCAGATGAGCATGCTTCAGGAACAAGGTATGCTTCACAATAACTCAGCCCAGAGTGATGGGCTGAGTAACCTTTTATAGGAACTCCCACTCCTACTGCCTCCAAGTGTCAGTTACAGTAATTAGGACGTGGCTTCTTTAAATCTAGGCAGTGTGTGGTCACGCACGGCTAGAGAGCTGCAGCAGCTACTGAAGTTGGGTCTCATTGTTCCTCAACATACAGAAAAATTATATTTTTATAATATATATCTTTATACCTATATATACCTTATATATAAGAATGTAAAATATGTGTAACGCACATATTAGCCCACATGAAGAATTAGTTACCTAAAGGCACGTTATGTAAATATTAAATATATCATTAAAAATATTAATACTCAATATAAATAATTATTATACAGCACATGTATTAAAATATTCTAATATATCAATACAATATACTGTATAGGTATATTTTACAATATCTATAATAATTATTCATAATTGTTTTTAAAATTTTGTTCAATATTTTATATTGAAAATTAACGCCTAGATTTAGAGGGGTTTTTTTGTCGGTAAAGGACCCGCGTAGCTAACGCTGCTTTTTTCCCAGCGCACCCTTAAGACAACGCTGGTATTTAGAGTTGTCTGAGTGGCTGCGTTAGGCTCAGAAAAGGGAGCGTTGAGCATAATTTAGCTTCCCTTCAACTCTCAATACCAGCGTTGCCTAAGGTAGCGGTAAGCTGGAAAAACGTGCTCGTGCACGATATCCCCATAGGAAACAATGGGGCTGAGCTGGCTGGAAAAAAACACCTGCAAAAAAGCAGCGTTCAGCTCCTAGCGCAGCCCCATTGTTTCCTATGGGGAAACACTCTCTAAGTCTGCACCTAACACCCTAACATGAACCCCGAGTCTAAACACCCCTAACCTTACACTTATTAACCGCTAATCTGCCGCCCCCGCTATCACTGACACCTGCATTATATTATTAACCCCTAATCTGCCGCTCCGGACACCGCCACCACCTACATTATAGCTATGAACCCCTAATCTACTGCCCCCAACATCGCCGACACCTATATTATATTTATTACCCCCTAATCTGCCCCCCCAACGTCGCTGCTACCTTACCTACACTTATTAACCCCTAATCTGCCGACCGGACCTCGCCGCCACTATAATAAATGTATTAACCCCTAAACCACCGCACTCCCGCCTCGCAAACACTATAATAAATTTTATTAACCCCTAATCTGCCCTCCCTAACATCGCCGCCACCTACCTACAATTATTAACCCCTAATCTCCCGCCCGCAACATCGCCGCTACTATAATAAAGTTATTAACCCCTAAACCGAAGTCTAACCCTAACCCTAACACTCCCCTAACTTAAATATAATTTAAATTAAACGAAATAATATTCCTATAATTAAATCAATTATTCCTATTTAAAACTAAATACTTACCTATAAAATAAACCCTAATATAGCTACAATATAACTAATAATTACATTGTAGCTATTTTTCCACCATCCGCACACTAACAAAGTGTATCACATTAAACACTCTCTGTCGTGCAATACAACACATGTAATCTACCTACTGTACTGCCCATGTGCCAGATTCTATATTGGCAAGACCAGTGGGACGCTACGCGAAAGAATGGCCAACCATAGGCGGGCGATAAGGGTGGCACTTGATACAGGTAATTCAGATCAACCTGTAGCCAGACATTGCACCCAAAAACAGCATCAAGTTTCCAGCATCAGATACATCTTAATTGATCACATCCCCCAGCTGGACAGAGGAGGGGACCGCAATAAAGCCCTTCTCAGAAGAGAGGCAGAATGGATGTATAGACTGGGGACAATATATCCAGGGGGGCTCAATTCAGCACCTGATTTTAAGGCACTGGTATAGGTAGGAGACACAAACATAGGTACGATGGCCGGACACTGTGCACCAGATCAAGGATAGACTGAGACACAGACCCCAAGGGGGGCAGTGCCCTAGTCATAAACCTATGATTGGAGCAGGGGGAGACATGAAAGTGCCTCCCACTACTCTTGGGGTAAGACATAGTAAAGGCAGGTTACCAGTAAACAACTACTCCCATAACCTAGATACACAGTAGCCTATTACAACAAAAAGAAAACCATAGAACATGGATATCACCTAAAGACATAACAAGATGGAAATAGATTACTAATCTAAAGAGGAATGGCAACATAAATATACAGATCCGGCGCATAGAATTTTAGGAGACAAGTGAACCACAGTGGGAACATTCTAAGATCCCCCATATAAAGAGACAATCTTAGAAAAACAAAAAATATAACCATAGAGGAGAAGACGATAAAAAACATATACTAAGAGGATAAGTTACATCTAAATGTACAAAATATGTAGATAGCAAAATTAGAATTGGGAAACTATATGTCAGAAACGTATGTGTAAATAATTTAAGTTGTATATAGGCACAATTTGACTACTAGCCTCTGAGCAGACACAATCTAAGGTAAAAGGGGCTGAGTAACGTGATACTTATACCAAGGGGAAAGGTAAATAAACATGCATAATGTAAATAATAAGACAATGTAAATAACATGCAGTGGGGTAACAAGTATACAACAAAGTATAAGTACAATAAAGAAGTAAATGGGATGCCTTATTAGTATTGCCATATAGACAGTGCAAGACATATAGAAAATGCACAGCCAGCACTACTGGGTAACCATGGCAATTGAGATAAATAAAAAGGGCACATAACGTTAACACAAGTAGATCGCAAATATACACATAAATGTAAATACCCACATATCGACACAAATACACCACATAGAATACACAAGGAGAGTGGTCAGTAGAGATTTAAAGCCTGCACATATTAGTCTAAAACATTAATGTAAGATTGGTTAGATCACACTGTAGTGGCGAAAAGCAAGTGAATCACAAGATCACAAGAATGATATGGGGACATATTGTCTATACAAGTTTAATAGACATATAGTAAACATATTTTGGAGCATGATTAGAAAATAATCATAAGTTGCACGGATAAGATATACTTTAAACAAAAGAAACCGGAAGTCATATGACACTAGGCACTTCCGGTCACAAATCACTGGAACGCATAGTGCGTTCCAAACACGAGTGGTTGGCGGGTTTTCTGGGACACCAAGAGATACACAGGTTGTTAATATTTGAATTATTGGTTTGTTTGTATAAATATATGTCATGTTACACTTGAGTGTTATGCTGATGACGGGGACAAGCTCCTCGAAAACGTTCCATTAAAAAGAGACTTTTGCTGTTCTCACTTTGAAAAAAGACCTGAGAGTGCTGTCATTTGTATTGGAAGTATATATATATATATATATATACAGTATATACACACACACATACATACAGTACATACATACAGTGCCCTCCACTTATATTGGCACCCTTGGTAAATATGAGCAAAGAAGGCTGTGAAATATTGTCTTTATTGTTTAACCTTTTGATCTTTTGTTCAAAATACTCCGTTCTCATGGATATCAAACAATTGCAAACACAACAAAAATCTTTGTTAAATATATGTGTTGCACAATTATTGGCGCTCTTTTAGTCAATACTTTGTGCTACCTCACTTTGCCAAGATAACAACTCTAAGGGGTCTATTTATGAAACAGCGGATGCTGCTTTCGACCCTCTCTGCTTCAGTTCCGACTGAAGCGGAAGTTAAGAAGCAGTGGTTCTAAGAATACGTTCAGGTTGATTGACACGCCCTGCTAATGGCCGGTTGGCCTCAAATCTGCAGGGGGCGGTATTGCACCAGCAGTTCACCAGAACTGCTGGCACAATGATAAATGCAGACAGCGTATGCTGTCAGCATTTATTGATGTGCGGCGGACATGATTCGCTATAGCAGATCATGTCTGTCCGCACCTACATAAATAGACCTCTAAGTCTTCTCCTATAATGCTTTTTGATTTTAGAGAATACATAGCAAGAGATCTAAGACCATTCCTCCATACAGAATCTCTCCAGTTCCTTTAGATTTTAAAGTCAACACTGGTGGACTCTCCTCTTCAGCTAACCCCACATGTTTTCTAAAGGGTTCAAGTCAGGGGACCTAGATTGCCATGTGCAATGCTCGTGGGAAATTTCCCTATCAAACCAATCCAGTAGTCTTCTTATCCCGGCATCAAGTGGAAAGATACTGAAATATCCCAAAACAAAGAATAAATATAAGTAAATGAGGATGCAATCACTCACAAAGAAATGGTCCCTGGAAGTGTAGGGTAAAACACCAGGCGGACAGTCCAAAACCTTCACGGTAAACAAAGGGTAAGCAGAGAGGGGTCAGAGACAAGCAGGGCCCAGCAACAGAAGGGCAGACCAATGTATCACGGCAGATCAGGGGTTAACCAGGAGAGTAGTCAGTAAGCAGGCAGAGTTCAGCAACAGTAAGGCAGATCAAAGTATCACACAGTTTAAGGGTTAACCAGGAGAGTAGTCAGTAGGCAGGCAGAGTTCAGCAACAATAAGGCAGACCAAAGTATCACAGCAGTTTAGGGGTTAATCAGGAGAGAAGTCATTAGGCAGGCTTAGTTCAGCAACAATACGGCAGATAAGGCATGGCATAGCCCCTCTCCTAAGGGTTACCTCCGGGAACCAGAGGCAGCTTGGAGGGGTGAGTAACATGAAACTTGGAGACCAAAGAAGGAGCATACACATCACGGGTAGGAACCCAGGAATGATCTGCCACAGAGTAACCCTTCCAGTGCACTAGGTATTGGAGTTGCCTGCATCTGTATCTGGAGTACAGGATTTTAGTGACTTCATAATCAGGCTCCCCATGGACCAAGAGTGGTGGAGGAGGAGGTCTGAGTTGAGTAAATCTATTCAAGGTATAGGGCTTGAGCAGTGATATGTGGAAAACTGGATGGATGTGCAGGGCTCTGGGCAAGGCCACTTTGCAGGCAACAGGAGATAGTCTTTTGAGCATTTTATAAGGACCAATTTATTGAGGCCCTAATTTGTGGCAGGGTTGATGTAAGCTCACATGTCGAGTAGAGACCCAGACACGATCACCTACAGAAAAGGCACAAATGTTGGTACGATGTTGATCAGCAAATTTCTTGTATCTGGAGGCAGCTAAGCGTAATTGAGTGCGTATACATTGCCAATGAGTAGAGAGATCAGAGAACAAATGTTCTGCAGCAGGAACCCCTGCAGATTGAGGAGAAAGAGGAAAGAACCGGGGTTGATAACCAGCTGCCGCTTGAAATGGAGAACATTGTAGAGATAAGTGCCAATGACTGTTCTTTGCTAGATCAGCTAGGGGTAACAACCCAGACTAATTGGAATGATGAGAATTAACATAGGCTCTATGATAGGTTTTGAGATCTTGATTTGTTCTCTTCGTCTGCCCAATTAGTTTGGGAATAATAGCCTGAAGAGAGAGAGACTGTGGTTGCAATCAATTTTCAAAAACCCCTCCAAAAGGCAAAATTGAGATCCTCTGTCAGAGGCAATGTTAACAGGTATACCATGGAGTCGTACTACATGCAAAGGAAAAAGGCTTGATAGTTCCTGAGCTGTAGGCAACTTGGGTAAGGGAATACAATTAGCAAGTTTGGAGAATTGATCCACCACAACCCCAATAACGGTATTATGCTCAGAAAGAGGGAGATCCCTCCAGCCAATGGCACCATTCAGTAAGGGCCATCTTAATGACTAAGAGTTCTCAATTTTCCACATCATAATTCCTCTCTGCAGGGGAAAAACATTTGGAGCAAAAAGCTAAAGGATGCAACTTAGCGGTAGAAGGGTCTCTTTGATTCAAGACTGCACCAGCACCTATCTCAGAGGCATCAACCTCTAGGGTGAATTGCAGGTCAGGATCAGGATGGCGTAGTACAGGTGCAGAACAAAATACCATTTTCAGGAGAGAGAAAGTGTCCACGGCTTCTGCTGGCCAATTCTTGCAGTCTCTGTTTTGTTTAGTCAGATCAGTAAGTGGAGCAACGATTCTGGAGAAATTCTTTATAAACTTGCGGTAATAATTAGAGAAATCCAAGAACCTCTGTAATTCCTTCAAAGTAGTAGGTTAAGGCCATTCCAGGACTGCAGCTACCATCCTTTTATTGACGAAAAAGAAACCAGCCCCAGCAGGTGAGGAGGAAGGGCGGATAAAGCCTTTGGCTAAATTCTCTTGGTTATACTCATCCATGGCCTTGGTTTTGGCCTTGGAATGTGGATAAGTCCTTCCTTTACGAAGAAGGGCTGCAGGAAACAATTTGATCTTACAGTTGTAAGGGCAATGAGGGGGTAGCACATCAGCTGCCTTCTTTTCAAAGACATCCCCGAATTCTGCATACACTGAGGGAAGGGTAGACGAGGTCTGGAGAGTGGCTACAAGGGTACGATACAACGGAGTAACCTTAGCCAGACAAGCATGAAAACAGGTTTTACCCCAGGAGGCCAACTGTCCCTCAGTCCAATAGAATTGCGGATTGTATTTACGCAACCAGAGAAGGCCAAGGTTAACAGTTTGTGCAGGAGAATAAATGACATAAAATTGTATGTTTTCGGAATGTAAGACCCCCCACAGTCATAGCAAGGGGTGCCAATTCAAAATGGATTAACCCTGATCCAAGGGGAGTGCCATCCAGGGTGGTTATTTTGAGACATTGTTTTTTCTGAAGAAGAGGCAACCCAGCTTAAATCATGAAACAGTGATCGTGAAAATTTCCAGCTGCCCCTGAATCAACAAAGGCTTGTGCATGAACAGAGTTCTGAATAAAGGTAAGTGTAATAGGAACCAGAATCCGAGAAGAGTGAGGGGAATTGGTAGTGGCCATTCTTAGAGGTACCCCACTTCTATCCTCTAAGCGTTGGCTTTTCCCGGCAGTATATCATAATTCTTAAGTTGGTGTGAATTAGAACCACAATAGAAGCATAAACGTAATGTCCTTCTTCTTTGTCTTTCAGATTCAGAGGATTTAAGGGAAGAGAGATCCATAGGTTCCTCCTCGAAGGCAACTGGAGGTACAGGAGAGGTAGAGAACAGTTTAGTGGCTAAACGAGTAGGAGGACGAGAAGGAAGGATTCTGCGGGTCCTCTCTCTCTCAGCTTGTCGTTCCTGTAAGTGAGAATCCAGACTGATACAAAGTGATATAAATTAGTCCAGGGAAGACAGAACATCACGATAAGTGAGCTCATCCTTGATGCGTTCATGTAGGCCTCTCCGGAAGGCCACCTTGAGAGCACTGTAATCCCAGCTGGTCTCATGAGCCAAGGTGCGAAATTTGATGGCATATTGTGCCACTGACCTGTTACTCTGGCGGAGATCCAAGAGAGAGTATTCTGCAGCAGAAGTGCGACCAGAAGTCCCAAATACGGAAGAAAGTGCAGAAATGAAGGTATCAGCATTGATCAAGACTTGAGCACTCTGTTCCAAAAGAGGAGAGACCCAGTCTATGGCCTTTTCTTTTAGTAAGGATATAACAAAGGTGACCTTTGACTGATAAGACTGGAAGGTATGAGGGTCATTCCGGAAATGTAGCCTACACTGGTTAAGAAAAACCCTACAGTCGGTTGTGCGATCATACTACCAAAAAAAAAAAAAAACGTGGAAAACAAAAAAGAACCTAATAAAACAACATTAAGAACAACAGTTATATAAGATATATTAGTGTTCAATTATACACCATCAAAGGACTGGATATAGACTATGGGTAAATCTATCTTTTGAGTAAGAGCCATTACTAAAGATTGTCCCTTTAAATTAGAATGAAAATGTATGGGAACATTTTATGAAAAGAAAAATTGGATGCAATATGATTTACATCCACAAGATGTCCCTATTGTGCACAATAATACTCCCATGTGAACAGGTGAACAGGCAACAGGTGGAGGTATAAAAGACAGGAACCTGTATAATTAAGTATACATGACTAAGGGCCTAATGCAGGCTTGAAACGTTGTATGTGTGTTCTGGGACCCTACATGTGAGAAATAAAGGTTTTCTATTGATTGTGGAGGATGGAAACTTTTTTGGCTTTTTTGTGCGATCATACTTATCAGGCAACGGTATCATGGATATGCTACCAGAAGCAGGAGAAGGGGCCGCGGCACCAGCAGTAGGAATATTCTGTGCGGCAACAGGAGCAGTGTTCTTTTCTGCAACAAGTGAGGAGAGCATAGCAGTAATAGTCTCCAGTTTGGAATCCAGACTTTGCAGGTGTGTGACATGGGTTCCCAGCATTTGTCCCTGGAGAGAGATTGCTCTTGCTACCTCATTTGGGTCCATGGCCCAAGTATAATGTAATGCTTGTGTGATATTTCCCTATCAGACCAATCTTGGCCAGTAGTCTTCTTATCCCGGAGTCAAGTGGCAAGATACCGAAATATCCCAGAACAAAGAATATATATAAGTAAATGAGGATGCAATCGCTCACAAAGAAATGGTCTCAGGAAGTGTAGGGTAAAACACCAGGCGGACAGTCCAAACCTTCATGGTACCAAAGGGTAAGCAGAGAGGGGTCAGAGACAAGCAGAGTCCAGCAACAGAAGGGCAGATAAATGTATCACAGCAGATCAGGGGTTAACCAGGAGAGTAGTCAGTAAGCAGGCAGAGTTCAGCAACAGTAAGGCAGATCAAAGTATCACAGAAGTTTAGGGGTTAACCAGGAGAGTAGTCAGTAGACAGGCAGAGTTCAGCAACAATAAGGCAGATCAAAGTATCACAGGCAGTTCTGAAACAAGCACCCAGAGACCACAAGACAACAGTATACTTTGGCAGTGTAATAAGCAGAAAGTGGTACTTACATAGGTGCAGATTCACGCCAAGCAGGGTTCACAGGTATCTAGAGAGAGACAGCATGCGGAGATGACATCATCCCCGCCCGCCCAAACCACTGCCGCGTCCATGGCAATGGCCATGGCCACAGACGGAGCGGCGTGACCTTGATTTTGTGGTCAGTAAACCATTTTTGTGCTGAATTTGATGTATGTTTTGGATCATTGTCCTGCTGGAAGACCTAACCACAGTCCATGATGCCATGTATCCTAACAAAATGTCCAGGTCCTCTGACAGAAAAACATCCCCCAAAATATTAAAATATTAAATAGCCACCACCATATTTACCGTAGGCATGGGGTACTTTTCCATATGGCTACCTCTCTGTGAGCGCCAAACCCACTTCTGGTGTTTATTTCCAAAAATCTGTATTTTGGTTTCATCTGACCACAATACCCGATCCCATTTGAAGTTCCAGTAGTGTCTGGCAAACTGAAGACATTTGAGGTTTTTTTTTGGATGATAGTAGATGCTTTTTTCTTGAAACCCTTCCAAACAACATGTGATGATATAGGTGACGTCGGATTGTAGTTTTGCAGACTTTCTGACCCCATGACACAACTAACTTCTACTATTCTCCAGCTGTGATCCTTGGACATATTTAGGCAACTTGAATCATCATCTTCACAGTGCATTGAGACAATATAGACACATGTCCTATTCCATGTTGATTCATAACATTTCCAGCTGACTAGAACTTCTTAATTATTGCCCTGATTAAGAAGCCACTTCCCATTTTGTGAAGCTCAACAACCTTATGCCGCACATCACAGCTATATTGAATGACTAAGGGAATTTTGCCTATGTGTTACCTCATTTTTATACCCCTGTGAAACAGGAAGTCATGGTTGAACTATTTCCTGTTCCTGATTACTCAGGCCATTGGAATGTGAAATATTTACAATAAATAACACATTATTAATATTATTATAGAACTATTTTTAAAGTCAAATACATCTCTCTCATTCTCTTTCTCTCTCTCCGCTCTCTCTCTCCTCTCTCTCTCTCTCCTCTCTCTCTCTCTCTCTATATATAATTTTATATAATATAATATATATAATTTATATATAATTTTATTTTGTAAAATAAATATCTATATATATATCCATCTATTTATCTCTCTCTCTCTCTCTCTCTCTCTCTCTCTCTCTCTCTCTCTCTCTCTCTCTCTATATATATATATATATATATATATATATAATTATTTTAGAAAAGAACCGGCAACAAACTCTCTGTGTAGCTAAAATCCAAGAACTTTATTCCAAAAGTTTAAAAACAGCAAGTAAGCGTCTTACATGTTTCGGCAGTTAGCCTTACTCATAGACGTGACTTCCATTAAGAACACAATGCCTATTTAAATGAAATGTCATTATTCAGTTGGTTGACTGATAGTCATATGACTTTGCTTAATGAATTCTTAAAGCTACATATACCGTAATTGCTTATCTGAACCTCTTTTTATATTATTCTAACAAGTCATCCATATTGCAACATTTATTTATCAGTCTGTTCTAATAAACATCATATCTCTGCACATTCTTTACAATAGTATTAGCTTATGTTATAGCAAGACAAACAATATTAGGATGTCAATAACAACTCGTAATATGTAAGGACCATATGAGTATTACTTCATTAAATATTTTAGTACTTCTGTTCTCTCGAGCTTATCAATACAGGGACAGAGAATGTCTAACTGGCAAAGAAAAATCTGTTTTTACATCACATACAACACTCTTATTTAGATTATATGGAGTAATCCTTAGAGTTTCTCCATTTACAATATATCCTCAGTGTTGTGTACATAGATCTGAGGGATCCTGCTATACTGATGAACAACATCTAAAACTCAAGAGGTGATTCACTCCCAGTAATTTATCTCATAGGTGGAGTTATAACCTAGGTACCCTGGGTACCAATTGTAAAAATCCAATAAGCCTCTCTCTTGTGGAGCAGTTTTAAAATATCTCTACCTCGCTTATGTAATGTGACCTTTTCAATTATCATCCATTTAACCCCTTAATGACCGGAACATTTTTCAATTTTCTTACCCTTAATGACAATGGCTATTTTTACATTTCTGTGGTGTTTGTGTTCAGCTGTAATTTTCCTCTTACTCATTTACTGTACCCACACATATTATATACCGTTTTTCTCGCCATTAAATGGACTTTCTAAATATACAATTATTTTCATTATATCTTATAATTTACTATAAAAATTTTTATAAAATATGAGGAAAAAATGGAAAAAACACACTTTTTCTAACTTTGACCCCCAAAATCTGTTACACATCTACAACATTAAAAAACACCCATGCTAAATAGTTTCTAAATTTTGTCCTGAGTTTAGAAATACCCAATGTTTACATGTTCTTTGCTTTTTTTGTAAGTTATAGGGCCATAAATACAAGTAGCACTTCGCTATTTCCAAACCACTTTTTTTTCAAAATTAGCGCTAGTTACATTGGAACACTGATATCTGTCAGGAATACCTGAATATTCATTGACATGTTATATATTTTTTTTAGAAGACATCCCAAAGTATTGATCTAGGCCCATTTTGGTATATTTCATGCCACCGTTTCACCGCCAAATGCAATCATTTAAAAAAAATGTTCACTTTTTCACACATTTTGTCACAAACTTTAGGTTTCCCACTGAAATTATTTGCAAACAGCTTCTGCAATTATGGCACAAATGGTTGTAAATGCTTCTCTGGGATCGCCTTTGTTCAGAAATAGCAGACTTATATGGCTTTGGGGTTGCTTTTTGGTAATTAGAAGGCCGCTAAATGCCGCTGCGCACCACACGTGTTTTATGCCCAGCAGTGAAGGGGTTAATTAGGGAGCATGTAGGGAGCTTGTAGGGTTAATTTTAGCTTTAGTTTAGTGTAGTAGACAACTCCAAGTATTGATCTAGGCCAATTTGGTATATTTCATGCCACATTTCACCGCCAAATGCGAGCAAATAAAAAAAAACTAAATTTTTCACAATTTTAGGTTTCTCACTGAAATTATTTACAAACAGTTTGTGCAATTATGGCACAAATGGTTGTAAAAGCTTCTCTGGGATCCCCTTTGTTCAGAAATAGCAGACATATATGGCTTTGGCGTTGCTTTGTGTTAATTAGAAGGGTCTAAATGCTGCTGTGCACAACACGTGAATTATGCCCAGCAGTGAAGGAGTTAATTAGGTAGCTTGTAGGGCGCTGGCAGGGTTAATTTTAGCTTTAGTGTAGAGATCAGCCTCCCACCTGACACATCCCACCCCCTGATCCCTCCCCAACAGCTCTCTTCCCTCCCCCCCCCCCCAATTGTCCCCGCCATCTTAAGTACGGGCAGGAAGTCTGCCAGTACTAAATAAAAGGAGTTTTTTTTATTTTATTTTTTTTAAAAATGTATTCTGCTGTAATGGAGCCCTGCCTTAGCCCCCAACCTCCCTGATCCCCCACCAAACAGCTCTATAACCCTCCCTGCTACTTAATTGACGCCATCTTGGGTACTGGCAGCTTGTCTGCCAGTACCCAATTTGCCCCCAAAAATATTTATAAACTTTTGCCCCCAAAAATATTTATAAACTTTTCTGTAGTGTAGCAGCCCCCCCCCTCAATACCCCCAACCCCCCCCCCAGATCCTTTTATATATATATATATATATTTTATTTTTTAATGTTTTGAACTTTTTATTGTTTTCCATTGGTGTCAGTGGCTAATATGCGCGCGCGCCCCCACGGTGCACATGCGCGCGCCCCACGTGCACACGCGCACGTGCCTCACGTGCACGACGCGCGCCCCCACGTGCACACGCGCGCCCGCACGCTGCCGCCTCCTTGCTTCCCTTCCCCCCGGAACACAGCACCATTGTTACCGGTGCAGAGAGGGCCACAGAGTGGCTCTCTCTGCATCAGAGGCTTGTTAAAAGGTATTGCCAGGATGCCTCCATATCGAGGCATCACTGCAATACCCTGAGAGCTGCTGGAAGCAATTGCGATCGCTTCCTGCACTCTCTTAAACAACTGACAGTACCAGGTACGTCCATTGTCACTAACCTGCAAGTTTTGGCAGGACGTACCTGGTACGTCAGTTGTCATTAAGGGGTTAAATGAGGGTTGTCATTTTTTGTGATCAATTATAAAATGTTTTGCCTATTCTGATGAGTGTACTGATCTATTAATATCTGACAGATGTTGCCTCATTCTCTCCCTTACTTCTCTTGTGGTACAACCCACATAGTATCTTTCACTGCATGTACACCAAATAACGTAGACCACATTTTTGCTTCTACAATTGACACATTTCTCTATTGTATATGTTTTACCAGTGGTTTAACACTCAAAATGGTCGCTTCTATTAATAAAGCTGCATGAAATTCAAGGACCATAGCCACATCTGGGCATGCCTTTAGTATCAAGCCAAGAATTTTGTGTATTAGTAACACGAAGTTCACTTGATGATAAGATGTTACCTAGGGTAACCCCTCATCTATATGAAAAACGATAGCCTTTTTCTGTAACTTTTTGTAATTTTTTATCAGCTGATAACATTGGTATATGTTTCCTAATGATCTTACATATATCCTTTTAATCAGAGGAATACTGCGTAACAGTATAGGCTCTTCTTTTGATGTATGTGTTGGCCTTTGCCTATTTTTGGAATCATTAAGGAGATTACATCTGTTGATCTGATCAACTTCATCTTTTGCCCTGTGTATAACTCAAAACTGTGTCCCCCTTTCCTTAGTCTATTTACCAGGTCAGTACTTTGTCTTTCATAGTCACTGAATAAGAACAATTACGTTTTGTTCTGATAAACTGACTTTTCGCAATAGAGTAAGGGACATTCTTAGGCTGGTTGCTTTTGCCATGTAGAAGTTTGTTGCCACTTATTGGTTTACGATATATAGTACTGTCTACTTTCTTCTCAGTAACATCCGCAATAAGGGTAACATCTAGATAATTAATTCTAAGGAAATTAAATTCATGTGTGAAACACAAACCCCATGAATTATCATTCAGGTAATTCATAAAGCTTGCTATACTTCCTTGTGTCTTCAGCCCATATAAAAATCAAATCATCTATAAAACAATGATACAAGTGTAAATTATGAGAAAAAGGATTACTATCTCCAACATGTAGGTGGCTTCCCACCCATCCCATTACTAGGTTGTCATATGATGGGGCAAATTTTGCCCCCATAGTCATCCCTCATGTCTGGAGATGGTAATCCTGTTCAAACTTGAAAAATTATGGGTTAGTAAAAACTGTGTTTCATTCAACACATAGTCTAAAAAGCCAGGAGTATAGTTTGTCTTTGTATTGAGAAATATCTGATGCTTGAATTCCTTTTTCATGTGGTATCGAAGAATACAAAGACACCACATCCACAGTTAGCCACCCAACTCTTTTTCCCACGTTAGAGCTTCTAGCTTTTTTAATATATGTTTTGTATCCCTCAGAAAACTAAGGCCTAGATTTGGAGTTTGGCGGTAGCCATGAAAACCAGCGTTAGAAGCTCCTAACGCTGGTTTTAGGCTACCGCCGGGTATTTGGAGTCACTCAAAAAAGGGTCTAACGCTCACTTTTCAGCGCGCAACTTTTCCAAACCGCAGATCCCCTTACGTCAATTGCGTATCCTATCTTTTCAATGGGATCTTTCTAACTCCGGTATTTAGAGTCGTGTCTGAAGTGAGCGTTAGAAATCTAACGACAAAACTCCAGCCGCAGAAAAAAGTCAGTAGTTAGGAGCTTTCAGGGCTAACGCCGGTTCATAAAGCTCTTAACTACTGTGCTCTAAAGTACACTAACACCCATAAACTACCTATGTACCCCTAAACCGAGGTCACCCACACATCGCCGACACTCAAATAATTTTTTTTAACCCCTAATCTGCCGACCGCCCCCTACGTTATACTATTATGTACCCCTAATCTGCTGCCCCTAACACGCCGACCCCTATATTATATTTATTAACCCCTAACCTGCCCCCCACAACATCGCAGCCAGCTACCCTACAATAATAACCCCTAATCTGCCGACCGCAAAGACGCCGCCACCTACATTATAGCTATGTACCCCTAATCAGCTGCCCCTAACACCGCCGACCCCTATATTATATTTATTAACCCCCTAATCTGCCCCCCTCAATGTCGCCTCCACCTGCCTACACTTATTAACCCCTAATCTGCCGAGCGGACCGCACGCTATTATTATAAAGTTATTAACCCCCTAATCCACCTCACTAAACCCTATAATAAATAGTATTAACCCCCTAATCTGCCCTCCCTAACATCGCCGACACCTAACTTCAATTATTAACCCCTAATCTGCCGACCAGAGCTCACCGCTATCTAATAAATTTATTAACCCCTAAAGCTAAGTCTAACCCTAACACTAACACCCCCCTAAATTAAATATAATTTTAATCTAACAAAATTTAATTAACTCTTATTAAATAAATTATTCTATTAAAGCTAAATACTTACCTGTAAAATAAATCCTAATATAGCTACAATATAAATTATAATTATATTATAGCTATTTTAGGATTAATATTTATTTTTTACAGGTAACTTTGTATTTATTTTAACCAGGTACAATAGCTATTAAATAGTTAAGAACTATTTAATAGCTAAAATAGTTAAAATAATTACAAATTTACCTGTAAAATAAAATCCTAACCTAAGTTACAATTAAACCAAACACTACACTATCAATAAATTAATTAAATAAAATACCTATAATTATCTACAATTAAACCAAACACTACACTAATCAATAAAATAAATTAAACTACAATTCTTACAAATAAATACAATGAAATAAACTAACTAAAGTACAAAAAAATAAAAAGAACTGTTACAAAAAATAAAAAATATTTACAACATTAGAAATATATTACAACAATTTTAAACTAATCACACCTACTCTAAGCCCCCTAATAAAATAACAAAGCCCCCCAAAATAAAAAAATGCCCTACCCTAGTCTAAATTACTAAAGTTCAAAGCTCTTTTACCTTACCAGCCCTGAACAGGGCCCTTTGCGGGGCATGCCCCAAGAAGTTCAGCTCTTTTGCCTGTAAAAAAAAACATACAATAACCCCCCCCAACATTACAACCCCACCACCCACATACCCCTAATCTAACTCAAACCCCCCTTAAATAAACCTAACACTAAGCCCCTGAAGATCTCCCTACCTTGAGACGTCTTCACCCAGCCGAGCCAAATTCTTCATCCAAGCGGAGCAAGAAGAGGTCCTCCATCCGGTAGAAGTCTTCATCCAAGCGGGGCAGAAAAGGTCTTCCATCTGATTGAAGTCTTCATCCAAGAGGCATCTTCTATCGTCATCCATCCGGAGTGGAGCGGCAGCATCTGAAGACCTCCGACGCGGAACATCCATCCTGGCCGACGACTGAACGACGAATGACGGTTCCTTTAAATGACGTCATCCAAGATGGCATCCCTCGAATTCCGATTGGCTGATAGGATTCTATCAGCCAATCGGAATTAAGGTAGGAATATTCTGATTGGCTGATGGAATCAGCCAATCAGAATCAAGTTCAAACCGATTGGCTGATCCAATCAGCCAATCAGATTGAGCTCGCATTCTATTGGCTGTTCCGATCAGCCAATAGAATGCAAGCTCAATCTGATTGGCTGATTGGATCAGCCAATCGGATTGAACTTGATTCTGATTGGCTGATTCCATCAGCCAATCAGAATATTCCTACCTTAATTCCGATTGGCTGATAGAATCCTATCAGCCAATCGGAATTTGAGGGACGCCATCTTGGATGACGTCATTTAAAGGAAACGTCATTCGTCGTTCAGTCGTCGGCCAGGATGGATGTTCCGCGTCGGAGGTCTTCAGGATGCTGCCGCTCCACTCCGGATGGATGACAAAAGAAGATGCCTCTTGGATGAAGACTTGAATCGGATGGAAGACCTCTTCTGCCCCGCTTGGATGAAGACTTCTACCGGATGGAGGACCTCTTCTTGCCCCGCTTGGATGAAGACTTCTACCGGATGGAGGACCTCTTCTTGCTCCGCTTGGATGAAGAATTTGGCTCGGCTGGGTGAAGACGACTCAAGGTAGGGAGATCTTCAGGGGCTTAGTGTTAGGTTTTATTTAAGGGGGGTTTGGGTTAGATTAGGGGTATGTGGGTGGTGGGTTGTAATGTTGGGGGGGGGTATTGTATGTTTTATTTTACAGGCAAAAGAGCTGACTTCTTGGGGCATGCCCGCAAAGGGCCCTGTTCAGGGCTGGTAAGGTAAAAGAGCTTTGAACTTTAGTAATTTAGAACTAGGGTAGGGCATTTTTTTATTTTGGGGGGCTTTGTTATTTTATTAGGGGGCTTAGAGTAGGTGTAATTAGTTTAAAATTATTGTAATATATTTCTAATGTTTGTAAATATTTTTTTATTTTTTGTAACTTAGTTCTTTTTTATTTTTTGTACTTTAGTTAGTTTATTTCATTGTATTTATTTGTAAGAATTGTATTTAATTTATTTATTGATAGTGTAGTGTTAGGTTTAATTGTAGATAATTATAGGTATTTTATTTAATTAATTTATTGATAGTGTAGTGTTAGGTTTATTTGTAACTTAGGTTAGGATTTATTTTACAGGTAATTTTGTAATTATTTTAACTATTTTAGCTATTAAATAGTTCTTAACTATTTAATAGCTATTGTACCTGGTTAAAATAAATACAAAGTCACCTGTAAAATAAATAGTAATCCTAAATAGCTATAATATAATTATAATTTATATTGTAGCTATATTAGGATTTATTTTACAGGTAAGTATTTAGCTTTAAATAGGAATAATTTATTTATAAGAGTTAATTAATTTTGTTAGATTAAAATTATATTTAATTTAGGGGTGTGTTAGTGTTAGGGTTAGACTTAGCTTTAGGGGTTAATACATTATTAGAATAGCAGTGAGCTCTGGTCGGCAGATTAGGGGTTAATAATTGAAGTTAAGTGTTGACGATGTTAGGGAGGGCAGATTAGGGGTTAATACTATTTATTATAGGGTTAGTGAGGCGGATTAGGGGTTAATAACTTTATAATAATAGCGGTGCGGTCGCTCGGCAGATTAGGGGTTAATAAATGTAGGCAGGTGGAGGCGACGTTGTGGGGGCAGATTAGGGGTTAATAAATATAATATAGGGGTAGACGGTGTTAGGGGCAGCAGATTAGGGGTACATAGGGATAATGTAAGTAGCGGCGGTTTACGGAGCGGCAGATTAGGGGTTAAAAATAATATACAGGTGTCAGCGATAGCGGGGGTGGCAGAATAGAGGTTAATAAGTGTAAGGTTAGGGGTTTTTAGACTCGGGGTACATGTTAGAGTGTTAGGTGCAGACGTAAGAAGTGTTTCCCCATATCAAACAATGGGGCCTGCGTTAGGAGCTGAACGCGGCTTTTTGCAGGTGTTAGTTTTTTTTTTCAGCTCAAACAGCCCCATTGTTTTCCTATGGGGGAATAGTGCACAAGCACGTTTTTGAGGCTGGCCGCGTCCGTAAGCAACTCTGGTTTCGAGAGTTGAAGTTGCGTTAAATATGCTCTACGCTCCTTTTTTGGAGCCTAACGCAGCCATTCTGTGGACTCTCAATACCAGAGTTATTTTAAAGGTGCGGCCAGAAAAAAGTCAGCGTTAGATACGCGGGTCTTTACCGACAAAACTCTAAATCTAGCCGTAAGGTTTCTAATATTCTATCGAGCCATTCTGACAGGGGTTCACATATTGACCCTATCCCTAACACAATGGGTCTTCCCTTAACATCTATCAAAGATTTGTGAACTTTCGGCAATATGTGAAAAATAGCGGCTAGATTTAGAGTTGGGCGGCTAGCCGTCAAAACCAGCGTTAGAGGGTTCTAACGTGGTTTTTACCGCCCTATGGTATTTGGAGTCAGTCATTAAGGGTCTAACGCTCACTTTGCAGCCGGCACTTTTCCATACCGCAGATCCCCCCTACGCCATTTGCGTTATCCTAATCTTTTCAATGGGATCCTTTCTAACGCCAGTATTTAGAGTCTGGCTGAAGTGAGCGTTAGAAATCTAACGACAAAACCTCCAGCCGCAGAAAAAAGTCATTAGTTAAGAGCTTTCTGGCTAACCGCCGGATTATAAAGCTCTTAAACTACTGTGCTCTAAAGTACACTAACACCCATAAACTACTTGTACCACCTAAACCGAGGTCCCCCCACATCGTCGCCACTCTATTAAAATTTTTTACACCCCTAATCTGCCGTACCGCACACCGCTGCCAACCTACGTTATCCCTATGAACCCCTAATCCCCTGATGCCCCTAACAACTGCCGACCCCTATATTATATTTATTAACCCCAATATGCCGCCCCCCAACGTCGCTGCTACCTACCTACACTTATTAACCCCTAATCTGCAGACCAGACCACGCCGCTATATATAATAAGTTATTAACCCTAATCCGCCTCACTCCCGCCTCAATAACCCTATAATAAATAGTATTAACCCCTAATCTGCCTCCCTAACATCGCCGACACCTAACTTCAAGTATTAACCCCTAATCTGCGGATCGGAGCTCACCGCTACTCTAATAAATTGTTTAACCCCTAAAGCTAATTCTAACCCTAACCCTAACACCCCCCTAAGTTAAATATAATTTTATTCTAACAAAATAAATTAACTCTTATTAAATAAATTATTCCTATTTAAAGCTAAATACTTACTGTAAAATAAACCCTAATATAGCTACAATATAAATTATAATTATATTGTAGCTATTTTAGGATTAATATTTATTTTACAGGCAACCTTTGTAATTATATTAACCAGGTACAATAGCTATTAAATAGTTAATAACTATTTAATAGTTACCTAGTTAAAATAATTACAATTAAAACTAACACTACACTATCAATAAATTAATTAAATACAATACCTACAATTATCTACAATTAAACCTAACACTACACTATCAATAAATTAATTAAATACAATATCTACAAATAAATACAATGAAATAAACTAACTAAAGTACAAAATATAAAAAATAACTAAGTTACAAAAAATAAAAAATATTTACAAACATCTTCTTTCTTCTGGAGCGGAGCGGAGCCATCTTCTTCCCAACCGACGCGGATCCAACCTCTTCAACCGATGCCTACTCGCCGAATGACGGTTCCTTTAAATGACGTCATCCAAGATGGCGTCCCTCGAATTCCGATTGGCTGATAGGATTCTATCAGCCAATCGGAATTAAGGTAGGAATATTCTTGATTGGCTGATGGAATCAGCCAATCAGATTCAAGTTCAGTCCGATTGCTGATCCAATCAGCCAATCAGATTGAGCTCGCATTCTTTGGCTGATCGGAACAGCCAATAGAATGCGAGCTCAATCTGATTGGCTGATTGGATCAGCCAATCGGATTGAACTTGAATCTGATTGGCTGATTCCATCAGCCAATCAGAATATTCCTACCTTAATTCCGATTGGCTGATAGAATCCTATCAGCCAATCGGAATTCGAGGGACTCCATCTTGGATGACGTCATTTAAAGGAACCGTCATTCGGCGAGTAGGCGTCGGTTGAAGAGGTTGGATCCGCATCGGTTGGGAAGAAGATGGCTCCGCTCCAGACGAAAGAAGATTGAAGATGCCACTTGATAGAAGACTTCATCCGATGATGGACTTCCGACTTCAGCCCGATGATGGAGTTCTTCAGCTGCCGCTTGGATCAAGACTTCGGACCCTCTTCTGGACCGATCGCTGAACCCGGTGAGCGTGAAGACAAGGTAGGGAGATCTTCAGGGGCTTATTGTTAGGTTTATTTAAGGGGGGGTTTGGGTTAGATTAGGGGTATGTGGGTGGTGGGTTGTAATGTTGGGGGGGGTATTGTATGTGTTTTTTTTACAGGCAAAAGAGCTGAATTCTTTGGGGCATGCCCCGCAAAGGGCCCTTTTCAGGGCTGGTAAGGTAAAGAGCTTTGAACTTTTTTAATTAAGAATAGGGTAGGGCATTTTTTTATTTTGGGGGTCTTTGTTATTTTATTAGGGGGCTTAGAGTAGGTGTAATTAGTTTAAAATTGTTGTAATATTTTTCTAATGTTTGTAAATATTTTTTTATTTTTTGTAACTTAGTAATTTTTTATTTTTTGTACTTTAGTTAGTTTATTTCATTGTATTTATTTTGTAGATATTGTATTTTAATTAATTTATTGATAGTGTAGTGTTCGGTTTAATTGTAGATAATTGTAGGTATTGTATTTAATTAATTTATTGAAAGTGTAGTGTTAGGTTTAATTGTAACTTAGGTTAGGATTTATTTTACAGGTAATTTTGTAATTATTTTAACTAGGTAGCTATAAATAGTTATTAACTATTTAATAGCTATTGTACCTGGTTAATATAATTACAAAGTTGCCTGTAAAATAAATATTAATCCTAAAATAGCTACAATATAGTTATAATTTATATTGTAGCTATATTAGGGTTATTTTACAGGTAAGTATTTAGATTTAAATAGGAATAATTTATTTAACAAGAGTTAATTTATTTTGTTAGAATAAAATTATATTAACTTAGGTGGGTGTATAGGGTTAGGGTTAGAATTAGCTTTAGGGGTTAAAAAATGTATTAGAGTAGCGGTGAGCTCGGATCGGCAGATTAGGGGTTAATACTTGAAGTTAGGTGTCGGCGATGTTAGGGAGGGCAGATTAAGGGGTTAATACTATTTATTATAGGGTTATTGAGGCGGGAGTGAGGCGGATTAGGGGTTAATAACTTTATTATAATAGCAGCGCGGTCGGTCGGCAGATTAGGGGGTTAATAAGTGTAGGTAGGTAGCAGCGACGTTTGGGGGCAGCATATTAGGGTTAATAAATATAATATAGGGGTCGGCGGTGTTAGGGGAAGCAGATTAGGGGTTCATAGGGATAACGTAGGTGGCAGCGGTGTACGGAGCGGCAGATTAGGGGCTAATAAAAATATGCAGGTGTCAGCGATAGCGGGGGCGGAAGATTAGGGGTTAATAAGTGTAAGGTTAGGGGTGTTTAGACTCGGGGTTCATGTTAGGGTGTTAGGTGCAGACTTTGGAAGTGTTTCCCCATAGGGAAACAATGTAGCTGCGTTAGGAGCTGAACGCTGCTTTTTTGCAGGTGTTAGGTTTTTTTTCAGCTCAAACAGCCCATTGTTTCCTATGGGGGAATCGTGCACGAGCACGTTTTTTAAGCTGGCCGCGGTCCGTAAGCAACGCTGGTATCTAGAGTTGCGAGTGGCGGTAAAATATGCCTTGTACCGCTCCCTTTTCTGGAGCCTAACGCAGCAGCCATTCTGTGAACTCTAAATACCAGCTGTATTTAAAAAGGTGCGGGAGAAAAAAAGCACGCGTAGCTAACGCACCCCTTTGGCGCAGAACTCTAAATCTAGCCGTAGGTGTTACCGGCTTACTGATCAATAAGTTGCCTGATCTATGTGTCCTAAAAAAAAGCCATCATCTAATAAAGATCGAATCTCTTTCTAAAATTTCTGTGTTGGGTTACTGGGTCAAACCCTATAGGGACTTACAGTATTGAGCTACCTCAGGATCTAACTAACATATGTGGGTCTATCCCATACAACTACACTTCCTCCGCTGTCTTGATTATCAATTGGTTATTAGATTTTAAATGTTCCATAGCTAATCTTTCTTCCTTGACAGGTTAGGGGGGGGTGTTTGATTTGGTAATGTGGAAAGATTAATCAAATCAGACTCTAACCTTTTCTGAAAATTGTGTAAAATATCCCCTCTGCATAGATTTGGGGCTTATATCCTATATGAGAATTGATGCTCCCATATTCTATAGGGGATACCTTGCCTGATTTACTCTCTGATTTGTGCCTCTTCCTACCCCCCTCCTCCTCTTCCTACGGGGTTTCCTTTGGGTAGTTGAAAAACCTTATCCATTTCAACCATGTCTGTATCTATATCTGCTGATACCCTGGTCTCTGGTATAATCAGTCTGGTACTTATTTATTATATTTCCAGTATTGATTGTGTTGTAGTGAACATGTGTAAGTTCGTTATTAAAAACTAGAGGTTTTTTTTACTGTTTTTTGTGGCCCAAGGGAAAGGGGATACAGCCTAAGGGAAAGGGGTTACAGTTTTGAGGTTATACTCAGGGCAAAAATGAAGTTGATCAGATCGACATATGTAATCTCCTTAAAGATTCCAAAAAAGGCAAAGGCCAAACACATACATCAAAAGAAGAGCCAATGGGGCCTATTTATCAAGACGTCAACTTACTTGCATTCGACCTGCACCAATACGCTCACCTAAGATCGCCAAAAATCGCTGCCGCAGACCTGAATATGCTCTTCAAAGTTACCAAAAAATGCTGTTAAAAAAGCTTGCGCACCAAGTAATGGGGCAATGAGCAGCGGACTGTTGTTAACTAACAGTCATCGATCTCCGCTGCTCTTCGACTTTTTCCCAGCTTTATTGGTATACTGTCACTAAACCACCCTCACTTATACTATACTGTTTTACCCCTAAACCGCCGCTCCCGGAGCCCACCACAACTCAAATAAAGTTATTAACCCCTAAACCGCCGCTCCCGGACCCTGCCGCAACGAAATAAACGTATTAACCCTTAAACCGCTGCTCCCGGAGCACACCGCAATAAAATAAACTTATTAACCCCTAAACCCGCCACTACCCCGGAGCCCACCGCCACCTACAATTATGTTATTAACCCCTAATCGGCCACCCCCTACACCGCCGCCACCTACATTACATTTATTAACTCCTAATCTGCCGCCCCCCAACGTCGCCGCCACTATTCTAAATGTATTAACCCCTAAACCTATTTCTACACCTAACACCCCCTAACCTAATATTATTTAAATAAATCTAAATAAAAATTAATTTATTAACTTATTATTCCTAATTTAAAACTAAATAATTACCTGTAAAATAAACCCTAAAATAGCTACAATATAACTAATAGTTACATTGTAGCTAGCTTAGGGTTTATTTTTATTTCACAGGCAAGTTTGTATTTATTTTAACTAGGTAGAATAGTTAGTAAATAGTTATTAACTATTTAATAACTACCTAGCTAAAATAAATAAAAAAGTACCTGTAAAATAAAACCTAAGTTACAATAACACCTAACCTTACACTACAATTAAATAAATTAACTAAATTAACAACAATTAAATACATTAAATTAAAATAGCTAAAGTACAAAAACAAACAAACACTAAATTACAGAAAATAAAAAACAAAATAAAGAATTTAACTTAATTAGACCTAATCTAATAGCCCCCCCCCAAAATAAAATAAAAAAAACCCTAGACTAAACTAAATTATCAATATCCCTTAAAAGGGCCTTTTGCGGGGCATTGCCCCAAAGTAATCAGCTCTTTTACCTGGAAAAAAAAATACAAACAAGCCCCCAACAGTAAAACCCACCACCCACACAACCAACCCCCCAAATAAATTAATAAATTACTATCTAAAAAAACCTAAGCTCCCCATTGCCCTGAAAAGGGTATTTGGATGGGCACTGCCCTTAAAAGGGCAGTTAGCTCTTTTGAAGGCCCAAAGCCCTAACCTAAAAAATAAACCCACCCAATACACCTTTAAAAAAATCCTAACACTAACCCCATGAAGATTCACTTACCGGGAGACGTCTTTATCCAAGCGGCAAGATGTCCTCAACGAATCCGGCAGAAGTGGTCCTCCAGACGGGCAGAAGTGGTCCTCAAGACGGGCAGAAGTCTTCATCCAGACGGCATCTTCTATCTTCATCCTTCCGGCGCAGAGGCGGGTCCATCTTCAAGACATCCGACCCGGAGCAATCCTCTTCCAACGACTTCTTCTTGCTGAATGATTAGCACTTAAGTGACGCCATCCAAGATGGTGTCCCTTCGATTCCGATTGGCTGATAGAATTCTATCAGCCAATCGGAATTAAGGTAGGAAAAAATCCTATGGCTGATGCAATCAGACAATAGTATTGAGCTGGCATTCTATTGGCTGTTCCAATCAGCCAATAGAATGTGAGCTCAATCCTATTGGCTGATTGGATCAGCTAATAGGATTGAAGTTCAATACTATTGGCTGATTTCATCGGCCAATAGGATTTTTTTCTACCTTAATTCAGATTGGCTGATAGAATTCTATCAGCCAATCGGCATCGAAGGAACACCATCTTGGATGGCGTCACATAGGATTTTTTCTACCTTAATTCCGATTGGCTGATAGAATTCTATCAGCCAATCGGAATCGAAGGGACGCCATCTTGGATGACGTCACTTGAAGTGATATTTATTCAGCAAGAAGACTTCGTTGGAAGAGGATGCTTCGCGTCGGATGTCTTGAAGATGGACCCGCTCCGCAATGGAAGAATGAAGATAGAAGATGCCATCTGGATGAAGACTTCTGCCCGTCTGGAGTACCACTTCTGCCCGGCTTGGGTGAAGACTTCTGCCCGTCTGGAGGACCACTTTGCCCCGGCTTGGATGAAGACGTTGTCCCGGTAAGTGAATCTTCATGGGGTTAGTGTTAGGATTTTTTTAAGGGTGTATTGGGTGGGTTTTAGTTTTAGATTAGGACTTGGGCCTGCAAAAGAGCTAAATGCCCTTTTAAGGGCAATGCCCATCCAAATGCCCAATGGGGAGCTTATGTTTTTTAGATAGCTTTTTATTTGGGGGGATGGTTGTGTGGGTAGTGGGTTTTACTATTGGGGGCGTTGTTTGTATTTTTTTTTTTGCCCTGCAAAAGGCCCTTATAAGGGCTATTGGTAGCTTAGTGTAGGCTAGATTTTTTTATTTTGGGGGGGATTTTTTATTTTCATAGGGCCCTTAGATTAGGTGTAATTAGTTTAAAGCTTTGATAATTTATTTTTTATTTTTTTAAACTTACGGCTAGATTTAGAGTTTTGTCGGTAACGACCCGCGTAGCTAACGCTGGCTTTTTTCTGGCGGCACCTTTAAAATAACTCTGGTATTGAGAGTCCACAGAATGGCTGCGTTAGGCTCCAAAAAACATAATTTATGCTTACCTGATAAATTCCTTTCTTCTGTTGTGTGATCAGTCCACGGGTCATCATTACTTCTGGGATATAACTCCTCCCCAACAGGAAATGCAAGAGGATTCACCCAGCAGAGCTGCATATAGCTCCTCCCCTCTACGTCACTCCCAGTCATTCGACCAAGAATCAACGAGAAAGGAGAAACCAAGGGTGAAGTGGTGACTGGAGTATAATTTAAAAAATATTTACCTGCCTTAAAAAACAGGACGGGCCGTGGACTGATCACACAACAGAAGAAAGGAATTTATCAGGTAAGCATAAATTATGTTTTCTTCTGTTATGTGTGATCAGTCCACGGGTCATCATTACTTCTGGGATACAATACCAAAGCAAAAGTACACGGATGACGGGAGGGATAGGCAGGCTCATTATACAGAAGGAACCACTGCCTGAAGAACCTTTCTCCCAAAAATAGCCTCCGAAGAAGCAAAAGTGTCAAATTTGTTAAAATTTGGAAAAAGTATGAAGCGAAGACCAAGTTGCAGCCTTGCAAATCTGTTCAACAGAGGCCTCATTCTTAAAGGCCCAAGTGGAAGCCACAGCTCTAGTAGAATGAGCTGTAATTCTTTCAGGAGGCTGCTGTCCAGCAGTCTCATAGGCTAAACGAATTATGCTACGAAGCCAGAAGGAGAGAGAGGTAGCCGAAGCCTTATGACCTCTCCTCTGACCAGAGTACACGACAAACAGGGAAGACGTTTGTCGAAAATCCTTAGTTGCCTGCAAGTAGAACTTGAGGGCACGAACTACATCCAGATTGTGTAGAAGACCGTTCCTTCTTTGAAGAAGGATTCGGGCACAGGGAAGGAACCACGATCTCTTGATTGATGTTCCTGTTAGTGACTACCTTAGGTAAGAACCCAGGTTTAGTACGCAGAACTACCTTATCTGAATGAAAAATCAAATAAGGAGAATCACAATGTAAAGCTGATAACTCAGAGACTCTCCGAGCCGAAGAAATAGCCATTAAAAATAACACTTTCCAAGATAACAACTTTATATCAATGGAATGAAGGGGTTCAAAACGGAACTCCTTGTAGAACGTTAAGAACAAGGTTTAAACTCCATGGGCGGAGCAACAGTTTTAAACACAGGCTTGATTCTAGCTAAAGCCTGACAAAAAGCCTGGACGTCTGGATTTTCTGACAGACGCCTGTGCAACAAGATGGACAGAGCTGAGATCTGTCCCTTTAATGAACTAGCCGATAAACCCTTTTCTAAACCTTCTTGTAGAAAGGACAATATCCTAGGAATCCTAACCTTACTCCAGGGAGTAACCTTTGGATTCGTCCCAGTATAGGTATTTACGCCATATCTTATGGTAAATCCTTCTGGTAACAGGCTTCCTAGCCTGTATCAGGGTATCAATAACCGACTCAGAAAAACCACGTTTTGATAAAATCAAGCGTTCAATTTCCAAGCAGTCAGCTTCAGAGAAGTTAGATTTTGATGTTTGAATGGACCCTGTATCAGAAGGTCCTGTCTTAGAGGTAGAGACCAAGGCGGACAGGATGACATGTCCACTAGATCTGCATACCAAGTCCTGCGTGGCCATGCAGGCGCTATTAGAATCACTGATGCTCTCTCCTGTTTGATTTTGGCAATCAATCGAGGAAGCAGCGGGAAGGGTGGAAAACCATAAGCCATCCGAAGTTCCAAGGTGCTGTCAAAGCATCTATCAGAACCGCTCCCGGATCCCTGGATCTGGACCCGTAGCGAGGAAGTTTGGCGTTTCTGGCGAGACGCCATGAGATCTATCTCTGGTTTGCCCCAACGTCGAAGTATTTGGGCAAAGACCTCCGGATGAAGTTCCCACTCCCCCAGATGAAAAGTCTGGCGGACTCAAGAAATCCGCCTCCCAGTTCTCCACTCCCGGGATGTGGATTGCTGACAGGTGGCAAGAGTGAGACTCTGCCCAGCGAATTATCTTTGATACTTCCATCATTGCTAGGGAGCTTCTTGTCCCTCCTTGATGGTTGATGTAAGCTACAGTCGTGATGTTGTCCGACTGAAACCTGATGAACCCCCGAGTTTTTAACTGGGGCCAAGCCAGAAGGGCATTGAGAAACTGTCTCAATTCCAGAATGTTTATTGGTAGGAGACTTTCCTCCTGATTCCATTGTCCCTGAGCCTTCAGAGAATTCCAAACAGCGCCCCAACCTAGTAGGCTGGCGTCTGTTGTTACAATTGTCCAGTCCGGCCTGCTGAATGGCATCCCCCTGGACAGATTGTGGCCGAGAAAGCCACCATAGAAGAGAGTTTCTGGTCTCTTGATCCAGATTCAGAGTAGGGGACAAGTCTGAGTAATCCCCATTCCACTGACTCAGCATGCACAATTGCAGCGGTCTGAGATGTAGACGTGCAAAGGGTACTATGTCCATTGCTGCTACCATTAAGCCGATCACCTCCATGCATTGAGCTACTGACGGGAGTTGAATGGAATGAAGGACACGGCATGCATTTAGAAGCTTTGTTAATCTGTCTTCTGTCAGATAAATCTTCATTTCTACAGAATCTATAAGAGTCCCCAAGAATGGAACTCTTGTGAGAGGAAAGAGAGAACTCTTCTTTTCGTTCACTTTCCATCCATGCGACCTTAGAAATGCCAGAACTAACTCTGTATGAGACTTGGCAGTTTGAAAGCTTGAGCTTGTATCAGAATGTCGTCTAGGTACGGAGCTACCGAAATTCCTCGCGGTCTTAGTACCGCCAGAAGGGCACCCAGAACCTTTGTGAAGATTCTTGGAGCCGTAGCCAATCCGAATGGAAGAGCTACAAACTGGTAATGCCTGTCTAAGAAGGCAAACCTTAGATACCGGTAATGATCTTTGTGAATCGGTATGTGAAGGTAAGCATCCTTTAAATCCACTGTGGTCATGTACTGACCCTTTTGGATCATGGGTAAGATTGTCCGAATAGTTTCCATTTTGAACGATGGAACTCTTAGGAATTTGTTTAGGATCTTTAAATCCAAGATTGGCCTGAAAGTTCCCTCTTTTTTGGGAACCACAAACAGGTTTGAGTAAAACCCTTGTCCTTGTTCCGACCGCGGAACCGGATGGATCACTCCCATTAATAACAGATCTTGTACACAGCGTAGAAACGCTTCTTTCTTTATCTGGTTTGTTGACAACCTTGACAGATGAAATCTCCCTCTTGGGGGAGAGAATTTGAAGTCTAGAAGGTATCCCTGAGATATGATCTCTAGCGCCCAGGGATCCTGAACATCTCTTGCCCAAGCCTGGGCGAAGAGAGAGAGTCTGCCCCCCACTAGATCCGGTCCCGGATCGGGGGCCCTCGATTCATGCTGTCTTAGGGGCAGCAGCAGGTCTCCTGGCCTGCTTGCCCTTGTTCCAGGACTGGTTAGGTTTCCAGCCTTGTCTGTAACGAGCAACGGCTCCTTCCTGTTTTGGTGCAGTGGAAGTTGGTGCTGCTCTGCTTTGAAATTCCGAAAGGGACGAAAATTAGACTGTCTAGCCTTAGCTTTGGCTTTGTCTTGAGGCAGGGCGTGGCCCTTACCTCCTGTAATGTCAGCGATAATTTCTTTCAAACCGGGCCCAAATAAAGTTTGCCCTTTGAAAGGTATATTAAGTAATTTGGACTTAGAAGTTACATCAGCTGACCAGGATTTTAGCCACAGCGCCCTACGTGCCTGAATGGCGAATCCTGAGTTCTTAGCCGTAAGTTTGGTTAAATGTACTACGGCCCTCCGAAATGAATGAATTAGCTAGTTTTAAGGACTCTAAGCCTGTCCGTAATGTCGTCCAGCGTAGCTGAACTAAGGTTCTCTTCCAGAGACTCCATCCAAAATGCTGCCGCAGCCGTAATCGGCGCGATGCATGCAAGGGGTTGCAATATAAAACCTTGTTGAACAAACATTTTCTTAAGGTAACCCTCTAATTTTTTATCCATTGGATCTGAAAAAGCACAGCTATCCTCCACCGGGATAGTGTGCGCTTAGCTAAAGTAGAAAACTGCTCCCTCCACCTTAGGGACCGTTTGCCATAAGTCCCGTGTGGTGGCGTCTATTGGAAACATCTTTCTAAATATTGGAGGGGGTGAGAACGGCACACCGGGTCTATCCCACTCCTTAGTAACAATTTCAGTTAGTCTCTTAGGTATAGGAAAAACGTCAGTACTCGCCGGTACCGCAAAGTATTTATCCAACCTACACAATTTCTCTGGTATTGCAACAGTGTTACAATCATTAAGAGCCGCTAAAACCTCCCCTAGTAATACACGGAGGTTCTCCAATTTAAATTTAAAATTTGAAATATCTGAATCCAATCTGTTTGGATCAGAACCGTCACCCACAGAATGAAGCTCTCCGTCCTCATGCTCTGCAAGCTGTGACGCAGTATCAGACATGGCTCTAGTATTATCAGCGCACTCTGTTCTCACCCCAGAGTGATCACGCTTGCCCCTTAGTTCTGGTAATTTAGCCAAAACTTCAGTCATAACAGTAGCCATATCTTGTAATGTTATCTGTAATGGCCGCCCAGATGTACTAGGCGTCACAATATCACGCACCTCCCGGGCGGGAGATGTAGGTACTGACACGTGAGGCGAGTTAGTCGGCATAACTCTCCCCTCGCTGTTTGGTGAAATTTGTTCAATTTGTACAGATTGGCTTTTATTTAAAGTAGCATCAATACAGTTAGTACATAAAATTCTATTGGGCTCCACCTTGGCATTGGAACAAATGACACAGGTATCTTCCTCTGAATCAGACATGTTTAACACACTAGCAAATAAACTTGCAACTTGGTTACAATCTTATTTAATAAAACGTACTGTGTCCTCAAAGAAGCACTAAACGATTAAATGACAGTTGAAATAATGAACTGAAAAACTGTTATAGCATCAATCCTTGAAAACAACACAACTTTTAGCAAAGGTTTGTTCCCATTAGTAAAGTAACAATAATTAAATTTGAAACGTAAAAATAAGAGAGCAACGTTTTTAATCACAGTCAATATATAAGTCTCACAGCTCTGCTGAGAGAATCTACCTCCCTTCAAAGAAGTTTGAAGACCCCTGAGTTCTGTAGAGATGAACCGGATCATGCAGGAAATACAAGAGTAACTAACTGGAAATTTTTGATGCGTAGCAAAGAGCGCCAAAAACGGCCCCTCCCCCTCACACACAGCAGTGAGAGAGAAACAAAACTGTCACAATTAAAACAAGCAACTGCCAAGTGGAAAAATAATGCCCAAACATTTATTCACTCAGTACCTCAGAAAATGCAAACGATTCTACATTCCAGCAAAAATGTTTAACATAATAAATACCTATTAAAAGGTTTAATGTACTTTTTACAGAGTAATTCCAGTGAAATACCATCCCCAGAATACTGAAGTGTAGAGTATACATACATGTCATTATAACGGTATGGCAGGATTTTCTCATCAATTCCATTCAGAAAATAAAAACTGCTACATACCTCAATGCAGATTCATCTGCCCGCTGTCCCCTGATCTGAAGCTTTTACCTCCCTCAGATGGCCGAGAAACAGCAATATGATCTTAACTACTCCGGTTAAAATCATAGTAAAAACTCTGGTAGATTCTTCTTCAAACTCTGCCAGAGAGGCAATAACACGCTCCGGTGCTATTGTAAAATAACAAACTTTTGATTGAAGTTATAAAAAACTAAGTATAATCACCATAGTCCTCTCACACATCCTATCTAGTCGTTGGGTGCAAGAGAATGACTGGGAGTGACGTAGAGGGGAGGAGCTATATGCAGCTCTGCTGGGTGAATCCTCTTGCATTTCCTGTTGGGGAGGAGTTATATCCCAGAAGTAATGATGACCCGTGGACTGATCACACATAACAGAAGAAAAGGAGCGTAGAGAATATTTAACGCCACTGCAACTCTCGATATCCTTTGTGCTCTCTCCCGAGCTTACATGTGACTGGTCTTTACTTACGGCTAGATTTAGAGTTTTGTCGGTAAGGACCCGCGTAGCTAACGCCAGCTTTTTTCTGGCCGCACCATAAAAATAACTCTGGTATTGAGAGTCCACATAAAGGCTGCGTTAGGCTCCAAAAAAGGAGCGTAGAGCATTTTTAACACAGCTTCAACTCTCGATACCAGAGTTGCTTACGCAAGCGGCCAGCCTCAAAAACGTGCTCGTGCACGATTCCCCCATAGAAAACAATGGGGCTGTTTGAGCTGAAAAAAAACCTAACACCTGCAAAAAAGCCGCGTTCAGCTCCTAACGCAGCCCTTTGTTTGCTATGGGGAAACACTTCCTACGTCTGCACCTAACACTCTAACATGAACCCCGAGTCTAAACACCCCTAACTTTACACTTATTAACCCCTAATCTGCCGCCCCCGCTATCGCTGACCCCTGCATATTATTATTAACCCCTAATCCTCCGCTCCGTAAACCGCCGCTACTTACATTATCCCTATGTACCCCTAATCTGCTGCCCCTAACACCGCCGACCCCTATATTATATTTATTAACCCCTAATCTGCCCCCAACAACATCGCCTCCACCTGCCTACACTTATTAACCCCTAATCTGCCGAGCGGACCGCACCGCTATTATAATAAAGTTATTAACCCCTAATCCGCCTCACTAACCCTATAATAAATAGTATTAACCCCTAATCTGCCCTCCCTAACATCGCCGACACCTAACTTCAAACATTAACCCCTAATCTGCCGACTGGAGCTCACCGCTATTCTAATAAATGTATTAACCCCTAAAGCTAAGTCTAACCCTAACACTAACACCCCCCTAAATTAAATATAATTTAAATCTAACGAAATTAATTAACTCTTATTAAATAAATTATTCCTATTTAAAGCTAAATACTTAACTGTAAAATAAATCCTAATATAGCAACAATATAAATTATAATTATATTATAGCTATTTTAGGATTTATATTTATTTTACAGGTAACTTTGTATTTATTTTAACCAGGTACAATAGCTATTAAATAGTTAAGAACTATTTAATAGTTACCTAGTTAAAATAATTACAAAATTACCTGTAAAATAAATCCTAACCTAAGTTACAATTAAAACTATGACTACACTATCAATAAATTAATTAAATAAAATACCTACAATTACCTACAATTAAACCTAACACTACACTATCAATACATTAATTAAATACAATATCTACAAATAAATACAATGAAATAAACTAACTAAAGTACAAAAAATAAAAAAGAACTAAGTTACAAAAAATAAAAAAATATTTACAAACATCAGAAAAATATTACAACAATTTTAAACTAATTACACCTACTCTAAGCCCCCTAATAAAATGTTCCGATCAGCCAATAGAATGCGAGCTCAATCTGATCGGCCAATCGGATTGAACTTGATTCTGATTGGCTGATTCCATCAGCCAATCAGAATTTTCCTACCTTAATTCCGATTGGCTGATAGAATCCTATCAGCCAATCGGAATTCGAGGGATGCCATCTTGGATGACGTCCCTTAAAGGAGCCTTCATTCATCGGTAGTCCGTCGGGCCAGCAGGATGTTCCGCGTCGGAGGTCTGCAAGATGGATCCGGAAGACAGAAGATTGAAGATGCCGTTGATAGAAGACTTCAGCCGGATCATGGACCTCTTCCGCTCCCGCTTGGATGATGACTTCAGCCGGATCATGGACCTCTTCAGCTCCCGCTTGGATGATGACTTCAGCCGGATCATGGACATCTTCAGCCCCCTGCTTGGGCTTGGATCAGGACATCGGAGGAGCTCTTCTGGATCGATCGGTGAACCTGGTATGGTGAAGATAAGGTAGGAAAATCTTCAGGGGCTTAGTGTTAGGTTTATTTAAGGGGGTTTTGGGTTAGATTAGGGGTATGTGGGTGGTGGGTTGTAATGTTGGAGGGGGGGGGGGTATTGTATGTGTTTTTTTACAGGAAAAAGAGCTGAATTTCTTGGGGCATGCCCCGCAAAGGGCCCTGTTCAGGGCTGGTAAGGTAAAAGAGCTTTGAACTTTTGTAATTTAGAATAGGGTAGGGCATTTTTTATTTTGGGGGTTTTATTATTTTATTAGGGGGCTTAGAGTAGGTGTAATTAGTTTAAAATTGTTGTAATATTTTTCTGATGTTTGTAAATATTTTTTTATTTTTTGTAACTTAGTTCTTTTTTATTTTTTGTACTTTAGTTAGTTTATTTCATTGTATTTATTTGTAGATATTGTATTTAATTAATGTATTGATAGTGTAGTGTTAGGTTTAATTGTAGGTAATTGTAGGTATTTTATTTAATTAATTTAATGATAGTATAGTGTTAGGTTTAATTGTAACTTAGGTTAGGATTTATTTTACAGGTAATTTTGTAATTATTTTAACTATTTTAGCTATTAAATAGTTATTAACTATTTAATAGCTATTGTACCTGGTTAAAATAAATACAAAGTTACCTGTAAAATAAATATAAATCCTAAAATAGCTATAATATAATTATAATTTATATTGTAGCTATATTAGGATTTATTTTACAGGTAAGTATTTAGCTTTAAATAGGAATAATTTATTTAATAAGAGTTAATTAATTTCGTTAGATTTAAATTATATTTAACTTAGGGGGGTGTTAGGGTTAGGGTTAGACTTAGCTTTAGGGGTTAATACATTTATTAGAATAGCGGTGAGCTCCAGTCGGCAGATTAGGGGTTAATGTTTGAAGTTAGGTGTCGGCGATGTTAGGGAGGGCAGATTAAGGGTTAATACTATTTATTATAGGGTTAGTGAGGCGGATTAGGGGTTAATAACTTTATTATAGTAGCGGTGCGGTCCGCTCGGCAGATTAGGGGTTAATAAGTGTAGGCAGGTGGAGGCGACGTTGAGGAGGGCAGATTAGGGGTTAATAAATATAATATAGGGGTCGGTGGTGTTAGGGGCAGCAGATTAGGGGTACATAGCTATAATGTAGGTGGCGGCTCTTTGCGGTCGGCAGATTTGGGGTTAATAAGTGTAGGCAGGTGGAGGCGACATTGTGGGGGGCAGGTTAGGGGTTAATAAATATAATACAGGGGTCGGCGGTGTTAGGGGCAGCAGATTAGGGGTACATAAGGATAACGTAGGTGGCGGTCGGCAGATTAGGGGTTAAAAATATTTAATCGAGTGGCGGCGATGTGGGGGGACCTCGGTTTAGGGGTACATAGGTAGTTTATGGGTGTTAGTGTACTTTAGAGCACAGTAGTTAAGAGCTTTATAAACCGGCGTTAGCCCAGAAAGCTCTTAACTACTGACTTTTTTCTGCGGCTGGAGTTTTGTTGTTAGATTTCTAACGCTTACTTCAGACACGACTCTAAATACCGGAGTTAGAAAGATCCCATTGAAAAGATAGGATACGCAATTTACGTAAGGGGATCTGCGGTATGGAAAAGTCGCAGCTGAAAAGTAAGCGTTAGACCCTTTCCTGACTGACTCCAAATACCGGCGGTAGCCTAAAACCAGAGTTAGGAGCCTCTAACGCTGGTTTTCACGGCTACCGCAAAACTCCAAATCTAGGCCTAAGTGTTTATTTTTTTGTGTAACTTAGTGTTTGTTATTTTTTGTAACTAAGGCCTAGATTTGGAGTTTGGCAGTAGCCGTGAAAACCAGCGTTAGAGGCTCCTAACGGTGGTTTTAGGCTACCTCCGGTATTTGGAGTCACTCAAAAAAGGGTCTAACGCTCACATCAGCCAATCAGATTGAGCTCGCATTCTATTGGCTGTTCCGATCAGCCAATAGAATGCGAGCTCAATCTGATTGGCTTATTGGATCAGCCAATCGGATTGATCTTGATTCTGATTGGCTGATTCCATCAGCCAATCAGAATATTCCTACCTTAATTCCTATTGGCTGATAGAATCCTATCAGCCAATCGGAATTCGAGGGACGCCATCTTGGATGACGTCCCTTAAAGGAACCGTCATTCTTCAGTTGGACGTCGCCGGATGAAGATGGGTCCGCGGTGGAGGTCTTCAGGATGGAGCCGGTCCTCATCGGATGAAGATAGAAGATGCCGCTTGGAAGATGATGGTTGCCGGTCCAGATCTACTCTTCTTCCCGGATAGGATGAAGACTTTGGAGCCTCTTCTGGACCTCTTCAGCCACCGGATGATGGATCGCCAGCCCCCGCTTGGGTTGGATGAAGATTTTGGAGCCAGGACCGATCGGTGATACCCGGTGAGGTGAAGACAAGGTAGGATGATCTTCAGGGGCTTAGTGTTAGGTTTATTTAAGGGGGGTTTGGGTTAGATTAGGGGTATGTGGGTGGTGGGTTGTAATGTTGGGGGGGGTATTGTATGTTTTTTTTTACAGGCAAAAGAGCTGAACTTCTTGGGGCATGCCCCGCAAAGGGCCCTGTTCAGGGCTGGTAAGGTAAAAGAGCTTTGAACTTTAGTAATTTAGAATAGGGTAGGGCATTTTTTATTTTGGGGGTCTTTGTTATTTTATTAGGGGGCTTAGAGTAGGTGTAGTTAGTTTAAAATTGTTGTAATATTTTTCTTATGTTTGTAAATATTTTTTTATTTTTTGTAACTTAGTTCTTTTTTATTTTTTGTACTTTAGTTAGTTTATTTCATTGTAGTTATTTGTAGGTATTGTATTTAATTAATGTATTTTAACTATTTTAGCTATTAAATAGTTCTTAACTATTTAATAGCTATTGTACCTGGTTAAAATAAATACAAAGTTACCTGTAAAATAAATATTAATCCTAAAATAGCTATAATATAATTATAATTTATATTGTAGCTATATTATGATTTATTTTACAGGTAAGTATTTAGCTTTAAATAGGAATAATTTATTTAATAAGAGTTAATTAATTTCGTTAGATTTAAATTATATTTAAGTTAGGGGGGTGTTAGTGTTAGGGTTAGACTTAGCTTTAGGGGTTAATACATTTATTAGAATAGCGTTGAGCTCCGGTCGGCAGATTAGGGGTTAATAATTGAAGTTAGGTGTCGGCGATGTTAGGGAGGGCAGATTAGGGGTTAATACTATTTATTATAAGGTTAGTGAGGCGGATTAGGGGTTAATAACTTTATTATGATAGCGGTGTGGTCCGCTCGGCAGATTAGGGGTTAATAAGTGTAGGCAGGTGGAGGCGACGTTGTGGGGGGCAGATTAGGGGTTAATAAATATAATATAGGGGTCGGCGATGTTAGGGGCAGCAGATTAGGGGTACATAAGGATAATGTAAGTAGCGGCGGTTTACGGAGCGGCAGATTAGGGGTTAAAAATAATATGCAGGGGTCAGCGATAGCGGGGGCGGCAGATAAGGGGTTAATAAGTGTAAGGCTAGGGTTGTTTAGACTCGGGGTACATGTTAGGGTGTTAGGTGCAGACGTAGGAAGTGTTTCCCCATAGCAAACAATGGGGCTGCGTTAGGAGCTGAACACGGCTTTTTTGCAGGTGTTAGGTTTTTTTTCAGCTTAAACAGCCCCATTGTTTCCTATGGGGGAATCGTGCACGAGCACGTTTTTGAGGCTGGCCTCGTCCATAAGCAACTCTCGTATCGAGAGTTGCAGTGGCGTTAAATATGCTCTACGCTCCTTTTTTGGAGCCTAATGCAGCCTTTATGTGGACTCTCAATACCAGAGTTATTTTTATGGTGCGGCCAGAAAAAAGCCAGCGTTAGCTACGCGGGTCGTTAACGACAAAACTCTAAATCTAGCCGTTAGTTTTTTGGAACTTTGTAATTTTTTAGTGTAGAATTAAATTATTTGAGTAGGGTTAGGTGTTTAAATATATAATATAGTTATTTTATTTTGTAGTTTTATGTTATTTTAGTATAAAAGTTAGGTTAGATTAATTATTAATTTAATATAGTTTAATGTAACTTTATTATAATAGTTAGGGTAGGTTCATTAATAGTTTAATATAGTTGAATGTAATTTTATTATAATAGTTAGGTTAGATTAATTAGTAATTTAATATAGTTTAATGTAATTTTATTATAACAGTTAGGGTAGGTTAATTAATAGTTTAATATAGTTTCATTTAATTTTAAAGGTAAGTTTAAATTTATTATAAGATAGGAATCAGTTAATATTTAATATAAAGTTAACGGGTTGTTAGGTTTAGGGATTAATAGGTTAATTTAGTTTATGGCGATGCGGTTTAGGGGTTAATACATTTATTCAGTTTAAATATGAGGAAAAGAGAAGAGCGCAGACACGATTCAAGTGTAGATCTCCAAACTTTATTTATAGCCACACGCTATATATATATACTCACAAGATATACAAAAATTAAAAGCACATCAAGAATAGAATCCCCTCATGGTCAGTGTTCCATGCAGATGTATATTTAGTCAGTCAATGTCCATAAAACAATATACAAATATACTAACCATTCCTATTGGCCTTCTTGACAAAGTCCCTCCGAATAGGGACGAGGGATGAAACGCGTAGAACAGAGAGTAGCTACTTTGATTTTTGACCCTGGGAGGCCGCCGTAAGAGTTCCAGTATCACGTGGTATACGTGCATCATTGGTAGGAACCCATACACGGAAGAGCTGAGGGCCATTATTTATATCCCCAATAGGAATGGATAGTATATTTGTGTATTGTTTTATGGACATTGACTGACTAAACATAGATCTGCATGGAACACTGACCACGATGGGATTCTATTCTTGATGTGCTTTTAATTTTCGTATATCTTGTGAGTATATATATATAGCGTGTGGCTATAAATAAAGTTTGGAGATCTACACTTGAATCGTGTCTGCGCTCTTCTCTTTTCCTCATATTTAGACTACTTTTTACGGGATACAGTATCATTAACGTTTTGAGGAGCTGCAGCACAATTCTGGATCCGGGACTCACATCGGGCAGACACCTCCTTTTTATGCATAAAGACTGAGCCTGAACTTTTTAATAATAAGTATCTTAATATTTATTTTATTTTTTATATCACATTTGAATTGCCTTTTTTATGAATTTGTGTTTTTTAATGCTTTAGTATATGTACATTTGAGTAACTGAATTCTCATAACAGTATCTTAACATCATTCACTATTTTGCGCGTCTCTTTTATTTGTTACCCTTGTGGTTGCCAAAAAATGGTGTATTTTTAACATTTATTCAGTTGCGGTGGGCTCCGGGAGTGGCAGGATAGGGGTTAATAACTTTATGTAGGTGGCGGCGGTATAGTGTGTGGCAGATTAGGGGTTAATAAGTATAATGTAGGTGGCGGTGGGCTCCGGGAGTGGCGGTTTAGGGGTTAATAACTTTATTTAGTTGGGGCAGGGTCCGGGAGTGGCTGGATAGGGGTTAATAAGTTTATTTAGTTGCGGCTGGGTCCGGGAGTGGCGGGATAGGGGTTAATAATTTTTATTTAGGTGGCGGCGGTGTAGGGGGCTGCCGATTAGGGGTGTTTAGACTCTGGTAGATGTTAGGGTGTTAGGTGTAAACATAACTTTTATTCTCCTATAGGAATCAATGGAATATCGGTCAGCAGCGAACATGAGCTTTCGCTGCTTTCAGACTCCCATTGATTCCTATGGCATCCACTGCCTCCAGGGTGGCGAATTGAAAACTAGGTACGCTGGGCCAGAATAGCTGCGAGCGTACCTGGTAGTTATTTGATAATTAGCAAAAGTAGTCAGATAGTTCCAAATTTGCATTCGGGAAACATCTGTAGTGACATAAGCATCGATCTGTGTCAGACTGAGACCGGGGGATCGTATGTTACGTCACAAATTTCTACTTTTGCCGGTCTGTAGCCTTTGATATATAAGGCGAATCAAGCTCGCCATAATTACGCTGCGGGATTCCAGCGTATTTGCGGTTGACGGTTTGATAAATAGAGGCCTATAACTTTTGTTACGCAGTATTCCTCTGATTATGAGGATATACGTAAGATCATTAGGAAACATATACCAATGTTATCAGCTGATGAAAAATTACAAAAAGTCTATCGTTTTTCATATAGACGAGGGGTTACCCTAGGTAACATCTTATCACCAAGTGAGCTTCGTGTTACTAATACACAAAATTCTTGGCTTGATACTAAAGGCATGCACATATGTGGCTATGGTCCCTGCATTCCATGCAGCTTCATTAATAGAATCGACCATTTTGAGTGTAAAACCACTGGTTAAACATATACAATAGAGAGAATGAGGCAACATCTGTCAGATATTAATAGATCAGTACACTCATCAGAATTAGCAAAACATTTTATAACTGATCACAAAAATGACAATTCCACATTTATATGAATGATAATTGAAAAGGTCACATTACCTAAGAGTGGTGGAGATATTTTAAAACTGCTCTACAAGAGAGAGGCTTATTGGATTTTTACCCTTGGTACCAGGGTACCTAGGGGTTATAACTCCACCTATGATATTATAAATTACTGGGAGGGAATCACCTCTTGAGTTTTAGATGTTCATCAGTATAGCAGGATCCTTCAGATCTATGTACACAACACTGAGGATATATTGTAAATAGAGTGATTGTGGCCATCAGTGAAACATGGTGGAGGGTCTGTCCTAGTTTGGGGCTGCATTTCTGCCAGTGATGTTGGCGATATTGTCCGAATCGATGGGATCATGAATACTGAAAAGTACAGACAGGTTTTAATTCATCATTGCTTTCCTTCTGGAAAGCGCCTGATTGGGAATGTTTTTATTTTTCAGCATGATAAGAATCCCATCATAGTTGGAGAGAAAAATAGCTGATAAAACACTGACAGTCATGGACAGCCCGCCAGAGTCCAGACCTGAATGTTATAGATGCAGTATGGGATCATCTGGACAAAGAAAGAAATAAATTACAACCTAAATCTAAAGAATAACTCTGGGAAGTGCTGAAAGAAGCCTGGTATAATATACCAGAAGTTTACTTTAGAAAACCTAAGGACAGTCTCCCCAAAATAGTTCAAGATGTGCTTAGTGCGAAGGGATGTCATGCTAAATACTGACTGTTGCCTGAAGAAGTAATTTTGTTCTGAAAATTGTGTTTTATTATATTTTTTACATATTTCCTGTATTTTCGGTTTATATCTTTATAAAGAGACGGAAAATTAAATATGGATGGTCAATAAAACTTTGCTAAAACATCAAAGCTGGTGGTGGCCTAATACTTTGGCACAATATATATTATTTTG
This sequence comes from Bombina bombina, assembly GCF_027579735.1. Lineage (NCBI taxonomy): Eukaryota > Metazoa > Chordata > Amphibia > Anura > Bombinatoridae > Bombina > Bombina bombina. The sequence continues at coordinate 883,419,854 of NC_069499.1, forward strand.
TTTATTACACGCATACACATAGCTAGACATGTTTATGTATATATATATATATATATATATATATATATATATATATATATATATATATATATATACAGGGAGTGCAGAATTATTAGGCAAGTTGTATTTTTGAGGATTAGTTTTATTATTGAACAACAACCATGTTCTCAATGAACCCAAAAAACTCATTAATATCAAAGCTGAATAGTTTTGGAAGTAGTTTTTAGTTTGTTTTTAGTTATAGCTATTTTAGGGGGATATCTGTGTTTGCAGGTGACTATTACTGTGCATAATTATTAGGCAACTTAACAAAAAACAAATATATACCCATTTCAATTATTTATTTTTACCAGTGAAACCAATATAACATCTCAACATTCACAAATATACATTTCTGACATTCAAAAACAAAACAAAAACAAATCAGTGACCAATATAGCCACCTTTCTTTGCAAGGACACTCAAAAGCCTGCCATCCATGGATTCTGTCAGTGTTTTGATCTGTTCACCATCAACATTGCGTGCAGCAGCAACCACAGCCTCCCAGACACTGTTCAGAGAGGTGTACTGTTTTCCCTCCTTGTAAATCTCACATTTGATGATGGACCACAGGTTCTCAATGGGGTTCAGATCAGGTGAACAAGGAGGCCATGTCATTAGATTTTCTTCTTTTATACCCTTTCTTGCCAGCCACGCTGTGTAGTACTTGGACGCGTGTGATGGAGCATTGTCCTGCATGAAAATCATGTTTTTCTTGAAGAATGCAGACTTCTTCCTGTACCACTGCTTGAAGAAGGTGTCTTCCAGAAACTGGCAGTAGGACTGGGAGTTGAGCTTGACTCCATCCTCAACCCGAAAAGGCCCCACAAGCTCATCTTTGATGATACCAGCCCAAACCAGTACTCCACCTCCACCTTGCTGGCGTCTGAGTCTGACAGGAGCTCTCTGCCCTTTATCAATCCAGCCACGGGCCCATCCATCTGGCCCATCAAGACTCACTCTCATTTCATCAGTCCATAAAACCTTAGAAAAATCAGTCTTGAGATATTTCTTGGCCCAGTCTTGACGTTTCAGCTTGTGTGTCTTGTTCAGTGGTGGTCGTCTTTCAGCCTTTCTTACCTTGGCCATGTCTCTGAGTATTGCACACCTTGTGCTTTTGGGCACTCCAGTGATGTTGCAGCTCTAAAATATGGCCAAACTGGTGGCAAGTGGCATCTTGGCAGCTGCACGCTTCACTTTTCTCAGTTCATGGGCAGTTATTTTGCGCCTTGGTTTTTCCACACGCTTCTTGCGACCCTGTTGACTATTTTGAATGAAACGCTTGATTGTTCGATGATCACGCTTCAGAAGCTTTGCAATTTTAAGAGTGCCCCATCCCTCTGCAAGATATCTCACTATTTTTGACTTTTCTGAGCCTGTCAAGTCCTTCTTTTGACCCATTTTGCCAAAGAAAGGAAGTTGTCTAATAATTATGCACACCTGATATAGGGTGTTGATGTCATTAGACCACACCCCTTCTCATTACAGAGATGCACATCACCTAATATGCTTAATTGGTAGTAGGCTTTCGAGCCTATACAGCTTGGAGTAAGACAACATGCATAAAGAGGATGATGTGCTCAAAATACTCATTTGCCTAATAATTCTGCACTCCCTGTATATATATATATATATATATATATATATATATATATATATATACATTATATCAATTTACATTTAAATAACTTGTCCTATACCATATACCTTTTAGCCCATATTAATTTTTTTTCAAATATTTATAGGAATAAATATTATTAGTAGTGTCTTGGTAATTTAGCCAAAAATTGGTTCTTACCAGGTGGAGAAAATAATATGGACCAGACCAAAATAGTTCAGAAAATGAAAAACCTGATTACAAGCTGATCTTTTTTTTCCTGCTAGCAGGACTCCTCTCATAGACAGACAAAAGAGAAGTACACTCTTGCTATGTGTAAAGACTTGTATTTATTGATTAGAGAAATATATGTGATTGGTGTTTGTTTATCTAATACATTAATACATCACTAATAGACTGCATAAAAGACAGATTAGCAGAAAACAAAGAATAATAGGGATAGTCATTTCTTTAGCAAAACCTTATTTTTGTCTTTGCACCTCATGTCACATGGGTTTCCTTGCAGACAGAAAACAAAGTTATGCAACATTAAGAAAAACGTTCTCTAAGTAATAACATATGCAATAAAAAAGGAACTCACCAGTATTCCTGGTCGCTATGCATTGTCAGGTGATCAAGGCCTCAGCTAAGTTACAAGTAAATGCTGTACATATATGGTACAGAGTAAAAAAAAAAAAGCTCCCATCAAGTGAGACAGAAATTATGAAGCCTGTACATTTGCATAGGTAAACAGTCCATTTCAGTAATATGTAGGTCAGGGTTCTGCAGCAATCTGTCAGTAGGATCCGTATGGAGGTGGGAATCTAGTGAGGATAAACCAAAAAAAAAATCTACCTGTGAAAGTAAAAAAAACTAATCTTACCTTTTAAAATAAAAAAAAACTCCCATAAATATTAAAATAAAAAAAACCATTACTATTACAATAAAATAAAAAAAACCTACCATTACTATTAAAATAAAAAAAACCTACCATTACTATTAAAATAAAAAAAACTAGCGCCCTGGGTAGCGCTTGCTGATTGGTATCTACATTTAGCCACCAATCAGCAAGCGTTACCCAGGTGCTGAACCAAAATTACCTGGTAATAACCAATTTAACGCACTCAAAACACTTTGTGACTGTGTTGCACTTAAATACAATGTACTCCTGTGATTATAGTTCAGATATAAATAGTGCCCCGAACAATGTGCCGCTGTAAGTGCAAAGTTTCTTATATACAAAGTCTCTGATCCACCTTTTCAGTAGAGAACATAAAAGCACACAATCTAGATGTGCCTTGTAACAATGGTTAAATACTTCATCAATCGGTATCTTTATGTATTGAAAAGATTACCTTGTATCCTCTGTATGTCTCTGCGTGGGTGGTAGCGAGGCTCCTTGTAGTCAGAAATAGAGACACTCCTCAGTCTCTTGAAAAAAGGAATCCTAAGAAATGATTGAAAGGATCTGCTACGAGGAAAACACATTCAGCCGCAATGATTGCAAGTAAAAGCCGACTTTATTAAAAGTCTAAGGCCTAGATTTGGAGTTTGGCGTTAGCCGTGAAAACCAGCGTTAGAGGCTCCTAACGCTGGTTTTAGGCTACCTCCGGTATTTGGAGTCACTCAAAAAAGGGTCTAACGCTCACTTTTCAGCTGCGACTTTTCCATACCGCAGATCCCCTTACGTCAATTGCGTATCCTATCTTTTCAATGGGATCTTTCTAACTCCGGTATTTAGAGTCGTGTCTGAAGTGAGCGTTAGAACTCTAACGACAAAACTCCAGACGCAGGAAAAAAGTCAGTAGTTAAGAGCTTTCTGGGCTAACGCCGGTTTATAAAGCTCTTAACTACTGTACTCTAAAGTACACTAACACCCATAAACTACCTATGTACCCCTAAACCGAGGTCCCCCCACATCGCCGCAACTCAATTAAATTTTTTTAACCCCTAATCTGCCGACCGCCAACTACGTTATCCTTATGTACCCCTAATCTGCTGCCCCTAATACCGCCGACCCCTATATTATATTTATTAACCCCTAATCTGCCCCCCACAACGTCGTCGCCAGCTACCTACACTTATTAACCCCTAATCTGCCGACCGCAAAGCGCCGCCACCTACGTTATTCTTATGTACCCCTAATCTGCTGCCCCTAACACCGCCGACCCCTATATTATATTTATTAACCCCTAATCTGCCCCCCTCAACATCGCCTCCACCTGCCTACACTTATTAACCCCTAATCTGCCGAGTGGACCGCACCGCTATCATTATAAAGTTATTAACCCCTAATCAGCCTCACTAACCCTATAATAAATAGTATTAACCCCTAATCTGCCCTCCCTAACATCGCCGACACCTAACTTCAATTATTAACCCCTAATCTGCCAACCGGAGCTCACCGCTATTCTAATAAATGTATTAACCCCTAAAGCTAAGTCTAACCCTAACACTAACACCCCCTAAGTTAAATATAATTTTAATCTAACGAAATTAATTAACTCTTATTAAATAAATTATTCCTATTTAAAGCTAAATACTTACCTGTAAAATAAATCCTAATATAGCTACAATATAAATTATAATTACATTGTAGCTATTTTAGGATTAATATTTATTTTACAGGCAACTTTGTAATTATTTTAACCAGGTACAATAGCTATTAAATAGTTAAGAACTATTTAATAGTTACCTAGTTAAAATAATTACAAAATTACCTGTAAAATAAATCCTAACCTAAGTTACAATTAAACCTAACACTATACTATCATTAAATTAATTAAATAAAATACCTGCAATTACCTACAATTAAACCTAACACTACACTATCAATAAATTAATTAAATACAATATCTACAAATAACTACAATGAAATAAACTAACTAAAGTACAAAAAATAAAAAAGGACTAAGTTACAAAAAATAAAAAAATATCTACAAACATAAGAAAAATATTACAACAATTTTAAACTAATTACACCTACTCTAAGCCCCCTAATAAAACAACAAAGCCCCCCAAAATAAAAAATGCCCTACCCTATTCTAAATTACTAAAGTTCAAAGCTCTTTTACCTTACCAGCCCTGAACAGGGCCCTTTGCGGGGCATGCCCCAAGAAGTTCAGCTCTTTTGCCTGTAAAAAAAACATACAATACCCCCCCCCAACATTACAACCCACCACCCACATACCCCTAATCTAACCCAAACACCCCTTAAATAAACCTAACACTAAGCCCCTGAAGATCTTCCTACCTTATCTTCACCATACCAGGTTTACTGATCCGTCCTGAAGAGCTCCTCTGATGTCCTGATCCAAGCCCAAGCGGGGGGCTGAAGATGTCCATGATCCGGTAGAAGTCTTCATCCAAGCGGGGCAGAAGAGGCCTTCCATCCGATTGAAGTCTTCATCAAGCGGGGCAGAAGAGGTCTTCCATCCGATTGAAGTCTTCATCCAGGCGGCATCTTCTATCGACATCCATCTGGAGCGGAGCGGCAGCATCCTGAAGACCTCCGACGCGGAACATCCATCCTGGCCGACGACTGAACGACGAATGACGGTTCCTTTAAATGACGTCATCTAAGATGGCGTTCCTCGAATTCCGATTGGCTGATAGGATTCTATCAGCCAATCGGAATTAAGGTAGGAAAAATCTGATTGGCTGATTGAATCAGCCAATCAGATTTAGCTCGCATTCTATTGGCTGATCGGAACAGCCAATAGAATGCGAGCTCAATCTGATTGGCTGATTGGATCAGCCAATCGGATTGAACTTGATTCTGATTGGCTGATTCCATCAGCCAATCAGAATATTCCTACCTTAATTCCGATTGGCTGATAGAATCCTATCAGCCAATCGGAATTCGAGGGACGCCATCTTGGATGACGTCATTTAAAGGAACCGTCATTCGTTGTTCAGTCGTCGGCCAGGATGGATTTTCCGCGTCGGAGGTCTTCAGGATGCTGCCGCTCCGCTCCAGATGGATGTCGATAGAAGATGCCGCCTGGATGAAGACTTCAATCGGATGGAAGACCTCTTCTGCCCCGCTTGGATGAAGACTTTAATCGGATGGAAGACCTCTTCTGCCCCGCTTGAATGAAGACTTCTACCGGATCATGGACATCTTCAGCCCCCCGCTTGGGCTTGGATCAGGACATCGGAGGAGCTCTTCAGGACGGATCGGTGAACCTGGTATGGTGAAGATAAGGTAGGAAGATCTTCAGGGGCTTAGTGTTAGGTTTATTTAAGGGGGGTTTGGGTTAGATTAGGGGTATGTGGGTGGTGGGTTGTAATGTTGGGGGGGGTATTGTATGTTTTTTTTACAGGCAAAAGAGCTGAACTTCTTGGGGCATGCCCCGCAAAGGGCCCTGTTCAGGGCTGGTAAGGTAAAAGAGCTTTTAACTTTAGTAATTTAGAATAGGGCAGGGCATTTTTTATTTTGGGGGGCTTTGTTGTTTTATTAGGGGGCTCAGAGTAGGTGTAATTAGTTTAAAATTGTTGTAATATTTTTCTTATGTTTGTAGATATTTTTTTATTTTTTGCAACTTAGTTCTTTTTTATTTTTTGTACTTTAGTTAGTTTATTTCATTGTAGTTATTTGTAGATATTGTATTTAATTAATGTATTGATAGTGTAGTGTTAGGTTTAATTGTAGGTAATTGTAGGTATTTTATTTAATTAATTTAATGATAGTATAGTGTTAGGTTTAATTGTAACTTAGGTTAGGATTTATTTTACAGGTAATTTTGTAATTATTTTAACTAGGTAACTATTAAATAGTTCTTAACTATTTAATAGCTATTGTACATGGTTAAAATTATTACAAAGTTGCCTGTAAAATAAATATTAATCCTAAAATAGCTACAATGTAATTATAATTTATATTGTAGCTATATTAGGATTTATTTTACAGGTAAGTATTTAGCTTTAAATAGGAATAATTTATTTAATAAGAGTTAATTAATTTCGTTAGATTAAAATTATATTTAACTTAGGGGAGTGTTAATGTTAGGGTTAGACTTAGCTTTAGGGGTTAATACATTTATTAGAATAGCGGTGAGCTCCGGTCGGCAGATTAGGGGTTAATAATTGAAGTTAGGTGTCGGCGATGTTAGGGAGGGCAGATTAGGGGTTAATACTATTTATTATAGGGTTAGTGAGGCGGATTAGGGGTTAATAACTTTATTATAGTAGCGCTCAGGTCCGCTCGGCAGATTAGGGGTTAATAAGTGTAGGCAGGTGGAGGTGACGTTGTGGGGGGCAGATTAGGGGTTAATAAATATAATATAGGGGTCGGCGATGTTAGGGCAGCAGATTAGGGGTACATAGGGATAATGTAAGTAGCGGCGGTTTACGGAGTGGCAGATTAGGGGTTAATAATAATATGCAGGGGTCAGCGATAGCGGGGGCGGCAGATTAGGGGTTAATAAGTGTAAGGTTAGGGGTGTTTAGACTCGGGGTACATGTTAGAGTGTTAGGTGCAGACGTAGGAAGTGTTTCCGCATAGCAAACAATGGGGCTGCGTTAGGAGCTGAATGCGGCTTTTTTGCAGGTGTTAGGTTTTTTTTCAGCTCAAACAGCCCCATTGTTTTCTATGGGGGAATCGTGCACAAGCACGTTTTTGAAGCTGGCCGCTTGCGTAAGCAACTCTGGTATCGAGAGTTGAAGCTGCGTTAAAAATGCTCTACGCTCCTTTTTTGGAGCCTAACGCAACCTTTATGTGGACTCTCAATACCAGAGTTATTTTTATGGTGCGGCCAGAAAAATGCCGGCGTTAGCTACGCGGGTCCTTACCGACAAAACTCTAAATCTAGCCGTAAGTAAAGACCAGTCACATGTAAGCTCGGGAGAGAGCACAACGGATGAAACATCCAACGCTTTTCCTGCCCGGAGGCACTTCGTCAGGGACTTATGCAAAGTAAGACACTTGGTTCATTTAAACATATAGCACTTACTGTTACGTATGCATACCTGTGTTACAGCACACCTGTTGATACTCACTAAGATAGGCAGATTGCACTCTTGGTCTGATCACATTTAGCTTATCCGCGCATGCGCCACGGATAACACACAGCCACATAACCAAATCTCTGTGTATATATCTTGTATCATCAAGTGCCGCTGCTTGTCTGTTGGCTATCTGCAAGAAGACCAAGATGCATCCGCCTATTGCTGCATATCCACAAATAAAACAAATAAAACAATTACGTAACAGTTCATTAGATATTATAAATAATCCTATACGCTTATAGAACTCCAAACATAATATTAAAAAATAAATTGAATTAAATTAAAATGCTATCCTTTTCTGCGATCTAGATCTGATTACATAATACTTATTAAATTCATTAGATCATATACTGAGAGAAGAAAACTAACATCTATCCCCATGTGTAAAACATATCCAAAAACAATTACACTGTAATATGTATGTACTGTATTCTATCTTTAACCTATCGGGTCTGTATTAACATTGCTTCCTCAATATTAGAGCTGCTCAGTACCGGCCAAAATTGGTTTAACTTAGTATCACTGTATATATATATGTTTGTTTAAACTGTATCATATATAATATTATTCCAATTAGGCTTCCACCCGAAGGCAACTCCGAGCTGCGTATCTGAGCTCTTTTATCATTTCTTACTTACTGAACGAAAATTAGGCCGGCTCCTAAGCTTACATTCCTGCTTTTCAAATAAAGATACCAAGAGAATGAAGCAAAATTGATAATAGGTGTACATTAGAAAGTTGCTTAAAATTGCATGCTCTATCTGAAACACGAAAGCAAAAATTTGGGTTTCACATCGCTTTAACAACAAGGTACTATGGCAGCCTAACAAGCATCTGTGAATTCAGCCCAGTGAGCATTTCAGTAAGTATATCTATGAGTGGCTACGTGTGAGAGCATTTGACAGAATCTTTTTGAGTGCTTCTGATTGCTTGTTTCCCTTTCAAATAGAAAACATTAGCAATGGCTGAGATTTTGAAACAAGTTTTTTTTTTTCTTTAGAATTCACCACAAGGGTTAATAAATGGCTCACAAGAACTAACTAAATTGATTTTACAGGGGAAAAATAAAATATATTTGCCTGCACATTTCATTGTTCACAACAAAAAAAAGAAAAATATTTTACATGAGCCCATTAATGTGCCATTATTGTGGCCAAAAATAAAAACGTATTTGAAAGGATAAAAATGTGTAAGTGAAAGAGCTGTAATACTGTCTGTTCCCCTAATGGAAGTTAGGGGAACAGAGATATTAGAGAGATATTAGAAAGAAAAAGAATGAAGAGTAGACCTGGGCAGAGCAATGCTTGGAAGGCATAAAAGATGTCCTTCAAAGAAAACGTTGTTTGTTTTGAAGAGAGGCAAAAGCCCTTACTCTTACAAAACAATGCTAATTGAATTTGCGATAAAACAAAACCGATGTCTACTTATACTTTCAGGTGTAATTAATGCAGCCTCAATAAATATAGACAGTGTCACTTTCCATGTCCAACAAACAATTTAATTTTAATTGACATATGTGTATTAGATGTTAATCACTTTAGATTGAAAGGGACACAATCAGCGATAGAGAGATTTATACAGTTCACATATTCAGCGTTACACATATATCATTCATTTTTACATGAATGCAGGGTGCTTTCTCCAAAATGTTAATTAAAATGACACAGTCCTCAAAAATGATCTAAATATACTGATTTTATGTATTTTTTACTTATTTTTTGCATAAAAGCTTTTTAAATTAAAATTGAAACTGAAATGATTGTACCCCCAATTAATACTTGTTGGCTAATTGGTACTTCCTGTTAATGTTCATTGGTTGTTAGATACTGAGCATTAATAGGAAATACTTAAAAGGCAATTAGAATTAGTAGAATTGCAAAACTGATACTAGTATATTAGTTTAACTTTACATTTGAAAAGCTTTTACGTCATATCTTTCAAATATATGACATAAAATTAATCAAAGTGTCTTTTTAACATGGAATGGCTTTTTTATTTGTAGGCAACAATTAGGTGTAAAAATGCACAAATGGGAAAACTGTGATCTAGATTAACAAATCCGCCCATTTACAAATTACCTCCCAAAAAACACTTCATTAATAGGTCTGTAGCTTACTAAAGGGCTTTAGACCCCAGAAACAAGTTTTGGAAGTGGGATAATTAGAGGTTTAGGCATATGTTGTATATGACACTATGCTTTTTTCACTAATTCAAGTATGTGGTCTGTGCATATGCAGGGTACTTTGGGGCAATAATATATTAGTAAAAGGTACTTATGCACAATGGCAAAGTATACCATGGGTCTTGGCAAGATATAATATGGCATAGATAATGTGGTGGCTAGGAATGGATTCGCAAAGAAGAAAGCAGTGTGTCTGACCAAAATATGTGAGAGAACAGCAATAGCCAAACTATAGTATTTACGTTTTGTATCTGTACTGCCTTGCAGATTACAGTTGAGAGAGATTTCTGAAAATGAATGTAGTGTTATGGTGCATTTTGATTTTGGATGGATCAAGTAGGATTAATTACTGTTTGGGGGGCTGGGTCATAGGCCGTTATGATTTATAGTGGTGTATAGGGTTATTTGCGATGGACTTAGTTCATACTTAATTGTGGTAGTTGGGGGGTGAGGTTAAGGACATTAAATGCAGTAGATTGGGGTTAAGCGTGTGGGTGGCCATAGTTGGTGGTTAAGCCATAAAGTATACAATACAGCGTTTAGCTCCAGACTCTCTGCCAGCTCCACACCGATCGGTTCAGTGTAGAGTTAGCAAAAGTGCAGCAGCATGTCTGGTTGTTAGCGAATAGTGATGTCGCGAACATAAAAATTTGGGTTCGCGAACGGCAAACACGAACTTCCACAAATGTTCGCGAACGGGCGAACCGACATAGACTTCAATAGGCTGGCCACAATAGTGATGGAAAAGTTGTTTCAAGGGGACTAACACCTGGACTGTGGCATGCCGGAGGGGGATCCATGGCAAAACTCCCATGGAAAATTACATAGTTGATGCAGAGTCTGGTTTTAATCACTTAAATGGCATAAATCACCTAACATTCCTAAATTGTTTGGAATAACGTGCTTTAAAACATCAGGTATGATGTTGTATCGATTAGGTAGTGTAAGGGTTACGCCCGCTTCACAGTAACAGACCAAACTCCCGCAGCGGGTACAACATCATCATCATCACACCGTACGTCCATGTGTTTAATGCTGCCTGACTGAGACATATCCCTGTTATCTACATCCTCTGGCAATAATGGTTGCGCATCACTCCTTTCTTCCAACTGATGTGTAAATAACTCCTCTGACAGATCAAGTGAAGCGGCTGTGGTGCTAGTGTTGGTGGTGGCGGCAGGCGGGCGAGTGGTAACTTGAGAGGTGCCCACTTTTTCACAAACTTTAGGTTTCTCACAGAAATTATTTACAAACAACTTATGCAATTATGGCATAAATGGTTGTAAATGCTTCTCTGGGATCCTCTTTGTTCAGAAATAGCAGACTTATATGGCTTTGGCGTTGCTTTTTGGTAATTAGAGGCTGCTAAAAGCCACTGCGCATCACACGTGTTTTATGCCAAGCAGTGAATGGGGTTAATTAGGGAGCATGTAGGGAGCTTGTAGAGTTAATTTTAGCTTAAGTGTAGTGTAGTAGACAACCCAAAGTATTGATCTAGGCCCATTTTGGTATATTTCATGCCACCATTTCACCGCCAAATGCGATAAAAAAAAAAAACTAAAATGTTTCCGCAATTTTAGGTTTCTCACTGAAATTATTTACAAACAGCTTGTGCAATTATTGTAAATGCTTCTCTGGGATCCCCTTTAAGTGTAGTGTAGTAGACAACCCAAAGTATTGATCTAGGCCCATTTTGGTATATTCAATGCCACCATTTCACCGCCAAATGCGATCAAATAAAAAAAAAAAGTTCACTTTTTCACAAACTTTAGGTTTCTCACAGAAATTATTTACAAACAACTTATGCAATTATGGCATAAATGGTTGTAAATGCTTCTCTGGGATCCACTTTGTTCAGAAATAGCAGACTTATATGGCTTTGGCATTGCTTTTTGGTAATTAGAAGGCTGCTAAATGCCACTGTGCACCACACGGGTTTTATGCCCAGCAGTGAAGGGGTTAAATAGGGATCATGTAGGGAGCTTGTAGAGTTAATTTTAGCTTAAGTGTAGTGTAGTAGACAACCCAAAGTATTGATCTAGGCCCATTTTGGTATATTTCATGCCACCATTTCACCGCCAAATGCGATAAAAAAAAAAAACTAAAATTTTTCCGCAATTTTAGGTTTCTCACTGAAATTATTTACAAACAGCTTGTGCAATTATTGTAAATGCTTCTCTGGGATCCCCTTTGTTCAGAAATAGCAGACATATATGACTTTGGCGTGGCTTTCTGGTAATTAGAAGGCCGCTAAATGCTGCTGCGCATCACACGTGTATTATGGCTAGCAGTGAAGGGGTTAATTCGGTAGTTTGTAGGGAGCTTGCAGGGTTAATTTTAGCTTTAGTGTAGAGATCAGCCTCCCACCTGACACATCAGACCCCCTGATCCCTCCCAAACAGCTCCCTTCCCTCCCCCACCCCACAATTGTCCCCGCCATCTTAAATTTAATTAAATTTTTTAATTTTTTTAGCATATTTACATATGCTGTGGTGTAGCATCCCCCCTTAGCCCCCAACCTCCCTGATCCCCCCGAAACAGCTCTCTAACCCTCCCCTTCTGCCTTATTGGCGGCCATCTTGGGTACTGGCAGCTGTCTGCTATTATTTCACAGTCAAAAAAGTGTTTTTTTTTTTTTAAATGTACACTGGTGTAACTGCCAGATATGAGTGGTGGCACTGGGCAAGTGGGCACAGTATACACTGTGAGCCTGACACACATGCTGGCAGTCAGGCAACTGCAATTAGATTACACAGGAAAAAAAAAAAAAGCAGACTGATGTTCTAGCCCTAAAAAGGGCTTTTTGGGGTGCTGTCCTTACAGCAGAGATCAGATGAGTCCTTCAGGACTGTAGTGGACACTGAATACACTAGCCTAGCTGTTGATTTCCCTATTAAATCAGCAGCAGCTACACTGTCCCTCCTCTCACTAAGAATACAGCTTCCGAATGAATCTAAAATGGATGCTGTCCAGGAGGTGGGAGGGTCTGGGATGGAGGGTCTGCTGCTGATTGGCTGGAATGTGTCTGCTGACTGTGAGGTACAGGGTCAAAGTTTACTCAATGATGACGAATAGGGGGCAGACCGAACATCGCATATGTTCGCCCACCGCGGCGAACGCGAACAAGCTATGTTCGCCATGAACTATTCGCCGGCGAACTATTCGCAACATCACTATTAGCGAATAAGTGCTGTAGCAGAGTTTGGTTAAGGCGTTAGTGAGGTTAAGTTTGATAAGGGGATCAGGCTTAGTGGTGGGGAATAGTTATAACAAAGGGGGTTAATTGCAGTTGAAGGGCATGGTTGGGGAGGGATCAGTTTGGAAGTCTGTTGTAATGTGAGACTATAAGCAGATGAAGTGCAATGAGGGGCATGATTAGGGCATCAATTGTGGTCAAACAAAGGCAGTTAAGGGTTAATTCCATTCAGGATTACACAAATACGGAGTTTAGTGCTGTGGGGGTTATTAAGGAGGTTAAGTGGAGTGGTGGTTTATTTTTAAAGGAGTTAAGTGCAGAGAAGTTTTTGGTTTGGTTAAGTATAATGGTGGCCATGGTTAGAGGTAGTTAAGTGCAGCAGCGGTTCTGGTGGCCAAACATATGTGGACACCGCTAGTAATTTTAGTTAAGTTGTTTCAGCCACACTATTTCTAACAGGCAAATAAAATCAAGCACATAGCCATAAACTCTCCATAGGCACTGCAATGAGTCATACCGAAGCTCTCAGTGACTTTAAACGTGGCATTGTCAGAGGATGCCACCTTTGCAACAAGTCCATTTCTGCCCTACTAGATCATTCCTGGTCAACTATTAGTGGTATTATTATTATCTAGGAGCCCAGCTATGAAATGGTAGACCATACAAACTTACAGAGAGGGGCAAAGTGCATAAAATTGCCTATGATCTGTTGCATCACTCCAAACTGTCTCTGGAAGCAACATCAGCACAAAAAAACTGTGCATCAGGATGGAGCTTCATAAAATTGTTTTCTATGGCTGGCAACTGTACATAAGCCTTACAACAACATGCACGATGCCAAGTATTAGCTGGAGTAACCTAAAGCATGCTGCAAATGCATTCTGGAGTGTTTAATTAAACTTCACTACCTTGTAGTCTGATGAAAGAATCTAGGTGTCCCTGACCTCCATCGCCCTGAACACCATCAGGATGAATTGAAATGACTATTGACCTTCTTGTCCAACATCAGTACCTGGCCTCACAAATGTTTTTTTTTTTGCTGATCAGGCACAAATTTATACAGACATTACAAAATGTCTATAATAATGCCCATGTTTTTGAATGGAATATCCAACAAACCCATATATATGTGTGTATGCATATAAATAAATATTTATATAGTAGACTTATGCAGCCAAGACAAAAAAAATTTGGCCAAAAATATTAATAACGAATATTCAGGGGAATTAGTTTCCCTGAATACTCGTTGGTTGCACAATTCAGCATTTGTTTAGTTTAAAACAAAACAAATACTGAATGTTTGATAAACGTTTACATAAATTTTTGTAAAAACAATTGTATTTGCTCAAAGCTGCAGGTGAAAAAGTTCACCTGTAGCTTTATACTTAAAGGCAAGGTAAAGTTCACTACGTTTTAAAACATGTTTACTTTTCTATTTAGCACTGCAATGCAGTCGCTAAGTTGTTTAACACAATTGATTTCTTATTTTCATGAAAAATATTAAAATATATGCGTACCGTTTATTGTAAAACCCCTCCCCGCTTCTACTTCCTATTTTCTTGCTCTCTCTTTGTAGAGACCCAACCCACCCGCACTCTACGTCAGCATTTTGCACAGTGAACAGTGTTGAACAGTTGAACAGTGTAGACGTTTCGGGTCGGACGCATGCGCAGTGCGGTCCGATGACGTCTGATATGCTGTGTTCACCACCGCATGGAGAAAGCGGTGATTGGACGCCACAGTGTTAGAGAAGTGTCAATCACTTCTATAGAAAAGTCGGGCGGGCGAGGAATCATTGCAGGACACTGATTACAAAATAAGATTTGCGGGTAAAAAATATAATACAATAAAAATGATGAATTAAACTTATGCTAATTTGTTCTGTTATTGATACATTTGTTAACGAGTGCACACAAGTTTACCTTGCCTTTAACCCGATCCTGTCCTTGCCAGAGCCCTGGCCGTGCTAGCAGCAGGCTTAACATGCTTGGCTCCTAGGATCTGCACTAACTTTAGTGCAGGTCCTAGGAGCTGGCCGTGCTAAACCTCCTGTCAGCATGGGTGAGGCTCTGGCAAAAAGAGTATTAGGTTAGCGTGGTCTCCAGTATTGGGTTAGCGTGGTCTCCAAATTTTGTCAGTATTTATTCTTTTTTTTTTTCCCGTTGGCGCATTTATTCGGAAATGCACATCTCTAATAAATAAATATATATATTTGTTTTTGGTAGAGCAGTGTTCACATGATAGCTGTTTTTTATCAGTGATAGTCTACATAGCAACTACATTTTTGTCAGTATTTATTCTTTTTTTTTTTCCGTTGGCGCATTTATTCGGAAATGCACATCTCTAATAAATAAATATATATATTTGTTTTTTGGTAGAGCAGTGTTCACATGATAGCTGTTTTTTATCAGTGATAGTCTACATAGCAACTACATTTTTGTCAGTATTTATTCTTTTTTTTTTTTCCGTTGGCGCATTTATTCGGAAATGCACATCTCTAATAAATAAATATATATATTTGTTTTTGGTAGAGCAGTGTTCACATGATAGCTGTTTTTTATCAGTGATAGTCTACATAGCAACTACATTTTTCAGCTACAGAAATATAACTATTTACCATCCAGTAAACACAACTTGATAACAAGTTCTAAAGATCATAATACATTTTTGTGTTTATGCCATAGTAGTTTCCTTTCAGAATAAACAGTATTTCTGCAGCAAATAATCTCTTTAGAAATATTTCATATCCCTTTGTTAGTCCTTACAGATACAGATGAAACTCCTTATGCTAAAGAACATTTATTTAACATAAGAGAAATATTGGAAAACTTCAATACCA
Organism: Bombina bombina; assembly: GCF_027579735.1. Classification (NCBI taxonomy): domain Eukaryota; kingdom Metazoa; phylum Chordata; class Amphibia; order Anura; family Bombinatoridae; genus Bombina; species Bombina bombina. The sequence goes on from NC_069499.1 coordinate 883,435,716, forward strand.
TAACATAAACACACTATACAAACAAATATTACAAATGTCCATCACAGGTATACTAACACATATAGGAGTAAACTTTGATATATTTTTCTATAGGATTGTGATAAGCCCCACATTTTTTCAATACAAATAGTTAAGTGATATTTATTTCTTACAGAATTTAGAAATATCATTTTAATTTTAATATATGTATATATATATATATATATATATATATATATATATATATATATATATATATATATATATATATATATATTTTTTTTTTTTTTTCAGAATTGTAATGCCTTCATGCAAAATATCTTAAAATAACATTTACATCCTGGGTTTAAAAAATCCTTTAGCAGCAGTTGGAACGCCACATCTTTAATAATTCAATTAAACTTTTGCCATTGGACAGGTTTTGCTACACTTGCATAAAGAGTAATTTAATTTTCTTCTCAACCTTGCTGACAAACATAAGCAAGATGTCAATCAGCAATGGGGAGCAATGGTTGCCTTGCAACATTGCATGAGTAGCTTGTCCTTATATTTGAACTGTAAGGTTAAGTTGTAAAAGTACCAAAACCTCTGGAACTGCATTTCTATAACTTAATAACATGCATTTGTAGCTAAATTGGTATTCTAAGCTGGTTTAAATGTGAACAATTTAATATGATCACTTACCACTAGAATGTTATTCTTTTTACTTCATATATGATGCTGAATATTATTTTGTGACACAGGGTGATTGAAAAAGACCTGGAAGTAATGCATTCATTTTAAAGCATCACTTACTTATACATTATTATATATTTTACATATTTCAGTTCTGCATTACAATTGTTTGTTTTTCTAATAAAGTCATACTCATGGGGCATGTCTGGGTGCCTGTCATGGCTGGCAGCAATATTGAAAGGAGGTTGCTAAAACCAGCTCCTTAGTAGCTGCATCCAGAGAAATATATCTACATTTTTTATACAATTTGTTTCACTCATTTCTCCTGCACAGCTGGATATTTTTATTTTAAAAATTTGACCAGTTTTTTTCAATCTGGATGGTTGAAGCCATCGGCAACACAATAGTGGATGGGCCTACAACACCCCCCCCTGTTACAAATAGACGGGGTAACAGACACAGCTTGGATCAGTGTTACATCGTATAACCTATACAAACGTCACAGTTCAAGACATATGGCTAGAGCAATAAAAAGCTGGCAAGAGACAATTCTACGCCTATTTAAAAAACACTTCTCAGAACTAGAGTGCAGTTTATCCCTTGCTCTTCTTACCTTCTATGAGCACTTAACAGCTGCTAATGAACTGCAAGGTTCACAGACAGGGGACTTTTTCATGGCCTATCCTCAAATGAGGACACTGGATGTGAGGGGATAGAAATCTCTACACTTAAAGGGACATTTAACACTAAATATATGCTATATATAAGTATGCATTCAAAGGAAAGGTCAGTCTGAGAATAACATATAGATGTACTTTTTAAAGTTTCATTAGTTGTTTAAATATTGACAAAATAAGTGTAAAGTTTCAGTGTCTATAAAACAATGGGAGCTGCCATGTTGTAACTTAGGTTACCTTCTCTGCTGTGACCAATTAGAGACAGTTATAAATATGTCACTAGAGTGTGCAGCAAATGGCTATGTGGAATACACTTCCATTTCTAACAGGAACTGAAAAGCTCACAATTTCAGAATTGAATTACAGTTAAAGGGGACAAAATAAATAATGGAAATATACTGCAAATTTGTTTATATTTATATATATATACACAATTTATAATTTTATATTACCATCTCAAAGTGTTTAATGTCACTTTAAAGACAATTGTGCAGCTATGCATATATCTAGACAGCTTTACAAGATATTCTGAGGTACATGAATTAAAAATAAATGGCGCCAAATTTAAATTATTCTTTTCCCAGATGCGATTTCTGAGAACGTTTAATGATATTGGGCTAGATTACAAGTGGAGTGGTATTTTGTGCTCCCGCTAGTCCATTAACTTCACTAGAAGTAAAGTATTTGCGTGTGTCGGGTAGAGTGAACCACAATGCACGTTCCTTCCACATCCATGGAGACTGGTTAGCAAAGCTCCTTTTGTTCTAGTTGAAAGTGAAGACAGGAGAAACAAATTCTAATTTAACAAAACAATGATGCATTATGCATTGCATAATCCATTGCAAAATGCTTCTTTGATTTGAAACTCTCAATAAAGCTTTAATTTGTATGTAATATATTTTTTTAAGAAATTAAATTGAATAATTGCCTTGATTAAGAAGTTTATTTACAATCTTCATCATTGTGCAAAGATTAGCGGGGGGGGGGGGGGGGTCAGCTAGTGAGGTGTAGAGTGAGTCCCCACAACCCTGTTTACTTTAGTTTGAATTTTAACATTTTTTTCTTTACCATTTTTCATGAAAAAAATAAAATAAGTGTAACATTTTATTGCTGCTTTTTCACATACATGCTAGAATTGTGAGTCCTGTGCCCCTTCAACAATTTACTATGCTTTATTTAAACTTTGCAGATATAGTTTAGCTAGTTGTTCACTGATAAACCATGTACAGTTACTGCTCCATATTTATAAGAAAATATTGCAGATATTCACTGCATCTCAAGGTGGATGGTTTTCACAACCTTCCTCTCACCTTGCAGCTAAATTAATATTCAAAGGGGATGTGTTCTCATTAAAATGAACTCAGTGAGATGCAGTGAGTTTTCTTAAAGTTTTCTTACACAACTCACATAAGTCTGAGGTAAAAAGTGACATATGCAAGATGTTACAATACTTACTCTCCATTCTCACTTCTAATTGCTGAGAGCTTTATTTGTTTAGAGTCCTTTAAAATATCTTTGTATATTTATGATGATAAACTCTAAAGTTTGTTATGTTTTTCCCTCAAATATTTTTTCAATTTTATTATTATCTTATTAATGATTAAATATTTCATATAAGGTGTAAATGTTGCTGTGTTGAATTGTGCTGCTCATAAGCTGTTTAAAATATCTACCTTTAGTAAGCATATTGTATAATCACTTAAGATATGGCAGAGGCTTTTTGCTAAAGTGACTTGGGAGAATACAGGAAGGTTTACTGGTGGGTGTGGTATCTCCCCTGGTGCCTGATGATAAAAGATTATCCTGCTTGAAGATAAATTGTAGTGCAGACTTCACAGGAGCTAAAATCCCTGAATACCAAAAGAAAAAGGGCAGAACTTTGAAAGTCCCAGAGAGATGAGAGATGCCTCCAATAAAGCTCTCTGCTCAGTTGAGATGCTCTAAAATGATCCTCCAGTACTGAGAGATCTCCCACAAGATTCTAGACAGGCAAATTTTGCTATAATTCCTTTATTACCCATTTCCCAGGTTTGCATAACCAACACTATTATAGAAATAAACTTTTTACCTCTGTTATTGCCTTGTATCTATGCCTAGGGTTGCCACCTCGGCCATGTTTTCCTGGACACTTATGAGTTACACATGCTGCAGGGTGTGTGTTGTTCATCAACACTATTCATGTGATGTTTAGAGGCACAATACATGTTCCACCCTGCTTACCCTGTAGCATGCATAACTCACAAGTGTCCAGGAAAACATGGCCAAGGTGGCAACCCTATCTAAGCCTCTGCAAACTGCCCCCATATTTCAGTTTTTTTTGACAGACTTGCATTTTAGCCAATCAGTGCTGACTCCTAGGTAACTTCACGTACGTGAGCTCAATGTTATCTATATGACACACATGAACTAATGCCCTCTAGTGGTGGAGAACTGTCAAAATGCATCAGATTAGAGCCCTCAATGTCTAAGAAATTATCATATGAGCCTACCTAGGTTTAGCTTTCAACTAAGAATACCAAGAGACCAAAGCAAAATTGGTGATAAAAGTAAATTGGAAAGTTGTTTAAAATTACGTACCCTATTTGAACCATGACAGTTTATTTTGGACTTGACTGACCCTTTAATGAATTTTCGTTCTTATAAACATTCGATTTTTCATAATGAATGTCCACAGAACTATTCATTCTACCACTAGAATTTTTATCACATTTACCCATCCCTACAGGCCAGTAGACACACAAAAGAGCCACTGCTGAAACTTATGTGCATACTCTCTGCTTTGTCTATAGCTCCACCGTGAAATGAAGTGCTTTCACTAGCTTTTTTTCACCCAGAGATGACTGTGGTGGTGTTATGGAACTTAACTGTGGTGGTGTTATGGAACTCAGTAGTTGAGCCCATGAAAAATCTAAGGCCTGGTGAGGTATATATTTCAAGCAAAGCTTAAAGGGACACTGAACCCAAATATTTTCTTTTGTGATTCAGATAGAGCATGCAATTTTAAGATACTTTCTAATTGACTCCCATTATCAAATTGTCTTCTTTCTCTTGGTATCTTTATTTGAAATGCAAGAATATAAGTTTAGATGCAGGTCCATTTTTGGTGAACAAACTGGGTTGTTCTTGCTGATTGGTTGCTAAATTCACCCACCAATAAACAAGTGCTTTCCATGGTTCTGGATAAAAAAAATAGCTTAGATGCCTTCTTTTTCAAATAAAGAAAGCAAGAGAATGAAGAAAAATTGATAATAGGTGTAAATTAGAAAGTTGCTTAAAATTGCATGTTCTACATGAATCACGAAATAAAAAATGTGGGTTTAGTGTCCCTTTAAGCTTTTGGCAGAAGTGAATCCATGTCCTAGTGCTGTAGAGAAGAGAAAGATGCTGTTGGTCTAATGCAGGGGTGTCCAAACTTTGCTCTCCAGAGGTTTTGGAACTACATTTCCCATGATGCTCAGCTAGATAAAATGCTGGCTGAGCATCATCGGAAATGTAGTTCCAAAACCTCTGGAGAGCAAAGTTTGGACACCCCTGGTCTAATGAAACATTGTCACCATTATCTGCAGCAGCACAGAACTGCAAGCAGGGACAGATAAAGAAGGTAGATGCAGAATGTGGTATGTCCTTGCCCCTATAACACAGCTAAAGGGGATGACAGAGTCTGTTTCTCAAAGCTAAAGGAGACAGAGAAAGTTCATAAACAAAGTTATACAAAGTTATACAGCACAATCTCTCAGGGGGTGCAGGTGCATCTTTGGCTTCATGGACATTAAAGGGACATACTACTCATATGCTAAATTACTGAAACTGATGCAGTATAACTGTAAAAAGCTGACAGGAAAATATCACCTAAGCATCTCTATGTACAAAAGGAAGATATTTTACCTCACAATCTCCTCAGCTCAGCAGAGTAAGTTCTGTGTAAAATGTTATACTCAGCTGCTGCAAAGCTGCAGGTAAAGAAAAAAAAAGAAGAAGAAATGAACAGCAGCCAATCAGCATCAACAGTGCTGAGGTCATGCACTCTTTTACTGTGATCTCATCAAGTGTTTCAACATTTGGATATCATGGCCCTTTAAGTAGCACATCTACTGGATGCATTACCATGCCTACTGGAGATATACTCATGTATTGTACAACCTTTACATATATATATATATATATATATATATATATATATATATATATATATATATAATTATAACCCTAAATGGAGCAGAATATTAAAGGGACATAAACCCAATTTTTTTCTTTCATGATTCAGATAGAGCTTGTGATTTTAACAGGTTTCCCGTTTACTTCTATTATCCAATTTGTTTTGTTGAAAAGGATACCTAGGTAGGCTCAGGAGCTTCTGATTGATGGCTGAACATACATGCTTCATGTTATTGGCTCACCCAGTGTGTTAACTAGCTCCCAGTAGTGCATTGCTGTTTCTTCAACAATGTATACCAATTGAATGAAGCAAATAAGATAATAGAAGTAAATAAGAAATTGTATTCTCTATATGAATCGTGATAGAAACATTTTGTGTTTAGTTCCCTTTAATGACCCAGATTACAAGTCGCACGGTATGGCTTTTCATGCGCAGGTATTACAAGTCTTGAAAAAAGGCAATTGGACGTGTGCATTCGCCTTTCACGCAACAATGCTTTCTGCACTCGAAGAGCTGTAGTTAACAGCTTTGCTCAAAATAAAAGTGTCACAAACTCTTTAAAAATACATTACAAAGTACAATTACACTCATATTAACACTGTCTAATAAAAAATATTTTAAAAAAATATTGCACACAATTTATAAGGGCTCAAAGATATGAGATCTCGTGTGTTAGGGGGAAAAAAAGCCGACGCAGGGATTTTACATTGACATACATACACATACATAGAGAAACATGCATTTATATATATAGAGATTTGTTTTACATTACAATCTTATGCACATTAAAAAATATCTCAGATGTATTTTCAATTTTCACATATAGATCTCGAGATATCTAGACATATATATATATAATCATATACATGTCTCGCAATAAATTGATATATCAGTGCAAAAATCATCACATATATAGAGAAATATTTATCTAGAATTAAATAGAACATATTCTGTTGCGAAAACATTTTCTCAATATAAATATTCGCATTTTCATGTACACTTTTCGAAGAGAATATGTCATGGACTTTGTGCAATATATTAGGGTTTTAGTGGGGTTATTTTCTATTTGTCTTCTCCATTGACTTCTATGGGGAATATGTGAACAAGCACGTGATTTTGCAGATTGCATTACGCAGCTTAATACACAAGCAAAATAAGTTAATTCGCAACTTGTAATAGCTGCGCAACCCCAAATGCGGAAAAAGTCAGAATGCGTGCAGCGTTTTCGCAACTGATATGCCGCACAACTTGTAATCTTGCCCTATGAAGGGAAATATGTAAAGATATTCAGCTTCTTGATGGTCATGCATTAGGAAAAGGAGATGAGCCTGTTCCCTGCACATATACCTTTGAGGAGTTTCAGTGGTGCTCTTGGATTCAACATAGAAGCAAAGTTAGTTATGCAAAACCCTTTAATATATATATATATATATATATATATATATATATATATATATATGTAGCGGGTCTCGATACCCCAGACTGGGTATAACAGCTAAAGTCAGCTTCCTCCCACCAAACACCAACCTATGAACCTCCACTGGATACCTGTTGCTATTAGAATAACGGCCGCTGCAAGTTTTTATAGCTACCCCCAAGAACATTAGCCGAGACTGAATGCTTGAGAGTCAAAATAGGAACTGCTTTATTGCACAGAAAACACAGCTTTTATACATTTCCAACAAAGGGGGGTAGTTATAACAAATATTATACAATGAGACAAACATCAGACAATGGTTAGTTAAACAAGATTCTAATCACATCCTAACTTACAAAAGGATAATGGATGACTCACACAATAACAGAAAGACACTTCACACCTAGACTGGATATACAGACACGTAACAGCAGGAGGTCTCGGCATTAGATTGTCTGTGCTGTGTGCAATCTCAGGCTCTGTGTCTCACACCTAGACTAGATATACAGACACATAACAGCAGGAGGTCTCATCATTAGATTGTCTGTGCTGTGTGTAATCCCCTGCTCTGTCTCTCACACCTAGACTAGATATACAGACACATAAAAGCAGGAGGTTGCAATAAAATCAAACATTCTGAGTCTGGGGGGGGGTTGGAGCAGGCAATACTGAATTGGGCTGTCACCTTATAATCCAACAAAACACAGGAATCCCAACTCTTCATCCGTTCCCTCCAGTCCTCAGAGTCTCTGGGAATTCATGGAAACTAGATAAACCTTAATCTAGGGTAAAAGTACTCCAAATGTACCCTGGGCACACCCCTCCCAAATCATAGAATCCCTTCAAGTTCCTGGGTCCATAGTCGGTGGGGAGGAGGCTGGCCTGCAGTCCTCTCCAAGTACAAAAACAACAGAAGCTTCTGTTACATTTCTCTCCCCCCTGGGGTAGACTAACCAGGTACCAGACCTGCCACTGGTTTGGACCTGAGTTAGTTGGATAGCCCAGCCCAAAACTTTTTTCCATTTTAGTTTTTGGCCACTACCACTGGGGAGTGAGAATGCTGACCTCTTCTTCCTGGAACATGCTAAGCTGCTGGGGAGAGAGGTCGGAAGTCCTGGTACTTCTGTAAGGTTCAGCCTCAGCTCTCTGTGTGCCAGTATGTCCTACTGACGCCACTCTGCCGTACTCCCACATTGGGGGTCCTGTGTGAGACTTTCAAATAGCAATCCTGAGCCGCCGTAGTCATAGCCCTCTGTAGGATCATCTGTCTCCATCTCCGAACACACCTGGGCCACATACCACCGCAGTGCCCGGTACCCTTCATCCACCTCCATCTCTGTCTGGACCAACCCATCCAATTCGGCCATCCATTCCTCCCAGGAACGGCATTCGTAGATCCATCTGGAGACAGTATTGCTGCTCTGGAGTAGGAAGGGACTTCCCCTGGTAGTCCTGTTCGAACTGGAGATCCTCTTTCCAGAGTTTACGTTGAACCATATCCGTCCAGGCCAGTTTGCCCAATGCCAAGACAGGGCCATCAAACTGGTGCCAGCGCTGCCTGCAATCTCCACTGGAATTCAGCCTCCATTTCCATCGAGGTCCCACTGGTAGTTTGGAACTTCTCCATAAGGAGGAAGCAGATCCCACCGCTGCCAGCCAATTGTAGCGGGTCTCTGTACCCCAAACTGGGTATACCAGCTAAAGTCAGCTTCCTCCCACCAAACACCAACCCATGAACCTCCACTGGATACCTGTCGCTATTAGAATAACGGCCGCTGCAAGTTTTTATAGCTACCCCCAAGAACATTAGCCGAGACTGAATGCTTGAGGGTCAAAATTGCACAGAAAACACAGGTTTTATTCATTTCCATCAAAGGAGGGTAGTTATAACAAATATTATACAATGAGACAAACATCAGACAATGGTTAGTTAAACAAGATTCTAATCACATCCTAACTTACAAAAGGACAATGGATGACTCACACAATAACAGAAAGACACTTCACACCTAGCCTGGATATACAGACACATAACAGCAGGAGGTCTCAGCATTAGATAGTCTGTACTGTGTGCAATCTCAGGCTCTGTGTCTCACACATAGATTAGATATACAGACACATAACAGCAGGAGGTCTCAGCATTAGATTGTCTGTGCTGTGTGTAATCTCCTGCTCTGTCTCTCACACCTAGACTAGATATACAGACACATAACAGCAGGAGGTTGCAATAAGATCAAACATTCTGAGTCGGGGGGGGGGGGTTGGAGCAGGCAATACTGAATTGGGCTGTCACCTAATACTCCAACAAAACAAAGGAATCCCAACTCTGTATCTGTTCCCTCCAGTCCTCAGAGTCTCTGGGAATTCATGGAAACTGGGTAAACCTTAATCTAGGGTAAAAGTACTCCAAATTTACCCTGGGCACCCCCCTCCCAAATCATAGAATCTCCTCTAGTTCCTGGGTCCATAGTTGGTGGGGAGGAGGCTGGCCTACAGTCCTCTTCAAGTACAAAAGTAACAGAAGCTTCTGTTACAATATATATATAATTATATATAAATATAGTTGAGACGTGCTAGTGGGATCAATAAGCAAATAAAAAACTTGCACTCGCTGGTCTTTACAATAAAGTAAAATATTTACTGTGAAACAAGTGATGTTTCGGGACAAAGACCAGGTCTGAGGAAGGGGATACTTTGTCCCCGAAATGTCACTTGTTTCACAGTAAATATTTTACTTTATTGTAAAGACCAGCGAGTGCAAATTTTTTGTTTGCTTTTATATATATATATATATATATATATATATATATATATATATATATATACAGTATATATATATATATATATATATATGGCAGCAAGTGAGCATGGACAGATTATGACACAGGCTTTTGCTGCAAGCTCCTGGGATGAAAGATATTAATGTTTGGTTGAATAGTTCTCATGTTTCATGAGACGTAATGGCAGTTTTTCAGATAACCATTTGTTTATTTGCTTCAGATAGAAGGAATTGTGGCATTATCATTTCAATCTTTGTAAGAAAAATTCTTAATATCTGTTTTGACATGTGCGCGTTTACTTGTGAAATGGCCCCAATCCCTATTAAAGGGATAGTGTACTGTGATTCCCCCCCCCCCCCCTCCTATTTAGTGTGTTCCCTATGATTTTTCTGGTGGAGTGTATTCAATTGTTTACAAATAGCTAATTTACCTTTATCTTCTCATTTGAAATAGCTGATTTTCATGTTTTATCCTCATCTATGCCCTCTACCCACTTGATCCCTACAAAAGCTATCCTGTATACCGACTATGTTTACAGCGCTGCGGAATCTGTTGGCACTCTACAAATACCTGATAATAATAATAATAATAATAATAATAATAATAATCTATACTGAATATTTCAATTCGTATCTACTGGTTATAGAAAAGCTATGTTAACAAAAAAATTATTTTTATTGTTTTCTCTAAAGGGACAATTTTTTGTCTCCTCAGTCTCGCAATCCATGCATCCTGCGATATTTTATAATAAAAAAATTGTCTGACCCTCTCTGTCCCAACAAGTAGCTCTGTACCTTTTATAGGAAATAATAGGGATCATTGTTTGAGCTAAAATCCACCCACGTCACCAGTGATCTTGGATCTCAGCTGTGGGGAGGGGGCATGTATTCAAAGAATGTTTACACAACATAAAATGTGTGTTCATTAACTCTAAAAATGTTTTCTGTGTAGTAACAATTCAAATAATACAAATGTAAGATAAGTTAAACTGAACATTCAGCAGATTTCTTACAATTTAAAACTCGTATGTGAAAATCTGGCGAGACTGATACAGGTACAAATGTGCACCTAAGATGGAGGATGTTGCTTTTAAAATTAGGAACACATTTAAAAGACTTAACCTACATATTATAGCATTTTACAATATAATACATACATATACACATGTATAACACCCCCCACACCCCCTTGTTTCTATTGGTGTATTATTCATAAAATTAAAATACTGGTGAGTCCAGGGCCGAGCAAAAAAAAAATAATCAATTTTTAATAGCTATCACAGTAAAAAAAGCACAAAAGGGGTAACTAACCACAATTACAATGTGTGGCACGAAGCACACAAAAGTGCCTTACATAAATCTATCTGTGACTACTAAGTACTCCGCTCTGGAGCCAGAAAAGCCTGATGAGTCCAGTGCCCTTTGGGCCAGTTTATTGTTTTTTTCTTGATTGTGATTACATGTTTTTTTGACCCAGTCCTTTTTAAATAATTGCGGTGGGGTGTCACAAAAGTGTTAGCAGATTGCCACCCCTTTCTGGCTCCAGTGCGGAGTACTTCATAGTGACAGATAGATTTATGTAAGGGACTTTTTGTGTTTCGTGCTACACATTGTAATGGGGATAGTAACCCCTTTTGTGCTTTTTCCTGTGATAGCTATTTTATATTGATTCTTTCTTTTTTTTCTGGGCCCTGGCCTCACCAGTATTTTAATGTTAACTTTTTTTCTTTTAACATGTTTTTACCTATGTTTTTAACTTTTCACTAATAAATGTTATGTTTTATAATTTACAAGGTGGCAATTCTGTTTTTAAAATGCTGCCAGTGTCAGGGAAGCATCACCTCCCACATAGAAGTAAAGTAAAATGCCTCTTGGCGAGACTGCCTTAAAACAAGGATGTTAGCCTTTTATAACATTTCACAGCCAATCTCAACTGCAAGACATTTTCACAATGCTTTTAGCATCAAGCCCTAAGGTCCTGATGTTCTAAAGCTCTCCCCAGTGCGATATAACACTGCATGACATGAGAGTTCTGTTAAATTTACACTGTGTGATTTGTATTTTCTATTACTGTAGACTTCAAATGATGTCCTTTATGTTCTATTACAATTCCTATTTTGTATTTTAATGCATTTAGATACAGCAGGCTCTTTGGAATACAAAATCTCACAGGGGTGGGTGGGTGAAGTTAATAGTGGACCACCTGACACTGATAAAAATTCTCAGTTTGCAACAAATACAAATAAAACTCAAATGTCTTTACTAGAATTCAACTTGAAGTTGCCTCTTCTTTAGTATACCTCTACTTTTCAGTCAGTTAAATAAGTGCATTGTGAATTGTGAGCAAACTTCACCTAATTTTAGCTGGTAAAATAAATCAGTGAGAGCTGCTGGTAAAATGTTCAGAGAATATCATTTGAATTGTGAGAGATCTTTAGATATGGGAACACCCTTTTCCAGCCCACGGTATACCCCTGTCCCTATCTGAAGCTGTCAGTTTTATTTCACATAAAAAAAATACAAAGTGCAATGCAATTTGTAAAAGATAATCAGAAATATAGAAAGTATAATCCTAATTTGTTACAAATTAACACAGAAACTTTCAAAGCATTATCAGAATTGATAAAAATCATATATACACAAACAGAAGATATTGGCACACATACACTTTCAAATAAATAAAACATTTTAAAATACTAAAAAAAAATTCCTGCAAATGTGTTTTTTTAATAGAAATATTTCAAATATATTTTTCTATAGAAGTATAAATCTACGTATTTGTCTATATCTGTATATATATTCATATAAATATATAGGTATAGAAATGTACTTTTCCAAAAAATAATTTATATATATATATATATATATATAAATATATATATATATATATATATATATATATATATATATATAAAAATATATATATATATATATATATATATATATATTGGTATATTTAAAATAAAAAAAATCCTCTATGTGAAGAATATTAGAATTTAAAGTATTCACAGCTTCCTTTGGGTTTAGCGCTGTTAGTCTTGTGTGATATTTGTTTAGTGTGCACGAGATGTGTTATTTTCTTTAACATTCCCAATAAAAGTCAATGCAAGCGATATCCGAAGTCCTGAACTTAGCTCGCCTAAGTTTTTAGCTTGCGCACAAACAATTTACTTTTATCATGTAACTCGCCCACATTAAACATTTTCTTTGAGCAGTGTTTGCGTGAGAACAAAAAATAAAGTTAGTGCCTCACTTGTAACTTGGCACAATATGTATTTTTTCCAGTTAGAGATATATTTTTTTTTCTAAACTTGATGCTTCTTTTACTGTAAATTTGAAAGCCGCCATGTTTTGATAAACATAGTTCAGTACCGAAAATCCTTTTTTAGTGAAATAACATCATGGAATTGTTTTCTGCACAGGTCTTTAGAAATAATTTTATGACAAATGTGTGAGCACGACGAGTAACGCTGCCATTTCTGCTCCTTTGTATATACTGTTCAGAAAATAAATAGTACAGTGTGCTGATTGAATCACCATATATCTGTGACAATGACTCCTGTTAATAGCAACAATAGCCATAATTGTATTCTCTGTTGATGATTGGAGGCAGAAGCTTCATAATACCACATACAATTTTTTGAGAAATATTACAAAATAATCTACTGCAATTCTCACATATCTATAAAGGTGCTATATTTCCTTTCTTTGTTTAACTTGTCTTATCACAATACCAATTGAATTACTCAGAAATTTGTAAAGAAAGGCATGAATTGGGGAGGAATCTCTATAGAAATTATTAGCACCCAAATGTTTCCCTCCTACCGCTTGTTCTTTGTTGCTGTATCCTAAAGAGGTTGAAAATTGTGCATGTTGCAAATAAGATTAAGTAGGGCAATTGCGTTTTAATTTAATTACTTATAGCTTTATTATTGGGTGGCATGGGAATGTTTTTTTTTTTGGGTAGCATAGAGAGGGCCATGGATTGTAATTGTGCATTAAAGGGTTATGTAAATGGTGTATTGTGAATGTTAAAGGAACATAAAACCTCAAAATGGTGTTTCATTATTCAGATAAAACATACAATTTGAAACAACTTTCCAATTTACTTCTATTATCTAATTTTCTTCATTTTCTTGTTATCCATTTTGAAAAGCAGGGATGTAATCTCAGGAGTGTGCACGTGCATGCAGTACTATATAACAGCAGTTTTGCAACAATGTTATACATTAGCAAGAGCACTAGATGGCAGCACTATTTCCTGTCATGTTTTGCTTCGAGCATGTGCACGCTACCTACCTAGGTATCCAATCAACAAAGAATAACATGACAGCGAAGCAAATTTGATAATAGAAGTAAATTTGAAATTGTTTTTAAATTATATTCTCTAGCTGCATAATGAAAGAAAAATGTAGGCCTTTAATGGTTCTTTTACGGGTCTGTTAAAATGGGTTTTTAGACGGCTAGATTTAGAGTTTTGTCTGTAAGGACCCGCGTAGCTAACGCCGGCTTTTTTCTGGCCGCACCTTTAAAATAACTCTGGTATTGAGAGTCCACAGAATGGCTGCGTTAGGCTCCAAAAAAGGAGCGTAGAGCATATTTAACGCAACTTCAACTCTCGATACCAGAGTTGCTTACGGACGCGGCCAGCCTAAAAAACGTGCTTGTGCACGATTCCCCCATAGGAAACAATGGGGCTATTTGAGCTGAAAAAAAACCTAACACCTGCAAAAAAGCCGCGTTCAGCTCCTAATGCAGCCCCATTGTTTGCTATGGGGAAACACTTCCTACGTCTGCACCTAACACTCTAACATGTACCCCGAGTCTAAACACCCCTAACCTTACACTTATTAACCCCTATTCTGCCGCCCCCGCTATCGCTGACCCCTGTATATTATTTTTAACCCCTAATCTGCCGCTCCGTAAACCGCCGCTACTTACATTATCCCTATGTACCCCTAATCTGCTGCCCCTAACACCGCCGACCCCTATATTATATTTATTAACCCCTAAACTGCCCCCCACAATGTTGCCTCCACCTGCCTACACTTATTAACCCCTAATCTGCCGAGCGGACCGCACCGCTACTATAATAAAGTTATTAACCCCTAATCCGCCTCACTAACCCTATAATAAATAGTATTAACCCCTAATCTGCCCTCCCTAACATCGCCGACACCTAACTTCAATTATTAACCCCTAATCTGCCGACTGGAGCTCACCGCTATTCTAATAAATGTATTAACCCCTAAAGCTAAGTCTAACCCTAACACTAACACCCCCCTAAATTAAATATAATTTTAATCTAACGAAATTAATTAACTCTTCTTAAATAAATTATTCCTATTTAAAGCTAAATACTTACCTGTAAAATAAATCCTAATATAGCTACAATATAAATTATAATTATATTATAGCTATTTTAGGATTAATATTTATTTTACAGGTAACTTTGTATTTATTTTAACCAGGTACAATAGCTATTAAATAGTTAAGAACTATTTAATAGCTAAAATAGTTAAAATAATTACAAATGTACCTGTAAAATAAATCCTAACCTAAGTTACAATTAAACCTAACACTACACTATCAATAAATAAATTAAATACAATTCCTACAAATAAATACAATGAAATAAACTAACTAAAGTACAAAAAATAAAAAAGAACTAAGTTACAAAAAATAAAAAAATATTTACAAACATTAGAAAAATATTACAACAATTTTAAACTAATTACACCTACTCTAAGCCCCCTAATAAAATAACAAAGACCCCCAAAATAAAAAAATGCCCTACCCTATTCTAAATTACTAAAGTTCAAAGCTCTTTTACCTTACCAGCCCTGAACAGGGCCCTTTGCGGGGCATGCCCCAAGAAGTTCAGCTCTTTTGCCTTTAAAAAAAAACATACAATACCCCCCCCCAACATTACAACCCACCACCCACATACCCCTAATCTAACCCAAACCCCCCTTAAATAAACCTAACACTAAGCCCCTGAAGATCTTCCTACCTTATCTTCACCATACTAGGTTCACCAATCGATCCAGAAGAGCTCCTCCGATGTCCTGATCCAAGCTCAAGCGGGGGGCTGAAGAGGTCCATGATCCGGCTGAAGTCATCATCCAAGCGGGAGCTGAAGAGGTCCATGATACGGCTGAAGTCTTCATCCAAGCGGGAGCTGAAGAGGTCCATGATCTGGATGAAGTCTTCTATCAACGGCATCTTCAATCTTCTTTCTTCGGGAGCCATCATCTTCCATCCGACGCGGAACATCCTCTTCTCCCGACGCCTACTCGCCGAATGACGGTTCCTTTAAATGACGTCATCCAAGATGGCGTCCCTCGAATTCTGTTGGCTGATAGGATTCTATCAGCCAATCGGAATTAAGGTAGGAATATTCTGATTGGCTGATGGAATCAGCCAATCAGAATCAAGTTCAATCCGATTGGCTGGGGTATTGTATGTTTTTTTTTACAGGCAAAAGAGCTGAACTTAAATAGTTCTTAACTATTTAATAGCTATTTTACCTGGTTAAAATAAATACAAAGTTACCTGTAAAATAAATATTAATCCTAAAATAGCTATAATATAATTATTATTTATATTGTAGCTATATTAGGATTTAATTTACAGGTAAGTATTTAGCTTTAAATAGGAATAATTTATTTAAGAAGAGTTAATTAATTTTGTTAGATTAAAATGATATTTAACTTAGGGGGGTGTTAGTGTTAGGGTTAGACTTAGCTTTAGGGGTTAATACATTTATTAGAATAGCGGTGAGCTCCAGTCGGCAGATTAGGGGTTAATAAATATAATATAGGGGTCGGCGGTGTTAGGGGCAGCAGATTAGGGGTACATAAGTATAACGTAGGTGGCGGTCGGCAGATTAGGGGTTAATTATTGTAGGTAGCTGGCGGCGACGTTGTGGGGGGCAGGTTAGGGGTTAATAAATATAATATAGGGGTCGGCGGTGTTAGGGGCAGCAGATTAGGGGTACATAAGTATAACGTAGGTGGCGGTCGGCAGATTAGGGGTTAAAAAAATTTAATCGAGTGGTGGCGAAGTGGGGGGGCTCGGTTTAGGGGTACATAGGTAGTTTATGGGTGTTAGTGTACTTTAGAGTACAGTAGTTAAGAGCTTTATGAACCGGCGTTAGTACCAGAAAGCTCTTAACTACTGACTTTTTTCTGCGGCTGGAGTTTTGTCGTTAGATTTCTAACGCTCACTTCAGCCACAACTCTAAATTCCGGAGTTAGCAAGATCCCATTGAAAAGATAGGATACGCAATTGACGTAAGGGGATCTGCGGTATGGAAAAGTCGCGGCTGAAAAGTTAGCGTTAGACCCTTTTTTGAATGACTCCAAATACCGGCGGTAGCCTAAAACCAGCGTTAGGAGCCTCTAACGCTGGTTTTCACGGCTACCGCCAAACTCCAAATCTAGGCCAGGATACGCAATTGACGTAAGGGGATCTGCGGTATGGAAAAGTCGTGGCTGAAAAGTGAGCGTTAGACCCTTTTTTGAATGACTCCAAATACTGGCGGTAGCCTAAAACCAGCGTTAGGAGCCTCTAACTCTGGTTTTCACGGCTACCGCCAAACTCCAAATCTAGGCCAGAGAATTTTACAGTGGGTTTCATATAGCTGAGCTGAGTTTGTGAGTAAATTAGAGGGGCCAAGGTGGATAGTGTCTCCTGCATTGCATTGGGAGCAAGTTTTGGCTAGTGTGCCAGAGTTGCAAGTAGAGCATAGATCCAATAGCAAGTCCTTTGCAGTTAGGGTTTGTGGCTATGGGAGATTTTGGCTAGAGTATAGCTTGCAGTATATTATTTATTAAAAATATATATATATATTATTATTATTATTATTAATAAATAAAAGTCCTGAAAAAATCCACTCCCTATATAGGGCCAGATTACAAGTAGAACACAACCAATAGTGCAGGGAGCAATATCCATAGCGAAAAACAAAACACATCAGTCAACTAAAAACTTACTTTAGTTGCAGCCTCATTTTCATGTTTTATTTTGTGAAGAAATTCTGCTGCACTGTGATTAGATTCCGCCTTAAATGTTCTTTTTGGTTTAAGTTTGCTGCTTTCCTTTTAATTTGATATATTTTGTTGACATATATTGCACCACATTGATTACGCATAGTTCAACTATACTCCTTATCCTAAATACTAGCAACTATACCATAACCACAAAGGCCTTGCTATCTATGCTCCACTTGTAACCACGGTCCAGTTTTTTTCTTTCTGTTGTAATAGAAGTATCTATGTAATATCCTTGATTTTGCCTCTTAGCCCCTGATCCCTATATGTATGCATGTATGTGTAATGCATTGTTCAAAAGCTGTTGGGGTCTACAGATAACATAAAATGAATGCATAGGTCATGTATCTGGACTAGGTTTGTTGGCTTATAAATGGCATGAAGATGTTGCTGGGTCACTGATATTTTGTTTATTGTTCTGTGAGCCATGGGTATGTCTAGGCCGTGTGGACATATAACTGGCCTAGAGTTGGTCCTGAGTGCATTGTGCTTGGTTGAGCGATCTGTGGCACATATATCTTGCATACAAGTTTAATGGTTAACATACTGCTCTGGTAGTTTAGAGAATTACATTCAGTGATTAATATTTTTTTGGCACCTTAGTTATCTCCCTCAATTTTAAAGTTCAAAGCCTCTTTCATCTTAGTCACTTGGTCAAATATTGCAAAGGCCAAAATTGAACACTCTATTAAAAAAAAAAAAAGTACAGGGAACTTTTTTTTTGGGAGGGGGGAACTCAGGACTGAGGTCAGAGCTGACAATCATGGTGCAATTTAATTTTACCCTCACAAATGTTATCAGGTGCTCCCAAATAATAGTATATTGTTAATGCTTTCTATGGCATCTGCTACACTAATATAAGAACAGTACAGTATATATATATTCTAGAAAAAATGGAGAAGGCGCCACATAGCGTAATTCTGCAGGATATACCATGTAATGATATGCTGAATAGTATACACTCACATTTGGTGTAGCACTTTACTGTAGTGCAAACTGGGCAGACCGGATCCTTAGAGTTGTCCGTCAAAACTCTCCTCTCAGTGCAGGAAACACAGAATATAATGGTGCCTCTTCACTCGCAGTAACAGGGAAGATAGGAGGGCCTCCTTACTGCTACAAACCAACCAGTGGTAGAAAGGTCACTCAATAAAGTAAAAAGTAGCAAGTTGAGTAAAAACAAGTTTTTATTAAACACCAAGATGCACAGCAACGCGTTTCTCAGTATTGCTACTGTTTCATCAGGCTGATACAAACATTTGATACTTGCTACATTAAATACATATATGCAACCAATGAAAGGGTTGCTAAAATCACGCCCCCCCCCAATAGGTCACATAACCTCACAGGAGTAGCGTGTTACAAAATAAAAAAATCAATCACAAACATTAATGTCAATAATTCAAAACCAACATCAATAAATCTTGTATTCTAAACCTGTATTACACTCATACATAACAAGCTATATCCTTAAACATGTCAGCTGAAGGGTGCATGTACTACAGGAGAATGCTATTGGCTAATGATATTGTTATAGTTTTTATTTCTATTTGTATTTAAATGGCCAATTTAGTAATGTCATAATATGAATGGTAAATCGCATAATTATTATGCAAAAGCACAGTACTCAATGATGCAGCTGCTTCAAATAGTCTATTGCACATCTGCTGGCAGCCCCACTATGTGCATTGCTACAGAGGGATGCTATTTGGTCTTGGGATGTAAATATGGAAAAGACATTTGAGAAAGTAAAAAAACTGATTGCTAAACATCTGGGGGCCATTACTGAAATATTTTGACGTAAACTGTGACACTGTGCTTCAAGTGGATGCATCCCAGTTTGGGTTAGGTGCTGTGCTGATTCAACAAGGACATTCTGTTGCATATTCTTCACGAGCTCTGACAATAACACAAGCCAATTATGCTCAAATTGAGAAGGAGATGTTTGCCATTGTGAATGGATGTGAGAAATGTCACCAGTATATCTATGGTCGCCCAGTGGTTGTGGAAACTGATCACAAACCATTGGAGTACATCATGCAAAACCCACTATCTGCTATACCTCCACACCTGCAGAGGATGGTTATGAAACTACAACAGTATGATCTCACAGTGAAATATAAACCAGGAAAGTAAATTCCAATGGCAGATACGCTGTCTAGGGTGTTTCCAGAAGGACATGAAGCACGGGATGAACCTGAATTGGAAGAACAGGTATACAGTATACAGTACTAGTAAATATTCCAATAGCTGATGTATGGCTAGAAAAAAATTAGACAAGATAAAGTACTTGAAAAACTTATTCGTATCATGGACAATGGCTGGCCAGAAAAACGAAAGAAGCTTTCTCCTGAGTTGCAGGGATTCTGGCCTGTGAGAAATGAACTATCCTTTCAATACGGATATCATATTCATGGGTGACCGTATTCTTATTCCTAAATCACAGCAGGCGGAAGTAGTGGAACAAATTCACCAGGGACATTTGGGCATTACTCTGTGTAATCACAGAGCACGGGATGTAGTTTACTGGCCTAATTTGGACCTTGATATTGAGGTTTCACATGTCTTCACAAGTGCAGACATGTGAAACCTGGCAGACATTTAAAAAAACCAATGCAAAAGAACCTCCTACACAATGGAACACTCCTTTAAGGGCATGGGAGAGACTGGCTACAGATATTTTTCATTTTGAAGACAACCACTACCTGATAGTAGTAGCTTACTACAGTAAATTATTTGAGCTAGTACAGCTGATAAATCTAAAAGCATCAGCAATCATATGGGCTTTCAAAACAATACACTCGAGACATGGAGTGTGTGAAGAACTTGTGTCTGATAATGGCCCGCAATTCTCGAGTGCTGAATTCAAGTGCTTTCTGTGTGAATGGGGAGTCAGGCACAAACCAATAAGTCTGTATCACTCACAGGCCAATGGTTTAGCTGAGAAGTATGTTGGCATAGCCAAATCCATTATCCAAAAAGCACCATCGTCAGGGCAGGATGTGTACTTAGGCCTGTTAAACTATTGTGCAACACCCAGGGAGGGTTTATGTTCACCTGCACAGTTGCTCATGGGTAGAGCAGTGAGGACCACAGTGCCTATTGCACCACAGAAATTGCAGCCTCAGACTATCCCACAGGATCAGGTAACAGGTCAGAGGAACATGAACATGAAAAATCAAAAACTGTATTTTGACAAATTTACCAAGTTACTTTGTCCACTCAGGGCTGGGCAAGCTGTGAGACACAAAGTAACTGGGGATACATGGAAACCTGCTCGAATTGTCAGTGAAGCTGATTCACCAAGGTCATATGTAATCGAAACCAAGTATGGACAGAAACTGAGACACAACAGGTGTCATCTTCGACCAGACCCTGCAGCGGATACTTTACTGGGGGAACCAAGCAGCAATGACAATAAAGAGCAAAGCAATGAATACACAGAATTACCTAACATGGATGCAAATTCTAATGAGGACTTTGAGGATAACATAAGTGTATCAGCTTGCGATAATGCTGGGAATGACTCTCAACTTGACACCGATTGTACTGCTAGTGAGCCAGCAGTTACTTTCTCTCGTTATGGTTGAGCTATTAATCCAAAAATATGGAAAGACTTTGAGGCCGAATTATCAAGCCGTCAACTATGATGCATTCGACGGCACCAATACTCTCGCCTAACATCGCCTAACATCGCAGCCGCGGACCTGAATACACTCTCCTTATTTATAAAAAAAGTTGTCAAAAAGCTGTGCGCCAAGTACAGGCGATGAGCAGCGATCTGTTGTTAACTAGCAGTCATCAATCTCGCTGCTATTCGGCTTTTTACTAACTTTATTTATTCCCTGTCACTAAACACCGCCACTATACTAAAATGTTTAACCCTATCCTGCCGCTCCCGGACCCCGTTGCAACTAAATAAAGTTATTAACCCCCATCCCGCTGCTCGCGGAGCCCACCGCAACTCTAATAAAGTTATTAACCCCTATCCCTCTGGTCCCAGAGCCCATCACAACTCTAATAAAGTTATTAAGCCCTATTCCTCCACTCCCGGAGCCCACCACAACTCTAATAAAGTTATTAACCCCTATCCCTCCGCTCCCGGATCCCACCACAACCCTAATAAAGTTATTAACCCTTATTCCTCCGCTCCCAGAGCCCACCCCAAATCTAATAAAGTTATTAACCCCTATCCCTCCACTCCCGGAGCCCACCGCAACTATAATAAAGTTATTAACCCCTATCCCTCCGCTCCGGGAGCCCACCGCAACTCTAATAAAGTTATTAACCCCTATCCCTCCACTCCTGGAGCCCACCGCAACTCTAATAAAGTTATTAACCCCTATCCCTCCGCTCCCGGAGCCCTCCGCAGCTAAATAAATGTATTAACCCCTAAACCCCTGGCCTCCCACATTACTACCACTTACTAAACCTATTAACCCCTAAACCACCAGCCCCCCACATCGCCATAAACTAAATTAAGCTATTAACCCCTAAACCTAACAACCCGCTAACTTTACATTAAATATTAACTCATCCCTATCTTATAATACATTTAGACTTACCTTTAGAATTAAAATAAACTATATTAAACTACTAATTAACCTACCCTAACTATTATCCTACAATTACATTAAACTATATTAAACTATTAATTAACCTACCCTAACTATTATACTAAAATTACATTAAACTAACAATTAAATTAACTATATTACATATTTAAAAACCTAACCCTACTCAAGTCATTTAAATCTACTATTAAAAATCACTAAGTTACACAAAATAAAAAATACATTATCAAATATTTAAATTAATTACACCTAATCTAAGAGCCCTATCAAGATAAAAAGCCCCCCAAAATAGAAAAAACCCTATCCTACACTAAACTACCAATGGCCCTTAAAAGGGCCATTTGCGGGGCATTGCCCCAAAGAAAAATGGCTCTTTTACCTGTTAAAAAAAATACAAACACCCCCCAACAGTAAAACCCACCACCCACACAACCAAAACCCCTAAAAAACCTAAGCTCCCCATTGCCCTGAAAAGGGCATTTGGATGGGCATTGCCATTAAAAGGGCATTCATCTCTTTTACTGCCCAAAGTCCCCAACCTAAAATTAAAACCCACCCAATAAACCCTTAAAAAAAACTAACACTAATGCCCGAAGATCCACTTACAGTTTTCGAAGACCGGACATCCATCCTCAACCAAGCGGCAGAATTCCTCAGCGAAGCCGGCAGAAGTCTTCATCCAAGCGGGCCGAAGTCTTCATCCAACCGGGCAGAAGTCTTCGTCCAGACGGCGTGGAGTGACTCCATCTTCAAGACATCTGGCGCGGAGCATCCTCTTCTTACGACGTCTCTTAAAGAATGAAGTTTCCTTTAAATGACATCATCCAAGATGGCGTCTCTTACATTCCGATTGGCTGATAGAATTCTATCAGCCAATCGGAATCAAAGGGGAAAAAATTCTATTGGCTGTTGCAATCAGCCAATTGGATTGAACTGTCATCCTATTGGCTGATCCAATCAGCCAATAGGATTGAGCTTGCATTCTAGTGGCTATTCCAATCAGTGGATCTTTGGGGGTTAGTGTTAGGTTTTTAAGGGTTTATTGGGTGGGTTTTAATTTTAGGTTAGGGACTTTGGGCAGTAAAAGAGCTGAATGCCCTTTTAAGGGCAATGCCCATACATATGCCCTTTTAAGGGCAATGGGGAGCTAAGGTTTTTATTTGGGGGTGTTGGTTGTGTGGGTGGTGGGTTTTACTGTTAGGGGGTATTTGTATTTTTTTTTAACAGGTAAAAGAGCTGATTTATTTGGGGCAATGATAGTTTAGTGTAGGATAGGGGCTTTTTTTATCTTGGGGGGCTTTTTTATTTTGATAGGGCTATTAGATTAGGTGTAATTAGTTTAAATATTTGATAATGTATTTTTTATTTTGTGTAACATAGTGTTTTTTATTTTGTGTAACTTAGTTGTTATTTTTTTGTAACTTAGTAATATTTTATAGTAGATTTAATAAACTTGAGTAGGGTTAGGTTAATATAGTTAATTTAATTGTTAGTTTAATGTAATTTTAGTATAATAGTTAGGGTAGGTTAATTAATAGTTTAATATAGTTTAATGTAGTTGTAGGATAATAGTTAGGGTAGGTTAATTAGTAGTTTAATATAGTTTATTTTAATTCTAAATGTAAGTTAAAATTTATTATAAGATAGGGATGAGTTAATATTTAATGTAAAGTTAGCGGGTTGTTAGGTTTAAGGGTTAATAGCTTAATTTAGTTTATGGCGATGTGGGGGGCTGGCGGTTTAGGGGTTAATAGGTTTAGTAAGTGGTAGTGATGTGGGAGGCCAGGGGTTTAGGGGTTAATACATTCATTTAGTTGTGGAGGGATCCAGGAGCGGCGGGATAGGGGTTAATACATTTATTTAGTTGCGGTGGGCTCCGGGAGCGGCGAGATAGGGGTAAATACATTTATTTAGTTCCGGCAGTGTCGGGGAGAGGCGGGATAGGGGTTACTAACATTATGTAGGTGGCGGCGATGTCGGTGTGGTGTTTAGACTCGGGGAACATGTTAGGGTGTTAGGTGTAAACGTAATTTGTTTTCTACAATTGAAATCAATGGAATATCTGGCAGCATCAAACATAAGCTTTCGCTGCTTTCAGACTCCCATTGATTCCTATGGCATCCGCAGCCTCCAGGGTGACGGATTGAAAATCCGGTACGCTGGGCCGGAATAGTGGCGAGCGTACCTGTTCGAAATTTGATAACTTGCAAAAGTTTTTGGATAGTGCCAAATTTGTATTCGGAACATCTGTAATGACGTAAGCATTGATCTGAGTCGGATTGAGACCTGCGGATCGTATGTTACGTCACAAATTTCAACTTTTGCCAGTCTGTAGGCTTTGATAAATGGGTCGAATCAGGCTCGCCACAATTACGCTGCGGAATTCCAGCATATTTGCAGTTGACGGCTTGATAAATATCCCTCTTTGTCTCACATTGAGTGTTTTCATTTTTGAAGGGGAAGATGTAATAATGAGTATGCTTTATGTTATATTTTAAGTTTAATAGTTATTCTTAGCTCACTCTGTGTATTATAAACAGTTAACATTTTAATCATGTGATCGGAGGGGGCAGTCAGTTGTTGTTAAGATGGATGCTGCTGAATAAAGTCTGTATTCTTGTTCTAGCTCCTTGCTGTTTGCCAATACCTTGTAAGAATTATCACAAACATTATAATGCGATCGATAGATCCTATAATAAGTCTAACCGAGCCCAGTTCTCAGAAGTATAGTGACTAGCGTGTCAGATTTGGTAGTGTGAACGATGCAGCTTGTAATGGTTTATGATCATAGATAACACATGTATTTTTTTTACATACGGGCCCTTTCTAAGGTAGTCAATAGAATAGTATTTAGTGTGAACTCTGATCATAATTGGTCAATTGATGCCATAACAATAATTTGTTGTGACAGAATAGCTGACAAAATAAGCTTTTGTTTAAATAGATTCCAAATTACATCTTCTTAATATATGTATAGGGATCAAATATTACAAAGTATAATACATTAGATACCTGACGCAATTCATATTTAGAGGCAGAAATGTGTATAACACTACGCTCAAATACTACTAATCGGATATGTAAAAGATTAATATAACAAAATAATATAATAATTAGTATACAAAAAGTGAAGTTTCAGTGATAAAGCAATAAACTATACATATTAAATATATTGGGATTTAAAAGTGTAAGACCTATAGACTATACTAACTAATATATATATATATATATATATATATATATATATATATATATGGTTATGTGAAATAACCAAACATGAAAATATCTCAAGTTGAGTGCTCACTCTAATACTAAATGAATAAGTGTGTATGTGAAATATGCCAAGAATATATGGTTATTGTAATAACCAAATATATCAATATCTCATAATATGTGCTTACTACAGTAATAAATAAATAAGTATATAAGTGACTAATTCTGTCACAATATGTGTTGCTTTCCTAAAATTCCAAAATTTCAGATATCCCCTACCTTGGCTAATATAATGTGTTACAATAAGTGTTTGCTAAAATTAATATAAGTAAAAAGAATCAGTGTGCATTATGAACTGAACGCAGCCAGGTCCATATTCATATTAAGGCCATTTGGATACAGGGTGCCCAGTTGATAGATCCAAAAGGTCTCATGCTGGCGCAATCTACTGAACCTATTATATAAATTTGAGATGGAAAAAATTCACCTTTGTGTGCTAAGTTACAATGTCTAGGGACACTATGATTTTTCAAGTTATTTTACTATAGTGTTCGTTCCATGTAGTGCGTATGACTCTGCAGGTGTGACCTACATATTATTTGCCACATAGCTTACATGTCAATAAATAGACCACATATGTGGAAGCACAGGTTAAGCGATGTAAGATAGAATATGTGTTCCCTGTAGTTTTTGATGTAAACTGTGATGTCCCTGGTTTGATGTGAATACACATCCTACATTTTTTATTGAAACATTTAAAAATACCTTTTTTTATTTTCTAATATTCTACCACTTTTCAAAGGGCCCTGTATCTTTCTTATTTTGTTCACTACTACCTTACTTGGAGCTAAAATATTTTTCAAAGTCGGTGCCCTTCTAAACACACACCTGGGTTTATCATTAATATTTTTGTTTTATATATATATATATATATTTCATAAGAATTCCCCAGTTTTTTTTTAATAAAATTTTTTTTATGACTGGTATTATATTGGGTGATAAACATGCATTTATTATCGTTAGTATAGTTTAATTCTTCTATGGGCTTAGTACCAAAATATTCATCTCTATTATCATTTTTGGCTCGATTGAGACTGGTTTCTATTAACGTAATTGGATACCCTTTTTCCAAGAATCTTTTTTTGAGTACTAGGCTTTGGTTAAAATTAAATTTGATATATTTTTGCAATTTCTCCTTAAGCTTTTAAATTGTCCATATGGGACATTATTCTTCCAAGGTGAATGGTGGTTACTAGTGTAATCCAAATAACTATTACAGTCATTTTTGAAAACAATGCCACCACTCACCTTGCAAAAAGATAAAGAGAGGTCCACAAACACTATAGATTCAGTATCTATTGTGCTAGAAAAGGTCAGCCCCATATTGTTAGTGTTAATATGGATAGTGAAAGATTCTCCAGTGGCTCGATTGCCATTCCATATTATAATAAGATCATCAATGTACCGCCCATAGAATACCAGGTTTGCCCCATAGTTTGAGTTGTAAATATATTCTTTCTCAAATTTACCCATAAATAAATTGGCAAAACTTGGGGCAAACCTGGTACCCATGGCGGTATCTTTGATTTGCAGGTAAAATTCGTCCTGAAAAATAAAATAGTTATGTTCTAAAATAAAAGATATATGTTGGAGTATAAACTGTTTTTGTAAATGTGGTAAAAATATATCAAATTCCAAAAATTCTTGGATAGCTTTTAGAGCAATATTATGTGGAATATTAGACTAAAGTTAGTTTACATCACTAGTTATCCATAGCCAATTTTTCTTAAAAGATAGATTGTTCAATTTTATTAGGAGGTCTGACGCATCACGTAGGATTCTAAAACCACAACATATTTTTGTAGAAAAGAATCCACATACAATGATATATTGTCCGTCAGACTTCCAATCCCAGCAATGATGGATCTGCCGGGTGGGTTCTTTTGGTCTTTGTGGACCTTCGGAAAATTATAATAAAAGGCCTTGTTAGGTTTATTAGGATTTAGATAGTCTCTCATTTTAATTAATGACTCCTTCTTTGAACCCAAAATCTATGATTCCTTTTAAGATTGTTGTAAATCTATCAGTGGGATCTACATCTATTTTTTGTAGTATTCATGATCATCTAAGATTCATCTTGCTTTTGCAAGATAATCTGACAAATTTTGTAAAATAATGCCTTCGTCCTTGCCCGCTTGGCGGATTACTAGGTCTGAGTTATTTTTTCAGGTTGTCCAGGGCTTTTTTTTCACCATTATTAAGGTTGTGTCTCCCATAGATTTTATTGGGTAATTTTGAAAAATCTTATAACACCATTTCTTTATATAATTAAATGTGTGTATTTCCTACCATACTTGGTGTGAATAATGATTTCTTTTTAAATGGAGTGTCTATATAATCACTCAAAAGATGTTCAGCCAAATGGTCAGGCTCACTATATATGACATTTGTTTTAATTCTACCTTCCATTTGGTTGGTTAGAATAGGCATAGCATTACATTCTTTTAGTCTTTTTTTAGCAATTTTACACGCAGAAAGTTTGCATGTAAAATTATTTCGATCTACAAACAAGTTAAACATATTATGTTTGTTAGATGGACTGAAAGAAAGTCCCTTTCCTAAAACTCTTATCTCATCGTTGGTTAACTGATGAGAAGATAGATTGTAGACACCTTTTCCTAGTGTCTGTAATCTTTTTTCTTTGGTGGCTCTATTTCATCCTCTGGATCCTCTCGCATATATCCTCTTTTTGACTTTAGTTTTCGGGTATATGTTGTGAGGGGCTCCAGATAACTCGCAATCTTCAGTTTGAGATATATGTATTTATATGTGTATATATTTATTTACTGATATGTATATATATATATATATATATATATATACATATAAACACATGAATACATATGTACACATATATAGATATATTTAAAAGTGCATTGGAGCCCTTTGCAGTTAAGTAGATAAAAACATTTGAACACATATTTATGCAATATTCATAACTTAATAAAGTGTTATATGTTAAAGTTGTATAAGTGTTTTGTACCAAAATACCATCAGACATATGTAGACATGTGTATTTATGAACAAATAGAACATATTCTTCTATGTGAAGAACACTGGAATGTGAAATATTAATACTTTCATGTCGGGTTTGCATGCGAGTAGGATGCTCCATTTTTTTCCACTTTTTTTCCTCATTGACTTCTATGGTTATCGCGTGCACGTATCGAGTAAGCTATCGGGTTAGCATGAGAAAAATAACTTTTTACTTTCAATTCATAATACGAGCACAACCTGATGCTCGCAAAAAGTTTTCTTCCAGCGCAATTAGTGCTCTAACAAAAGAGCTAAATATCAATCCACTCATAATCTGACCCTTATTATTTTATGATTTGATTTTATGCAGGTGTGTATTTTTGGGGTGTGATTGGGTTATTGGTTGTATTGTGTGTTAAAATACATTGTAAATGTTGTCTTTTGACTGTTAAGGGTTATTTTAGGTGTTTACTGGGGCTGTGTGTTTTTAAAGAATTTTGCAGGGGTCAAACAATGGAGCTTAGCTTGTGTGTGGAACTGATATAGATTAGAGGGTCTAAGTAGCATACTGTGACTTGCTCTGCATAGGGAGCATATTTTAACTAGCAGACATGGAGTAGGATAGAAATAGAACATAGATAATTCAGTGGGGAGTTTGCAGTTACCTTTATTGTTGTGGGATATTTTGGTTAGGGTATAATTGCAAGTGTTTGTGAAAATTAGAGTGCTGCAATATTGCACTCTGGTACAGACTCATATAATATTAAGTTTGGAGGACCAGATACAATGATTGCATCCTGGGTCTTACATTAGATAAGTCTGAATTATCACCATAATTGTTGAACTTTAGTTAGCTATGCTTGAAGTAGATCATACTGAATACTATGGGGCCAATTTAACAATGTGAGGAAGGACATGATCCGCTGTAGTGGATCATGTCCGCAGCACATCGATAATTGCACAAGCAATTCTAGTAAAATGCTTGTGCAATGCCGCTTCCTGCACATTCGCCAGCAATCGGCCACCAGTAGGGAGTGTCAATCAAATAGATCGTATGCGATCGGGCTGATTGCTGTCCACTGTCTCAGAGGTGGAGGACGAGTTAAGGAGTAGCGGTCTTAAGACCGCTGCTTCTTAACTCCTGTTTCTGGGGAGCCTGAAGGCTCGCACGAAAATAGCAGCATATGGCTGCATTCGACGGTTGTTAAATCGGCCCCTATGGGTCTAATTACTTATGACCAGATTATGACTGAAGTGCTAATGTTTGCGAGAAAGCGATATCGGGTTTTCGTGTTCATTTGCAAACAAGTTAAATTGCGCTAGTATTATTAAATTGCGAAAGGGTAGGGAAAGGGAGGCTAGTAGAGCCAGATTAATAATTCTTTACCTAGGACTGTATGGCAACGCCCAGGTGTAGACAAAACCTTATATGAAGGAAAAAATGACCAATGTGCAGACCCTTTAAATATTTAGATAATCATTATAAAAAAAAGGGAGATACTACAACAACCGCAATTAGATTGCTATAATGCATAGACAGGGATTGCAGCACATATTTTTAATTTTTAATTAGCTTTGGAAAATTCTAAAGCTCCGCTAAAATAGCGGTGTGTGTAGATATATACTCATTCCCCACATTCACATATGCTACCCAGCGTCAAAGTTGAATAGAAGGTTACCACTAAATTAAAGAACACATGAATCGATGAGTCAAGAAGCGTGATTGGACCAATGCACAAGCACAGATTTGGCTGTGCAGTTTTATTGTAGTTCACACAGAATAAAACCAGAAGAGCAAACAGGTATTGACTGTTTAAATTGACAACACCTCCACTAGAGGGTGGTTACGTGTAAGCGTAAAATCCGCCACCATAGTGATCATTGAGGATCTATGTCAAAACAACACATGTATACAGATAAACAATAAAGAATTCACACAAACAATATTGTAAGATGAAAAGTGTAATGCTTAAGTCATGTGCACTATACCTGAATTTGGCCAAATTGTGCAAAAAAACATCCTCAAAATTATTTCTGATAGAGGACAGTATAGTCTGTAGGGGGCTAATAAAAACAACACCCGTAACAGCGGGCACCACCAACTATATGAGAGGTATCAGGTGTCATGTTATCACATATCAGGATCTATGTTTCTTAACCCCAGTTTATACAGACTAACTGTTGAATACTTAATAGCATTAAGCAATATACAATATACATGTACTAGTTGAACAGTATTTCCAAAGACCAGTAGAGGTTATGGGGATAGTATATAGCAACTCCAGATTCAGCGGGCACCACCAAAGATAAAGGTATCCGGTGTCATGAATAATATCAATTCTGGATCTATGTTAGAACTACCCCAAAATAACTCTTTTTCGGTCTGTTACAGTTGTATAGAAAATGGAAATGAATTACAGAGCATTACAACTCATTATACTTGATACATGACAGTATCTGAATAGCAAAAGCAAACATGTACACAGGTAGTGATTATAATAATATAAGTGGATCACCCTTTTCAGGGCTTAGGCATGTCCCATAAGTAGGAACTGTGTACAAATGGTGCATTGAAACACCTTCGGATGTCCAGGTAAATGAGCTGAAAAGTCAGATGGTAAACGCTCAGTTAGTTATACAACCGTGTCTTTGCTTTCTGTAATAAAATTTCCAAATGGTTTCCGTGTGTAGATAGACTTCAATTCAAACATGCTACATTCTAGCACAGCGTGGACGCCACAGCGATCTGTCCTTCGTGCATGTCCGTTTCCACTTCTTACGTCACTGCCGACGTACGTTTCACCCCCCACGTGACAACCAGAGAGCACAGGGGTTTCCTCAGGGCAAAAGCGGATGCTGGTTTCCATTGCAGCCGCAATATATACCTCCTTCTTTAAGCTTATAGGAGGATATCTGAAACAGTAGTAGCCAATAATAAGCATTTACTGAGCCGCAGCCCATTTATATAAATAAAAGAGGATACGGTGAATATATATACACAGTGAAAAATAATAAGTTATGTAAAGCAACTCTAAAGAACCAACATTAAGGAAAAAAGGATTATGTATAAATGTATACGGAAAGGAAAAATAAGAATAAATATAGGAATAAAAGGAAAAGGCCTACTTTTCCATGGTTCTTTAAAGGATTATTGCAGTGTATGCTAAAATAAAACCTTTTTCGTCCATATTTTTAAGCTACATCAAATTGAAGGCTTTACACGCATACTGTTGATCCCTCGATTCATGTGTTTAGGGAATTTCTACAAAATATGAAAGTAAAGATAAGTATGTTTGTTGATTCCTAAAGACAAGGTGAAAATATATTGAATTATGTTCACTATAACTAAGAGTAATTATATTGAACAAACCTGCACTCGTTTAAATAGCAGAAATTGTAAGTCATTCTAAGGTGAAGAGGCAGATTGAAGAGAAACCCTAATTTGTATATATTGCATACTAAATTTATAGGGATTTTAAGATCAATGTTGTCATTTTATTTGAGGAATGCAGCAAATTCAAATTTTTCATTTAGCCCTTTGGGCATAAGAGTCTGTAGCTTGTAGATTCATTCTGTTTCCCTTCTAAGTAGTATAGTGTCAATGTCTCCTCCTCTACCAAGAAGGGAACAGTGTTCAATGCCTGTTACTCTTAGGTCCTGGGGATTGCATTTATGGTGTTTCATGAAGTGGAGAGCCACTCCACTTCTGATTTCACCATCTTCTGCTGCTTTAATGTCGTCTCTGTGCTCAGAGACCCTATCTTTCAGCATTCGTCTTGTTTTTCCCACATAGAAAGTCGGGCAGCAACAGGAAAGTAAATAAATTACATTTTCTGTCTTGCAATTTATAAATTGCTTTATAGGATAGATGGTGGAATCAGTAACGAATGTTTTCGTGCGCACAATAAATTTACAGAACACACAGTGTCCACATTTGAAACATCCTTTTATTTTTCTTTGTTCTTCTAGCCAGTTTTTCTCACTAGGACTTTTAATAAAATGACTCCTGACTAATTTATCCTTAAGATTTGGAGCCCTCCTGGGTACCAGAGAGGGTTTTTCCCCAACAATTTTTCTAATTGTCTCATCAGCTCTAAGGAACTGCCATTTCTCATCCAAGATAGTGCGGATTTTGTCCCAATGGCAGTTGAATTGGGTTACAAAGCGCACTTTTTGCTCTTCAGTTTTCTGAATTGAGTTATAGAGGAGTGTATCTCTGTCTGTTCTCCTAGCTCTATTTCGAGCATATCTTAGGTTTCGTTTGGAGTACCCTCTATTTTCAAATCTATTGGACATTTCAACAGCATGTGCATCGAATTTATTAAGGCTCGAACAGTTGCGCCTCAGGCGTAGAAACTGTCCCACAGGGATACCCCTTATAAGGGATTTTGGATGGTGGCTAGATGCCTCTAAAATATTATTAGTGGCAGTAGCCTTACGAAAAATTTCCGTAGCCAGATTTTTTCCTTCTTTCTTGATTCTTACATCTAGGAAGGTAAGTTCACTAGTGTCAAAATCAAAGGTTAAGAGGATATTGTAGTTATTATTATTAAGTACTTTTACGAAGTCCTTCAGAGATTTTTCCGTCCCCCTCCAAAGGAGGAAGACATCGTCCACATACCGTAACCAGATGAGAACATGTTCATCAATCCAGTTTTGCAATTCGTTAAATACTGTTTTTGTTTCCCATAGACCCAAATGGAGGCAAGCATATGATGGGGCACATGTTGCCCCCATCGCTGTGCCCCTCATTTGTCTATAGAACTTTTTATCAAACGTAAATACGTTATTTTTTAACACAAACTCTAAAAGGGTTAGTACAAATTCGGTATGCTTTTGAAAAGTTGGACCTCTGCTTTCTAGAAAGAATCTCGCCGCTCTCAAACCCACATCATGTGGGATAGAGGAGTAGAGACCTTCCACATCCAAAGAAACCAGAAGTGTGTCTTGTTCTACTTCTAAACCGTCCAGTTTCCTAAGGAGG
Organism: Bombina bombina; assembly: GCF_027579735.1. Taxonomy (NCBI): domain Eukaryota; kingdom Metazoa; phylum Chordata; class Amphibia; order Anura; family Bombinatoridae; genus Bombina; species Bombina bombina. Next base: position 883,469,260 of record NC_069499.1, read on the forward strand.
TCACTGGTGTCCTTAACATAAGAGGTAAGGGTCAGTAGAAAGGGTTTTAAGAATTGGTCAACGTAGTTTCCCAGGTTCTCAGTGATACTCCCAATACCTGAGATAATGGGTCTTCCAGGTGGCTCTTGTAAGTTTTTGTGTAGTTTGGGAATACAATAAAAGACTGGAACTCTGGGAAACTTCGTATATAGATATCCCCATTCACTTTTACTTATTATGCCACTTTTTCTGGCATCGTTTAAGAGATGTAGTAGGTTAGCTTGTATTGAGTCTAAGGGATTATTTTGTAGACATTGGTATTGCTCCTTATTCCTCAATTGTTTGTTGACCTCTTTCATATAGAGGGACTCCTCCATTCCTGATTTGTTCATCAGGTCTGACAAGGACAATTCCTGATTTGTTCATCAGGTCTGACAAGGCTCGTCTCTCATTAAAGTTGAGGTTATTTTTACCTATGCCATGATAGGGTATTTTTTCTATTTCCCTTTCTACTTCTTTAACAAAAAGATGTACGGCAGGGACTAGCATTAAAGGGGGCATATAGTCAGATTTTCTTTTTAAACCAGAGTCAATTTTGACTGCAGTACCTATAGTACTTGTCTGTTGTCCTTCTTGAATATCAGAGAAGGGCATTGAATCAGATGTTTCATTGGAGTCAAGTAGATGTACAAGATCAGAGATAGCAGTAGCATCATCTTTGTCTAAAGTACCTTCAGTACTATTAGTTTGTTTCCCTTTCATTATGGAGGACAGGACTACCTTACGGGCATGAAAAATTTGAATTTGCTGCATTCCTCAAATAAAATGACAACATTGATCTTAAAATCCCTATAAATTTAGTATGCAATATATACAAATTAGGGTTTCTCTTCAATCTGCCTCTTCACCTTAGAATGACTTACAATTTCTGCTATTTAAACGAGTGCAGGTTTGTTCAATATAATTACTCTTAGTTATAGTGAACATAATTAAATATATTTTCACCTTGTCTTTAGGAATCAACAAACATACTTATCTTTACTTTCATATTTTGTAGAAATTCCCTAAACACATGAATCGAGGGATCAACAGTATGCGTGTAAAGCCTTCAATTTGATGTAGCTTAAAAATATGGACGAAAAAGGTTTTATTTTAGCATACACTGCAATAATCCTTTAAAGAACCATGGAAAAGTAGGCCTTTTCCTTTTATTCCTATATTTATTCTTATTTTTCCTTTCCGTATACATTTATACATAATCCTTTTTTCCTTAATGTTGGTTCTTTAGAGTTGCTTTACATAACTTATTATTTTTCACTGTGTATATATATTCACCGTATCCTCTTTTATTTATATAAATGGGCTGCGGCTCAGTAAATGCTTATTATTGGCTACTACTGTTTCAGATATCCTCCTATAAGCTTAAAGAAGGAGGTATATATTGCGGCTGCAATGGAAACCAGCATCCGCTTTTGCCCTGAGGAAACCCCTGTGCTCTCTGGTTGTCACGTGGGGGGTGAAACGTACGTCGGCAGTGACGTAAGAAGTGGAAACGGACATGCACGAAGGACAGATCGCTGTGGCGTCCACGCTGTGCTAGAATGTAGCATGTTTGAATTGAAGTCTATCTACACACGGAAACCATTTGGAAGTTTTATTACAGAAAGCAAAGACACGGTTGTATAACTAACTGAGCGTTTACCATCTGACTTTTCAGCTCATTTACCTGGACATCCGAAGGTGTTTCAATGCACCATTTGTACACAGTTCCTACTTATGGGACATGCCTAAGCCCTGAAAAGGGTGATCCACTTATATTATTATAATCACTACCTGTGTACATGTTTGCTTTTGCTATTCAGATACTGTCATGTATCAAGTATAATGAGTTGTAATGCTCTGTAATTCATTTCCATTTTCTATACAACTGTAACAGACCGAAAAAGAGTTATTTTGGGGTAGTTCTAACATAGATCCAGAATTGATATTATTCATGACACCGGATACCTTTATCTTTGGTGGTGCCCGCTGAATCTGGAGTTGCTATATACTATCCCCATAACCTCTACTGGTCTTTGGAAATACTGTTCAACTAGTACATGTATATTGTATATTGCTTAATGCTATTAAGTATTCAACAGTTAGTCTGTATAAACTGGGGTTAAGAAACATAGATCCTGATATGTGATAACATGACACCTGATACCTCTCATATAGTTGGTGGTGCCCGCTGTTACGGGTGTTGTTTTTATTAGCCCCCTACAGACTATACTGTCCTCTATCAGAAATAATTTTGAGGATGTTTTTTTGCACAATTTGGCCAAATTCAGGTATAGTGCACATGACTTAAGCATTACACTTTTCATCTTACAATATTGTTTGTGTGAATTCTTTATTGTTTATCTGTATACATGTGTTGTTTTGACATAGATCCTCAATGATCACTATGGTGGCGGATTTTACGCTTACACGTAACCACCCTCTAGTGGAGGTGTTGTCAATTTAAACAGTCAATACCTGTTTGCTCTTCTGGTTTTATTCTGTGTGAACTACAATAAAACTGCACAGCCAAATCTGTGCTTGTGCATTGGTCCAATCACGCTTCTTGACTCATCGATTCATGTGTTCTTTAATTTAGTGGTAACCTTCTATTCAACTTTGACGCTGGGTAGCATATGTGAATGTGGGGAATGAGTATATATCTACACACACCGCTATTTTAGCGGAGCTTTAGAATTTTCCAAAGCTAATTAAAAATTAAAAATATGTGCTGCAATCCCTGTCTATGCATTATAGCAATCTAATTGCGGTTGTTGTAGTATCTCCCTTTTTTATAATGATTATCTATTATTAAATTGCGCTAGTTATACAAGTTGAAAGTAGATGCGAACACATGAGCGCAATCATGATTTACTCTAGAATGATTACCACAACCTCAGAGCTCTGGTTAACGGTTTCATGAAACAAAAAAGTGTCACAAAACACATAAAAAATACATTACAAAGTACAGTTACACTAATAATAACACCATCTAATAGAAATTATTTAAAAAAAATATTGCACACAAAAGTTATAAAGCTCACAGGTATAAGATCTCAGGCAGACAAGAGCTTTAACATATAGATACATATATATCCTATCCATGTCTAAATATGTATGTATACATGTCTATATATGTGTATTTATGTATTTATATGTGTATTTACAGATATGTAGACACGTAAATACATATGTACACACATGTATAGAAGTGCATTGGAGCCCTTTAAAGTCAAGTACACAAAAACATGTAAAAGCATATTTATGCAATATTCATTTTTAATAAATGTTTTAACAATGTATTTTCTGTAAATATTTCACATTTCAATGATCTGCACATGGTGAAATATGTTCCAAGTATTTTGCACCATACATAAAAATATTATCAATGCAAAAAACAAATACGTCAATGATAATTCATTCTGAAACATAAAAACGCTGAGATAGACATTAAGGGCTATACATCAATCATGGTGCAACCTCTTCTTTCTTTGTATCTATTTAAGATTAGTATCATGCCCTTTCACCTTTATTCAGGGTAAATTCAAAGCATATGAATCAAAAATAAATTATCTGCAGCATTGATCAGTCATACAATATAAGTACAAGGAGATCGTCTGACCCCCCTCCCCCCAAATATTATAGATTATGCCTGGGACCTATAGGAAACCCTAACAACTTTTTGCCCTCTAACACACTTAACCTTGACCTCGACTTTAAAACATTAATTCAATTTTCTAAATGCACCTGCTCTATTATATCCCACTGCATAAGAGCCCACATGACAATTGCTTCCAATGTGGTCTAATCAAAAGTCTGATGTAGGTTTACTGATGACAACAATTTTAGGAATATGGGATCACAACCCATTTTACTTGATTATCTGTTGATTCCACAGTATGAAAAAATCCCCCAAAATATATCCTCCAAAGTAACAAAGGAATGCATAGTACACACTTTTTTCCAAACAGCCTAAAATGTGCTATTCAAAACAACACTCCATTTGAAATATTCTTGTTCTGCTTGTCTTTTTAAGCCCTTCTCTTATGAAACCTCTAGTAATGCATAATAGAGCAAAAGGAAGAATATCAGATTACTTTTTTGTGCAAGTTGGTATCATTTTGAAATGTAATCATACTTCTATATGGAAATTGCAAAGGTCTACTTATTTGTGTTTACCTCTTCTAGGCTGTAGGTGAGAGGTGCAGGTGTACCAATTCAAACAATCTTCAGATTAGATAGATGCATTTTTATACTTCCAGCAAGTAATTTGATATTAACTAGATGCTTTGATAATGTAGATTCATTTCCTTGAAGCTTTTTAGCAGCGTAATTTATTCAACTATGTCTTTCCTTTTTTATAAATAGAAAGTAGATTTGTTTGTTCAGCTGCCCTCTTCTTGATATTACATTTTATAGCATTTTCCATTTAACCCTATTACCAAAAAAAAAAAAAAAATCAAGAAAAAAGAAGAATGTGATACCACATCAAATATTTGAGTTCCTCTTTTTTATTTCCACTGGGAAAATATTTAAATATTACACAAGATTTTCCATTTACAGATTAGAATTTCTGGTCAAAGTTACAAATTCAAAGCCATTCTAACACATTAAAAAAACATTGATAGCCTTGTCATCACACACTTTTCAAATGCATTATTTAAAGGCAATGAATATAGAATTTTGCATGGATTTTGATTTTCAGCAAACAAGAGCACACATTATTTCTTATTTATCCGTATACCAAACATGGCAAGTATAATATTTGTTTAAGTGACAAAAACATTAAACATTTCCAATACTATAAAATCACTGTATTTTGTCAATTGGTTGTTATGAAAAACCAAAATAAAGTGCTAGTTTTTCATGAAAAACATGTGCATTCTTAAAAAATTCCAACTGAATTAGCCAAACTTTGATCTAGATTTTAAGGAGTATGAAAGCCAACAGTAAACTTTCACGATTCACATAGAGCATGTCTTTTCAAGACAATTTTTGAACTACCTTCTATTCTCAAGTTTACTTTGTTCTTTTGGTATCCTTTGTTAAAAAACATATGTACATATCCTCACACACTTGTACTTATCATCAACTCACTAGATGTGCTCAGCTAGTTCACAGTAGTGCAAAGCCAGGCAATGCTTCAGCACCGCGTGACACAGCACATGAAATGTCCCGCCTGGCCTATGGCTGCAGCTCACTGCATGGCATCATGTGACCCGTGTCATGTGTGTGTACAAATCTGCAGGTGGGGTAAGCCATACTCAGTCCCACTCCCACATAGGGTTGCCAGGTGTTTGCCACAAAAATACCAGACATATAAACAGGGGGAGGGGGGTATTGGGTAAAAAAGTGTGTGTGGGGAGGGGGGAAAGGGGGTATTATATCTCTGAGGCAGAAAGACAACTGCATGATGTGAAGGTATATACTGTACTACCAAGTGACCCCACATGCTCTTATGGGGCCCTCCTTTTTGATCTGCTAGATGATGGTAAAGTTCTTGGTATTTTTGACGACAATACACTTAACTATCTGTACAATGACAAACCAGTGGTTCCCATTTTTCACCACCTTCCCAAAGTTCACAAGTTACTCATAGATGTAAGAGGTCATCCAATTGTTTCGGGAATTGGATCTATATTTGAAAATTTGTCTAATTGGATAGAATCTTTACTCCAACCCTTGAGATATAAACTTCCATCTTTCTTGAGAGACACCAAACATTTACTAAAGATATTGGCAGATATAAAATGGGAAGATGGCATGGGGTGGCTAACCATAGATGTAGTGGGCCTCTATTCAGCCATACCTCATGATAAGGGTTTAATAGCCGTGGAATATATTTTAAATCTGTTAACTGATTATTCTCCCAAACTGATTGATTATATATTGGTTGTATTAAAATTTTTACTTACTCATAACTATTTTGAATTTGGGGGTACTTTTTATTTGCAGCAGCGAGGTACAGCCATGGGGGCAAAATTTGCCCCAGCGTATGCAAATATCTTTATGGGCTGGTGGGAGTTTACCCACGTTTATGCAAATAATAACCCATTTTCAAAATCAATTTTTGGATACAAAAGATATATTGATGACTTGCTATTTATTTGGGTTGGTACTGAGTCAGATAGCAAAGAATTTGTGAAATATCTTAATAACAATCAAGTTGGTCTAGAATATACCTCAGCCTATGATAGAGAGAAGACGCCATATTTGGATGTGTTATTGATGGGAAATCGTACAGAGAATAAAATTGATACTTCAATATATAGGAAACCCATATCTTCTAACAATTTCCTACACGCTGGGAGCTGTCATCCTAGACATATGGGCTATGGAATAGCCAAGGGCCAGTTTTTGCGCTTAAAACGTAATTGTTCTGGTGATGACAACTTCCAGCATAAAAGTGAGATATGTCTAGGTTTCTAGATAGAGGTTATGATCCTAAGATACTTACAAAAGCATTGAATGATTTCACATAAGAAAATGGAGCGTAAAGATAAACCTACCTTCATTACTACATATAGTTCTAACTATTATGCAGTTTGTAATATAGTTTGTAGGAATCTCCCTATACTTCTAGCAGATGATGATTTGAAGGAAGAGATAAAAAATGGATGTTACTGTGTATCACGCAGGAATGCCACCATAGGCAATATGGTTTCTCCATCTATGCTGAGGACTCCTCCCCCAAACAGTAGTTGTCTCACAACCAAGGGACATTTTAAGTGTGGCAGAGGTATTTGTAAGGCATGTGCCCATGTAACAGTAGGAAAGGTTTTCCAGTCATACGTATCACAAAGAGTGTATTCACATTATCATTGTACCAATTGTCAAAGCAATCATGTCATTTATGTGATCACTTGCACCTTATGTGATAAGCAGTATATTGGATGTACTTCACGTGAGGCAAGAGAATGAATACATGCTCATCTTAATGATATCGAGCATGGCAATCATGCCACAGGTGCAGCCAGACACTTTGTAGAACTACATGGTAAAGATGTTAGATCCTTTAAATGGATGGTCATACAGTAGACTATATTTAAAAAACCCCTAAGGGTGGAGACAGAATGAGAACACTCCTTAAAAAAGAGGTCTTTTGGATATATACCCTAATGATGAGAAAACCACAATCATGAACATTGAAACTGATTTAATAAATTTTTGGTGACATAATTAAATATGAGAGTAGATGTGGACAATAAATACATCTTTGTTTTTATAGTTGTTACAAATATAGGGTTATTCCCTATGTTTAAATGCTACACTGAGTGTTTTTCGCTAGTCATAGCTTTTATATATTCTTCTTGATAAGGCAAATAGGGATATACATATGTATATATGCATTTATTGTTTGTGAAAAATAGATAAGGGTTGTTGTTGGCAACATTTAAATAATGAATTGAAAAAGAGAGCTGAGCAAGTCCTTTAGTAAAACTTAACATTTATTCCACCCTTGTGGGTATAGTTAAAACACTCCATAGTCACTCCACCACATAGAAACAATTCAAAAAGTTAGAATACAGCTGTGTTTAAGCATACGCGTTTCAGCAGAAGCCGTAGTCATAGCCTAACTAATCTCAAGGGGGTTTGATATTAAATGCCCCACAGCCATTGGTTAAAACAAAATTAAAAAATCAGATGTATTAACTTAGTTATAATGTGTTGAAGGTATTAACCCTTGTCTCTGTTAGTAACAACAGACACCGTCATATCTGATCTTGTATACAGACATCATATTAATATCAACATATCCATACAATTACATAATAAAGTATTGAAATATTTAGTATAACATTATATTTGGCTGCATAGTTGTTTAATAACGTACACTTCTCATTCTAGAATAGAGAATACTTTGTCAATATTATCAATGGGGATAGATTATATATAACCATTTGAAAAATGTATATCCTAACATAACGGATATAATCCCAAAATTGAACCCAATTTATAATATACCGACAAAGTATTAAATACACAGTATAAATCTCAAATTACATGTACAGTGAAAATGTATGGAATCGAAAGAAATTGAGATGTAGATAAATGTAGTTGTGTATTACTATGTCCTTAGAACAAAGATAACCATAGTAAATAGGATAGACCTTAACAAATGTTATTGAATTTGAAAGGATTGGTTATATTAGGATAAAGATAACAGACCAAAATGTATGTGTATTGGAAACCAATAATACTCTACTACATCAAAATTATGGATAGATTAAATACAAATATAAATTAAACATTATATTGGAATCGAACTCACTAACCCCTAATCTAGGGGTATAGATGCTAACCACTAGACTACAGACACTCTCTATACAGATACTGTGGGCCTCAGTGACATGCAGTGAGGTCAGAGGCTGGTGAGGCACTAGATACGATACGCCAGAGAAACACACGTACAGAGGGCCGCAAGTACCCCCAACAGGGCAGGTTTAAATGATAGCTGAGCCAGTGCACAGGTGGCATAATCAGGTGATGGGTGAGAGCAAGTTAGTAACCACTGAGTTACTGATCAGCTGATTACTTCACCTGTGCACTGATTCAGCTGTAATGAAAACCTGGCCTGTTGGGGGTACTTGAGGACCATTGTTGAGAAACACTGCACTAAAGCACCAGCTCATCGGAAATGTATTGATTACCTGGAGAATAAAGCACACATACTCTGCTCACTGACACCCACACACACTCTGCTCACATACACACTAACACAATTCGTGGCACAGTTCCAGTTACTAAGCAATTAGAATGATACACAATATCTTCTCTACTCACTAATGTATTGTAAAAATAGAAATAATTTACCATACAAGTTTTACACAAAGGACAAGTTATCAATACTGCCAACACAGCTGCTGCAATATGGTGTTCAAGAAACGCACGTGCACATCCCACTTAGGTATGCTCTTCAACAAAGGACACCAAAGGATACCAAAAGAATGAAGTACATAATAATAAAAGTAAAATAGAAAGTTCATTTATTTATTTTTTTGTGCAATTTCTATCTGAATGATGGAAATGTAGTTATGACTTTCATGTTCCTTTCAAAAACTAATTTGATTTACTGACATGGGGCCAGTAACAGTTGATGCTAATTCTCAAAATATAAATAACTAGAAAAGTCTATTAAAATAGCATGCTCTACCTCAATCATGAAAGTTTAATTACACATAGGCAGGCATAAAAGGTTTAGAAAACTCCAAAACATGTTTTCTAAACCTTTAATACCTGCCTATAAAAGAGGTAGAAATTTTAAAGATTCACCAGTTAGAGCAGATATTGGCCCCCTTAAAAAGAATGGTGTTCAAAGTTATATAGGCAAGAAAAATTGGGGGAATTTCCCATGCCTTGGTTGCTCTAACTGCAACAGTATGATTAAAGGCCCCACCTTTAGTCATCCTAGGACTGGACATATATTTTCTATTAAGGATTATTTTACATGCAACACAGAATATGTGGTTTATATGATTAAGTGTCCTTGTGGATTGGGGTACGTCGGAGAGACCATCCGTAGTGTCCGTGAACGTATGGTTCACCATAAAAGCAGCATTAGGACTAAGAAACTAGATGCCCCTGTAGCTTGTCATTTTTTGTCTGCTGGACATAATCTTAATCAGTTAAGGTTCCAAGTGATAGAGCATGTTCCTATACCTAGAAGGGGTGGGGATAGGGTTAAAATCCTCAAGAGTAGAGAAATGTTCTGGATTAATAAGTTGGGGACATTACACCCTAATGGGATGAATAGGGATTTTGACCTATCTGTATGCCTTTAATTTATGTCTGATTAGATATAATGTTATTTAATTATTTTCTTCTTTCTTTTTCTTCTGTTACAGATAACTGTTGATTTTGTTCTGCTTTTTTGCTTGTTGTATATATATATATACACAATTGTATTCCAATATATATGAAATTGGTGTGTTTCACCTTAATATTACTGCAATGTATAACTTAGCTTACATTTACCTGTGTACCTAGATTAGGATGTAAGGGGTTAATTTGAAATGTGCAGCTTTACAGGTGTGTGGGTGGGGCTTAGATGGTATTTAAGGATGATTCTGTGTAGAGTTTAGCCATACATGACTAAGGACTGTGTCCGAAACGTTGTTGTTTGATTTTTTGGTCTGGCTACTCCTCAAGCTGAATAAAGCATCTTGAAGAAATATTTTGGTGGTGCTGCTTCACTTTTGTTTATGCTATATTGTTGGGTTCTGGCCGGAACCTGGACGCTGGCACACCTGACACATTCCCTGTGCTGGACATATATGATTGTTACACTTATACATTCCCACATGGGTTAACCATGAGCTCTGTGTATCTGACACGGGGGGCAGATCTGATGGGGAGATCATATCCCCTATAGTCATTCCTCGCCTGAATGAACACCTCACACCCTGATCAACAGTTGGAACAAGTTTATCATCAGCATTCAATAATTTGAAATGCTTCTTGATGATGCCACATATCTGCTTATACTGACTGCTATGTCCCGTGAAAAAAGTAACACCACCAAATTTGCTCTTGTTATTATTCCTGTCTCTGTTGTCACTCAACAGAATATCACGGTTAATAGCTGCCACTTCCCTGTTGGCTTTATTGATGACTCGGTCGGGGTAACCCCTTTGTTTAAGTCTCACATCCAGTTCCTTTGCCGTGTCAAAATATTGACTAGGATTACTGCAGTTTCTTTAAAGGCGGATATGTTGCCCCTTTGCTACTGCATATGGAACAAAATCGGGATGGCAGGATCTTGCATGCAGGAGAGAATTTCCCGCAATAGGTTTTCTATATACATTTGTCTGCACTTTGCCCAGGGAGTCAGCCTTTAAGGTGACATCCAGATAGTTGATATATTCTTTATGGAATTCAAAAGTGAAAACCAAATTCAAGTCATTGGCATTCAGCCAGTCAACAAAGCTCTTTGCTTCATGTTGGTCACCTCTGAAGATAAATATAAGGTCGTTGATGTACCTTTTGTAAAATGAGATACAGTGACGGTAGGGGTTTTCATCTCCATATATGTGGGACAGCTCCCACCAACCTAAAAATAGGTTGGCATAAGAGGGGGCAAACTTAGCCCCCATAGCCGTCCCACATATCTGGAGATAAAAAAAACCTTCAAACCTAAAAAAATTATGGGACAAGAGAAATAGGGTCACCTCTAGGATAAACCCCTGAAAATCAGGGGTATATTCAGAGTACACTCTCAGAAAAAAACGAATAGCCTCTGTACCTCTTTGGTGGGGTATAGAGGAATACAGTGCTGCTACATCCACGGTAAGCCAAGAATCAGTCTTGTTGTTCCATCTGGCTTCACCTACCAACTTTAGGATATTTTTTGTGTCTTTTAGATAACTCTTCAAAGACACCACAAAAGGTCTCAATATAGCATCAAGCCATTGTGATAAATGTTCCAATAAGGAACCAATCCCACTCACTATTGGGCAGCCTCTCACCTCCTCTAAGGATTTATGGACCTTAGGGAGGTGATGAAATATTGGAACGACAGGATTTGAGACATATAGATAGTCAGCTGTCTCTTTATCAATGAAGCCTTTATCAAGGGCCTCATCTATCAAATGGGATAGTTTCTTTTGAAAGAGCTTTGTGGGGTCTGAAGGCAAGACTCTATAGTTTTGTGTGTTATGTAATTGGCATTTGGCTTCCTGGATGTAGCTGTCTCTGTCTAGCACCACCACCGAACCACCCTTATCAGAAGATTTGATCACTATATCTTTACAACTTTTGAGTTGGTCTAAAGCTTTCCTCTCCTGAAAAGATAAATTGGAAATTCTAGCTGTACTTGAGGTCTGTGTGTGCAACAATTTTAAGTCTCTCTACCCTCTGGTAAAAAGTCTCAATCACTGTACCCCTGCTCTGTATGGGGTAAAAAGAAGATGGATTTTTAAAACCACAAAAACTGTTTCTAGTACCTACATTCTCATTGGTTACAGAATGGTTTCATGAGATACTGTCAAGTGAGGTAGCATCTACTGCTTGTTCAAAAGTGCAATCCAAGCTATCTCCACTAGGGCCCTCCTGAACCAAAGAGGATTGTATATCTGTAGAGAAAAAATGTTTACGTAAAGTGACATTTCTGACAAGCCTATTTACATCGATGATAGTCTCAAACAGATTAAAGTTATTGGTTGGTACAATGTTTAATCCATAACCCAAAACCTTAAACTGTACAGGGGAGAGATGAAATTTGGACAGATTAATTACATTGTAGACTTGTACTTTATCTGAGGCCTGTTGCCTCTCAATTGGTATCTGTTCTGTAGGTTCGGTGTCGGGCCCCCCCCTGTTGGTTGGAGCTGGGCCAAAGGAAAAACCTGTTCGATCTGTCTGCTCTCTTCTACAGAGGGGGCAGATAGTGTACTAGACAAAGCCTGTGGAAACTGTGATTGTGAACTCTGATACATATTTTGTGAATTTCTGTCTACTAGTTCATGGTAGCGTGACTGATGTTGAAAGTCTGGAGCTCCTATGTTCACTTGGGAAGGAAAATGGTTCCCTGCATTAATGTATAAGTGTTGTGGATTTTGTGTCATCTGGTGATGAGTACCTGTATAGGTAATATTTTGTTTAAGTATACCTTGTCTTACCTGTTGGGCCTCATCTTTTCCTGAGCTATCGTCACCTGAAGACATATCACTATCTGGAAAGTGTACTTGTTTGTTCTGACTATTGTGTCTAGAACCCCTTCTACGTCTGTTTCTGCCCCTGGTGTTTCCCCTGTTATTAAAACCTCCATATTGTTGTTCCCTTCTAGAGGTAAACCTTTGTTTGCGATTCCATACATACACTGTGTTTGAGTTGTAATCAGTAACATCTCTAAGATATTTTGTGTTCTTTCTATTAACAATGTCACTCTTAACATCTATTAAAACAGATTTTAAAACAGTGTCAAATTGTAAATAATTTGGATCTGTCAGGACAGGGATTTGTTTGATTCAGGGGTGGTGGGAGGATTAGAGGAGGAGGATGGGGAGGATGTGGCCCAGGATGGTTCTGTCGGGCTCCTAGGGGCCTTGGGCAGTATTGCCAAGGATGGGGGGTAGAGCAGGCTAATGGGCCTAATCATGGGCTGGTGGGCAATTTAAGGTACCCCTCTGGGAATCCGGGGTCCGATTCATTGGTCAGTGGGCCTTCAGGCCTCAATTTTGAGCAATCGTTACCTGGTGGCCTATTGGCCTTCCCCCCTCCCAATCTGTCTGCCAGTAACCTAGGCGGTGGCCTAGTGGCATCAACCCCCTGTATTGGTGGTTCCGGGGCGGCTTGGTGGTCTAGCTGGCCCCTCACAGGTACTATACTCACCCAACTTACCCCTTCCCGATGCAGCGAAGACAGCGGTTGCAGCCTTAGTCCAGGCCATTGCATCGTTGGTCGCTGGTTTGGTTGTTGTTGCAGCAGGGGGTGGCGGGCAGTTCAGCGGTTCCTCCTTCAGTCCAGCAGGTAGTGGATCGGCAGCGGGTGGTTTCCTTCCCGGGTTTGGGCCTTCGTCGGGAGCCGCGGTCAGTACGTCTTACGTGAATGGCAACTTCCGTTCGGTATGTCGCAGTCATGACGTCACTTTCAGTAGTCGCACTGGTGACGTTATTTCTGGTTGGGGGCGTGACAGAAGCAGAGCAGGTGCATGGTGGGTCATTTCTGATGGCGCAGGTGAGTCAGTAGTCCAGGGGCAGAGATTATTCTGTGAGTGTGGCTGCGAGTGCGACTGGACAGTTTCAGGCCCCTGGTCCCAGGCTGGGGGGAGGGCACTTGACTGGTGGTCCTTGCCAGGGTGGGGGGTTTGGCATTCATCCTGTGGTCCTTGGTACTCCTGGCTCATCTTTTTCATTACAAGAAGGTGTCAGCTCAGGCAGCAGTTTTACTTTTAAGCATGAGGAAGTTCCAGGGCCATCAGGGACTGGAGTTCATTCGGTGGGACAGGAGAGGTCAGCACTTCCACTTTCAGTGCCAGGGGCAGGTGAGACATTTGTTCAGTTGGGACAGGGGGCAGGCGAGGGTGTGTCATCTAGTGACTCTGGCTCCGAGAGTGACGACTCATTGGGGCCAGTGTCAAAACCTCGGAACCGTGTACTAAAATACTTACGTAGATTGGTTGCAGGACAGGAGAGGCAAAAGTCGAGGCTGGTACCCGGGGCAGCTGGGGCACTTGCAATTAGTAACATTCTAGGGGAGAGTGGGTGTGTTTCCAATGTAGGACAGGGAGCTGTCAGTACGGTGGTGGCAGAGAAGAAGGTGGCATTGCAGGGAGATGCATACCCTTGCAGTGTCCAATTGCTGCATTCACACCTTAAGAATAAAGTTGTAAAGAAGATTAGAGCAGGGACATATGTTAACATTTTCAAATTGTCGGTTGTGGCGCATAGGGCAAAAGAATGGAGTGCGGACTTCACTGGTCCAAAAAAGGTCAAGCAACCTGAAACTATGAATGAGTTGCAGGGTTGTTTAAGAGTGCTGGCATCTTGCCATATTGAAGCCAAGCCAGAGCAGCATTGAGACGTGCTGAAATATATGAAAACTATCGAGTTTATCCATAAAACATATAAAAATGGGGTAAAAAGATCATATGACACAGATTATAGGAGGAAAATGGTAGGGAACCCATTGTTGTCATTTAGCACGATGGATGTTCACCTATGGCAATGTTTGGGAGGGCGGGTTCGAGCAGACAGCCTGGGGGGGGGGGGTGAAGAGAAAAGGCAGGGAGTGCTGGAAGTATAATGACGGGAAGCGTTATAGAGGGGTGAAGTGTGTTAGAGGGGCAAACTTCTCCTTTCGTCACTCCTGACTATACTGCGGGACTGTCCATCCCAGGGCAGAATGCTCGAGGAGAAAGGAAAGCATGGTTAGAGGTGCGGGTAGAGGTGCTCCAACACTGCTGAAGTTGGATGCTTTTGAGCTGTGGTTTAGGGCTTACCCAAACAGGGAGGCATCAGAGTTACTGCTGCTTGGTTTGCGTGAAGGCTTTCGCATTCCAGTGTCGGGTGAGGTAGTAGGGGCTCAACAGAAGCAGAACTTGAAGTCGGTGTATGAGTATCCTCGGGTAGTCAGGGAAAAGTTGGACAAGGAGTTGAAGTTGGGGTGTATGGCAGGCCCATTTAGGGAACCTCATTTGAAGGGGCTGGTCATCACTTATCATACCCGTCAGCTTACCGGATCAGGAAGAAGCTGAATAGGGATGTAGGTAGGTTGATCGTGGAGGAAGGCGGGTTCGTGATCAGGCGTGAAAATATTATAGGTGACTGCAAACGCCTATATAGACCTGATGGCATGCACTTAACAGATGAGGGCTTGGATTTGTTTTTAGCAAATTTGAAATATGCGTTTAGACGCTATGTCGTGTAATTTTGCCCTGGATATGGTTGGTTGTGGCGTTAAGAGCTACATTTTTTAAGGGGCATAGTAATGTATCTCTTGTTGCGGGGTCACAGCCTAATAATTTTTCTGGCTTCCATAAGGGTGTGGTCGAGCTACTGGGAGGGGCATCATGTTGCATAGTTATAAAAATTATGCAATTTATAAGAACAATATAATGCACTTTATGAATATAAAAGCATGCTAATAGAATATTGCAATATTCAAAACCACCGGTGGTCCGCTAAAAAACTAGATTAAAAACTCTAACATGTGAAAGCTACTATATTTGATCACAATGGACACAATTGTCAAGTTTATAAAAGTGCAACGTTACTCCTGATGTTTCTCCGTTAGCAACAATGTTTTTAACTTAGTAAAAAAGAACAAAATAAAGATAGGTCTCTATCTGCCTTAAATGCAAATACTGAAAATGGGCCTTTGGTTCACAATATGGCAAAAGCAGATTATAAATGTACAATCCAGGATGTTATATACTAAATAAGCAGTCAGTTTTGAATCACACATTTGGTTATGTGACTAGTGCCATGTTTTGGAAAAAGAAACTGGTATATATTATATAACCAAAAGTGATAAGATCCATTTAGCCACAAATCTTCTTGCCCCACTGTGGTAGTTTAACATGCCATTAGACTCACCAGAATCTGAAGAAATTAAAAAATTATGATGTTCACTGCTCTTACCCTTACCTTTTGATACTGACGAACTTTCAGCATCTTCCTCGATCAACTAGGTCGCTCTCTCTGTGTGCTCCAATCACATATATTTTTATAATATGGAAGGGGGATAGGGAACTGGTTGATTATTTTATTGAAGATCTAAAGGACAGTGGATTTGGTTTAGACTTTACTTACGAAGTAAGTAGCACCAAAGTTAGCTTTCTAGACCTGGAACTAGCAATAGAAGGATCCAATATAATTAGTAAAACCCATCTCAAAAAAGTTGACTCGAACAATTAGATTCATAATACGAGACGCCATTACAAAAAATTAAAGGAAAATATTCCAAAAAAATCAATTTCTAAGAATTTGGAAAAATTGTTTGAAAATAGAGGACTTTGAATTACAAGCCCAAAGTTTACAACTTAAATTCGAACAAAGGGGCTTCAATGACAAAATAATGTCTGAAGCAAGATCATCAGCTAGAGAAATAGATAGGAAGAGTTTACTCATTGATAGGAATAGGAATGTAAAAAAACAGAGCAGCAAGGGTTTAGATGTACCATTTATTACAGATTACAATGTACATCATGATAAAATTAGATCGATAGTAAACAGACATTGGTATATTTTACAAAGAGACCCAATTATTGGTGAACAATTAGAGGATAAACCAAAGATTGTTTTTAAAAAAGCCAGAAACCTAAAAAATATTTCAGCACCCAGTATTGTGAGAAAAGATAGAAAGCACTGCACTTTAGACCTTGAAAAGAAAAAAAGTGCAAGGTTTTTTCCCTTGCATTAAATTCCAAAGCTTGTAAGTTTGGCGTGAAGAGTAAATCAGTTGAATCAAGCACTACTCATATAATATATGAAATTAAAGATATCATCAGGTGCACTGATACAAAAGGTCTTACATATTGGGGTATCAAGAAAGTTCATAGAGACTGGAGAGGAGGAGATGTCAATAAACAATTGCTGAAAGCAGAGGCAGAACTGATTTATAATTTTAGAACATTGGAACCACTAGGTCTTAATGTAGATTTAGATTTAAATTCACTTTTTAAAGAATACACCTCTCAAACTCTTTTTAATTTTTTGTTAAAAAAAATCCAAAAAAGTTAACTTGACACATACACATAACAAATGATTTAACTTATAAAATTATTTCACTTTAAAAATAAATTTATTTCACTTTAAAACTATTTCATTTTAAGATATGGAATATGATGACCTATTCACTTATCATTTATTGTTTTATCCATTGACATACTTTCACCTGTAAAGACACATCACCAATGACTAAACAACACATATATTGTTTACTGTTAGTTTTGGAACATTTAAAAAATACTTTATATTATTCTGATTTAATATCTCCTTTAGAAATACACAAAGTAGATTTAAAAATATGAAATTGAAATATAAGAACTAATGGGTATCATGTAAAATTTTACTAGCAAATTTACAAATCAAATGCATATCGGATCATGTAAAACTATTTTAGCCCATTTGATATATTTTGCAAATATTTTTCTAATTGTATTTTAAATTGTATTTTGATGTTAAATATTGATATAAATTATAAATTGGAAAATTTTATTTTTAAAAACTACAATGGTCACAAATATTTTGTTTAAAGAGGTTAGGTGTAGTGGACAGCCCCAAATGTTAAACGTACTTGCTCAACTTCTAAAAAGAACGACTGTTTAATATAGTAGTTTCTAATTTAGAAAGGAAAGTTATTGAGAGAAGGAGCTCCACACAAGGGGCTTTAGTACGTATATATTATATGACCTGTAATATAGTAAATATCTCGCAATCCAAATATTAAATTACAATGGTTGTGTACTGATCTATTGGATAAACTTCTAAAACCCTTTATGCATATACATCCAGTGTGTATTGGATTTGGTTTAACGAATGATAGAATATATTAAAGACAATATTTACTATAAAGATATTAAGCCTTTTACTAAAAGAATGTTTAAATATATAACGTATGGAATTATGGTTAACAATATATAATAAAAACAAATTTATACAGTAAGACTGAATACACAATAAAAACATAGTTGGCTTCGTTAAAGCCTTTGCTATGGAACAAAATTATGTCATAAAACCAGCTTTGTAGAGGTGTTAACTATAAAACAGAATTGAAAGTGTTAACAACTCTATATTGTTATGTAAAAAACAAAATAGGTTTCTTGGAAGCGTTTATTGTAAAACGAAGCTTATATGTTGACAAGTCTATAATGATATGTATAGAAGTTGCCTGTTATAAAGTAAACATGTAGTTGGTTGCAAAAAATCTCCGGAACTAAGAAGATGGGAAAATAAGAAAAGATTTATACTCTGGTCTATGTTGTAGTGTATCAGAAAGTAGTACAAAACAGTGTTATAACAAATGTTGCAAATTGAGGAACAGACTGTCAAATGTTGCAAACTGTTAGAAAAGGAAATAGTATCATTCTAATTGGTGTTTAAAAGAAAAAGTGACTGAATGGTATATACCAAGAGAATAAATGAAAATCTACTAGTTAAATGGGTATAGCAAGTGGACAATAACAATATTAATTAAAAAAATTATGTATTGAAAACATTTAGCAGTCAAAGGTGGATTGGCCAATCCACTGAAATATAAGAGCATAAAATACTGCTAGTGAATCAGCTATTTATAAAAGCTGACTATAAAACATATATAAACTCATGTAAACATATATAAACTCATTTACAGTATAAACAAATGGCATAGGAGATCTCATAGAAATAAAAAATAAATGAATTACATTATAGAAAATAAACAAAAGTCCAAATGTGGAAGGTCTAAAGGAAGGAGATGCATATATTAAAATCCCCAAGATCCATAAAGATCTAGTAAACCCTCCGGGACGCCCCATTATTTCTGGCATTGGCTCCCTATGTCACAATTTGTCTAAATATGTAGACCATTTTTTGCAACATTTGGTAGTTAAAACAAAGGCCTATCTTAAGGACACAGCAGAGACAATTAGAATTTTTGAGGGACGGACTTGGGGAGATGATCTAAGGTGGGCGACTTTCGATGTGTCATCACTATATACAGTTATTCCTAACAATAAAGGTCTAGAGACTAAACAGGCATTTAATGGGTTTGATATTCCAGAAGTCCATCTTGAATTTTTATTGGATTCTATTTCATTTATATTGTCTCACAATTATTTTGAATTTCTGGGTAAATATTATTTGCAGCTAAAAGGGACCGCGATGGGAACCACTTGGGGACCACTTTTGCCCCATCGTATGCGAACCTTTTCATGGACAGTTTTGAAAAGATATTTATCTGGAATGACAATCCATATAAAAGTAATATGTTGGAATATTTTAGATACATAGACAATGTAATAGTTCTATGGAAAGGGAGAGAGGAATCCTTGGTTGATTTTACCAATTATATTAACGAGAATAATTATAATCTACAGTTTAGTGGTAATAGTTCCACCAGGAGTATTGAATTCTTGGATATTATACTTTATGTTGATGAAAGAAACAATAAAGTATCTGTCCGGAATTATGGGAAAGCAGTCGACAAAAACAGTTTTGTTGACGCTAGTAGTGCTCACTTAAGGAGTTGGAAAAACAATATCCCTGTAAGTCAGTATATTCGCATTAAACGTAACTGTACTAATCTAATAGATTTTGAGAAGAAAGTTTCTATATTGGCCGAAAAATTCATCAGGAAAGGCTACAGTTTGGAAGTTTTAAATAAAGCTAGAACTAAAGCTGCTAATTGTGATCGGGAAAAACTATTAGCTAAGAGTAATAAACAGCTCTATAATAGTTATAATATTACTGAGGATTTTAATAATATTAATATGAATCCAATTCGCTTCATCACCAACTTTAATGAAGGGGCCCCTGTAATTAGCAAAATTTTAAATAAACATTGGGGCATTTTGAAATCCGATCCTATTTTAGGTAAAATAATAGAGGATAAACCAACGATAACATTTAAGAAAAATAAAAATTTAAAAAAACATTTAGCGCCCAGCAAATTAAGAGAAACTAATGATAGGAAGCTTACATGTAATGGAAGCTTGCAAAATTGGTTATCAGCTCCAAGAGGAACTTTTAAATGTAACAAATCCAATTGCCCTATGTGCCCATTTGTTAAAAAGGGGGACACATTTTTTATATATGTATTAATGTATTTATATGTGTATATTAGACATGTGCATGGTGAAAAAATTTGGTTCGGTTCGGATCGATTCGGAATTTTTCGAAGTTCGGTTCGGATCGATTCGAATTCGGAAAATTCTGAATCGATTCGTTTCGGATTCGTTTCGGATTCATTCGGATTTGAAGAAATTCGTCTGGATTCGGTTCAATTCGATTCGTAAATTCGGCATTTCAGGAAGTGTTAGGTGGGATTAGACTAGTATTATACTGTATATTAGGTGTTAACCTAACATACTGTACAATACTAGTGTAATCCCAATGGCCATCCGAATTTACGAATCGATTCGGTTCGATTCGGAAAATTTGGCAGAATTTTAATTCGGAAATTCGGTTTGATCCGAATCGCCGAATTTGCCGAATTTTCCGAATTTCCGAATCGAACCAAAACGAATCGCACATGTCTAGTGTATATATGTATTAACATATATATATATATATATATATATATATATATATATATTGTAGCTGGTGGCCTAGCACTCCTTCCACAACAAAGTTGCCACTGCCTGGGTGCTATCCTCAAATGATACGTATAGAGTAATGGTAAAGATGGAGGGCACTCACAGGACTTCACATATTAGATCACTTTTATTGTACTGGTTATAGTAATACAATGTCGACGTTTCGGCCTTTTCTTAGGCCTTCTTCAAGACAAATTTCATAGTCTAAAAACATAAACAAAAAGCATATGATAAAATACGTTGCCAAAGTGTAATGTCCAAATATACACCAAAGTGTGACCCTCCACCAGAGGAAACCATCATGCCCCAAGAAAAATTTAAAAAGACTTCTGAAGAAATAAGGAAGCCATGTTCAAGCTGCCGTGGGAGAAGTAAGAAGAGGCAAGAATACCATGAGAAAAAGGGAACAGAGAAAGAAAAGAAGATAGTGTCAATTATGACACAGCTCTTTGTTTGATCCTCATCCCCCCTGTGAGAAGGGGCCGAGGACTTAGCGAACATTATGGGTCTTGTCAGATTTTTGCTTGTTTTTTCTGTGCACGCATAGTTGAGTAATCCCTCCGTGGAAGTGCTGCCATATATTTCTCTTAGTATAGATGAATCTAGGGGAGTAATGGGTATTATTGCTGTATTGCTCACACTGTGGAATGTGTACAGCTACCTGCTTGTGAATCTGATTATTTGATTAGGGGTTATGGCGCACCCTGGTTTAGAATTCATAGGACCTATTACTTTCAATAATGTTATTATTATGATTTTAAAATTCCAAGTTGGAAGATTAGTGGCATGGGCCCGCCACTAGGTGCATCACAGTACACAGTTGATACGTGAGAATGTTGTTTCATGTGAACCACGGTGGTTCTAGCAGTGGCTCAGTTTGTCATATTTCCATTCATATTCTCTCTTCTTTTCTTTCTCTGTTCCCTTTTTCTCATGGTACTCTTGCCTCTTCTTACTTCTCCCACAGCAGCTTGAACATGGCTTCCTTATTTCTTCAGAAGTCTTTTTAAATTTTTTTTGGGGCATGATGGATTCCT
Source organism: Bombina bombina (assembly GCF_027579735.1). Classification (NCBI taxonomy): domain Eukaryota; kingdom Metazoa; phylum Chordata; class Amphibia; order Anura; family Bombinatoridae; genus Bombina; species Bombina bombina. The sequence goes on from NC_069499.1 coordinate 883,491,049, forward strand.
CTGGTGGAGGGTCACACGTTGGTGTATATTTGGACATTACACTTTGGCAACGTATTTTATCATATGCTTTTTGTTTATGTTTTTAGACTATGAAATTTGTCTTGAAGAAGGCCTAAGAAAAGGCCGAAACGTTGACATTGTATTAATATAAACAGTACAATAAAAGTGATCTAATATGTGAAGTCCTGTGAGTGCCCTCCATCTTTACCATTACTCTCTCTCTCTCTCTCTCTCTCTCTCTCTCTCTCTCTCTCTCTCTCTATATATATATATATATATATACACATATAGACATACTGTATATGGAGCATTTGCAGTCAAGTAGCTGAACAAAATGTAAAATCATATTTATGCAATATTCATATTTAATAAAGTGTTTAACTATGTATTTACCGTAAATATTTTTACATTCCAATTTTCTTTACATAGATTTTCTCTACATATTTTAAAGCAGATATTCCTATATATATCTGTATATAACAAAAGAGAGGGAAGTGATCCCAGATTTGCTGAAAAAGGCAAAAATTCTATTGTCTCTCAGATGACCTTGTTGTCTATATTATAGAAGGAGGTAACTGGCTGGGAGTGTGCTTAGAGCACATTACAACATTTAAATAAAGGAACAAACCCTATTAAGAGAATAGGGAAAGGTATGCTCTTTCTATACATAAAGTATATATGTTTCCACTTAAATTTGAACTTTTACTAGTTATAGTTAAAAAAGGCTATGGGACCTATCTATCAAGCGGGCCTATCTATCAAGCTCCGAAAGGAGCTTGACGGCCCGTGTTTCTGGCGAGTCTTCAGACTCACCAGAAACAGCAGTTATGAAGCAGCAGTCACAAAGACCGCGAGTACGATCGGGCTGATTTACAGCTCCCTGCTGGCGGCCCCATTGGCCGCGAGTCTGCAGGGGGCGGCGTTGCACCAGCAGCTATTGTGAGCTGCTGGTGCAATGTTAAATGCGGAGAGCGTATTGCTCTCTGCATTAAGCGATGTCTTGCGGACCTGATCCGCACTGTCGGTTCAGGTCCGCAAGACATTTCTTAAATATGCCTCTATGGGGCCTAGTTATCAAGCCGTCAACCTCAAATATGCTGGAATTCTGCAGCGTATTTGTGGCGAGGCTGATTCGCCTTAGTTATCAAGCCCTAGACACCGGCAAAAGTAGAATTTTGTGACGTAAGCTTCGATCCGCCGGACTTAGTCCGACACAGATCGATGCTTACGTTATTACAGATGTTCTGCACAAAAGTGCGGCACAATCTGACTACTTTTGCTAGTTATCAAAAAACTAGCAGGTACGCTCGGCACTTTTCAGGCCAAGCGTACCTGGTTTTCAAACCGCCCTGGAGGAGGCGGATCCCATAGGAATCAATGGGAGTCTGACTATAGTGAAAGTTCATGTTTGCTGCTGCCAGACATCCCATTGATTCCTATGGTAGTTTCTACACCTAACACCCTAACATGTACCCCGAGTCTAAACACCCCTAATCTGTCCCCCCATACACCGCCACAACTAAATAAAGTGTTTACCCCCTAAACCGCCGCTCCCGGAGCCCACCGCAAGCTATACTAAATATGTTAACCCCTAAACCTCCGCTCCCGGTGCCTGCCGCAACTATAATATATGTATTAACCCCTAAACCGCCACTCCCGGTGCCCGCCGCAACTATAATATATGTATTAACCCCTAAACCGCCGCTCCCGGACCCCGCTACCACCTACATTATACCTATTAACCCCTATCCTTCCCCCCCTACACCGCCACCACCTACAATAAATGTATTAAACCCTATCCTGCCCCCCCTACACCTCCGCCACTGTAATAAAATTATTAACCCCTATACCTAAGTCTATCACTAACCCTAACACCCCCCTAACTTAAATATTAATTAAATAAATCTAAATAATATTACTCTTATTAACTAAATTAATCCTATTTAAAACTAAATACTTACCTTTAAAATAAACCCTAATATAGCTACAATATAACTAATAATTATATTGTAGCTATCTTAGGATTTATTTTTATTTTACAGGCAACTTTATTATTCCTATTTAAAACTAAATACTTACCTGTAAAATAAACCCTAAGATAGCTACAATGTAATTAATAATTACATTGTAGCTATTTTAGGATTGATATTTATTTTACAGGTAACTTTGTATTTATTTTAGCTAGTTAGAATAGTTATTAAATAGTTATTAACTATTTAATAACTACCTAGCTAAAAGAAATACAAAATTACCTGTAAAATAAATCCTAACCTAAGTTACAATTAAACCTAACACTACACTCATTCATATCATTAAATTAATTAAATAAATTACCTACAAATAACTACTATTAAATTAAATTAAATTAAATTAAATAAACTAACTAAAGTACAAAAAAATAAAAATAGCTAAGTTACAAAAAATAAAAAAAATAAGTTACAAACATTTTAAAAAAATTACAACAATTTTAAGCTACTTACAGCTAATCTAAGCCCCCTAATAAAATAACAAAGCCCCCCAAAATAAAAAAATTCCCTACCCTATTCTACATTAAAAAGTTACCAGCTCTATTACCTTACCAGCCCTTAAAATGGCCTTTTGCGGGGTATGCCCCAAAGAAAACTGCTCTTTTGCCTGTAAAATAAAAATACAACCCCCCAACATTAAAACCCACCACCCACATACCCCTAATCTAACCCAAACCCCCCTTAAATAAACCTCACTACCCCCCTGAAGATCATCCTACCTTGAGCCGTCTTCAGCCAGCCGACCCACTGATGGAACCCAAGAGGAGATCCAGAGCGGCAGAAGTCATCATCCAAGGGGCGCTGAAGAAGTCTTCCATCCGATGAAGTCATCATCCAGGCGGCGCTGAAGAGGTCTTCCATCCGATAGAAGACTTCATCCAGGCGGCGTCTTCAATCTTCATCCATCCGGAACGGAACGGAGTCATCTTCAGACGAGCTGATGCGGAGCCATCTTCTTCCACTGACGACTTCCCGATGAATGACGGTTCCTTTAAGTGACATCATGAAAGATGGCGTCCCTCGAATTCCGATTGGCTGATAGGATTCTATCAGCTAATCGGAATTAAGGTAGGAAAAATCTGATTGGCTGATTGAATCAGCCAAACAGATTGAAGTTCAATCCGATTGGCTGATCCAATCAGCCAATCAGATTGAGCTTGCATTCTATTGGCTGATCGGCACAGCCAATAGAATGCAAGCTCAATCTGATTGGCTGATTGGATCAGCCAATCGGATTTAACTTCAATCTGATTGGCTGATTCAATCAGCCAATCAGATTTTTCCTACCTTAATTCCGATTGGCTGATAGAATCCTATCAGCCAATCGGAATTGAAGGGACGCCATCTTGGATGACATCCCTCAAAGGAACCTTCATTCGTCGTTAGTCGTCGGGAAGAAGAGGATGGCTCCGCGTCGGCTCGTCTGAAGATGGCTCCGCTCCGGATGGATGAAGATTAAAGACGCCGCCTGGATGAAGACTTCTATCGGATGGAAGACCTCTTCAGCCCCGCCTGGATGAGGACTTCATCGGATTGAAGACTTCTTCAGCGCCCCTTGGATGATGACTTCTGCTGCTCTGGATCTCCTCTTCGGTTCCATCGGTGGGTCGGCTGGCTGAAGATTGCTCAAGGTAGGATGATCTTCAGGGGGTAGTGTTAGGTTTATTTAAGGGGGGTTTGGGTTAGATTAGGGGTATGTGGGTGGTGGGTTTTAATGTTGGGGGGGTTGTATTTTTATTTTACAGGCAAAAGAGCTGTTTTCTTTGGGGCATGCCCCGCAAAAGGCCCTTTTAAGGGCTGGTAAGGTAATAGAGCTGGTAACCTTTTAATGTAGAATAGTGTAGGGAATTTTTTTATTTTGGGGGGCTTTGTTATTTTATTAGGGGGCTTAGATTAGGTGTAAGTAACTTAGCTTTTTTTATTTTTTGTACTTTATTTAGTTTATTTAATTTAATTTAATAGTAGTTATTTGTAGGTAATTTATTTAATTAATTTAATCATAGTGTAGTGTTAGGTTTATTTGTAACTTAGGATAGGATTTATTTTACAGGTAATTTTGTATTTCTTTTAGCTAGGTAGTTATTAAATAGTTAATAACTATTTAATAACTATTCTAACTAGCTAAAATAAATACAAAGTTACCTGTAAAATAAATATAAATCCTAAAATAGCTACAATGTAATTATTAATTATATTGTAGCTATCTTAGGGTTTATTTTACAGGTAAGTATTTAGTTTTAAATTGGAATAATTTATTAAAGTATAGTGTAGTGTTAGGTGTAATTGTAACTTAGGTTAGTTTTTATTTTATAGGTAAATTTCTCTTTATTTTAACTAGGTAGCTATTAAATAGTTAATAACTATTTAATAGCTATTGTACCTAGTTAAAATAAATTGAAAGTTGCCTGTAAAATAAAAATAAATCCTAAAATAGCTACAATATAATTATTAGTTATACTGCAGCTATATTAGGGTTTATTTTAAAGGTAGGTATTTAGTTTTAAATAGGATTAATTTAGTTAATAAGAGATATATTATTTAGATTTATTTAATTAATATTTAAGTTAGGGGGGTGTTAGGGTTAGTGTTAGACTTAGGTTTAGGGGTTAATAATTTTATTACAGCGGCGACAGTGTAGGGGGAGCAGGATAGGGGTTAATAAATTTATTATAGGTGGCGATCGTGTAGGGGGGGCAGATTAGGGGTTAATAAGTTTAATATAGGTTGCGGCGGGGTCCAGGAGCGGCGGTTTAGGGGTTAAACTATTTATTTAGTTGCGGCGAGGTTGGGGATCCGCAGGATGGGGGTCAATAACTTTATTATAGGTGGCGGTGGTATAGGGGGGCAGAATAGGGGTTACTAGGTATAATGTATGTGGCGGCGGGGTCCGGGAGCGGCGGTTTAGGGGTTAATACATTTATAAGAGTTGCGGCAGGGTCTAGGAGCAGCGGTTTAGGGGTTAATAACTTTATTTAGTTGCGGGGGGCTCCGGGGGCGCCGGTATAGGGGGTAGAACAGTGTAGTTAGTGTGGGTGCTTAGTGACATGCTAGCAATAAAGCTGTCAAAAGCCGAAGAGCAGCGAGATCGGATGAGTGATAACTATCACAGTCCGCTGCTCATTGCCCCATACTTGGTGCGCGGCTTTTTGACAGCTTTATTGATAACTTAGGCGAAATTTTTCAGGTCCACGGCGGCGATGGTAGGCGAGCTTAGGCGGGCGTATTGGACCGGCGAAGGCAGGTAAAGTAGAATCACTAGGCCCCAAAGTGTTTATTTTAACAGCACTCTGTTAATTTCAGACTATCCACTAATTGATATTTTTATTTGTTGTTGTAGCATTTGTTGTAACATTTGGGGCATATTGTGGGAAGGATGGGGAAGGGATATATAGCATATTTAGTTTAAAAAAGTGGCTTATCTACCGTAATATAGGGCAATACAGGACACAGTTCCTAAATAGAGGCTCTTACATTTATCTAATATTGTTGATTTCTCCCCTCCTCCTCATATGTGATAGACAACCTAAAATCAGCAACATTGAAGTACTTTATACAAGTCACAGTTACAGAGTTGTGTTTTTAACTATTTTTCTGGCACGCTAGATACAACTTCTATTTCTGCTGCCTTTTTTAACTATAACTAGTAAAAGTTAAATTTTAAGTGGAAAAATATATACTTTGGGCTCCTTTAACAAGCTCCGTACGGAGCTTGATGGCCCCTGTTTTTGGCAAGTCTTCAGACTCGCCAGAAACAGCAGTTATGAAGCAGCAGTCACAAAGACCGCTGCTCCATAACCTGTCCGACCTGCTCTGAGCAGAGGACACACATCGCCACAATACAACCTGATCAAGTACGATCAGGTTGATTGACACCCCCCTGCTGGCAGCCCATTGGCCACGAGTCTGCAGGGGGCGGCGTTGCACCAGCAGCTCTTGTGAGCTGCTGGTGCAATGCTGAATTAGGCGAGCGTATTGCTCGCCGTATTCAGCGAGGTCTGGCGGACCTGATCCACAGTGTCGGATCAGGTCCGTCAGACCTTGATAAATATGCCCCTCTATGTGTAGAAAGAGCATACTTTTCCCTATTGTTTAAATAGGGTTTTTCCTTGATATATCTGTATATATCTATACCTATATATAATCAAATAAATACAAATTAAATGAGTCTCTCTTCTTTGAAATCCAGTGAGGGCTGTCTGTTTTTTGCAGTATATATATATATATATATATATATATATATATATATATATATATACTGTATATATTTATATTTATATATATGTATAGATATTATTATCATTTATTTGTAAAGTGCCGCCAAATTCTGTAGCGACTAAGGGTGTTTTCACTCTTTATAGATATACTAGTCCTAAAGCCCGTTCACACAGGCCATTTTTTGCATTACAGTGGTCCCACCCCTGGCGTTCTCTCCCTCCCACTCTCTTTTGCTTTTTCTCTCTCCCCCTCTCTTTTGCGCTCTCTCCCCCTCTCTCTCTCCATCTCCCCCTCTCTCTTGCTCCCCTCTCTCTCTCGCTCCCCTCTCTCTCTCCCCCCTCTCTCTCCCCCCTCTCTCTCTCCCCCCTCTCTCTCTTTCTCTCTCTCCCCCCTTTCTCTCTCTCTCCCCATCTCTCTCTCTCCCCTCTCTCTCTCCCCCCTCTATCTCACCCCTCTCTCTCTCTCTCCCCTCTATCTCTCTCTCTCTCCCCCCCCCCTCTCTCTCACCTCATCTCTCTCTCGCCTCTCTCTTTCTCTCTCCCCTCTCTCTGTCTCTCTCTCTCCCCTCTATCTCTCTCCCCTCTCTCTCTCCCCCCTCTCTCTCTCCCCCCTCTCTCTCTCTCCCCTCTCTCTCACCTCTCTCTCTCTCTCTCTCTCTCCCCTCTCTCCCTCCCCTCTCTCCCTCCCCGCTCTCCCTCCCTCTCTCCCCCCTCTCTCCCCTCTCTCTCTCCCCCCTCTCTCTCTCTCCCCCTCTCTCTCTCTCTCTCTCTCTCTCTCTCTCTCCCCTCTGTCTCTCTCCCCTCTCTCTCTCCCCTCTCTCTCTTTCTCCCCCCCCCTCTCTCTCTCTCTCTCTCCCCCCTCTGTCTCTCCTCTCTCTCTCTCTTGCCCCTCTATCTCTCCCCCCTCTCTCTCTCCCCCCCTCTCTCTCTCCCCCCTCTCTCTCTCTCCCCTCTCTCTGTGTCTCTCCTCTCTCTCTCTCCCCTCTCTCTCTCCCCTCCCCCCCTCTCTCTCTCCCTCCCCCCCTCTCTCTCTCCTCTCTTTCTCTCTCCCTCTCCCCCCTCTCTCTCTCTCTCTCCCTCTCCCCCTCTCTCTTTCCCCTCTCTCTCTCCCCCTCTCTCTCCCCCTCTCTCTCTCCCCACATCTCCCCCCCTCTCTCCACATCTCCCCACATCTCTCCCCATCTCCCCCCTCTCTCCACATCTCCCCCCTCTCTCCACATCTCCCCACATCGCTCCCCTCTCTCCACATCTCCCCCCTCACTCCACATCTCCCCCCTCTCTCCACATCTCCCCCCTCTCTCCACATCTCCCCCCTCTCTCCACATCTCCCCCCTCACTCCACATCTCCCCCCTCACTCCACATCTCCCCCCTCTCCCCACATCTCTCCCCTCTCTCCACATCTCCCCCCTCTCTCCACATCTCCCCCCTCTCTCCACATCTCCCCCCTCTCCCCACATCTCTCCCCTCTCTCCACATCTCCCCCCTCTCTCCCCTCTCTCCACATCTCCCCACATCTCTCCCCTCTCTCCACATCTCCCCCCTCTCTCCACATCTCTCCCCTCTCTCCACATCTCCCCCCTCACTCCACATCTCCCACATCTCTCCACATCTCTCCCCTCACTGCACATCTCCCCCCCTCTCCCCACATCTCCCCACATCCCTCCACCCTCTCTTGAGCTGTTTGAGATCTCTCCACGGCCCTTCACGGGCCTTCACGCTAGGCTCCGCCCCTTTCACGGGCGTTCGCATTAGGCCCCGCCCCCTTCACGATTGGCCACACCCACTTCTGCTTGGCGCAGTCGGCAGAACAGGTAGGGACTTAGGCCAGTGTGTTTGTCCGCGTGCTGTCTCTACTGCGCATGACAACTTCGGACAAACACACTTGGCCTTTTATAGTATAGGATATTTTACCCATAGAATCTATATAAGTAAATATTTATTAACAAATAATCTGCTATTTGAAGAACATTGGAATATGGAATATTCATATTTCATGTTGGGTTTGTTCTCTTGGTTAAACGTGATAGGGTTTGTGTGCGACTAAGGGTGTTTTCACGCTTTATTTACTTCTGTGAGGAAATACGTTAACGCATTCATAATATTCGAAGTTCGGCTTTTTATGCGCATCAGGTTAGAACTTGTGGGAATACTTTTTACTTTTAACTTGTAATACGCATGCTACCCGACACGTGCAAAAAGCTTACTTCTAGCAAATTGACCGTGCAACTGCAAGCAGGAGAAATATTGTGCGCTCTACTCGTCATCTAGCCCTTAATGTCTCTAGATGATTTTGTATCAAAATCTTCTTTAATTGATAATCCTGCTTGCAAATTCTTTTGATGACCCTTGTGTTGGTCTCTGCAAGACATGCTTAACGTTGAGGATTGTGGTTTCTTTGTGATATATTTCTTAGATAAGATATAAAATACTATATGCACCATATAACAAAAAGTGGTAAAGCCAGTGTGCTATACTTAGACGTTTATATTTTACTGATAGGTATCAAAAAAGAAGGCAATCTTGTGTATTTATCAATTCTTTTGTTTTTATCAAATGTTTTAAATGCAGATACATCACATTCATCTACACCCCATGGGATTTCACAACATTCATTTTTTATTTGAAGTTCATTTACATCTCTAAGAGTCTACTTTTTACAGGAGAGCCACCACCTGCTTTCTTAGCTAGCTTGGTAAAAACAATAATTTACATTATCAGCGGACTGTTTTTTAGATCTAACACCACAGGCTCTATTTATGAAGCTATGTATGCAACATTGGAGCCCTTGCAGTAAATACTCACTCAAGGAAGCTTGCAATCCAAGTTAAAAAGTAGCGGTCCTAAGAGTACAAAAATCTTAAAGGGACAATCAAGTCAAAATTAAACTTTCATGATTCAGATAGAGCATGCAATTTTAAACAACTTTCCAATTTACTTCCATTAACAAAATGTGCACAGTCTTTTTATATCTATACTTTTTAAGTCACCGACTCCTACTGAGCATGTGCAAGAATTCACATAATATACTATATAAATTTGTGATTGGCTGATGGCTGTCACATGATACAGGGGGAGTTTAAATAGACATACGTAGCTTTGAAATTTGTCAGACAAAAAATCTATTACTCATTTGAGGGGCTATTACATTGTCTTTTTATCATGCATTTGTTGATTATGCAAATCTACTGTATTTACTGATCCTTTAATGACCTAAAAAAATATTGTCATCTGCTCAGGCAATGTTTTAAATTTACGGTGGTTCATTAACCAAAAACACAACCAAAAATCTTCCAAGCTGCAATTGTATGTTTTGTAGAGTTGTTGTGATAATGCTTTAGTTTCATGTTGTTCTCAGCTTCTCTGCGGACCACAATTTCTTCCCTTTTGGTATAAAAGAATTAAATTGCTACAAATAATATTTTTAATTATTTGGTCTTTGAAAAAACATAGCTTCTGTTTCCTGCATTTATATATATCCAAGGCTGAATTATATTGTTACTCTTGGTATAATAATCATCTTTTTAAAGAAGACCACATTAAAAGAACATAATTTAACAAGGTATGAAGGACATTCAACAACCTTGTGAAGGTGATAACATCATCAACAAGTAATAGAAAATAAAGGCACATATGCCTGTGGAGAAAAAGTGTAAATGTTAGGCCAATATGTTGATATAACTACAAATCGTATTGAGGGTGTGAGAAAAGGAGCTGACTGTACTACTGGCAGTTCTATAATGATGCAGAAGAAGGGCTTTGCACCACTATTCATTGCTGTAGCAGTCACAGACCTCAAACATTCCAGGTGCCCTATATATGCAATGACTGCATCATAGTGCAGCTCCAATAAATAAAAAACAAATAAAAAAGAACAACTGCTTATTTACTATTAGCAGAGTCCATGTGGGTGGTCTCTATGGTTATAGAGATTTACGCTAGGGAGGGTTCATGGAAAGGGTTCCCTTGGAAAAAAAGATTAATTAATATATTCATGCGATTAATATAGGCATAGGAAAATTACTGAAGTAAGAGATATATGAGAATTGTTTGCATTACTTATGAACATGGAACTTAAAAAAATTAATGGTTTCTTTGCAATAATTGATGCCTGTATATTTAAAAAAGGGTTTAACGTATTTATCCATATATCTGAATTTTAGTAATTACATTTTAATTTCCTTTAGTGTGTCTGTGTACAATATGTTTCATACAAGGCCCAGTGTTATCTCATTATGGCAGAGCATGTGCATTTAGTAGTAGGTAAGCCTTTGATTGATAAAAAGTTCCTTGATGAATCCAGGGTTGATGGTAACGTTTGGGGAAAAACATAGCAATCACATTTTTATGACTAATCAAACACTTTGAAGAGAGACAGCTTCTTAAAAGGACATTAGAATCAACGTATTTATTTTTGTAACCGATAAAGCACTGAATTGTAAACACAATCTCTGTAGAAAAATGTTTTTAAAAGCATTTAACGTGTTTGCTTCGTTATCTGTTGCTTTGATATGCAGTGATATGCCTTTAAAATAATGGTAGAATTTATGTTTATAGTCTCCTTTGTTGCGGCAGACTTGCTATATAACTGCCCTATACAAAATCAGTCTCAGGATGTAGTATTAACACAATAAAACCTCTTTTTAAAGGAGTGTGAAAAATAGAATTTGCAGATAAACACAAGGGTTACTGCTGAGGCAAGCAACATGGCAACCCCTCTGTGGGCCTCATCAGTGATGTGCAACCATATCCCTCTAATCACTTTAGGCAAGGAATCTACATCTGGTTTTCCTCATAACCCTTAGGGAGACTTCCCAAGGGTCATAATATAAATGCACACAAAAAGAGAAGCATTCTACCATGAATGAACAACAGCTAAGTAGCTTGTTATATGGAGAGTTACTACCTAGGAGGCTAAATGAGGCTTCTCCTAGGTATAAACTCACCAAAAGAACAAGCTACTAAACTGTTGTTCCTGGCACCCAGCAGTAGTAGTTTATGCTTCCTGGTGCCTCGTAGTTGTAAACTGTTTTTCTGGATAAACAGCCATAAATAGTGTTCCCAATGTCCAGTTGTCAACAGTGCTGCCTTCATACCTGAGTTCCTGGTTTTATCCATTGTTTAAATGTCATTTAATTGCCCAGTAACAAACTTACCCGGGGTTCTTGTTTTCAGCCTGTACTCCTGTCTCCTGAAGACTTTGGTCCTGGTTGTCCTGGAACCCAGTGACAAGCCTACCATCCATGGTCCTGATTTATGGCTTGTACTTCAGTTTCCTTAGGTCTAGGTTCCTGGTTGCCAAAAGTAGCATTTTAAATTTTACTACTATTGTTTCCTTAAATCATGGTCGTGATTTTCAACTTCACTCTGAAGGCTGTGTTCTAACCTAATCTATAATTCAGAATTCTAATGACATCATTTGTATGATTGTGGTCACCTTATCTGTCGGATTTTCTTTTCAAGTGAAGTTTTCTGGTCTTTTAGGGCTAACTTTAAAAAGCAAAGGCTTTTTAGTGTGTCAGGTTTTGCTTGTATTATGTGTTGAAATTAAAAAGTGTGCAAGCGAAAACCCGACATGTCTAAAAAGTGGAGCTTCAAATATAGAGACCTCATTATCGTATTTTCCCATAGACTTATCTATCTATCTATCTATCTATCTATCATCTATCTATCTATCTATCTACAGTATATATATATATATATATATATATATAGATAGATAGATAGATAGATAGATAGATAGATAGATATAGATAAATATATACACAGATATATTGTTCTCTATTTAAAAATAATTAGAACATATTCCCTTATGTGAAAAACATTGGAATATGAAATATTTACAGTACATATAAAGTTAAATACTTTATTAAATATGAATATTGCATAAGTATGATTTTTCATGTTTGCAGCTTCTTGACTGTAAGGGGCTCCAATGCACTAATATTTATGTCTATATATGTATACATATGTTTTATGTGTTTATATGTGTATATACAGTATGTCTATAAATAAATATATACACATATAAATACATAAATACAGATGTTGAGCCTGAGGAAGGGGTGGGAGCCCTGAAACGTTGCTCTGTATGTTGCCTGATGCTTCAATAAAATAATCACTTGCATTGTTTGGTGTGCCTGCCACTTTTTTGCTTTACATAAATACATATGTACACAAATATATATACATATTTAGACATGTATACGTATGTATCCCTATGTTAAAGCCCTTTGCCTGCCATTTTTTTCTTACACCTGAAACCTCATATGTTTGAGTCCTTATAATTTTTAATGCAATATTATTTATTTTAATCATTTTTATCAGATAGTGTTATAATAAATGTAACTGTTCTTGTTGCTCATTACTATGTATAGATGTTTGTTATAAATATTTTTTTATAACCTATCCACTACTTTGTGTCCACTTGCATTATTCAATAATTGGTGTATCCTGCTCCGATTCAACCTGCTTCTCTACAGTTTGATCCATGATCCTGGGAATCCTGTAAAATAGCTGAGATTGATCCTACTGCAGGAGGCAAGTCTGCTGGGCAACTCTGAGGCCCTGGCCTGCTGTTACAGCACCTGATGGTGCTTCACAGAATGTGATTCCAATTTCTCATATTTCCTTTGGTGATGTTTGCTTGAGGCACCTTCTTTTACATATATTCTAGGGTTTTTATGGTTGACAGCCTGACACCTCAGAAGAGCGACCTGTGGTTTGCTAGTTTGCATGCTTACAAGGTGTTATTAGTTAAAAAATAATGGACCTTCCAATAGTACACTCATTAGAGACCAGGCTTGATATCTTGCACAACAATGAATGTACTAAGTGCTCATGTGATATCTGCTTTTTAAACAGAGGTGGCAGAGATAAAATTCCCTGAATACCTTTGTTTGGGGTGACGGACAAGCTATGTCCTCACAGGAATGGGTAATGGTGTTGCACCAGGAAACCTTTGTATAATGGTATATGCAGGTAGTAGGTAATGCCCGCTGCCCATTTCCCATATTGAGAACCTTACCAACCTCCTTCAAGTATATGGAGCACATATATTTTCTTCTTGTATTTTTCACATTCTCTGCTGGACACCTAACAATTCTTAAACAAAAACTAAGCATAATAGAAACATAGGCCCCAAGTTATCAAAGTCTGGCGGACCTGATCCGACAGTGCGGATCAGGTCCGCCAGACTTAGCTGAATACGGTGAGCAATACGCTTGCCGTATTCAGCATTGCACCAGCAGCTCACAAGAGCTGCTGGTGCAACGCCGCCCCCTGCAGACTCGTGGCCAATCGGCCGCCAGCAGGGGGGTGTCAATCAACACGATCATACTCGATCGGGTTGATTTCCGGCGATGTGTGTCCCCTGCTCAGAGCAGGCGGACAGGTTATGGAGCAGCGGTCTTTGTGACCGCTGCTTCATAACTGCTGTTTCTGGCGAGTCTGAAGACTCGCCAGAAACAGGGGGCATCAAGCTCCATACGGAGCTTGATAAATAGAGCCCATAGAAACATAGAATTTGACAGTCGATAAGAACCAAAAAGGCCCATCAAGTCTACCCATATTACATGTTACTTTTTCCTTAGGATAGCCTTATGCATGTCCCAGGCATTTTTAAATTCCTTTACAGTCTTTTGTTTACCACCTCAAATGGAAGTTTATTCCATGAATCCACCACCCTTTCTGTAAAAAAATGCTTCCTTAAATTTCTCCTGAATCTGCTACCTTCTAACTTTGGATTGTGACCCCTTGTTTTGGCAATTATTTTTTTGTGAAAAATGCTTTCAGCTTCTATTTTATTAAAGGGACAAAATACTCATATGCTAAATCACTTGAAACTAATGCAGTATAACTGTAAAAAGCTGACAGGAAAATATCACCTGAGCATCTCTATGTAAAAAAGGAAGATATTTTACCTCACAATCTCCTCAGCTCAGCAGAGTAAGTTCTGTGTAAAAAGTTATACTTCACCTGCTCCCAGCTGCAGGTAAAAATAAATAAAAAAATGAAGAAATGAACAGCAGCCAATCAGCATCAGCAGTGCTGAGGTCATGACCTCTTACTGTGATCTCATGATATTTGACTTAACTCTCATGAGATTTCATAGTAAGCTTCCTTTACCTAATTGGTGAAATAATATGAGAGTTCACGAGGCTCATCCTTTCAGCTGTCCCAGGACAGACATACTAAAATGCTGCTTAGAAATCATTTACAATGGGAGATGGCTACTGAGGAACTTTTGAGGTAAAATATCTTTCTTTTTTACATAGAGATGTTCAGGAGATATTTTCTAGTCAGCTTTTCACAGCTATGCTGCATTACTTTCAAGTGTTTAAACATTTGGGTATTATGGCCCTTTAAGTCCCTTCATATATTTGAAGGTTTCTATCATGTCACCTCTTTCCCTTCTATCCTCTACATATTTAGATCATAGAGTCTTTCTTTGTACGTTTCATATTTTAGACCATGTACCATTTTAGTAGCCCTCCTTTGGACAGCTTCTAATTTATTTATATCTTTCTGAAGATATGGTCTCCAGAACTGTACACAGGCTTTCTAATGTAAACAGGCTTTTGACACCTCTCCAGAGAACCATCAGAATTATTTTCAACATTAAAATTTTTATAATCTAAATATACAAAAAGCCCTTTCCAAAAAAAAATCTGTCTTTATCAGCACTACATTATCTCCTCCTAACCTGAGTATATACTGACATTACATTAAAAAAAATAGGTAATTCAAAAAACTGAGCTTTTACAAGAAGGAAGGATAAAATAATAGCGTTACAAATAAATTGAACTACAGCTTATTATGCATTGAAGGCTGAACAAGGCAAGGTCATTCAGAAACACTGTTCCTATATGACTCATGGTCGCAGGCTGCAAATAAGGGGGATGTACTGCATGTTGACTAAGGGATGCAGAGCGAGAGCGGCAGAAACAATGCAAGTAGTACTGCATACAAAATACAGAGAAAACAGCAGAGCACGTGAAAGATCTAGGGACTACTGGCAGGATATTGCTTGACAAAACAGGAGTGAACATTTTTGAGGATACTTCAGTCTGAATTCTAGAACATAATATACTGACAAGAACAAGACAAAGTGCACATTCAGGAGCAGATAACTCATAGAAAAAAAATGATACTAAGAATTAAAATCAGGGACAGAGGATGCAGGCGGAAAAAATAAAACAAGAAACATTTTCTGCAAAGAAGAGGAGGGATTAGAGACTTCCCTCCATACCTGATACCTGATAATATCTGTTTCCTTTTAATGAGTTTCCTTTATCAAACATTTAGGGTCAGATTACAAGTGGAGTGCTTTTTAACACTCCCAGTCTAGCGTTAATTGCTTGTCTGTTTGCGCCCGTATTATGAGTTGAGAGTAAACTGTTTTCGCTTGCGTGCTAACTCAAGGAGTGCAAAAAAAAGTTAGAATATCGCTTGCATGTTCACTTATTCCCCCATAGATATATGCACATTTTAAACTTCTGTCTACTCATTCATATTTCTGTTTTTAAATCATTGATATTACATATTTCGCAATGCATGCATATACTTTAATCATCCTCATTCTATCAATTACCAATTGCACCAATTCACGCACCTTATACTACTTTTTGTTATGTCTGGATTGAATTCTTAACTACATTTCATTGCCTTTGTTTTTATACTTTGTGCAATGACAATTAAAGTAATCTAATCTAATAGATGTCAATGGAGAAAAAAAAGTGAAAAAACCTAACACCCCACTCTCGCACAAACTTGCATATTCTCATGTGCACTAACACGACATGAAAATATGAATATTTCACATTCCAATGTTCTTCACACAGAAGAATATGTTCTGTTTATTCAGAAATAAATATTTTGACATATATGTGATTTTTTTTGGTACAATATATATCTATATATATACATGATTACACATAGGTATAGATATATACAGATATATATAGGAATATCTACTTAGAAATACTTAGAACATATTCTGCTATGTGCAGAACATTGGAATGTGAAATATTTACAGTAAATACATAATTAAAACCTTTATTAAATATGAATATTGCATAAATATGCTTTTACATGTTTTCATCTACTTTACGGCAAAGGGCTATGTACATATATACATAAAAATATATATGTCTGTGAATACATATATACACATTTAAATACATAAATACATATGTATACATATATAGACACACACACATATATATATATATATATATATATATATATATATATACATATCCATCTTTAGAGATGTATTTGTATATATCTCTATGTTGAAGCCCTTTGCCTGCCTTTTATTTTTCTAACACCTGAGGCCTCGTATCTTTGAGCCCTTATAACTTTTGTGTGGAATACTTTTTATTAGATGTTGTTATTATAAGTTTAACTGTGCTGTGCAATGTATTTTTTATCTGTTTTGTGCAATTTTTGTTTCCATAAAACAGTTAACCAGAGGTCTGAAGTTGCGGTAATTATTCTAGCGTAAATCACAATTGCGCTTAAAGGGTCAGTCAAGTCCTAAAACATCTTTCATGATTCAAATAGGACATGTAATGTTAAACAACATTCCAATTTACTTTTTTTAACAATTTTGCTTTGTTCTCTTGGTATTCTTAGTTGAAAGCTAAACCTTGGAGGTTCATATGCTAATTTCCTAGACCTTGAAGACCGCCTCTAATCTAAATGCATTTTGACAATGTTTTACCACTAGAGGGAGCTAGTTCATGTGTTTCATATAGATTTCATTGAGCTCATGCACGTGAATTTACAGAGGAGTGAGCACTGATTGGCTAAAATGCAAGACTGTCAAAAGAACTGAAATAAGGGGGAAGTCTGCAGAGGTTTAGAATTAGATACAAGGTAATTACAGAGGTAAAACGTGTATAATTTTAACTGTGTTGGTTATGCAAAACTGGGGAATGGGTATTTAAGGGATTATCTCTCTTTTTTAAATAACAAAAATTCTGGTGTTGACTATCCCTTTAAGTAATCGCATTTACTTTCAACTTGTAATACCAGCGGTAAGACTGACAAGTGCAAACACCCGATCGGGTGCAAATGTTTGTGCTCCACTCATAATCTGGACCACAAATGGTATTTTCAAGAATGATTTTTTTTATTTCTTTGGAATTCTGCTCTGTATTGGATGTTTGCTCACTCACAGTCAATCCAAAGCAAAAATGGGATTAATACAGATGAAAGATCACTTGGTAGACAGTGTAAATCACCAAGAGCAGTGGTGTTTTTTTACTTTGAAACTCAGTACCAACATTTTTTTCAATCAGTAGACACCTTTCTATTGTTTCACACCTAAATATTCAATATAAAAAAATACAAAACAACTATATTATACCTATGTGTTTACAATATAAATTAGTATAAAAAATAAAAAATCAAACGCCTAGATTTAGAGTTTTATTGGTAAATACCGGCGTAGCTAACTCTGCTTTTTTTCCAGCACACCCTTCCAACAACGCTGGTATTTAGAGTTGTCTGAGGGGCTGCGTTAGGCTCAAAAAGGGTGCATTGAGCCTAACTTAGCTCCACTTCAACCCTCAATACCAGCGTTGCTTATGGTAGCGGTAAGCTGGAAAAACGTGCTCGTGCACGATATCCCCATAGGAAACAATGGGGCAGTTTGGCCTGAAAAAAAACCTAACACCTGCAAAAAAGCAGCATTCAGCTCCTAACGCAGCCCCATTGTTTCCTATGGGGAAACACTTTCTAAGTCTGCACTTAACACCCTAACATGAACCTGAATCTAAAAACCCCTAACCTTACACTTATTAACTTCTAATCTGCCGCCCCCACTATCGCTGACACCTGCATATTATTATTAACCCCTAATCTTCCGCTTCGGACACCGCTGCAACCTACATTATCCCTATGAACCCCTAATCTGCTGCCCCTAACACCGCCGACCCCTATATTATATTTATTAACCCCTAATCTGCCCCCCCAACGTCGCCGCTACCTTACCTACACTTATTAACCCCTAATCTGCTGCCCGCACCGTCGCCGCTACTACAGTATAATACATTTATTAACCTCTAATCCTAACTCTAACCCTAACCCTAACAACCCCTAAGATAAATATAATTTAAATTAAACTAAATAATATTCCTAAAATTAAATAAAATAATCCTATTTAAAACTAAATACTTACCTATAAAATAAACCCTAATATAGCTACAATATAACTAATAGTTACATTGTAGCTATTTTAGGATTTATATTTATTTTACAGGCAACTTTGTATTTATTTTAACTAGGTACAATAGCTATTAAATAGTTAATAACTTCTTAATAGCTATCTAGTTAAAATAACTACAAAATTACCTGTAAAATAAATCCTAACCTAAGTTACAATTAAACCTAACACTACACTATCATTACATTAATTAAGTAAATTACCTACAATTACATAAAATAAAATACAATAAAATAAACTATTCTATAATACAAAAAAACCCAAACACTAAATTACAAAAAATAAAAAAGAATTACAAGCAGTTTAAACTAATTACACCTAATCTAAGCCCCCTAATAAAATAAAAAAGCCCCCCAAAATAAAAAAAATCCCTACCCTATTCTAAAATACAAAAGTAATCAGCTCTTTTACCAGCCCTTAAAACGGCTTTTTTTTAACTAGGTAGCTATTAAATAGTTATTAACTATTTAATAGCTATTGTACCTAGTTAAAATAAATACAAAGTTGCCTGTAAAATAAATATAAATCCTAAAATAGCTACAATGTAACTATTAGTTATATTGTAGCTATATTAGGGTTTATTTTATAGGTAAGTATTTAGTTTTAAATAGGATTATTTTATTTAATTTTAGGAATATTATTTAGTTTAATTTAAATTATATTTATGTTAGGGGGGTGTTAGGGTTAGGGTTAGAGTTAGGTTTAGGGGTTAATACATTTATTATAGTAGCGGCAACGGTGCTGGCGGCAGATTAGGGGTTAATAATTGTAGGTAGGTGGCAGCGATGTTAGGGAGGGCAGATTAGGGGTTAATACTATTTATTATAGTGTTTGCGAGGCAGGAGTGCGGCGGTTTAGGGGTTAATACATTTATTATAGTGGCGGCGAGGTCTGGTTGGCAGATTAGGGGTTAATAAGTGTAGTTAGGTAGCGGCAACGTTGGGGGGGGCAGATTAGGGGTTAATAAATATAATATAGGGGTCGGCGATGTTAGGGGCAGCAGATTAGGGGTTCATAGTGATAATGTAGGTTGCAACGGTGTCCAGTCGGCAGATTGGGTGTTTAAAAAATGTATTACAGTGGCGGCGATGTGGGGGGGCCTCAGTTTAGGGGTACATAGGTAATTTATGGGTGTTAGTGTACTTTAGAGCACAGTAGTTAAGATCTTTATATTTATGCGTTAGCCCATAAAGCTCTTAACTACTGACTTTTTTTTGCGGTTGGAGTTTTGTCGGTAGAGGCTCTCCTGCTCACTTCTACCAAGACTCCAAATACCAGCGTTAGGCAGATCCCATTGAAAAGATAGGATACGCAATTGGCGTAAGGGGATCTGCGGTAGCCTGGAATCATGGTAGGGAAGTGAGCGGTAGACCTTTACCTGCCTGACTCTAAATACCAGCGGGCGGCCAAAAGCAGCATTAGGAGCCCTTAACCAGGGATAGGCAAGGTGTCCGTACAAGGACACTGGTGTCCGTGAGTAGCCCTTGCAGTGTCCGCCACAGCCTTAGTATATCTTTTCTTTCTGATTAAATAATAGGAATAAAAAAAATATGTAGTGTGAATAAAGTTAGTGGCTGTCAAGAGACTGCTAGCGATATTGGGTACTAAGTTATGGAATAAATAAATAAATAAATAAAGCCTGAGTGAAATACTGGATGTGTATCTGCATCTGTATAATAACACCCAACACTATACAAAGACACAGTAGTGACACTTGCACATGCATATAGCCAGACAAGGGCTGGTTATAGGGTCAGTGGTATCTGCATCAGTATAATAACACCCAGCACTATATAATGACACAGTAGTGACACTGGCACATGGGTATAGCCAGAGGAGGGCTGGTTATAGAATCAGTGGTATCTGTATTATAACACCCAGTACTATACAATGATACAATAGTGACACTGGCACATGCATATAGCCAGAGGAGGTCTGGTTATAGGATCAGTGGTATCTGCATCAGTATAATAACACCCAGCACTATATAATGACACATTAGTGACACTGGCACATGGGTATAGCCAGACAAGGGCTGGTTATAGGGTCAGTGGTATCTGCATCAGTATAATAACACCCAGCGCTATATAATGACACAGTAGTGACACTGGCTCATGGGTATAGCCAGAGGAGGGCTGGTTATAGGATCAGTGGTATCTGCATCAGTATAATAACACCAAGCACTATAAAATAATGGTTTTAATTTCAAATGTACCTTGGTGTCCTTCACTAAGGTCTGTACTTTGGAAAATGTCCGCCACAGCCTTTGTCTGTGCCTATCCCTGCCCTTAACTCTGCTTTTGACGGCTAACACAGAACTCTAAATCTAGGTGAAATAGTTTTTGATGCCCACCTTGCACTTTATGTAAAAAGTATAAAGGAAAAAAGTATAAATGAATGAGATATCCAACAGGGGCATTATCAGTAAAGTAGATATGTATGTTTGTTGTGTTATGAATTTCACTAATTTTTATTTGTATAAAAGTTTTTTTTTAAACTTAAATTGATGAAACAGGAAACATTTGTATCTATTT